>NW_020897703.1:23475621-24089523 GCF_003984885.1 Neopelma chrysocephalum
TGAAATATGTGAAATGAAATATGTGAAATGAAATATGTGAAATGAAATATGTGAAATGAAATATGTGAAATGAAATGAAATACAGGAAATGCTGCTTTCCAGTGCTTCCATACCTTATGCTCTGTACCCCACACTATGGTGCTGGTCCATGCTCTGCAGCAGGTCACAGCTTGCTGGTCTTCTGGCTTCCTAAAGTTGGCATCATAAGAAGCAAAACATTCTTGTGTTTATGCTCAAGGAAAAACCCTGAGTTAATAGCCATGGGTGAACAGGTCTTTGAGGAGAACAGGGCTAATGCACAACCTTGAGGAAGGCTGCTGTGGAATAACCCCTGTAAGAGAAAGTGTCTTGAGTTCTCTGATGGATCATATTGTTGGAGTGGGAACTCCAGCAGAGCACCTGGTTCTTGGCATGTACTGTTGATAAGGTCTGCCAGGGTGATGTGAGGAGCCCAGATGTTGCAGGTAACCTTAGCACTAAGGAGCAGCCCTGTGTGCTAAATAACAGGGAAGCATAATAATGCAGTGTCCTGAGCTGAAATGCCCTCTTTTTGCCTTTAGCCCTGACCCCAGTGGTTCATTTGCATCAAAGCCTCACCTTAGGCAAATGCTAAATTCTAATTCCAGCCAGAATACTGATTTTTTTTTAATAACTGTTCAGGGTGTATGGGAGTGAGCAGATGTGTGGAATGAGGACCAGGCCAGGGTCTAAATCATGCAGAGTGTGTGTACACATGGATTATAATCACTTCTCTAGCAATATCACTGCTGAGTGCAATCTACCTGTGTCTGTGTGTAACTGCACTCACATGGATACAGGTGCTTAAATATAGCTCTGGGAGCAAATCAGATTTCCAGATTCCTGGGTCTCAGCACTGTAACTAAGCCTGTGCTATCTTTAGGAATTGATCTTTGGGTTGAAAGCTTTCTAGGATGGGAAGAGTGTTGTCTAAGTTTTTGTATAATATGTAGTACAGAGTGGTTAGTGGCCAGTCAGGCCCTACCCAATATAAATAATTGTGTGATCTAGATGGAAATATTTTGTCAAATGCACTATTGTGATAATTCAGGAAAGGCTCCCTTTAAATATCATGACAGGAGATAAGATTCTGTAACAGGGTTCTTGGGGAGATAAGAGGAAAAAGATAACATAAATGCATGAAGGACAAAAGCTCTGCATGCCATTTCCAGCGCGAATATTTGTGATCTGGTCCCTCTTATCCATATACCTGTTGAATATTGGCAGGAGACCTAAAGCGCTTGCTTGGCCTGTTGTCATAGGGGTTGCCAGGGTCTCATCTGTGACTTTCTGGGGGCATTTCCTCCCCTAAGGTTTGGGTTGTGTGCCCTGAGCAGTGCCAAGACCTCGTATCTCCTACTGCAGATTGTTCCCAAATGGCAGGAGTGAGAAGGGAGTTTCATTGAGGTTTAAAAGGAATTTTCTTTTTTGGATCCTGATTTGAAAATTCTAATCTCCCTTAAAAACAGTTTTATTCATGTGATATCAATTTAACTAGAAAGTAATAAAATCAGCAACTTCTGTAAGTTCCATGACCACTGTTCATACAACCTCTAAATACCTCTTTAAAGATAATTTGAAATGTATCTGGCGCTATCTTGTTGCTTTCAGTTATTTTGTCTTTACATCCAGAGATTTAAAGCATATGTGTGTGTGTGTGTGTGTGTGTGTGTGTGTGTGTGTGTATCTCTAAGCAGCAGATATATTTGAAGAATATTTTTTATTGTGACATTATATATTTTACTGTGACATTATAATTAAGCTATTGTGTATACTTTGGATTTGTGGAACAGCTGCTTATCACTTATACTGAGAAATCAAAAATACCTTTCAAATGCAGCTGAAAACTTCAGAATTTTTTAATCTTCTGACTACTGCAGTGCTAAGGACCACTGCAGCCACAGCTCACCAGAGCCCTTCTCTCTGCATGGAACCTGGTATATGCACAGGTTTTTTTTGGTAACTATTTCTCCACAGTTGCAGTAGTTAACCCCTGTTAAGTCTTGAAATGGTGAGTATCTATGCTTACCAATTGGACTTACCTTGCCTGTCAGCTTCCAATTTTTGTAAGAACTCTGTCCTACTCTTATTTTTCATTAACCTTCCCCTGGGGCATGTGGAGAGGCTGACGTGATCTCTTCAGGGCAGCCCTGGCACCACTGTATTCCTGACTGACACTGGGGTTGCCATTTACTTGGGGTTTTCTTTCTATCTGTAATTCCTTCTTGAGATCCTTGCCCCTAATGCTGTAATGTGTATTTAGGAAGGTCTAGTTTATAACATGATATAATGTGCAGATAAGTAATAATCTTAATTCCCATGTAATCGTTCAAAATTATTTTGATGCCTAGGCATGGATTACTGAAAACAGATGCTCATCAAAATCATGATATCAGCATCAGCTGGAGCACAGTTTATTGTGGAGTTTATTGTCAAGGCACCTGACATGATCAACTTTATTGCATGGACTTTGCTCTTCAATTTGGAGGAAGGCAGGAGATAACTATTTTTCAGATTAAAGGACTTTAGTAAGTCACTTCTGTGCTAACAGACAGTGAATCACCTTGAGAAGAGAGCCATGGTATTTCTAAGAAGAATTGTTTGTTGGGTATTCCTTGACTGATTTCTGGGGAATCATATATGAACAGATAATCTCAGATAATAGTTTGATTTGGTACTCAAGATTTTGGTCCACAAAAATTGTATAATTTCTGGCCAACACTTTTTATTTTCTTTAGAATTTCTACAGGAAGGTTTTTGAGCACAGCCAAGCAGATTGTTGAATCATCCTTAAACAGAAAAGATGAGAGCGCCTAAGATGGACAGAAATTAAGAACTTCAGAGGAAGAAAGAGAAGATAACTTGGCTCATGATGGTTCCTAGGCTAATGCCTGCAGTACAGGTGCATTCCTCCTTTCGCCTCTTTCTGAGGTCATTCAGCTAACCACATAAGGTGCTGAGGACAGTCTTAAGTAGATAGGGAGTTCAGACCAGCTTTTTGAGGACATGTAAAAAGAAGAATGAGGATAAAGAGTTTTGAATATTGTTAAAATATATATTCCTACTGCTTTGAGGAAGGTAGGGGAAATGCGATAAGAAGGTGAAGATGTATCGAAATGAGGTGGAAAAAAAGTGTGAAATGATCATTTCTGTCATGGTTTAGACCTCAAACAGGATAGGAGTAGTCATCCACGTCCGAGGGAGGATAGAAAGACCTATGTGTCTCAGCTATTACTCTGCCCAGTTCGATGAAACTGCAGCAACAGCTTCTCCTGGTTGTTAACTGGTTAGCAGTAGTATCCCAAGGCAGCAGCTCCCTGCTCACCTGCTATATGCACAGGAGTGGGCTGAAGTAGTGGAAATCTCCAAAGAGTCTGTTACTGTGGGGTTTCTTTCCCCACTTGCAGACTCTCATGTCGGAGAAATGCTCCTGAAGGGCAGACTCAAAGCTTAAGGTTTGGGTCAGCAGGGAGAACTACTCACTTCTTAAGCAGAGATACCAACTTCATACAGGGTGTTTGTAAAGGCAATGCCACATCTGCTGGGAACAGCGAGGGCTCGGGCTCTAGTTGTTTCTGCGGTTTTCTGAATCCATAGAAGAAATGAGTGTGTTCTCAGATTTTCCTTCTCTGAAAAGCAAATCCCTCTGCTGTGGTGAGGAAGGAATGGAGGTTAGAGGCAAAGATGAAGGAGCCTTTCATTCAACAGAGAAGGCTTTGTTGATGTACAACACATACCTGGTGAGTTAGCTGCTGAGACCTCTCTTGACTCGCTTTGAACAGGGGCCCTTGTTACAGAACCTGTTCTCCATCTCTCATCTCCCATGTGCTGTGCAGCTTGGCTTGTTCTCATAACTGCTTACGCATGACAGAGGATTATTTGCTCCATCTAAGAGATGAGGCCTTCTTCATGCTGTTATTTAAAGTTTAAAGAAAAGTGGAGTGTCTTAAAAAGGTAATTAAAGAAGACCCAACAGCAACCCAAACTCTTCTTTAATATCTTAAGTTTCATTTCCACACGCTGTGTGTCTTGTTCTACCAGTTTCAATGCTCTTGCAAAACAGTTGCACAATGACTTCCTTTTAGAAACCAGCAGAATTAAACTTGAGCTCACCTAATTGGATATACCTTTTCTAAGGTCCTCAATGTACTGGGTTTCCACTAAGCTCTGCAGCCCCCGCTTTCTCCTGTGCCTTTTCATTGCCATGACTTTTGCAATAAGTACTTAGGGACATCTTCATATGCAGCTCCCAGAGACAGGGGAGCTTGCTGCAGCCTGAAATACCAACTCATCCCTTAACCAATTTCCTTTTTACACATTGACAATTTATGAAAAGATCTATTCTTTCACCACAGTTTTGATCCAAGTCTTTACAGCAGTATTAAAAATCTCCCACTACTAATGTTCCTAAAAGTGAAGGCTATTTTAAAGGCCAGTGTCTGACTGAAATTCCCACTTCAAATCAAAACATGTTTGTGCCAGTTTCTGATTTTTCTGGAATAACAACAGCACAACAGAGGCAGCACAAGGTAAAGTGCTCATCTGAGCATCAGGATCAGATAAACTATTTTGGAATTACTTGTCCTTCAGCGACTCTGCTGGAAATGTTTATGTGCTTTACAATCCTCTCCCACCACAGTGTGGAATAACTTCTACTCCCATGCTGCATGAAGGCCTGTGAAAGTTACCAATAGAAACATTTAGCTAACATTTCATAAATGCTTTTTTAAATACATGCTGGTCATTAAAAATGTTTGCCAAATGTGACCTGAAGGTACATGGGGAAAACTCCATGCAGATTAGCAGCTATGCTTGTCTTGTCCCCTTATTTGAGCTCCTTCTCCCCTTACAAGCCAGACTTTGCCTGGTAACCTTCACCAGGACATGGTGTTTGTCAAGGATACAGATGATCAGTGGCTGTGTTTAAGAGAGGATGCAAGACCGTTAAGCTATTTAAGGAGTTCTTGTCACAATGACTACATTTTAGAAAGTACCACCTGGAAGGAGAGTACTGAGCTTAGTGGGGACTTTTTATCCCCATTAATTTGTAAAACCAAATGACTACTAGAAGCTTAGAACCCATCCCTGCCTTTGTACTTTCCATTTGACTCCCTCCTGGTGATGAAACAACAGCTACTCACAGCTGAATAACTGAGGGCCCCAAGAGAGAAACTTGTTAAAGTTTTAATAATGTCTCGGCTATATTTATAATTCTGTAGAGATGAGTTGAGCTGAGCAAGTCAAAGAATCTGCCGTGTTACATCAGAGCCTTTGATCCAAATGACCTCCATTGTGGAAACAGTAAATGCTTATGCTGCACAAATCCCCCTAAACCTAACGAAAATACGTGTGAGATTGCCTGTGCTGTACTGGAGAACGACTGCTGTCAGGTAAATTCAGCTGCTGTTAATTGGGAGCAGCTCTGTGATGGGAGATTGGCAAACAGCCAGTGTCCGTGGGATGTGGCAAAGGTGCTAGTGGATTGATCTGATGCTTTCTGGGACCTTGACAGCAACACCCAGGCAAGTGCATTTGTTGCTGGAAGTGCAGAGGCTGCAAACTGCTCCCTGCTGCGTGGTAGCTGCGAGTCTCCTGGGTCTTATCAGCAGCTCACACCACACAGAGACCTCCTGCCTGATAGAGATGCTCAGCTGCGAGAGGCTGCCTCACAGCTGTGTTTCCTTCACCTTGTGCTTCTTTGACAAGGAGGAGGGGCTGCACAAATGGTAACTTTTTTTCTAAGCTAAAGGAAAACTGTAATTTCAACCTTGCTTGCCTTGGCACTTCTCACACCTTTCCAGTTTACAGGGATGCTGGCAGGAAGGAAATATTTTGGTCATCCCACAATGTGAGGTGACTGTTCCAGGTAGCATAGTGGCTCAGCAGCAGGTCTCCTCACTGCTGGACTCTGCTCAGGTGACAAAGCCACACAATTAATACCCAGCCAGCTTGCTGTGCTACTACAGACTGCCACAAACACAGTTCCAGTGAAATCAGGTCACTTGGCCTCACAAATCTCTTTTCGTCCATGCTAGCATGAGCTTCTGTCCTCTCTTCTTATGCAAGAAGGGCATTTATGCCATGACTCTCTCACTCTACTCTTCATATAGCTACCCTATATTGTTCCAGTTGATGCAAGAGTGTTTTAATCATAGTTGTCTCTTCTGACAAAGGAAAGAGGCTCAGTCTTCCTAAAAAGGTGCCAGTTTCAAAGCATAAAGAACATCTCAGAAGGGAGGCAAGCCCTGGGAACCACACCAGGTAGCCCTTTTCCCTCTGGGCCTGAGTTAGTCACACATCCCAACTCACAGTCCTGTCAGGACATAACCCCCCCAGCTGCATGTCCTCCCAGCCTCCAGCACTACGGTCCATGAGGAAAGAAAAATCATAAAGTGCAAATGTTTGAGTCACAAACAAAGGGTGGGTGAGTAGGATTAGGTGAGGCTGTGCTGACTAACCCACCCCAGCAACAGGCAAGTATTGCTCCCAATTTGTCCTGAAGGAAACAGATATGGCTATGCTGAAGCTCAAGCTGGTGCTGGAAGGTGCTGCTGGTGCAGAAATATCTTAACTCTGATCCTGGGCCACCCTGCCAAAATGGCATTCCAGGTCTGGGTTTGGCTGGATTTACAGAGAGACATCACAAAATCGATGATAAAAAGCAAACCAGGGATATATCATTGCTGCTGTTGCATCTGACAAAGGAGTGTCAAATCCCTTGAGGCAGAAACAATTTATGTGTAGCCCAAAATGACTCATTAGGAGCTGTTTCAAACAATTGGTGTCTCTGTATTGAAAAAGCTCGTCCTGATGAATTTGGCAAGGACACAATTTCAGATTACTTTATAGTCTGCTTTGTAAAGCTGTACGCAGGGTTAATGACAGTTTAGTATTAATTGTGTATCTCTGGCAATTTGCAGAGAGACATTTGTCTGACTAGAATCTTGTTCCTGCTTTTAACATTTCTAGTTCTTGAACAACAAAACAACTGGAAATTAAAGCACTGCTTTCTCAAATGACTTTATCTGGGCTTTCAGGATATGACACAATTAAGTATTTAATTGTGAGGCCCTGTATGGACAGCATAAAATTTATGCATCCCCAGACACGGTGCAGCCTCCCTCAGACTAGAGTATGATGGCTGTTTGCTAGCAACCAGCACTGCCAAAATAACTCTTTGGAGAGGCAGGGTTACAGCTGGCTGACACTGTGCTGGGCAGAAACGAGATGGTCAGGGTGCCTTTAGCAGTAAAGCAGCTTACCTGTTCAGTCACGCTGACAAGCAGATGCAGAAATACAAAAGTGTGGCTTCTTATCACAAGCAACATGTGTGAGCGGGGTGTGAGACCTGGCTGCTTTGAATTTCCAGGAATTAGCTGGTAATGCTTTAGCTATGTTAAGATAAAACCCTGTGTCTGCAAGGCCTGCTTCACTCTCCTTTGTGCATGTGTGTGTGCTGAGATACAGACAGCTCTGAAGAAAGAGCATTTGGTGCTGTAGATTCTGGTCTCAGCTTCAGCAAGATAAAGACAACTGTTATGCAGGAATTGTTCAGTGAAGGGCACTTGTTCACTGCAAGGCAGAAATGGTTGATAAATTTCATTTTTCATTTATAATGGCTTGAAATGCCTTAGAGCAGTTACAGGGATTTTAAATTCTGACCATTATTTAAATTAATTGTAAAATTCTAACTGACTTCCATCTGACTAAAATGACAGCTTGAATTCACAAATATCCAAGTAGCATTCTTCAGGGCACGGAAAAGTAATTTCCAGGAGGAATACATAAATGCACAATGACATCCACAGTCCCTGTTCTCAGCTTATTTTGAATGACTGGTGTGGTCTCATTGGTCTTTCTGCACTTCACTCTTCTAATGATTACCAGCAGAACCATTCATCCCTGTGCACTAGCACAGCCAGGCTGTTAGTGGGAAGAGAGTAAAGGCTCCAGGAGCATCCCCTCTTCCAAAGTTTTGGTGCATACACATGGGCTGAGCTAGAGCTGCTCCCCAGCAAAGAGGAAGTTTAAATTTAAGCCAGATTTTTTTTAACTGCAATTAAAAAATACCCAAACTCGTAAAAGTGCTTGCATTTCATGTGCTTGCAAGTTTCCAAAAGTCTAAACTTGGCATCCCAAATAGTTCAACCTATTTGACCAGACTGACCCCAACTCCAGTTTGTACCCTCTCCGAGCAAACCTTTGTTTAAGTTTCAGTTCATCCAGATACACAGAGTTTTTCAGGAGTTTGTCTTTCCCCAAGGAGCTATATTTGGATACTGGTGAAGGGTGTATACAAATTTCCTCAGAACTGGTGTTTCAGCGGACTGCACTGGGGGATTTGTAGGCGAGACAGGAGATGGTGCTGTGATTGGGAATGGTTTCATTCCCTGGACTCCTGGTTTGCAAAGAAATCTGAAGCAATTTGGTTTTGGGCCTCTTCCCACAATGTTCTTAAATCTGTTATTTTTACATATTTAATGTTTTTCCTCTTGTGCAACCACAGTTTGCCAAGGAAGGCAGACCACTTCTTCACAACCTCAGACTGAGAGTGAAGAGAGTCTCTGAGGCTTTAGATGGGAACAAGGACCATGAGAGTTGGTGTTGGTATCGATTAAGGCTCACAGAGTTCAGAGGCCTTCCCACAGTTATTCCATGGAAGAGTCCAGAGCAGGACCTTTTACTAATGGATTTCCCAATGATTTCCTGGGTTCCACCAGATCCTCTAACCAAGACACTGAGAATTGGACACCTAGAAGAGGATTGCTAGCAGGGACAGAAAAAAGAAAAACAAATAGAGTGGAGCTTTTTGAAACACTTTTTCCCCAAGGGAACTCTGACAACAGTTGTACAAACACTCAGATGACAGCTGCATGTGGCCTGTATCCTGTGAGCTCAGTTCCCTGCCAGGTCCCACACAGCCATGATCATAAGCTTTGCTACCCTGCTTCTCCCCAGTTGCTACTCAAGGACCTTCGTCTGCCTTGCTCCTCCAGTGGGGATAATGTGCCTTGGCACTCAGGGACAGGTGCCAGACTCAGGAGTAGCCCGAACTTGTGTTGTATTTGAAGAATATGGTGTTTGGGATCTCTGACTGCCTTTTTAAAAGCACTCTTGATGCTTCAATCATCTTGTGATGTTGTTTGCCACTGCTGAGAAATCTGGTTTCTCTGTTGATTTATATGTGTACATCTACATATGGGTGAGATGAGAGTAACTCCTGAAGGGAACTACTTCCTTCCTCAGTTCCACCAAAGACTGCCATGTGTCTAAGAATCACCTTCCCAACAGCAGCCCTGAAAGAAAAACATTTCCAAAACAATAATCATGTAAAAAATCCCAACTTTAATCTGGAGAATAAGAGGCTAGGGAGGGACCTTATCACTCTCTACAAATTACATGAAGGGAGGTTGTAGTGAGGTGAGGGTTGATCTGTTCTCCGAGGTAAAAAGTGACAGGACAAGAGGAAATGGCCTTAAGCCATGCTAAAGGAGATTTAGACTGGATATTGGGAAAAACTTCTTCACTGGAAGAGTAGTCAGGCATTAGAAAAGACTGCCCGGGAAAGTGGTGGAATCACCATCCCTGGAAGTGTTCAAAAGGCATGTGGATGTGGCACTTTGGGACATGATTTGGTGGTGAACACAGTGGTGCTGGGTTAACAGCTGGACTTAATGATCTTGAGAATCCAACTTAGATTCTGATTCTGTGATTTTATGCTGCATTTTTGTTGCTTGTCAGTGGCAAATTTCTCCTGCGATTCCTCAGGTTTGTCGCAAGCACCCAGTCCCACCATCATGTCACACCTTCCCGGACAGAATTCCTGCCTCAGCCTGAGAGCACCGGGTTGGCACCGGAGCTGTTTGGCAATCACCCAGCGCCATTTAAGGATTTGAGTGTAGTGACGGCTGAGGAGAGCGCAATACTGCTCAGAGCAAAGACAAACATCCTCCTGGCCGCAAGTCCAGGCACCTGCTGGGGCCCTGGGCCGCTCCGGCTGGTGTTGGAAAACTTGTTCTGAGGCAGCAAATGTCCAGGTCCCCGTAGGTCTCTGCTTAACCCTGCCCGCTGCAGGCTACCATGACAAAACCTGGCGTTTCCCTGCCGGCGTGACTCCATTCACTCCTGTCCCCTGAACCCTGCGTCCCCGTGGCAGGGGAGCCCTGGGCTGGACGTTCCCGCTCCCCGGAGCCCCAGGGACAGGGCGGTTTGCTCCACTGTGTCTTGGTGCCCCTCAAGTGCGGCGCCCTCAGCGCCGGCGGCAGGGCGGCCATGGCCGAGGGGCCGGCGCCACCTCCTGGGCACGGCTGAGGGGGCAGAGCCAGGCGGGGGAACACCCGCTGCGGCGCTGGCAGGGAACGATCGAGCAGAGTTGGTGCCGCGGGCAAAGCCTCGGTGAAAACGGTGCCCAGGAGCAGCCGAGGGTACAGCCAGGTTCCCTCAGTGTGGACACCCCTCCGGGCTGCCAGCAGGCAACTGCTGGCACAGGAGAGGCGGGCGCTCAGGAAAGCCCTCGGTGTGCCGTGCTTCAGATCTGCGCTGCCCGGCCTTTCCTCATTTGGTAATGCGGGCTTTTATCCCTTCCAGGTGGGTGTTTCTGCCCCCCCCTCAGCTGGGGACAGAGAACCGGCATGGTCCCAGGTGCTTTGCCAACACTGCAGGCTGATGCCGGCGCTGCGAGGCGAGGCCTTGCACGGGGCAGCGTGTGCTACATGGTGCCTGTGGCCTTGGAACTCTTTGGACTTGTCCAGCAGAGTGCTACTCATGAGAAAACAGGGAAGAACACGTATCAATCTCATTTGTGTCAGAAAGCCACAGGAAGGGTGCTTTTCCTGGGTGAAGGTGGTGGGACATGTCCTGTGCTGGTGCCCTGTCAGGCACACGTTCTGAGGGCTGGGCAGGTACTTGGACACTGCTCCGAGCATGAACGAGAGCAGGCAGCGCTGCTCTAACACTGCTACCTGTTTCCAGGCAGGATGTGACTTGCATTCAGGCAGGTCAGAGCTTGGGTCTGGTGGACCTGAGCCTGTCTATGCAGGCATGCCCAGAGTCTGGGGAGGTGTTCAATAGAGATCTTCTTATTTGCACTTAAGAGCCTCCCAAATTCAGTGCTTCCCAAGCATAACGCTCAGTCATTGCTAAGCATTGACTGAAGGTGGAATTCTGGGGAACAGGATTTAGCCATCATGCTGAGATTTCGCAGAACTGTACGAGCTAGAAAGAGTCTTGTTCCCTCAGTTCATGCAGGGTCAGCCTCAAAAGTTTTTCATGGTTTTTATCTGATGGATCAGAAAGGAATCACATCCATACCTCCTTGCCCTGATTGCTGCTACCCTGCATGGAAGGAGACAGTCGTTGTTGAGTGAGGTATTGAGTGAGGCAAACAAAGTAACCGGTGAGAAATGGGAGATTTGCACCAATTAATTGAATTTCTTGGCTAATATACAGTAACGAAGAAAATCTGGCCTAGTTAAGCTGTGGGTCTGCTGGTGTGGGAATGCAGAATGAATTCTACAGAGTCACAGAATCACAGACTATGCTGAGTTGGAAGGGGTTCACAAGAATCATCAAGTCCAACTCTTAGCCCTGCACAGGATCATCCCCAAGAGTCACAACATGTGCCTGAGAGTATCGTCCAAATGCCTCTTGAACTCTGTCAGGCTTGGTGCTGTGACCACTTCCCTGGGGAACCTGTTCCAGTGCCCAACCACCATCTGGGTGAAGAACCTTTTCCTAAGATCCAACCCAAACGTCCCCTGACACAACTTCAGGCCACTCCCTTGGATCCTGTCACTGGTCACCACAGAGAAGAGATCAGTGCCTGTCCCTCCTCTTCCCCTCCCAAGGAAGTTGTAGCTGCAATGAGGTCTCCCCTCAGTCTCCTCCAGGCTGAACATACCAAATGCCCTCAGCTGCTCCTCATACGGCTTCCCCTCAAGGCCCTTCACCATCTTCGTTGCCCTTCTTTGGACACTCTCTAAGAGCTTAATATCTTTCTTGTATTGCAGTGACCAAAACTGCCCCAATATTGCAGGTGAGGTTGCCCCAGTGCAGAGCACAGTGGAACACTCCCCTCCCCTCAACCAGCTGGCGATGCTTTGCCTGATGCCCCCCAGCACATGGTTGGCCCTCCTGGCTGCCAGGGCACTGCTGACTTATATTCAACTTGCCATCAACCAGGATCTCCAGGTCCCTTTCTGTGGCACTGCTTTCCAGCATCTCATTCCCCAGTCCGTCCTTACATCCGAGGTTGCCCCATCCCAGGTGCAGGATCCAGCACTTTCCTTGTTGAACTTCATATGGTTGGTGATTGCCCAGTCCGCTAATTTGCTGAGGTTTCTCTGCAGGGCCTCCCTGCCTTTGAGGGAGTCAACAGCTCCTCTGAGTTTTGTGTCATCTGCAAACTTGCTTAGTATCCCTTCCAGTCCTGCATCCAGTCATTTATGAAGATGTTGAAGAGTACTGGGCCTAAGATGGAGCCCTGCTTCTTTTTGGTTTTAACCCCAAAAGTCAGTGTGGCAATGGAATACTGAAATGAATCTGACTTTGGATCCTATTGGGCCCAATAGTCTAATCCTTCTTTCATTCTTCTGATTCACATCTGCTCAACCTTACAACTGTAAGGAAGCCAGGAACTCTTCTATGAAACCTATGCTGCTAATGAGGATACAGAATGTAGAGGAAAAATAACTTTATAGGAAACAGAAAAGAAAATTTATTGTTTTAAAGACAAGATACTGGACTTATAAATCTGGCAATATTTATATAAAGTAATTTTGCTTACTGCTGTTAGAGAAAGACCTCTTAAGAGAACCAGATTCTTAAAGGCAGCTCTTCCATACAGTTTAGAACAAAAAGCACACATCCCATCATTTTCCTGTGTCATCAAATATCTGCTAGCTTTGGAATTTAGCAACAGTCACAAAGCTGAGATAACAAGGAACGTGGCACACACCCAACTTCAAGAATGTAAGTAGCCCATTCTTAATGTGAAGCACAGGTAGCAGTGGCACATGGTATCAGTTCAGCTTGCTATTTTATGTTTTCAAATACTGAAGGTACTTGTACCATCATGAAGATCCAAACAAGTCTTCCTTTACAGTTCCTTATACAGCTTTTTCCCTTTTTCTGCATTAAAATGCAACAGTTCTTATCCTATCAATCTTACTTTTAATGCACTCCTTATTAAAATGCTGTACCTTTTCCTGAATAAAATATTTTTTTAATTAGTCAATCTTTTCTGTAACCCTGAATTGTCACATCATAGGAAGATGTGTATCAGATTAGGAGGTGAAGTGGAATCTAAAATAGGATTCTGGCATTCGAAGGTTATTTGTCATATGGAGATTTGTGCCATATCAGCCATTTTATACATGGCTACAAGGGAAAACATCTGCAAGGTCTAATTGCTGATAAAGAGTAACCTGCCCTGCTACTATAAAAAGGAAGACTGCATTTTATTCCTCTCTCTGCATTTGAAAGGGACTAGCACTTCCTAGCGCATCCTTCAACTCTCTTCACAGACTGCAAGGCCTCTGCTCCAAGGTCTGTCTCTCACTAGATGTGGGGATGACATCTTGCAGAATGCAATTGTTGTATCTGGTGCTTTTAGGCACCAGAGACCATTTCTGCTAATGATTATTTCTTGCAGTAACCCCCATGGTGGTGCTTCTGTTGCAAATCAGGAAACTGTAGAAACAAATCTTACCCTTTTCCAAGGGTGTTTTGTGGTTCAAGCAGAGAGTTGCAATGCAAGGGATCATTTTTGCCTTGCCATTGGCTCTGATGTGACTGTAGGCAAGTAATATCCTCCCTCTGTAGGAACTTCATGTCTCTGAAAGCCTGTTTCTGACATGAAAAAGTGGTTGGGTGTGAATCCCTTGTGTAGTGGTAAAGTAAAAGAGTGCTTTGTTCTTGCTTAGTTGTCTTTTATTACTTACCACATCAAAGAAGAAAATGGTAGAGGTCATCATCACAGGGGGAAATGCCTTTTGAGGAATACTTAATTCACTGAAAAATATAGTTTTGTGGAATAAAATTGTTTGTGAATCTGGGTTGAGTTCAGTGAAGTGTTTTGGCCAAAAATGAAGAGGGAGAACTTTTCCAAGGAAGGTTTTATTCTGACAGACTCAGAATAAAATATGACATATTTTGTTGAAAGTGATGTTTATTTAAATCACTACAATTTCTATTCAGGAAAATGAGACATTTACTGTTACCTGGAGGAGGGAAGGGCTCAGAGTTGACTGAAAAAACCTGAAAAAAGTCTCAAACTGTGTGAGGTCAGCCTAATTTATGGGTTATGATAATTTCTTTTCTCAGCCATCATTCAAAGCTGCAGGTCCTTGTCATGCTATACCTGGGTTGATGAGAAGATTCCCTGATGCTTTTCTTATCTCAGAGTTACAGTTTGCTGCTGCTCTCACTTGCAGGAAGAATTTGGCTCACACCTCAGTGAAGAACACAATGGAGGGGTGGCCACTTCCAAAGAACTACTTGAAACTAGTGACTGTATCCTATGGATGGGCTTTTTAGATATGGAGCCATCTCCCAGAAGAGCTGCCTCCCTCCCTTTCCTCCTCGAGTAGGAAGTGCTAATCAGCATCCTCTTCATACCTCTGACATGGAACTTTGTGTAGCTCGGTGATGTTGGGAGGAAGCCCTGATTTCTAAGACAAATAGTGCCAGACTGAAGCTGTTTTCAGTTAAGATAAATTGTGTTGTGTTCCTGCTGTGTTCTAAACTGTTTGAATTGCAGATAAATTGTCTTATGGGGAAAAGCTCCTAACAGGCAAACCCTGCCTCTCTGTTAGTTTGGTAATGAGCCCTAAAGCCCTGGAGGAAGAGGAAGAAACTGCTGCAGCTATTCTCCAAGATCCATTGGTGACTGTGAGGTCTTTATGTTGGGAAAAGCTGCTTTTTTTTTCCCCTTGAAACTGAGGGACAGGGCATGGTGACTATAGTTGTTTATGTTTGTTATGAATGTGCTGATGGGGAAATTGAGGTGTCCTTCTGCAAGGACTTGACTAGTAAGGGTCAGGAATGATAAAATACTTGGAAAACATGTATAACATCATTTTCAAAGCCTGGCTTAGCCATCAAATGTGGATGTCGATGAAGGACTCTGTCCTACATGCTGGATTGCAGCCCTGTGTGTCCCTGATGCAGCAGTGACTCAGGATGAGCTCTACAAGTTGGACAGCACATCTGTAACACCACTGCTTTAGTGGGCAGATGGGAGGTTTTTGGAGCACATGCCAGTCCCTGGGCTGGCCATGCAGTGGCACTGAAAGCAAAGCTAAATCCCAGATGTCAGCTCTAGCAAGGTGTGTGCTGGCTACAAGGAAGGTGCCGGGCAGGCTCTCTTGTGCTGGGAGAGTGGAGGAGGGATATGAAAGGAATATAAGCTTCAGTTTGCAGAGCACAGGGAATATTCTCCATCCTCCGCCATTTGGGAGTTTGCTCTATTTAGCCCAATTGCTCACAATATGCTTCTGCACTCCCAGCTGATTTTCTGGGGCTGGATTTCACAGGGGCTGTTACCAGAGGAAGGCGAGGTTCTTTGTTGCTTGTTCAGTTTGCCCTGCAGAATGACAGAGATTTCAGCTTTCCCTTCTGCAAGAGAGATGTATTTTCAGCCCTCTTTTTACTCTGCCTTGTCTGTCCCGTGAATGATACTGCCTTGGCTCATGAGTGTATCTGCAAAGTGTATGGGAGCAAAGAGAAGCTGGAGGCAGAAGTGTTGTTAAAAGCACATGAAAAGAAGGGAGTGTCTGCATAGCAAAGGTTCTCACTGTAGCTAGTGACAAAGGCAAAGATTGCCTATTGATCTGCTAAATTGCATAGTATGCACGATGCAACAAATGGGTTTGAGCTGTTGTACTTGAAATGGCTGAAAATATTTTGATGAAATAGCTTTGTTCAGAATATACTTCTCAAAAGGGAGGTGGTTTTGATTATGCTCTGCTTGGATCAAGGACACACAGAGAAATGATTGCATGCTCTGTTACAGTCCATAGCATGGGAGTTAACAGCGCTCATCAGGGCAGCAGGAGCTATGAGACAAAGCTGAATGTGAGCTTGGATGAATGGATCCCAACTTCATGTACCATGCTGGGTATTTTGGGGCAGGTTTTTATCAGTTCATCCTATTGAAACTGTTCAACTTTATAGAAGGGAAATATTCACTAGCCCTGAGAAAGGTGGGTTCAAGTCACTGTTTGGTTGAAGCAGTGATGTTTATGGAGTGAGAAGAAGCTCCAGCAGCAGAGATGGGGGCATGCTTGCAGGAGACCTGCTGAGAAGTCAGCCTGGACTTGAAGAATCTCACCCTGTCCCAGCTGATAGCTCATTGCCACTGGGGTACGCATGTGTTTCTTTCAGAAAGGATTTGAGAGGCCTTGGTTTTATTTTAAAATGGGATTTTTCAAAGTTGCAAAAATCTCTGTTGGGTTGGTAACCCGTTTCCTACCAAGTACTTGTTTCAGTAGAGCAGCAACAGGAGTGAAATGCAGGATTCACTGTGTAGTGTGTTCACATCCATGCAGTACCTAATGGAACAGGACAATTAAACTGCAACTTAATAAGTTTCTCTAGTTTACAGATAAATTCTAAATTGGGAACATTCCCCAGAAGACTTGCTGGAAATCTTTGAAAATACATGAGTATAAGTTTCCTTTCAAACTATATTAGCTATTATCTGTGAAATAACTAGGCAAGCACAGAGCAAACTGAACCCCTGACCTGCTCAAATTAAAAGGTCTCTCTGAGTGAATCTGAATTAAAATAATCTCACTGGATGGGCAGGCTGCCTTTCTGCTTTGGTTTTGCAGATCAAACACTGTGAAAACAATCTCTCCAACCTCGTGCCCCATTTCAGAGCGTCATCTGCCTTGTTCTTGTACGATATCTCCCACACTGGCACTACAGCTACCCCCCTGACTGTGTAGGGACAGAAAGGGTGGTGGACCAGTGCAGACGAACTGTGGTTTGCCAGCTGAATCCATTGGCAGACCACCCATTGCCCCAAAGCATCTGAGTTCATATGCAGTGTTGTTCAGGATGTTCTTACTGCAACATGGGATTGCCATCTGCTCACCCATATCCTTGGTTGCCTCAAAGTACTGTTCTTTCCTCAAGGTGCCTTTAAGGAATGCAGTTATTGCAAGTTGACTTCCTCTGTTTTTCCAACCCCTGAACAAGAAACTGATTTTGCCTGTTGTGTTTGGCCTTTAAATTAATGGAGGAATCATAGGGGTTTCAGTTGGAAGTCTGCACTCTGCATTTTCCACCTGTGTGCCAGTGAGGGGCTGTGGGATACAAACAGACCTGGAAGAAGCATCTTCTTTGGCCTGTGAGGTCCTGTGGCTTTATGTAAACAGCAGGTAGAGAGTCCCTGAGACAGGAAGGTATGGAACCAAAGGGGCTTAGTCTGTTCTAAAATACAAGCCAAACCTGCTTGGGGTGCAGAATGCAGTTTTTCTTTCGCTGCTAGCTCCATGCCTCTTGCCAGGCAGGAAGGTGCAGGCACAAACCTCAGCTCCTGACAGTCACAGCCCGTGCTGCCTGTGCCTTACATCAGCATTCCCCTCACCTAACAGGTATATTGCTTTCCTCCTCTGCTGTCTGTCTCTGACTGATGCTGTCATTTGTGTATTGAGACAACCAGAGCCTATAAATCCCTCCAAATACCCTATTATTAAAAAGGGATCTCACCTTCAGCTTCAGGGTGGTGAGAAGGGCTCATTATGCTTCTGTTTGTTGGCTGTGCTTGTGCAGGCAGTGTCTCCTGGGGCTGGAGATAACGCTCAGTGTGTGGTGTAACACGGTCAGTGAGTCGGTTGCGTGCGTCAAAAGGCATCTCGGGGCAGGCAGAGATTTCAAAGGCAGCAGCCTGCAGAAATTGAGATATTTACAGGTCCACTGTGAGGGCTGGCAACGGGGAGACAGGCATTTGTGGCTCCTAGGTGACTGCTCTCTCCACAGAGGTTCAGAGTGGTGGCACCAGTCCAAGGACCCTTTGCTGTTGCTCCTTACCTGTGGCTGAGGGCGAAGGTGGGTGTAAAACCAGAGGCCCTGCTTAGGGAGTGCTAGGCCTGCCTCACAGAGCCTGTTGCAGTGCTGCTTTGTGGGGACAGAAACAGCCAGTATGAGCAAGGCAGGCGCTGTCATGAGCTGATGAGAGGCTCCTCATCCTGCTCCCCCTGTGTCCTGGGGGATTTGCTTCCGTAGGGGAGAGCAGTCATGGACTGGTCATGCTTACAGACCAGAATACAAAAATATCCATGAAAAGAGTCATCCATGTACAGATTTGGCAGTACTGACTGTCTACTTCATGTCACCTCCAAAAAACCCCTAAAGCTGAGTTAAATATCTATCTCTGTGCTCAGGTGGATTGAGTTTTCCTGTATTCTGAAGGTTTTTTTCTCCATTTTTTATTATTTTACCTCAGGTAGAAGGGTCTGTTTTAGGGCCAGTGTAATAACTATTATAACTTTGTCAGGCTGACACATCAGGATGGTGCCAATCACGGTTATAGAGACCCTGGGACCACTTCATCACAGCAGCTTCACTCCAAGGCTTCCTTTAATCTTTCATAATAAAATTTAAATGACAGTAGCTGTTCCAGTCATGAACCAAGAAAAACCTCTCATATTAGTTCCTCCTTTTTTTTTTTCCTAGTGTTGGGTTCTCCATTTTATAGTTATTAATTTATACGAGAGCTGACATCTTCCGGAGCTGGCTATGTGTGTTTGAAACAAGTGGCACTTCTGTTTAGTGACTCTCTTCTCAGCAGATAGGGTATTTCCAGAGTGATGTGGAAAATTGTATAGTTGGGCCATTGCCATCCTCATCAGAATCCAGGCTGAGGCGCTTGATGATTATGGGTGGTTTTGAACAGGAGCTGTTATTGATCTTGGATAGATTTTTGCTGCAGGTTCTTCTAGTCAGCCATGAGACATCTGACCCATTGGTGGTGCTGAGGTGCCTGTCTGCCTTTCAGTCCCACATTAAACGAGGAAAGCCAACAGCTCCTCACATGTTTACAAACTCTACTCTCCCCAGCAGAAGACGGTAGAAGAAGAACTTTAAGAAACTGCACAACTTTTTCACTTTAAGCATAGGTAGCATTAAATAGTCTGCCTCACTGGGAAATGGGCCTCACACTTGGAAGGAGAGGTAAAGTGGTTTGTAGTGAATTTTTGGATCATGCAGGCTGCACAGTTCACAGACTTGGACCAGCCCCTGAGAAAAAATTTTTTGGCACTAAATGTCAAGCCACAGAAGCCAGTCTTAGCCTTTCTAAAGTGTGAGGGGTCAGGGAGCTGTTTGGAAATCCCGTGGCTTGAACCTCAGTTTGAGCTATTTCTAGCAATGAACACACTGAGACTGGAGCAATAATTTGGATTATGCCCATGTCTTTTGCTTATTTTTCATTTAACCTGCTGATGGCTGCTGTCTTGTATTGCTTTTCAGATCTACTGAGAGGAACTGCTTGTGACTGCATTAGTGGGAATGGATGTTTATGACTGATCCCTTGGTGGTTGCAAAACCCATTATGCTTCATCAAAACATGACACAGTGTGGTTCAAGCAAGTATTTTTTTTGTGGTCTGTTCCTCAGTCTGCTTCTGGCAGAAGGCTGGAGAATGACCAAAATCACTGAGGCTCTCAGAGTATTGGTGGGAAAGAGGAAGGGTGCTGGGGTGGGGAGGGTGTTGGTTTGGTGCAGTGGATGCTGCCCCAGTCCAAACACTCTATGAGTGATGAGCTCTTGCATTGGGGTTGTGTGCTGTGGGAGGGTAAATGCAGGATTGCTGCTACCCATATTCCAGGCATTGCTATGTTCCCTTTGTTTCCTTCATATGCTATGAAGCTGGAGGGAAGGATGGACACGGCACTGGTAACGTGAAATCCAAGTGCTGTGGCAAGGAGGTGGGAGATGGGGACTGATGTCCTTTCTCATCTCTGTTAACCTCTCATCCAGTAAATTCTCATGGGTCTAGTATGGGGAAGACATGCTCCACCTACTGCACCAGCACAGACCTCCCCTTTGACATCAAGACTTTTTCTTCCTTTCTTTTAGCAATTAGCCAAGTCACACATGTAAGGGAAAAGGCAGTGAATTATAATCAAGGCATCTTCCATCTCCTTTCAGAATACATGTCAGGGAAGGTGATATCTGGGGCCTTATTAATACTGCACCAGTGAAGTGTCACTGACTCTGTGGCATAAGCAGGCCTTGATTTACATAAGCATGATAGAGATCAGACTGGGATCCTCAGAATTCAGTGTCAAAGGCCTCCAGAGTTGGATTACATTTTCCTCCATGGTGATGAAAATGAAGTCCTGGAGGACATGAGTGGTTTGGTCTCATCTGAATTTTTTCTGAAGTAATGTTGCCTTCAGAAACTCTAACTGGCAGTCAGTGCCTCTCTTCTTGGCAGTCTCAGCTGGAAAAACAAGGAATTAGTGATCTGGGAACAACATTTTTGGCATCTCTCAGCCATCCGTGTTATCTCATTTAGCTGCAAGAGGAATTGTTACAGGAACATCTGTGGTATCTAGGTGGAGAATGATAACAGTTAGAAGATACACTATGCATCCCAAACTCTGTCACTTTCTAGAGCCAATCCCAAAGAGACCATCTTTGAAGGAGATGACATATTTGTTTACATTTCCTGTGTTTACTCAATATCCAGTGTCCTTCCATCAGCCTACATCTTTCTGTGTGACTGTTTGGCCCATACCCACGGAATCATTGCCCTCTTGTGCTGACACCTTGCCAGCCTACCTTGCTGAAGATCTGGCCATTTAGCAGCACTACATGTTCTGGGAGACTTGACCTTTGAAGACTTCTGGCCAAACTATACCTGTTTTTAGAGCTTGGATGTTACAGCTCTTTCTTTCCTGAGTTACTTGCAGGTCGCTCATTTAGAAAACGCTGCCTAGACTTACGTTTGCTTTGCTGACTGTTTTCAGTACTTAGTACTTCTCAAGTTTTAGATGTTATGAGGGAAAGTGAACTAAGGTCATATCTGAAAGGGATCCTAACATGAAGTTAGGTATTCTGATCCTTTGGCCTGTGGAAATCGTTCTTGTTTTGGTAGTAAAATGGGAATTTTGGGTGCTGCTGCTGCAGGAGATGAGTGTGAAGGCCATGTATGTGGATGGCTGGACAGGCCTTGGCTGCTTGTTTCCCTATGTACCAGTGGTTCTCTCTGATCTCTTATTACAGTGATGTTCGTGAGTCCCATTTATCCCCACTTCCCTTCTGTAAGAATTTGTTTTAAGTTACAACAGAAATGAAGAAGTTATGGGAAAGTTGGCATTGTTTCTCTTTTTCTGCTTTCAAGTATATGTCCTCCCATGGCATGTATATCTTGCCCGGTTCTAAATTGCAAATACCCCCTAAGGGTTGTCTCCCCAGAGACTGCCTTGTTACCACTGAGGCAGAACCGAAGTCAGATATGTCATATGGATTTCTGGCAGCAGTCTGAGTAGTTCAGGAACTGTTTTCAGGGTGAATGAAGACCGTGCTTCTCATTTTCAAGGGACCAAATCCCTGTGAGCTCAGTCTAACCCATGTAAAGATTTTACAAGATGCCTAGAGTTTGCTACAGACATCTGGGGACACTTTCTTGAGTCTATTGCTTTCGGTGGATGTCTAAAGAACATCATAAACTGCCATTTTGGAGCCTAACAGACCCCTAGGAGATAACTGAGGCTCAAAGAATTACAGTAACTCTGGCAACACATTTTAAAACCCTTTTATTTTCTCTTACATTTTAAATCCTCTGCCCCTGTGCCTTTTTTACCATGTACCAGTTTGTGCAGTTTCTAGCAGAGAGCACCTAAAGTTCTGTTTATGGGGGACTTGGGTATGAATTATTACCTGCAAAGCTTGCAGTCAGGTAGTGGGTTATAATACTAATTAAGGAAAATGTCACAGCAAGAGCATGCTGACGTTGTTGGAATTAATGGCCCAGAGCATTACTACTTAGCACACCTTTTGAAGTTAATGGAATCGTATTAATTGGGCTCTTGGAGGGACTGAGGGACACAGAGTACATCACTCCTGAGCAGCACCTCTGTTATTACATTAGAGTTGGAACAGCATCCAAGTTCCTCCTGCCTTTTGGGCCCCTTTTGTGCAACCGTTTCACAAATGAATGGCTCTGACAAGGCCCAGGGGAAGGTTGTTTGGTCCTAGGGTAAAAGGCGAAAAAGTCTATTCCAGCTGTGGTTGCAGAGTCACTTTGCCTCCAGAAACCAGTGCTGAGAACTGCCAAACTGCCCCTGGCACAATCCTGAAGGAACGAGGAGGTGTGTCCAAACATAGCGTGTACCCTTGTCCCTGGGTCTGATTCTGCAAATTCACCTGCCCTCCACAGAGCTTGTTCCGATGAGCACAACCCAGGCTATTGATGTCAGAGCATTTAAACAAAAGTGTTTGTCAGTGATTCTGAGTTCTTTTGGATATTAGTCAGCTGTGGTAGCACCGAGACCAGCACAGTGCGTGGTTAGACCTAATGTCTAGAAAATTCTAGTTCTGACATAGCAAACAGCAAATCATGGAGAGCATTTGCTTTCTTTGAAAAAAACCTGGGAGAGCCAATATTTTCCATAGAAAACGAAAACCCAAAACATTTAATACAGTACTTAGAGCAGCATAGGAAAAAGAAAAAAAGCCCTAACTTTTCTACTGAGGATTTTGATTCTAAATCAGAATGTTCTCATTTTCATCCAAGTTTTCCACATGGGGGAAATAATTTTCAAGCATGTCTCATATAAAGTAATTAACCATAGATGAGAAATGGATGATTTCATAAGAATAGGGACACATACTATCTTTAGTTAATGTTATTAAATCCGTTGTGCACTGGGATGGAAGTTTTTATGATACTGTAGATTTGCTGTGCCATTTTATCATTGTTGAGTTCAGATTTAAAAAAAAAACAACTTAGCTATGATAAAACATTATTTCTGTATTATGAGGAGTACAATTATTAGTTGTCCTTTGCAATGTTATTTGGATATAGGTTTTACCATTGACTAAATTTGTAGACTTTCAAATTATCTCCTGGGTTAGCATAGGGGAAACATTAATATTTGCTAGAAATGGTGATGGTTTGATGTCAGCTCAGTCACCCACTGCATGGAAGTTGAAACAACATCATGGTTGAGCCCATGCTGCCTGCATGGGACGATCCTTCTCAGCTCCATGCTGGCCTCTTCTCCCACCTCAGAGAGACTGCAGTATCTATCCAAAGCTCATCCCATATGGTGCTGCTCAGCTGAGCAGGAACTGGAGCATGTAAGCCCTAAATCTGCTACAGACTTCCTGCATGATGTCAGACACACCTCAGCCTCACCGCTGGGTCTGCTGTGCAGTCACCTGTAACTGGCTGCAAGGGATGGACAGGGTTTTCCAGCAGAAAGCCCTTCTGCTCAGGGCAGTTTCTCTCAGGGCTTGTTCCCCTGACCTCAGCCTGTGGAACCTCTTTGCTCCCAAGCAAGCGCAAAGCGCTCCTGGCTGTTTAAATCTATCGCAGCTCTGTTTGAATTGAAGGATTCCTCTGTTCTTTGCCAGAGTGTGTTGTAAAACAGTGACATTTGTTAAATGGATAACACGTAGGGCAAGGACTCCATCAGCTTGAGGAGACAGTGAGTAATGATCTCTTAATGTCTGAGAGCTTTAAAGCTACTATAATATTCCTCAAAGTCAGGACAGTGTGGCAGGGCCTGGCCTAGCTATCCCGTGTGCAGGGGCAGGTGTTGCTGAGCACATAGCCAGGCACTGTACTTCAGCAGCATCTCTGCAGAGGGGAAGGCATTAGTTGCTGTGCAACATGCATCAGAGCCCAGACAGATTTATTATTTACTTGCAAGTGTTCCTGTAGTGCCTATCACTTAGCTGGTTACCTGCACCTGCCAGACGCTGCCTTGCACTTCTAGTGGCGTCTGCTCTGCCCTCTTCCTGACACAAATCAATACACTAAGCCTCAATGCATTTGGGAAGGAGGGAAAAGTTGCACAGCTGTCACCACAAAAGGAGGAATGGAGGGGAAGGTCACGTCTGTGATTGGATGGAAACCTGTAGTACAGCTGGATGTGGTTTTGGTTGGTTTTAATCCCTCAGACTTGTGATGCCACTGATCTCTGTCCAAGGACTTCATCCTACCGCTTGGGCAAGGTCCTGGCTCTGCAGGGCTCAGAAGAAAAATCAGGACAATAACTCCATTCTGAATCCCCTGCTGGGTTTAGTTTAGGCTGACTGTCTCTTCCCCTCTTGTGCCAATCTCTTGAGTTGTCCTGAGCAAATGCAGGACCTGTGAAGGCTCTCCACCAGCCAGCATGACCTCTTCTGCCACACACAACACAGGGCTGAACTGATGAGCCTCGTCAATATGCACATTAATGCTATTTGAAACTTGGCCAAATAACAACTAAATGGTAATGAACTGCCTGTTTTTAGCTTCAGAGTCTCTGGGACAGAGGGATGGAGGCAGAGGGATGATTTATATTCTCAAACCTGTTATTTACAAGTGGTCATGTTCCTCATCTTCCTGTAGACAAATGGAAAGAGTTGTAAATTTGCCATATACAGTCCCTTGAGCTGATGCTTATGGGAAATGTAATTTAAAACATTCATTTGTTCTGGAGAACTGAGCCTGAACAGCACTGCCATGGAAATAGATACAAAACCTGAAAATAGATGGACACACTCCACACCATCCTTCCTGTAAAGAATTTGCTGTCCATATAGACACAACAGAAGAAGCGGGAGGAAAATTAAGTCTCCTGAGTGGCAATTCACCTTATTAATCACTGCCACTGGTGACTAGTTAAGGACTAATTAAGGGCTAACTGTGGGTCATGAGAAGTGAACCAGCTACCAAATAAGCATGACAGCATTGGGCATTTATTCCCTAACTGATCACTTAAACCTGAAAGTGTACTCCTTGTTTTTAGTAAGCATGGGACTACTCACCTTTTAGAATTTATCTGGAAAACAATTCTGCCTTTTTTCTAAAGAAAAATCTTATGTGTGTGTCTGTGGGAATACAACCATTATGTGAGATAAGGTACAAAGTGTGTGTGAGGATCAGGCCTTAGAATTTTTGCCCTTCTTCCTTTCTGGACACTTTAATGAGAGCAGTGTTGTTCCACAGAACTCACCCCATGCAGAAGCATTTGTAAGAGCAGGTGTGGCAAGGGATGGTTCTTTCTCTTTAAAAATAGTCTGGTACTCTATTATCATCATTCCCCCATGCTTGTGCTTACCACCCACATCATGAGTTTAAGGAAGAGGTGAAATATAGCTATTTTGTGTACTTTGTCTGTTTCCTTGCAAATCTTCTTTCCATCTGAAATACGAATTTTTGAGGGCTAATGTGGAAGTCAATAGATCTAGTTAAATGGACTGGATTCCCTTTTAATTCTAGTAATTGTACTGGCTTGACTGGAGTTGTTACTCATCTACAAGAAGGAATTGCCATTTGTGCCATGGACTTCTTATGTGAAGGAAGAAGCCAAGCCTCTGTAATACTTTATGGCTCAGTTTCTCCTCTCTCACCTTCACAGTCTAGTTCCTTGCTGTGATTGGAAAGCCCCAAGTACAGTGAATCCACAGTGTCTGCTCTGGCTCATGGGCAGAGCTAATGACAGGTTCTCAGAGTCACGATTAAAGGCTATGGCATGAGCCTTCTGGCTGTCCTGCTATAAGGCTGCCACTCATACTTGAATATTACTCCTGCTTGGATATTATAATGAAATATGAGAAGACTTTACCTATTTGTTTGGGGATACATCAAAGTAAAATTACAAGCAGATTGCCAAATTCCTCTGTGCTCTGGATCTGCCATTCTTTTGTGTGTACATGGATCAACCATATCTAGAAGCTCAGCAGGGCCTGATGAAACGGGGCTTTATAGGGCAGCTGCAGCAGAGTCACAGTTACGGAAATGTCAGGGCTTCTCCTTGTCCCAATTCCTCTGATCCTGCTTGGGTATCTCAGCGCTCTGCTAATACAGTAGAGATATTCCAGTACTAATGAAAATACAGCTTCCATTGTGTTCCTTTGCTAGCGTGCTAGCTTCCTTAGATCTGATGCTCTCCTGCTATTATCTCCATTTCCCACACAGCTGTTAGGTGCATCTTCTCTTTTAACCATGTGTTTCATGTATCTGGCAATGGTGAATGCCCTATATTTTCCAAAACCACTTTTGTTGCTATCTGCACATTATTTATTCCTCTCTCTCCCAGGGACTGTCTCTGTCATGGCATTGGATCCTCCCCTCCCTGAAAAGAGGCAGAAAGAAAAAAAAATCACTTAATAAATTCCCCTATTCCATCACCTTCTGACTAGTTCACCTCCAGCATTTTTACTGAAGTAATTGTCTTGTTTACCCTCTGCCTGGTACAGATTTGTCCACAGTGCATTATGCTTCCTGGGAACTTCTCTGTAAGTCTGATACTCAATATCTCTTTCTGGTTCCTTAATAATCCTCCTCACTCACTTCACCATGTTTTTGTAGGTCTTCTAGTCCCCTTGCAGGTAGTTCATATCTTTAGTGCAATTCTCTTTATTGCTTGTACTCCTCTTTACCTTCTGGCCTAAAAACACTGGCCTCTAATGCCTTGGGTTTTGCTCCTAGTGTAGACTCCTCTAATTAGCACTGAGCTCACAGAAGGTGAAACAGTAATTTTACAGACCTGCTCATGGACCTGTGTGTGGGAGAGTATCCAGGGGCAGAGCCTGGGTTTCCCTGCTCTCCAAACTCTCTGCCCTTCATGCTCCAAAGGCCCCTCTTAGACCCTGCTGTTCCTTTCCTTTTCTGTGCTCTACTGTTATTTCAAGTACTGACTTTGACTCTTATTAGGCTTGTTTGGTATTTACCAGAGTGGAGCTTGGCATGCAGGTGTCTCCTGCTTGCAGATAAGAAAGATGCTCCCCTGGTAGCACTAGGGGGGCTGTTATCTCTCATTTTTGGGCTTGTATCTGCAGAAAGTCCAATGCCAGCTCAGTGGAAGCAGAGGGGTGGATTTAACTTGGTGTTCTGAAGCATGTGAAAACTAACATCGATCTCTCTACATGGACACTTTTCAAACCTTAAATGTGTAAAAGTTAGAAAAACATCTGAAGGTATTCCAATATTGCACTAAAGCTGGGAAGAACTCGGGAAATTCAAGACTGATAGAAATGCATACTAGGGTGTTCTGTAGATTAGGGTCTCTCAAAGCAGTTGTGAATCCTCATGATAGTTTGTTCTGCTTCATGGATACGTTTTGTATTTGATGTCATTGATTATATGTGCAATTCTTCAGAGGGACTCAGGACTGCTAACAGAAAGGGAACATCTGTACAGGCAATATGCTAACAAAGTGAAAACAAAAATCGTTTTTCCTTCAAATCACCAAGATAAAGTGAAGTGCTCTCCATGCCCCTGACCTGTCACCCAAGTTCCCATCTTGCCTATTGTCTACAACAATGATGACGATAAATGATCCAGCAGGATGACTTTCCATTGAAGACACAGGAAAGGCCAGATAGCTGCAATATTGTGAGGTTATTCAGAGAAGCAAAGATATCGAGGAACAATTGCATTTTTTTTTTAATGGTAAAAAAAGCTGTGCCAGTATGACTACATCTTCCTAGCGTCCAAAAGCTACAGATGGGCTCTTAAGGCCTTACAAGCCTTGGCATGTGCATAGCATGTCTTGTGCCTAGTATTGCTCTGCCTTGTGGCTGGAACTTTGAAACAAAAAATCTTGCATTAAAGTGGAGGAGACCAAGACCAAGTAATACATAAAGCCATTGTAGTGAAGTATTTATGATTCTGACATATCAACAAGAGGCAGTGAGGATTTTGGCTTTGGGGAGAATGGTGCTGAAAACTCCTGGCTTCTTTTGTTTTCAGAACCAACGTGTGCCATGCATTCCTGCTTGTCTTTTTCCCTGGATACCATTACAGAAATTAATAGATATAGGTAAGAACACAGTGTGTCAAATAAAGTATTAGAGACACTGTTTCATGAGAAGTTGCAAGTAAAATTAATTTCAGTTGTGTAGGAAGTAAACCCCAAGGCTTCAGAGATGGTTAGAATATGAAATGTGTGCTCCTGTCTCAGAGAGGGGGCTATGTCTGTGATTTTCTATTCTTGATTAGTAATGTGCATATTTACTTTGTCATGCTGGAAGAGACAAAACCAGAAATTAGGAATGTTTTAAGTAGTTTTCCAAGCCTGTATTTCAGCAGGACTTCGGCACACAGCCTCCTGAATCTTCTGGGGCAGAGGTCCTCTCCCCTCCCTGCAGGCCATCTAAAGGTAGGCTAAGAAGACTTCCTCTCCTCCCAAGGAAAGGGTTGGAGATGAGCAGATAAATTGCCTGCCAGAAAAGCTGGTCTCCCTCCAGTGACTAGAGGAACCTTCTCAATGAGTAGGTTAGACTACAGGTGTCACTTGTTTAGCTTAAGGTAAGTGAGAGGTGTCTCACACCTATGGTCATACTTGCAGAGATATTTAGCCAGTTACCTGACTGCCTCTGTGCTTAAAGACTCTGGGAATTCTTGTATTCTGTAGAAAACACCTTGAGGGCAGCTGAGGATAGATGTCAATGTCATCTGTTGTAAGTAGCTGAAAGTACATGCTCCTGAGTACTGAAGGAAAAAAAAGTGCTTTCCTATTTGAGGATTTAAATGGTAAGGTAAAATCCCATCATTCAGATTTCCCTGTTGGTTTCTATCTTCTGTTATCAAGCATGTTCTGACATCAGTCATATGAACTGCTGGCTGTGGAGTCAATGCTGTACAATGTCTTGAAGCAGAGCACACCAGCATTCCTGTGCTGTCTGTTTTGAGGATTCGTAGGAATCCTGAACCTGAGATGCAGTCTGGGAGAGTAAGCAAGACAGACATCACAAGGAGATGATCCTTTTGAAAGGATTATTTTTTTTTATTCTCATTTTAAAAATAATCCATATTGTCTTCCATTCCAAATTCCTCAGCAGTTTCAGAATATTTAATTAAAAGGTCATATCCATCTATGGCTGGTGACCTAGATAGCCTCTTCTTCCACTTTCAAGAGAAGCTAAAATTCCCCAGTGAGGATAAATGGGGAAAGTATTAGACCAAATTTGGTAGATACAGTTTCTCTGGAACACAGGGAGAAGGAAAGCATATGTAGAAATCACATCTCCTGACAAGACTACTCAGGCAAGACATTAGTCACAGGCTGCGAGTCAAATGGCTTCCTGAATAACACCGGGAAACAGCAGCTATCATCAAATGGCACATCACAATATGATAGTTTGGGGCAAATTGCTTAATGCATATGCATTTCACCTTAACTCACTGTGAAATAAGGACAATACAGTGTTCACTCATCCCAAAAAGTAAATACGTAGGGAAGGTAATAAGTTTGCTAGATATTCATGTTGTGGAATGATACATCGGAGTGTACTGTGCACTAAAGCTTATGCACTGCTACCTGGTCTTGACAAACATATCATTTCATATGGAGATATCTGGAAGCATCTACTTAATCATCCTGGATTGGAGAGGTTTTGCCAGTGTCCTGAAGTGGGAGGTACTGTCCCATTCATGAGGAGTGCTCCTGCCCCCTGATAGATGTCAATGACATTTCTTTACTCAATCACTCTGAATGCCATGTGCGCATTTTTCCGTGCATGCCCTCATGTGCATATATGGGGAAAACTAAAGAGGCTACATTCTCATACCCCTCAAAAAGAAGGTTATTAAAATGTGAAATCCACGGTTAAAGTTGTAAAGCCAGTTTCATAACTCGTGGTAATGTTTCCTCTATTTAATACGGCAATTCGTTGATCTGCAGCAGCAAATTATACTTTTTGAGCATTTAAGTAATACTTCCACTTGGCTTCCAGTTTACGAGGCAATTTAATATTTCCCTGGGCTCACTAGTGCTGACTGTACAGAACTTCTGGTGTTGGGCATTTATTCAGCATAGAAGCTTGAACAAAGTTATTGCTATTTTATGCACAATATGGGAACATTTCCTTTTAGAAATCTCCCCTTTGCCCAGCTACCACCAGCATCATTGGAGCACACCCAATTCTAGCAAACAAATCCAAAAGACATGGAGTAATCCAAGTGAGTTGCATAGGCAGGCAACATCAGGAACACCTGGCACAAAGAGGACATGGTGCCAGATTTCTAAAGCCAGCCTGACCTGGTCACCATCTCTCCAAAAGCACCAAAGGACCTGGTGTCTCCCTTGAATAACGCGAAGAATTCAAACAGAGGAAACTTTAAGAAAACTATTTCAGAGGGATCCGTTGAACAAGAACTGGTGGTATTTTTGTTTTAGCCCTAAATGACTTGAGGATGATATTTTTATGATCCTAAAGTTGTTTTGGTTTTCTATTTAGGTTGGCTCATGTAATGAGAGAGATTGCTCCCATACACAAGCCTTCTCTCAACTGTAGCCTTAGACCGTGGCCAGCAGGGTGGTCACAGCTAGAGTCCTCACAGTCTGACAGCAGAAGTCCCCTGATCCCATTCAATTACCATCATGGTTGTACTGAAAATCTGCCAGGACACTGGATCTGATTCCTGGAGACAGAAATATCCTGCTTGTAATAGTCCTTTTTCCAAACGTATCCTTCTTCAGCTAAAAGCCTACTCTAGCCTGGATTATGTCAGAATATTTCAGAACATGTTTATTCCAGGATATTTCAGAACATTTTTGAGACATTTCCTTTAGGTGGCAGCAGGAGTACAAGAATATTCAGCCTTCACGGTCCTCTGGGCTGCTGCGCAGCACGGCTGTGTGCTGAAGAATGTAAAGCCAGTTTTACAACCCTTTCATAGCCTAACACACGAGAGTTTATTTTCATTATTAGAGCAACATGCTGATGAGCTGAAGTCCTGAGTCAAAACCCCATCATCTGTCTGGGCAGTCCTTTGGGTGTCTGTATGTAACTGCTATGACAGTCTGGACCCTTCATAATACGGAAAGGATGCAGACCCTGCCTAGGAGATCTGTTTGGACTCAGTATTGCCTACACATAATATTGTGATGGAGTGTGAAAGGCAAGGAGATGGGGAGGAGAATCCTCAAGACTGTGTTGCTTCTTCACCTGTTTCAGGAGCTGAGGCAAAACTATCAATAGGCTAAATACAATCGCACTAGATCTGCTAAACTTTGCAGAATTCCCCATCTCTGGGATGGCCCTACTTCTTACTTAGCTTTTGGGAGGCCAAAAGATATTTCTCTATTCTTCTCCTCATTTTCAGACTCTCCTCCTTCACTGCTTTGGAAGGAAATTCCCATCACATTCCCTGGGAAATGCTTTGAAGTTTATAGTCTGCTTGTGAGACAAGGAAGCCTGCAACACCATTTTGCTTTGAACACAAGTATACCTAGGGGTCTCTTGGGATGAGAAACAGGGATCTGGCTCTCTGAACTCCATAGAATGCCATTCAGGCACTTCCATCCAGTTGGAAATGAGCCAGGAACTCTCAGTACTGAGGGGGACCTGCCTCATGCCAGGCTGGCCTTGGGCTTGTGAGAAGCAAGACAGAAGCTGAACTATGGCTGTCATCTCTCCCTCACCTTAAGTGACTGATGTGGGATTTAGCTGGAGATCCATGGCTCAGGGCCTCAAGCAATCGCTTTTATGCTGCTATATAGGAGCCTGCTCTGCTTCAGACCCTGATGCTTTCTGGACTTGCTGGCCTCAGACTCCTCATTTCTCAGTGCTGCTCCAGAGGAGAAATCACATTTCTCCTATGTGCTGGGCTCCTCAAGAGGGCCTTGAAGCAGACTCCCTTTTTTGAAGAACAAGCAGATACACCTGATCATTGCAGTGACTTGTGAAAGTTGGTGGTATAGTTCCCGGGATCCTGATGTTCTCTGTCACGGTCAAATGTCGTTCCATTCATCTGTCAATGAACAACTGCTGCTGCCTCACATTCTCCTGGAGCCTGGCCATTTATCTGGCTTTTATGGTGAGTAAATAATATGCTCAGTTATATGTCTGGAAATAGTGTTCTGTACAAATTCCTTGGGCAATCAATATACAGAGTCATTTTATGTTAGAAATAGCTTGTTCCAAATGGCCATATATATCTTTATTATACTGTAAATTCTCACACTGTCACTGGAAGCCACATAACGCCTTATTATCCAGATTTGGTTGCAGAGCAAACTCCTTCCCTCCTTCCTTTTCCAAGCTTCTTTCTTTCTCTTCCCATCCACTTGGCTCAAGGCTCAGGAATTAACTGAACTCTCCAGTGCACCCCAAAATCTCTTTCTCTTTCTCATACATGTATCCAATTGCAATTTTTTTTCTCCCTTTGAAGACCCCACTGTAGCTTTAAAAAAACCAAAACAAACAGGCTTCAAATGTCCATGCTCTATGGCCTTACTATTTTAGTTGTGTTTCCTCTGCCAAAATTATTTCTATGGCAAAAGCCTTGAGAGCTCCCAGCCAGCACTGAGCCCTGCTCTGTCAGATGCTGTACGCAGTGCACAGTATATCTTAAGTCACCCTGAACCAAAAATTCTACCAGAGGGAATCTGCATCTTCTGGCTGTGGTCTCTCCATATCTGGGGACTAGTCTGAAAGGTTTGTGAAAGATAATGTTTTGGGACCTGGGCAGTCAGATACAGTGAGGGCAGTTCTGGCCACATCATGGAATATAAAATGCATTGTCACTATGGGCAGGGATGGGGAGATGGGTGATTAGTGCCCCTCAGCACCAGGGGGGCTGCTTCACAGACCTGTGTGTTAGCTAGAACATGGCTGGTAGTGGTATGGGAAGGAGGTTTGGTAACTGTGAGTTTTCTCTGGGGGGGGGGAAATATAAAAAAATCATGTGAGAGGCAGAGAATGGTGATACTTACAGATGGAGAATGAGAGCCTTTAAATACAGGCACAGATGCCCCCCCCCACCGAAGCACTCCCATTCTCCTTCCTGAGACAGGGAAATGAAAGCTATTTTCAGGGTTAAAGTTACAGGCATTGGAGACAGCAAAATAAACAATAATGTCTTGGAGAGAAGACAGGAAGATGAAGCATGGCTGTGCCTTGGGAACAGTCACTGCTTGCACAGCATGTCTTGCTGCTGTACACCAGCTCAGAGTGAGTTCCACCTTCAGACTTTGAATTACTTTAGGGGAGGTATTTCTTTTTTACTGTTCTTAGCACTGTTGTGCTCAGAGAGAGCCAGCAGGGCTTGTCCTGCTCTGGAACAGCTGTAGCAAAGCTCTGGCTAAGTGAGAGTCAGAGACTGCCATGGAAGAGAGGGGTGATGCTCATGGGAGTGAGGAACATGGGTTGTAGTTTACTGTGGGTCTCAGCTAAGCTCAGAAGAAAGAAGTTTCTTTGTGAACTCAGCATGTTTGAGCAAGTTCTGAGGAGGCACTAAAGTGTCTCACTGGGAAACCATTTTTCTTTTTCAGGATGAGCATGGATATCAGATGCATCCACATTGCAGGGCTGAGCCTGGGTGGAGGGGCTGAAACATGGCCCACAGGTCTGGGATTGAGAAGTTTCTCCCCATCCAGCAAAGGCTCTCCTTGGAATAAGAGAATTTCTCTATGCCAGGGGCTGATGCTCTGCTTAGCACAGAGGCACCCACATCTTCAGCTATGGAGATATTAGTTGTGGATGAGTCTTGACCTTGGACCACAGCTCTCAGGTAAGGTGTGTTGCCAGCTCCAGGACCTGACAGAGAAGGCATAAGTGAAGTTGCTCAGCATGGTTATATGACATGTTTGGGAAGGCTGTTAGTAAAACACAACCAGGAGGCCTGGCTGCAGCCCCTGGGACAAGACCTACATTTCCATGAGAATCACCTCCCCTTGCTAGACAGCTCCCTGAAGGCCAGCACTGCTTGTGTGTGGAGGCAGAGCTCCGCTGGAAAACCCAGTGTAATCCTGCAAATTGAAGTCACAGCTGGAGGCAACGGGCACATCCTTTGGTGGTGTAAATCACTATGACCTGATTGATTTCAGGGCCAGCCTTGGTATTGAAGATGTCGCAAAAAGTTCTTTCAAAGGGATCTTTAGAGAAATGCTTCCCCCTTGGTCTTCTGTTAACTTGCCTGTGATAATATGTCTGCAGCATGCTATCAGTGTAGAGCTTGCTTGCAAGAAAAAGAAAGAAGAAGAAAGAAGGAGAGAGACTGCTGTTCATCTTATTGACCGCTTATTCACTTCTTTAAAAGTAATTAGGAGTTTAATCAGAGTTTCTATGGATTTTTTGAGGAATCTGTAATTAAAATCTGCACAGTCAACTTGCATTATATAGTTAACTTTCTTCCAGAGCTGCTTAAATATTTTTAATATTCTCACGTCCTCTAATGGAAACTGTCAAGTACCCCAGCATAAAAAAGAGCAGCTAGCAAAACCCCTGCAACAGGCTGCCAAACCACAGCCCCCAACAGCTTTTTGGTTTAGGAAAGGTCTGCTCTGTGATAACAGCCCAGGCTGTAGGTTAACAGGCCTGATCGACTCCAAGCTGATTTTTCTCTAATGAATAGAAATGTTTCTTTTCATCAGTGTACAGTGCAGCGTATGGAGAGGGGGAAGGGAAGGAGAAGAAAAAAAAGCATCTGACTGTGTAGGGATGGAGCCAGTCTCTTGATAAGCTTTCAATTAAGAGCAGATTAAAATTAGGTTTATCTTCTCCTGAAAATGGCAATGACGTTAATATAATAATACAATGTAATAACTTAATAACCCAGTTGGAAGTGACTCATACACATTGGAAAGATCAGAATTTTGCTGCTTAGTTTTGGGGAGGTTAAGCGTGTCCATCCCTCATCCCTTGTTCCTGCAGGTGTGCAGGCTCCCACGGGAAGAGGAAAAGCTGGACAGTAAATCACAGCCTGGGTGCTTCACCTCCCTGGAGGTTTGGTGTGACTGACAAGGGAGATTTGAGGTGCAGAAGCTTGTGATGGGTCCATGTGTAGAAACAAGAGTTGAGGCTCAGCAGAGTCCTCTGATGCCTGGTCCTAAGTGCTTACCCAATCCCATTGCTCCCCCAGGGACAGGACAAAGACCCAGAGCTTCGAGGTGTAGCAGCTGGTGTCTGGCATTGCTAGGAAAAGAGACAGAGTCAAACACCCATGGCTGGCTGTTTCCTACTTCTCAGTCCAGCCCATCACATGCATTAAGGACTATAAAATCTGCTGGCCTTAGTGGGGATTTACATCTCCTGCTGATCAGTGCTCTGTTGTCAGACATGAGACATTGCCCACTGCCCCTCGGAGGAGGGCTGCCTGTGTTCAGTATCCCCTGCACACCCTGCAGAGTGCGTGTGATATGGCTGATTTCTCACCATTCCTTGGCAGAGGTGACTGGTGCAGGATACTGACACCACACCTGGTGCTTAGCCCCTCCTAGAAACGGAGATGTTCAGCCTGAGAGAGAAAGGCAGAAAGGAGCTTCCAATGCAAGGTAATCTCTGGTATCTCTAGTTCCCTCTTGATTGGGCTCTGCCATCTGCCTTCTGGATTGAGGAGATCTGATTTGCCTGAGGGTAATTTGTTCATCTTGTTTCATGGGGCTGATCAACACCAGCATGTAACTTGTGTGTCAGAGAAAGGTATTTGTGTCTGTGCCCTGTGTGGTGTTTTATGGAGGAGGGTATAAAACACTTCCCTCCCTTTTCATGAAGGATGTCTTGGTCCAGAACCTGGGCATTGAGCCTTACCCATGAGAAGTGATCAGATTGTCTTCGCAGACAGAGCACTCAAGACCTCTAAACAATAAAGAATAATGATATAGTTATTTTCAGATGTCAAGGTCTAAGCACTTCAATGAGTTATCGTGATTTTGTGTGCTGGCCACTCTTTATGTGCTGGAGATTTCCTGCACTTCAGCATGCTGTGCCCTTTAGTTTATTTAGCTGAAAACAATGACTTAAAGCAGCTTTCCACTAAGATAAACACTTACCTGTGCCCAAATACAAACCCCTTCAGAACAGTATTTACTCATTCCTGAACTGTATTGTAGGCCTAACCCTTTACCTTTTGAGTTGACTGACTCACTGTGATTGACTGCAGGATGGGTCTGCTCAGTCCAGTGCACATGCAGGGTGGACGAGTTCAGTGGTAAAGAAAGTGAAAAACAAACAGAAAAAGCAACTGAAGTAAAGAGGAAATGCCAGCCTGGAGAAAAAAGACCATATTTCATTCCCTTGGCATTATGGGCTGTGGTTTTTTCAGCAATAAAATGGAGTATGTAGAAGTCTTTGGTCTTAAACTCTAGCTTTAATTCCAAAATGTCTCTAATGCACTGAAAAGTCATCCCATGGAGAGGGACAGCACAGCAATAATGTGGCCACGACTAATCCAGGTCCTTGTGGTCTTCCTTTTCTCGCTTCTGATTGTACAGCTGGGGATATTAGAGTGAAAGAAGAAATGGGTTGAAAGCAACTAAACTGGAAGGTAGTTAGATCCTATGTAATAGCCATAGGCATAGAAGAGAAAAGGGAAGCAAGGGAAAACGAGGAAAGAAGAACAAGAGGTTTCTCATGACATTGCATGAACTGCATGAGATGTGGCATCAGCACTGGCAACAAGAATCCATTTGTCCATCCTGCAATGGTCATGGAGCTCAGTTCCTTTACCCTGCTCTGGTTTGATTTTGAAGGTCACTTGGGACCCATTTGAGATCAGGAAGAAACATCCCTCACTCCTGTGTTTTTTCTGGGGTGGCACTCATCAGGTTGCTTTTCACTACTCATTGTATGGGTGATGTGGTTTCTCTGTGCTGGAACTTGTGGTGGCAAAAGAGAGGGACAGTCCTGGGACTGCAGTTGTCCCCAGGTTTGTGTCTGATCCTATGTGTCTCTTTACACTAGTCTGTCATTTCAGTGCTTACTAGTGAGAGCATCTGTTAGAGGGGCTGTTAGCGTCGGGAGGGGGTGAGACAGGCTTTGTTGCTGATATTCAAGGCTAAACTTTGCAGCCTCTCCAGTACTGTTTAAATGCTCTTCTCCCTCAATTATTTGAGGATAATGAAGGCAGCAGTTTCTTCTTTGGATTTACGGTGCTTTAGAATGTTAAGCTGTGGGCTGCTTTCAGGCACTTCTATGTCTCATCACCCACGTCCCATGACAGCAGAATTGGTAAGTGCCTGCTTAGTTGCAATTCCCTCCAGATCCTTACCAGCAGGACAACTGCATAGATGTGTTAACACTGTCAGGAGGAAATTAAAAACCTGGGGCATTTTGCAATATAAGTCTGATTTTTATTGTAGCAATGATATAGGCTGTTTTTTTGGGGGCTTTGGCCTGTATTATTTTTCCTGATTTTGACTCAGTTATTTTTTAATAGTTTTCCATTGACTGACACAGAAGGTTACTTGTAAAATTGTAATAGAGAAATTCAAATGTTCCACTCCATAGAAAAATAAGACATTCATGTTGAACATCATAAATAGGGAAATTTAGCCTTTGACAGCAAGAACAAGCTCAGCTGATTGTGGATATTTCTGAGGATGCTTTCTAGCTTTGTCCCCTCTCAACAGCCTAGTCAGGACTGAACCTCCTACTTGGGTAGATGAAAGCTCCTTGTCTTTATTCCTGAGCAGCCAAGGCTAGCCAACATTGATAACTGTATTCAGTATTCAATAAATGGTGTTTATTGTTGTTGGAAAAAAGTAATTCCCCTTCTGGCAGTGAAGAAGGTATGATTTGTAAATAGAGGTCTGGGAGCAGTGCTGTGCCTGCAGATACAACAAGGGTTTGACAGAAAGGCAGCAGAGCTGGATTACGGACGTGTCGGTGTGCAGGAGCAGAACAGCCCTGTCAAAATGCAGACTCTGCTTGTTGGAGCCACCGCCCTGGATGAGACCCTGCAGAAAGCAGATACTGTGCAAAATGGCTCATGTATCATAACTCCCAGCTATGCTTACTAAGGGGGAATTCTCCAAATGATGTGGAATGGGAAAAGCATGCCTAACAGCTTTGGTATCATTTCAAATGTGAAATACTTTTAAGAAAAATATTGTAACTTGTCCATGTTGTGGAGACTGAGATGCCCATTAAGGCTTGTCATACAGGTCACAGCTGTTTTTCTTTGAACAGATGACATTTCTTCTACAGAGATGTGTTCTTCCAAAGCTTTACCACTCACCTGGCATGCTTTTGCCGGTTTTCAGCTCTCAGGAGACTTTGCTCTGCTCTAATCTCCCACCTGAGGTTCTCTTTGTCATTAATTTCCTCTGGAACAGCAACACCTGAACTACAAACTCAGATGCTGGAAGAGCTGGAGGAGTATTTGGGATTGTGCCACTTGCTCTGTTGCTGCATATTTCACTGAGCATCTCTGGCCGCAGTTGGAGGTGTGGACACACACCTATCCTGGTAGTGCTGTTCTTTTTAAGTTATTTTTGTTTTTATTTTCTATCCCACCATTTTACCACCTGATCTCTGTGATGAGAAGTTGATTGAGGACATACCTTGGCCTCTTCCCTAACTTGAGCCTGGCAGCATCTACGAGTTGGATGTGGAGAAGGCAATGAGCATTTCAGGTACTATTCCCTGGCTGCAAATTTAAGCAGCAACCCCTCAGGAGAAGTCTCCCTTTCTTAAATATAGGATTCTCACAGTAACTGCAGATATTCTGGATTGTCCCTCACAGCATTTGTCTCCCTGATAATGCAGCCGGTTTCCTGCCCTGAGCCTGGCAGGCTCACTATTTAGTTGGGATATAGATGTTTAGTATGTTTTAATCCGATCCTCACAAATCAATCCCAGAAGCCTCCCAGACATTTCTGCTGCATTTCTCCCAGTGCCATACAGTTTGTCAATACCCATCCTGCTGCTGAGGATTTAAAAATGTTTATGTGTATTTTTAACCAAGCAGCTCTTCACTGAGCTCTTGGAGAGCAGCAACTGAAGGCTGTGTGCATGGAGGTGTACAAGGAGGGGAAGCTGGAAATGGAGGAAGATCCACCAGGATGTTTGCTGTCTCTGACTGACCACATTGAGGACCTGTTCAGAACCCATGTCTTGTTTTGAGCCTGTCACCTCAGTCATTGGGGAGCTGCTGGAACAGGCTGGGAACAGGCTGTGCTAGTGCCAATGGTGCTGCACAAAAAGGCATTCACAAATAATGAAGCTCTGAAACACCCTGAACATAAGTGTCAGCAGCTTGAATTGGGGTCAGTTGTGCCGTGGTGAGAAGGAGGCTGGGCTGGGGGAGCAGGGAAGAGACCTCCCCCTCTTCTGCCTGGCTGGGGGAAGGGACCTTCAAGGCAATAGTGAGCAAACCTGCTCCTGCTCACTGCCCCTGGGAAAGCCAGGCTCTGACAGGGATCCTTAATCCTGCTGCAGATCAGGGCCTGTTCACCCTGGTCAACTTCAGACCTCATGTAGATACCCAAAAAAGCATCCTCCCAGCCACAGAGCTCGGCTTCCTGGGGCTGCTGCAGCAAACAGATGATGCCCAGACCAGCAGTTCATGTAACCTCCTGTCTGCAATGCCCTGAGCAGCCTTGGACAAGTTGCCACCTTGCTCTGTGCCTCAGTTTCCCCTTTTTTATATTGGGATAATAACACCAAGGGGAGGGAGGAGGTGAGGAGGGATGTTTGTGTCATTTTGGCTGTCGCTGTCAGAGGGGCTGCTGATCCCAGAGAGTGAAAGGAGGTTGGTTTTGAGACTAAGGCAGAAGGATATTTGTCTTTGTCATTAAACTAGTGGCTGTCTCTGGCCACATGATGACACCTCTTAATACTGCTCCCTTAAAACAGGAAGGCAGATCCTACCAGGTATCAAACAGCACCAAGGGCTTTTTAAGCTTAGCTCTGTACCAGCTAGTCTGTGGTCCCCATTTTAAGATGTCATGCCTCTTCAAGTTGAGTTGTAAGGACCCACCACAGCAAGGTTTGTAAAACACTGGCTTTCCAAGGGCTATACTTGCTTTGTGAGTCACCTTTGAGGGAAGAAGATAAGATTTTTAATGCTAAACTGAGTGGCAGCAAACCCTGCCCCTGCCTCCCAGGTATTGAATAGCAACTAAGCTGCTAAAGGATTTTGCCAGCAAAATTGCTCTGCAGTGCAGTATGTAGGATTTAGCCACCAGTGCTACCTGCTCTAAGACATGAGGTGCAGACCTGAGAACATGTGGGATGTAGTGTTGCTATTCCTCACACTGGAGTGGTTAGTGAGTGTGCAGATACCAGCTGGATGAGTGTTCAGGATCCTTACAAGTGTAATCACCAAATGCTATCTCCTGAAACCCTGGGGCTGCTTTGCAGCAAATTAAAGAAGAGAGCAGAAGCCCATATGTTATTTCACTGGTCAAAGTGGGGAGAACAAATTAAAGTGCCTATTTTAGCACACTAAGACAGCTGTGCTCTTCTCAAGCCAGTCCTGAGAAGCCACCTATCCATGCTTGATGGAGGGGAAAGCATCTGCCCTAGCAACAGCCAGTTAGCCAGAAGTGGAGGAGCTGGCTAAGGCTTCTTGTTGAGGAAATCTTTGGATGACACCTTGGCAAAGACCGAGGGACAAATATGAGCCCCAAACACTCCCCACTGAGCAGTGTTAGGTGCCTTTCATGGGACTGTCACGTGCCAGGTGAGAGGGGGCTGTGACCAACACAATGGGGCTTTTTAGGGCTTGGTGGCTGTGGGTGTCAGGTGTTCAGTGGGATTTGTTCACTGTTGATTATGACTCTGGGTTACCATCAGCAGAGCGAACCTCGAGAACCTGCAGGAACAATCTTCAGCTGCTTGCCTGCAAATCCAGGCAGCTACTTAAAGAGCCTGTAGTGGTTTTTGAGCAGCACGTATGTGTTAAGTTTATCATGTTACTGTTAAGCCTTGGTGTGCTCTGTAAATGTCTGGCATTCTTATTCTTCTGTTAGCAAAATGAGGTTTAGGAAGTTTAAGTGATCAGAATTCCAATAGATTTCTGCATGAAGGGAAAGGGGGAAGGTGGGGATGTTGTCATGCCTTACCAGAGGCATTAGAAGTGATGACCGCATGTGCTCCTTCTATATTTCTAATATAGTTTTGCTAATATAAACGAAATTGGAAGTTAGAGGAAATGTCACTTCAGCATTAACACATCACAAGAATCAAGTCACTTAGAGGATGCAATCCCTCCAATACATCCACATAGATACTGAGTGTGTTTAGCTGTTTCAGCACCCAAAATACTGTATGGTGATTCTAAGTGCTTTCTTTTAACCCCTTGCTTATAGTGGTTTATATTTCATATGGGATGACTGAATTAAATTAAATCACACCAAATGTAGCTTATTTGATGTTTAGAATCTTATGCTTTGGAATAAGGTCAGCCTGTGATATGCGTGGTTTTGGGTGCCCCTGGACTATTCCTATGTGGTCCAGAGCTGAGAAAAGTCACTCTTGTCAAATTCAAGTCTACCCGCCTCCTGAAAAAGTTCTTATGGATCCACAGTCAATAAAAGGTTGCAAATGATTGTTATAAAGGGCTGACTGCTTTAAGACAAAAGAAGAACTCCTTTCCTTTTCCAGGTGAAAACTTGTCACACAGGTGAAGTGTTTTGCTGAAGGTCCCTCAGAAAATGTAAGGCAGAGACAGGAGATGAACCCAAGTCACCCGACATCTCATCCTAGCCAAACTGCCTACCTGCATTATGGGAAACTCAGCAAGAAACAAGGGTAATGAAGCTGCCCAGCTGCCTGGAAAAACGACTGCTGCTATATAGCAGGTAATCCTTTAGATTTAAGAAATGGCATAACTTGTAAGGAGGAAGTTTACAAAATATGTCATCTGAAGACACTGCCATGTTTAATGCATTCGGTGCCAATAATTTTCTTTCCCTTGCTATACTGTTTACAGAGCAGCTGGTGCAGAGATGTTGAGCTGCTATTGAAGATGAAAGGCTGGTTGTTTTTCAAAGTCCTTTGTGCCTGTTTGCTCCTAGCTGTCAGTGTAGATGGTTTTTATTTCCTTTATCACTATAGGTCTGAAGTCCCTTCTTTAAAGATTTCCTCAATTCAAAGAAAGATTTCTTTTGCTCTAAGTCCCAAAAGACCTGGAGGGTCTTTGCTCTTTTGTTTGGGCTGAAGTCTCCACAGGCAATGCCAATGCCTTGGAAGGATTGCTGAAAACCTTTAACCCCCAGACAGCCAATGTCCCATCTGAAGCCCTTTGATGAAGGCATGAGGAATTCGGTCTGTTCTGCTCATTTCTGTGGCCTGGGAATGAGAAAACCCCTCTTGAACTATACAGATGCAGTGAAAAACTTCCAGTTCTTACTAGTTAGTGGTGTTTACAATGGTACATAAAGGATGGAGCTTCCCCCCTCAAAACAGTCACAGAGAGCATGTGTTAGGTACTGTACAAACCCTCACAAAGAGGCGCTCACTCAAGTTGTTTAAAAGCCAAGTAATCAAGGCGGCAGAACCTTCCCCATTCCAAAACTGAGGCGCTGAAGTTATAGGAGGTCAAGTCATTTGCCCAAGATCATGACAGAAAGATAAGACACAGCTGAGAACTGAAAACAAGGTGCTGCTTCGGTACCTTAACAACCTGATTTTCCTCTTGTGTTCCATCTCTCACGCACTGAAGTAAGGCTGAATTACAGGATTTTCTCTTGTTCACATAGTTTGTGTGCTGGTGGTTCTGTGACTTTGGTGAGGGAGCTATCTTAGAAATCTTTCTGTCCAGTCACTAAATCTGTGTGATCTCACTGTTTTGGAAATGTTTTAGCCAATGAGTTTCTCTCAGAGACAATCTAATTGGTCTGTAATGACAGTCTGAAGGGCTGCCCATTCTGAGCATGTAGCCTTCCCACCCAGCCTGCACCACCAGGGTCATCAGTCAGTCAAACCAATGCTCCCACATGGCAACATCACCCAGATGGAAAGCAAATCTATGCAAATCTCATAACAAAGCTGTACTGAAAAGAACTGGATCCTGAGTGTTCTTGAAAGCCCTCCCCATCAGTGCATTCAAGTGACTTTCTTACTGATTAAATGCTCTTCAGTTAAACGCGCTTTTCATCTGTAAATGTGTCTTCTGTTAATGATTCACAAAAGTGAGTGCAACTGGTAATTTTCATGTTGCCCTGTAGCCCTGCTACCAACATCCATCCCTTGCTGACCACAGGGTATAGCCCTGGAGAGGAGCTGCAGCTGAGCTGACTGTGAGCTGTGCAGGGCTGAAAAGCCCAGAGTCCAGCCACTCTCAGCTGAATGAGAGAGAAACAGTTCCACAGTCAGAGTTGAAAGTGGCCAGAGTGGATGGATCTTGCTCTCTTTGTGGAGCAGTTTGAACACTGAGCAAGGAGTGAACCCATACTGGGTGTGCTGAAGCCAAAGGAAGAATATCTCTAGATGAATTTCCAGTTTTAATGTTCTCCATTTAGCAGAAACTGATGGCACCTGGACACTGGGAGATCCAAACAACTATCTGCTTTGCTTGCTCATATAAAATGTTTTCTTCCAGTTTTATTTTTTTGCGAAATTGTGTACACAGCAAACTCCATGCAGAATGCACACAAACTTCTTCCTCCTGTACATCCACATGTGAGCTACTTCTTTGCTGTTAGTGATTACCCATTACAGAATTGAGATTAGACATGCATGAGTGTGAGGAGGGTGACATTGCTGCCAAAGGAAACTTGTGTTCTACATCTCAAGTATCAGGTCACCAGAGAACTGTGTAAAGAGTAACAAAAACGCACATGCCTACCACTGAAGGTGGTGACAGGTTCTTAGTAGGGGATGTAGTTCTTCCTCTCACTGTTATACTTGGAAAAAAATGCACATCACTGCAAAAAAAAAACATTCCCCAAACCCAAAAGATAGCTGCAGTCACACAAGTCTGTTCAAAACTGGAAAGTTAATGTGAATCTTCTAAGTCCTAGAGCATTGCCCTCGCTTTGCTTTCTCAAGAAGCCTGATCCTAAGAATGGCACAAATTCTCTACCTGATTTTGCTATCAATTTTGCTGATTTCTATTTTAAAAAGGTTTTGTTGATTTTTATTTTGTAAATTTTAACATCTTCAAAAATATCCCAAGTGCAATAAATATGTTATCTCTTGCCACAGAACCCTTTTGATAATTAAGAGATTGATCATCTTCAGCAACGGACATAAAAGTTTAAACAGTACGTAAGTGTTCTCTGTACTAATGCAATAAAAGTGGCTTTACTTTTACAGTAGTAATTTTAGCAGCAATCTAAATCAACACCCTGTTGATAATCAAACAAATCTTCCTTTAAAGAGAAATGCAGTGCAAGTGAGCTTATTAGTATTATGGGCACATTATTGTCTTTACTTTCCCCAATCAGCTTTTATTCAGGCTTTTACAATAGGTGTAAATTTTTATATTTCCTTAGGCAAGCAGATGAATGAACTGAACATCCGGAAGATTACTTAAAATAGGTTATGGTAGTAAGAAATAGACAATCCTGTGCAATGTGTCAGTGGATTAGAGTGCTGAGTTCTGTAAATGGGCAACTCTGCTCTGTTGGGGCTGACAGGCAGCTGAAAAACAAAAACTTGACTGGGGGGTATTCAAAGTGTGGTAGGGTGTTTTCTGTATGGATGTGTTAGGGAATTTGGGAGGGAGAATGGTGGGGAAAAATTCCTGCTATATGAGGCACAGCCGGTAGTTGAATGGTGTCTGAAAAGGACTCATCTTGTGTGAGGTTGAGGACTTGCTCCTGTGTCAGACCCAGGCTCCCTCAGCTGTGCCTTGTCCTTCAGTTCTGCTCTGCCTTCTGTCATGACCAGGTATAGCAGAAGTGAGGGAGATGAGGAAAATGGCTTTGTATCTTTGTGACAAACACTGTGCAGAGAGAAGAGCAACTCTAGAAAGCTCTGGGTTTGATGCATAAATGTAGGGCAGCCAGTTTTATTTTTCAATTGTCTTGACAATGTTGCTTTGAAAAGTGGAAATAAATCACTGAGATATTTCTGGGCTAAAATTTCATGAGTCCTCATGGCATGGAGATGCTTGTTGCTCCACATGACTCTATTTCCAAGCTCAGACAAGCAACATGGTGGCTGCTCACACTTGCATTGCTTCCAAGGCGTAGCTTTTGTTTTTCCTCTTTTCTAGGTCCAGCCAAAGGAGCTGGGTCAGTCACAGGATGCCCATTATGCTTCTCTCTGGAAACTCTAGATGGATTTATGCTTGTGGTTGATCTGAGGATCACCACTTTCCTTATAATCAGGAGTGCAATTCCTGTTGGCTCCAAGAGAATCTTTTCAGCTGAATAACTAGAGAGACATGTTAATTATGATCCTTTCTGCTTCTTTAATGTCTGGATAGTCCCTTGCTGTCCTCTTCTAAAACAATACCACTCTAAAATCAGATTGAATGCTACACACAGCGTGTTACTCCCACCTGACTAGGGACAGCTGTTCGTGTGTGTGGCTGCGCAGCGGAAAATGCTGAGGTCCTGAGGATGACCCATCTCAAATAGGAGTCACTGCCCCGTGTTTTCCCTTCTGCAGCCTTTCAAACCACCCTCCCATCTGCCTGCTGTTTTGTAAACTCTCATAAAATTTGGTTGCAAAGTGCTACCGTTCGAATTTTCAAGCAAAAGGAGAGAAATGGTGGTGCCAGATTCGGTGCAATGTGACTGAAGGTGGTGACATGCATTACATTATTGTTGGCCTTTTTACCTCTGGTCCTCTCTTTTTTTTATGACTAGCAAGATGACAATAAGTCAGTTCAGGTTGACTGCTCCTTGCCTGAAGGGCTGTGAGAGTGTTTCAAGAGATGGCTACGTGATGATGTCCCAGACATTTTAAATGTTAAGCCTTGTATGTTTGCAGTCCAGAAGATTCCTCATAAATCAGTTCTTAATAGTGCAAGTTCAGATCCTGCAGTAGAAACAGCCTCCTTTGGTAGAAACAGCCTCCTTTGCAACCAACAGGGATGAACTCAGCCATGATCTGGTTTCTGAGGCCTCATCAAATGTGCAGAATCACCCATTTCCCTGGACAGGGGCTGCACCTTCATGAGTTGCTCAGTCAAATGGTTCTCCCAGCAATGGTAGGATGGCTGTAGCAGCCTGGTTTGCTTTGTCCTGGAGAGCTGTGACTCCAGGGACTGCTACCTCATATTTTCTGCAGTCAACGACAGATGGGCATGGCTTTGATATCTGCTTGCTTTTTCCTTGAGAACCAAAATGGAATCAGTAGCTCGTAGGTGGGCTGCTGGATTGCTGCTGAGAGGCAGTGGAATTGTATTTTGTTACCAGTGGGGAAACACAGGGCTGATTACCTTAGCCATCAGGACCAGAATGAGCACTGAGACTCCCACAGCTGATGGAAAGGGAAAAAGACCAGGGATCAAGAGTTTGTGGATGAATATTGAGAGGCAAATCCATCTGTCGGCTGACAGTGATAGCCCTCACCACGGTTCTGGAGTGACTCGGAGGATGTGAGACACTGGATTATTATATTTATTATTGGGTTGGACCAGCTCAGGTGTGTGTGGGGTGGGGAGGGACAGTTTGAATCCCAGGGAGGTGACGCCCTGCCCCTCACAGCAGCCCCTGCGAGGCTCCCGGGGCAGCCCTGGAGCAGCTGTCAGTCAAGGGCCCCTGGAGCCCAGTCCAGCCTCTGATAGGCTGGCACAGCAGGAGCCCCCCCCCCTCACCTGGCCCAGAGGTATAAAAGCAACCACACATGGCTGCCATCTTTGGTTCAGCCCCACCACATTGGGAACTGGGACTTCACAGGATTCTCTGATGGTAGCTATGTAATTTTATCTTTCTCTGTCTTTGCTCCTTCTCTTTCTCTTGATCTCCTTTCTTAACATTTTGGGTAACTTGAGACCAAATGGGTTGGATTTTGCTATGTTGTATCTGTTAGCATGTGCTAAGTCAGTGCTTTGTGGAATGCTTTGTTTTGGTTGTATGTTACCCTTTAAACTTTTGCCAATATCTCTTGTTTCCTGAAGTTTATCAGTAAAGGTACCCTTTGAAAAAATGTGTGCAACTTTTGTCCTCTGTGCTCTCTCTTAACGTGTTAGAAGAACCGAAGGCCCTTCTAATAATCCAAGGGTGGATATTGTTTGAGTGTTGTATATATTTAAGGTAAAGCTCCCTTGGTGAGCTCATAGCTCTGAGATTTGAGGTCTTACAGAGGACAAGCACTCTCCAGCTGCATGCTGGAAGCAAAAGGCTCATTGACAGGAGGTTCTGTTGTGTGTCTTGAAGCCAAAGAATATTTATTTCAGGAACAACCCAGTGCTGGGTTGTGACCTTTCCTATTGTATCCTTTGGGGCAGGTGCTTGGCTCTGGTGCTCTGTGTAAGCCCATCCTTTGTCTTGGTGTTGGCTTTCTTTGCCTTCCCATTTCTGGCTCACCTTGGTTCATCTACATGTCAATTACTTCCATCGTCCCTGCCTGCCGGGATGGGGCAGGGGCCAAAAATACAGTAGAGCAAAAGGTACCACATATTTAGTCTGCTTTCACTGGCTAGTTCAAGCCAGTGGTCCAAAAGCTCTTTCCTTAACCTTTAAGCAGAGAGGGAGCCTGTTGCCTTCAATGACTCTTGCCTAAGAAAGCCCTTTGTGTCTTGTCCTACAGGAAGATGTTGAGTGATGCAGACTTGCCTCTCTCCAGGCCTTGTGGTGGAGAAGAAGAGCTGCTTGCTGTGCTGTCTAAGCTATGTTTGGCCATCCTGCCATTTGGGCAGACCTGCTGCCCTTCGTTGGCTTGCACATCCACACCAACTCCCTCAGGCAACCACCCAGGGCATCTGCCACAGCTTTGCAAAGTAGCTACATGCATTGGCATGGCAAGAGTTATCTGTTCTGAGTGAATGGGCCTGACCAGCATCTGGCAAATCTCTGCACCACTGGGATCTCTTGTAAAGAGCAAGAACCAAGTACTCCAGTAACATGATTGTAGAGCTGAAGTGAGTCACTGTAAGCAATGGCTCTGCCCTAACATGGTTCCCTTTGAGCTAGAATGAGTCAGGCTTCTTCCCCATTTAAAACCATCTGAATCCCCAGTGTCTAGCAGACATTTCTGTCACATAGCTTTTTGGGTGCACATGGTTTCAGATTCAGTGGCTTTGGCAGGAAGCACATAGCTGAGGTATCTGAGAGTCTGCCCCAGCAAGGGAGGGCTGGGTGGGGTGGACAGGTAGGGCAGATCTGGCCTATGCAGGTGGCAAGTGGCCATGCTTTTCACACTGCTCTTCCTTAACAGCAGCACAACCCCAGAGGTTGTCCTTGGCTGACTGGTAAATGGACCACGTTCACTGAGGAGGCAGCCAAGGCAGTGCAGACTTGTATTGCCACTCACTGGCAATAACCTGCCTCACTGCATGTGCTTTGTCCAGGCCAGTGCACCATTAGCAAGGTGGAGAAGTAGAAGAGTGTACTGACAATGCAGTTGTCTCTGTCTCAAGAAGATCTGGGAATGTGATGGTCTTAGTAACTCAGAGATGCACATTTCCCCCGTCACCATAATGTCTGAGATTTAGAAAATCTTCTCAGAAAAAGCTGCCTGTATTTTGAAAAGAGTGAAAACACGGAAAACATGACTTGAGTCAGTCAAAATGTTTTTGACGTGTTTTATTTCAGTTGTAAGCCTTTATGATGTGTTTGCAGATTTTTTTTATCTTCAAGAACTAAAATCCTTGAAATGACATATTTGAATAATGGTGGAACTTTGTATAAGCAATCAGAGAGAAAACAATCTTCTCAATTCCTTTCTACTGCAAGCCCACGCTTTTCAGTGGTTTAAGTGAATCCCTACTTCCTGCTTTAAAAAAGTCAGCTGGGATAATGTAAATCTGCTTGATTCAATTAGAAGGAGCTTTTGAGCAACTGCAAAGTCAGGGAATTTATCTCTTATGTGATAAATGATGGCAAAGAGGTCACCACTTGATACAAAATTAACTCCAGAACTAGTTTTTCCGAGCTTCTAGCTCAGTTTTAAATGATGCTGGTAATTCTGTCTTTGGTTTGAGTCAGGAGATCACAGTAAGAGGCCTCACAAAGCACCTAGAAATGATTTGATCATGAGACAGCAGAGATACACATACCCATGTTTTACAGTCCTAACTGCAAGCAGAGACATTAACTTCTCATTCACTGGCAGCTGATTCCAAATCCCTCTAAATGGCTTTAAGAAAATATATGTTTCTGAGCTTTACCCACAGCTAAGTCTCCCCTCATACTAGATCTTTTAGCTACTTGAGTGATAACATGAGGCACAAGGTAGAAGCCACCTAACAGCTTAGTACCACAGTAAATCTCTCCACTCTGTGGAGCATGTATTGTTTTTTAACTAGACTTTGCTCCAGCTCTGTGTCCTTAGCACACAAAACTGTCTCAGTGGTGACAACCCACTGAAATCAGTGGAGTTAAACTCATATCTGTGGATCTGGTCCTACAGGCTCCTCCTTATGTATGCTGTGCCACAATGTCATCCTGGTGTGTGACCTGCCTCCTCCCATGCTGGCATATTAAACTGTCTGGATGTATATATACTCATTTGTATTTTGATGCTAAATGATGCCTGTAATTGTTTGAACAGTTCAGACTGAGGAAGGTTGAACTGAGGTGCAAAGAAAACAACCCTGCCTGACCAAGATACAGCAAAGGAAACTTCTGCCATAACCAATGATAACAAACCACAGCAATTACTCAGTTAAAGCTAAACCCATCTTTAATCAAGACAGTCAATGTAAAAGGCCCTTGGGATTTCTGTGAGAAGGAGGAACTCCCAATCAGTGCAAAGGGAATTAATTGTTCCTTTTTATTCCAGGGCCGAAGTTGCCCCCAGATTTGCAGATGCTAATTTTCAAAAAGAGAATCATTAGTTTTTAATAAAGAATTTGCAACTTGGGAGGTGGGGGGATGGACTGAAAGCATTTCCTCATACAGTTTAGAGTTCATTAGTGCACCCATCAGGGAAAATGTGTGAGAAAAGTGAAATTGGATAAATATTCCTTATTTAACCGCCAAACCAGTAATTCAGGAAAAAAAAGCAATTTCTTCTAAATCTGAGTTCCAGGTGACTGGCTTTTATCTGAGCTCCATTAAATTATTCCCCTCCTAAATTCTCATGAAATAGGCTTTTGCTTCAGCAGACGTTGACTCTCTGAGATAATTTTGAAAGCAAAACATTCTGTTTTTATTAGTAATGATCCATCTTCCACCCTGATGATGTGAGGGGTTTGAGGAAGGTGTTTGTGCCTAGGTGTCAATCCCTGTTTGTTTGCTGTCATGGGGACAGGCTGGGTGACCTGGTTCCTGCTTGTCTCCTTGGCTGTGGGTAGTACTGGGGTACAACAGAAAGACATGAGAGCACCTGGTAGTGATTCTACCTCCAAACAAGTCAAGAGGCAGTGTCCTTGGCCCGGCGTTCACTACTCAAGCTTGTAGCTAGATCCCTCTCACCCTCATTCCTACTGCAGTGTCTCAGCAAGATCTCCTCTCTTCAGTTTCAGTTATGATAATTTTTTTCCTTCCTTGGTTGCCCCATGTGATTCATTCCCAGTGTTTATTTCAGTGTGGCAACCACCAGACACAATTTTTCTATGGTCTCCTGTTTGTTCTGGAGTTACACACGGCAAGTTTCCTACTCAGCTCCTTTTAAAAACACAGATTTATTTGCTTTTACTGACTCTGGTCAAAGCAGCTATTCTGAAATCCCATAGGGATGGAGTAGTAGAGGCAGACAGATGTGATGAGCTGGAGCTGCTCCATAGACCAAGTGCTGCTGGTTGAAAAGAGCCTTGACCTCTTTAATACATCAGGTCAGTGAAAACAGGGCTGGACAATACTTTGGTTGATAATGTTCTGAGGGGACTGGGCAGAACTGCCTGAACATTTCCCAGGTTGTGTTTCCTTGGAGCCTGTTTGCCTTGACAGATTTCTTCCTGTGTGTGAACTCTGAGGCAAAAGGAATAATTTATGAAGCTTTTTATATCACTGTCTATGGTTTTTGTGGCAAATTGAGCTCCCTTCATGTTGTATCTCTTCTCTTCCTTCCTCTCCTTGGTGACCTCGCAGCCATCAGTGCCTGAATTCCTGCCTTTACATCCTTGATTTTCTCTCTCTGCTCTTTGTGAGGAGGGTTCCATATCCATAACTCAGCATATGTGGCTTTAATGCTAGTTACTGCAGTCTGAAGGGCAGGAGCAGACTTGGCCTGTCCAAGTGAGTAGAAGATCCCAGAAGTCTGTGATTCCCTGCCAGATGCAGCAATGGAAATGACAAGCTTGGTTTGGGACTTTCAGGCTCCTGCCTCTATGCCAGGGAGCCTGGAAGCTACCAGACCCCAAGGGTTTACAGGGTCTTCACTATGGGAATGAGCTGGGTTCATTGGGTAGCCAGGTGCTACTGAGGTCTGGGACCCAGGTGTCCTCACTCCAGTGCAGTCCTGCAAATGCCCAAGGAGGAGATTATTCCTATCAAACCATTTTGCTGCAGGTTTGGCTCTATGGGAAATGCAGAGCCTAGGTGACAGGAGCATCAGGTTTCTTAATCTCAAGGGATGCAGGGGCATTTTATCATGTCCTCTGAATTATTCTGTCACAAGCATCTTGAAGGTCTGGTTTCTCTTCTCTAAAATGATTAGTATGCTGCTCATCAATCATTCTTATTTCACAACTAACATGCTGCAGGTGGTTTAGCAACCTGAGCATTTGGACTGAAATAATTGCACTCTCTAGAGCCCTGCCTGAACCAGGGGGAAGCTGCTGGTGCCTTTGAGGTGTTTGGGTGCTGTGGGGATGGGGGCATGGAGTGCTTGGGTGGATGGCCAGCCAGCCACCTGTGCCAAGCTCTGTCCTTCTGCAGCATGCCAACTCTCAGGAGTAGCAAATTTCAGTTTTACAGTAGATTATGAAGTGAAGGCTGAAAAAAGGGAAAACTTCTTTTATTTCTCAGACAATTAAAGAACTCAAGGTTATTTTGTCTTAGGAACACATCTCTACCTGCCTGGCTTTCTCCTACTTTGCTACAAGCTGCACTTGAGTGGCAAAGTGATTCTTGTATGTGTAGAAAGTGGGGGTGCCTGGGAAGAGTTCAGCACTCACAGGCAGACTGGCTTATTGGAGAAGCTGAATAGTCAGCACAGTGAGTTTTCCCCACTGCTTGCCATTCACCAAAGCCTAAATCTTAGGCATTAAGCTGAATATGAATTCTTGAAAACATATGGCATCAATTCTGATGCTGATTGCTTTTGGTAAGTTGGCTTGATATAGCCAAATCCTTTGAGTTGTTTTCCACTCCCCAACAGGGAATGTGAGAAAAGGAGGAAGATCTAGGTCTGAGAGAGACCAGGTCTGGCCAAGCTAGCTCCAACAATGTACTTGTTTTAGCTATCTATCTTCCCTATAGGACCAGCTGTTTCTTCAGGAGCCCTGCTCTGGAATGTGTGCAAGTTGGGAAAAGACCTCACCAATAACTCTACACTTACAAAGCTGCTGAGTGGTACAGAATATACAGAAGACTACCCTGAAATACGTGAAGTAAAGAGTTAATGAATCCTCAAGAAGCTTTAAGTTTGCACAGAGAAATCAGACAGGGGAGTTTCACCAGTACATTTCTCTGGCCAAACCCACAGATAAAGATTAACTGAAAGTCTTCAGGGACAGCAAACAGAACAATGTTACTGTGAGGCCAAGTGTTGTTTTGCCATTTGTTCTCTGTATGTTACCATGGAGTACAAGTGCTGCTTGTGGGTACAAGAAGAAATAACCTTATATTCGTATCCTACATTTATCTTGGACACATCCTTAAGTTTAAACAGTTCATAGCGCTCTTCTTTTGTACTGGACCATTCCACTGCTTTCTTAATGGAAATCCCTCCATCTGGGGACACTCCACTGACACCTTTGTTTAAGACCCGCTGCAGAGATTTCCGTAAGTAATGTGCTTTGATTGTGTTCCTGTTCTTTCCGCATTCCCTGGCTGGGAGTGCTTGAACAGACAGACATTGCGTGTGGAATGTTTGTGGGAGTGGGCTGTTTTGAGGCAAGTGTCCAAAATATCCATGAAAGAGCCTCAGAGTGAGAGTTGTGCAAATCTGTATTGCAAACCTGTTACTAAATATGTATGCTCATCCAGGTGAAAAACTGGGAAGTATATCATGTAACGCTATGTGTCCTGTTGTGCTTGCATATATTGCAGATCACCAGTGCTGTTAATTAACTGAAATTGTTTGCAGAAACTTCTTGACAAATTGTTCTGAAAAACGTATAAACCTAAGGAAAAAGCATGGCTGTTCGTGGGGGGGGGGAAGCAAAAGGCAGAAAATGAGCAAGCTACTTTTTTTTTTTTTGTGAATTAATTAACCATCTTCAGATCTGACAAAATAACTCAGAGGAGGCTGATGTCTTTTGTTGCTCTATTTTCAGCCAGTACAGGAAGCAAAAGTGTCAGAAATCTCTCTGCAAAGCCTGTTTTGATGAGATTTCCAGCCAGTTTCATGAATGAAGTTGGTTTGGATTAACTGTGAATAAGTCCTTGGGCAGAACTAGCAAATCATGGGTTCATTGATCACAGACACTTGTGTGCATGGCGTCTGACCCAACACTCAATAAAGGCAATGGGAAACCTACTGGGGCAGCTTACCCAATAGCTGTGGAGCCACTTTGCAGTTCCAAAGCAGCTGGAGTCAGCTATTCCCAGACACTGGAAACTGGATGGGAGTGAAATTTGTTTATGTTCCTGATTTATGGAACATCAGGCCCAGGGACAAGTTCTCTGCTGCTCATTTACAAAACTGATGTAACAGATGAGACCTAGTAAGAGTCAAGCTCATCCTTTCTTTCTGCTGCTCTGATGTTTTATTTTCCATCTGTAATTAACAAGGATGGATGCCTACTTTTGGGATTGTTTAACTGTGGGGGCTGTTTCAGGGCTGTCCCCTGAGGCTGTCTCCACAAGTAACATGTTTTTTAAGTTATGCCTCTCTATTGATCCATGCCTGAACAATTACCAGTGGTGCTTGCTCTGAGCCCAAAGGTGTCTGCAATCAACCCCACAATGATATTCAAGGAGAGCACTATTTTAAAAGCCTGCCTCTCCCAAAGTGTGCTGTGTGTTTAAAATGTGACAGGCTACATGACAGGACCCAAAACAGAGACATTTGAGAAAGCTTGGGATCTTCTGATCCTTGAGCCTGAGCTCAGCCATACTTCCTGACTTTGGCTTGGGAGTCTCTGTTTCAAACACACCATTTTCACCTGATATCTGTATCTTTATCGTGCCTGCAGAATAACCACTGTTTTAAAGATTCCTGCCTTGATATTACAGTGTCATACTCTGCCTGACAAAGCCCTAAAACCTGGTGGCTGGTAAATAAAAATTATAGATAATGATTGTTTCATTAGAGGCATCAAAAACTTCACCAGAGCTGTTTTCCTAAAACAGCTCAGCTGCTCTGAAAATGGCAAAGGAAACTTAGTGTCACGTAGCTCACTTTGCCTGCTCTGCAAACTCCAGCTAAGGCTCCTGGGAGTCAGATTTTCTAGAGGTGGAAATCCAGTGTTGAATGTCTGATGGGGCATCAGGGCTACCAATTCTGCTTGTGAGGCTGTATGAAAAGCTAATATGTGCATTGAGAAGTAAAATCACTGACTGAATGATCCTGCAGGAGTTGTGGGCCCAGTTCTTGTTTCTGTGGCTGTTTTTTTTTTTTTTCTCAACCTTGGGATGGTTGCTCTTTCTCCTTGTCCTCACACGGGCTCAGTTGCTGGATCAGTCTTTCAGTAGGTGGAAGAGAGTAGGAGAGGTCAGGCCTCCCATCTGCTTCTTTAAGCAGCCTGGACAGCCCCATGGCTGGCACAGTTTCTGCCTGCAGAGACTGGAGTCAGCAAAGAGCCAAGGGAGCAGGGCACTATGATCCCTATCTCCATATAGGGCTGTCACTGTGCTCCTATGCAGCTGCAGCACCAAACTGCTTGTGGAGCCAGATGCCATACAGGAAATGGGACTTAAAGGGAGCTTCCTTCAGGCACAGGTTTTCCTTCAGAGCTTTTCTTTCAGAAGGTAGATAGTCCTCTGTCACTTCTTCTCAGCCTGGTGGCAAAGTTACTTGTGCTGACAGCCCTCAATTTGGGGGCTGATGCAGCAAGACAGGTTGGAGTGAGCCTGTTTGAAAAGGTCTGTGCCAATTAGGGTCAGCTGTTGTTATCATAGGGGCAGTTAATTGAGGGGCTATCAATAGGCAGCAGGCCATCTCTCATTTTCCTTCCCTCCTGTTATTTAGCAAAACTACTGAGAGGAGGGCTGCATTATCTTTACTTTTATCTTTAATTCTGTGACTGCAGTAAAAGCCAGTATCTGAGAAGCCACTGAATACAGGATAGAATTGGTTCTGTAATAATAACTTGTTTTCCCTCTTTGAAAATAAATATGGTCCTTAGTAGAGAATTTACACATTGCTGGCAGTCAATCAGCCAGGACAATCTGGGCTCTGAGTACTCGATTAGAATAACTTTAAGGAAAATTGCCTTCCTCAATCAAGTAAGGATCCATTAACCTGATGAAACAGGGTTTGCTTATCTGAGAGGTTAAGACTCAAAACACAGCCTCGGCTGTATTAGATGAGGCCTCTTTTAGAATGGGAAGTAATAAAAACACCATCTGTCATGTCTAGTCAATCAGACTTTGTATAAGAGAGGAATTATTCCTCTGACTTTACCATTATAAGATCATTTGTTTGTTAACAATGGGAAGTGTCAGGAATTCTGAACACTGGTTTTATTCCATCAAATTATTTCTAGCTGCCTTTATCTTGCAGAGAATTAATATTAATCTGAGTTTATACAGGAAAGAAATATTTCTAGATGAATACAATGCTAAGGCATTCTATGTTGACTCTCTAGTGATTTATTGTTAGAGGTAAAACTGAATGGGAGATGGAGGAAAAAGTGCCATGTACACTTTACTTCTGAAAATTATTATTTTTGTAAACCAATCTCATGCAAGTTGCTGAGCACTCAAACGTTCTTTGAAGTCAATTGAATATATACCTCTCTTGTAGCCATAAAGGACCTTAAAGGACTGGGGTGGCTAGATCTTCTCATGTTATACAGAGGCATAGCTGGAAGTCCTGAAAAAGGTGATTGCATTTTTTTGGCATGGATTTATGTAAGCTAATAAATGCTGGCACTAATGGATTTCTCTACCAGTACATTCTCCTCTATTTGCTAAGGAGCACTTGGAGACATCTAAAGACTGAATGCCAGACAGCAAAGACAGGAGATGGAAGGAGTGGTGGAAAGCCTATACCAGCATATACCCAGCACTGCTGCTCATCAGCTGGGGGGGAAACATCATCTTCCCTTGTCACACACCACAGATGAGATTGCAGTGGATGCATTAACATATGCCATTGCCTGCTGCTTGGGCACGTGCTGTGCTGCTGCCCAGCACATTCAGCACTACTTTATAGCTTCTGGGTGGCCACAAGCTGGAAGCCACCAGAGGTGGTTTTTTGTGCCTGTGGGAAAACCATTTCTGTGTTCAGGGTTGCTGTTTGCACAAGAGAAGCAAGGGGGTGTTTGCAGGTGTGTGATGCAGGACTCAGCTGTTGTGTGATGGGCACAATCCTATGCAAGATCCCAGGAGGAAGGAGGCAGGCTGGGGATAGAGGAGGGTGAAAGCAAATGCCTAATTCAGCATTCAGTCATAGCCAAAAGATGTGCTCCAGTTAGGCTGCTGAGCCTGGAGTCCTTTGAGAAAGGCATGTTGAGCAGAAGGAAGACAACATGTTCTCTGGGGTGGCATCAGGAGAAGGCTGAGCACTCCTGGTCCCACTGATGTCAGGTGGATCAGATGCCACTCAGCTCCTAGCAAAACTGGATCTCTTTTGGGGAGTTAGCATAAAGATGAAGAATCACACATGAGTTCTTGTTTCTATGAGAGAATAACCTTTCTCCCTGCCAAGCTTTGGGGGGATTTGTCATGAGTGCCAGTGGAGAACAGACTGCTGTGGGCACAGGATGGCCAGGACAAAATGAATTGTGCTACAAAGTGTTAGTGTCCCTGGAGACCCAAATGCTCTATGTTTAGATTAACATTAAAAAAAGAGGAAAAAAAAAATCTCTAATTTTGTGCCAGTCCCTTTGGGACCTGATGCAGGAAAAACCCACATGACTGCGCTTCCCCCTGGAGCTGGTGAGAGCTACTCCCACTCACTGTGTTAGCAAATTGATCCCCATGGTCACTGCGGGGGGAGGCTGAAAAGAATGGATGGCACTGCAAGCTCGTTATGAAAATGCAGGGAACCAGAGTTAATGAATCTTGGATGAGCCCCTAATCTGCCTGGCCCTCGGTGGAGAAAGCTGGTTGGGGAGGATGTGATTAACGTCTCAGTGGAAATGACAGTCCCTAGAATGCAGAAGGTTGTGTCATATCTGTCAGTGCTTGCATCTGGGAGGGGCCACTGTCAGCTGATATCTCTGTGGATTAGATCTGGAGAGTTTTTTATCAAAGCAGAGGTATTTTTGGGATTTACATGTTCTCTGTCCCTGGCAGCTTGCCCTGATGAAATACCGATTACACAATTGCAATCTGACTTAAACTATAGTCAAAAAATCAGCTGCATGTTGGGTTATGGTGAGAATACCCTCGCTGTGATGGCAAAGATTTGAAATTGTGCTGTGCATTTTGTCTCCTGACACAGGGAAACTTGCAAAGAACATTGAACAGGCTGTTTACTGTGGGTATATGGAAAAGAATTTGGAAAACTGAAATTAATGCCTTCTCTGAGATTCTCATAGTCCTGTAGCGGGATTAATGAATGAAACCACTTGCCCCAGATGTACAGAAGATTAGTGCTGCTTGACTGTTGTTATATGGCCAGTGGAGTTAAGGTTAGGAAACCTGAAACAAGTGCTCAAGGGGTCTGACAAGTAGCATAGTCAGAAAGGAACCTCAGGGTCCTGCTGTCACAACCTGTAGCTGTCCCCCTTCCTTCACTGCCCGATAGACCCACCCGGTTCAAGGCAACCCTGTGAGCCGGTTGTGAGGAATAGAGTAGTTACAGGATTTCTGCTTTCTCATTACTGACTGCCTCTTGCTGAAGCAAGTAAAAGCAGCATTTTACTTGGGAGCCGGGTGGGAGAGCGTGTGGGGGACACCACCGGAAAGCAGGTACTGGTCAACTGAGGGATCAGTGCAGAAATTCCCAGGGCAGTGTCTGTCCCAGAGGCTGGAAGTAAGCATGGAGAGTAGGGCACTGTACCCAAGGGGTGACTGGGACACTGTATTCGACTGTCTTTTGGCGTTCCACTAGACCCAAGGCTGCTGCAAGCTGCGATATCTTCAGGAGCTGAGCTGTCCCTCAGAGCCTGTGGCACAATAAATCAGTAGCTGTTTTTCATTTGCTGTGATAACAGTACAGGCAGGGCAGCTTACGGGATAGACTGCTGGGCTGGCGTGCAGGAGGTTTCAGTGGAATCTACCTTCATCAGGATGGTTTTTCCCTCTTTTGTTCCTCTCTGAAATGGAGATACTGATATCTGCTCATTGAGATGCCCTGAGACCTGCTGCTGAAAAGCACTATGTTAAGATCCTGCTTCTGAAACCACCAGGGAGAAAATGTTCTTGGGACACCAAATGGCCCTCAAGTATTTTTCCAAAGTTCTGCATCGCCACATACATCTGTCTTCCAGCTGCAGGGACCTCCCACCTTCTCACTCCATGAAGGGGACAACCCAGCCTCAGCTCCAGGCAAGTGGACTGGATAAATCTTCAGATTTTTCTGTTTCCAGGCTCTCTCTGTTATTCAGAGATTTTGAACAGAAAGCTATATCTGAGCCAGACAGGTGTGTCATTGTGTGTCTGAGAGACTAGCACACCTTGTGACAATCAGAATTGATCACTTGCACCCTTGCAAGTCAAACAGAACTAACTACTGTGTTAGGTCACATGCCCTCATACACCAATTTTGGCTATCCTTTTCTGGATGTTTTTTTTTTTCAGAGCATTCTCTCTGACTTTACATACCTATGTGAACAGTAAAACTAGCTATTGTTTCAACTAGGGACTGTCTCTAAGAAGTGGGCAGCATTCCTAAAATGCTTTAAATCTGTATAAAGGGGAAACAAAGGACTACCAGGAAGGGCAGAACGTAGAAACATCCCAGGGACTGGACATGTTCCGATTGCCTGGGGCACCTGGGTGTACATTTTCTCTATGTCTTGAACTTACTGAAACCAGTGCTACCAGTCAGCTCTGAGTCATGGTGTGCATGGCACCTTATATCACAGCAAAAAGTACAACTTAGAAATGGAGGGGAAAATAGCTGAAAAAGAATTCAAGAGGTCACTTAGCCCGTCTCTTTACTGACAACCTGATTAGTTAAATTATTCCTGATTTTCTATGCAATATATAGCCTTCTTTGGTATTCACTTGCTGTTAATCAGTGGTCTGTTCTGAAAGATCACAAGTCTTATTCTCGAGCCAACTTCCATTGTTTTTTTTCAGAGGTTTTGTGACACTCTCATCTTGGGAGCCTAGAAAGTAATTTAAATTCATGGTTGTATTTTGTTTGTGCTGAGTTTTCTTCATTTCCTGCCTCAGCTCTCTCGTGCCCTGTGTTTTGCTTGAGCATTCCCTCCCATGAAGAGAAAAATCTTAATTTTTCTTTGCTATGGCAGCCTCTTAAAAAATTGTTCAGAAATAAAAGCCCTTCCTGTTGTGGTTCCCCCCTCCAATCTTCTAATAGAGTCACAAGCATTACCAAGTGAAGCTTTTTATTTTTCTCAACAATTATTCTCCCTCCAGCTTTTCTTCTCTATTGCATTTTCTGGCCTGTAGTGCTCATATGTCTTTTCTGCTTGTTTTTCACAGTGCTTGCCCAGAGTCTCATGCTGCTGGCTTTGCCATGCTGTGCTTTGTACTTATCTATGCCATATCTTCTTATAATATGACTAGCGCTCCCTGGATTCTGACCATACTTCCTACATTCTGGAATCCTTCTTACCATCTATCTTTTCTTTAATCTCTCTTCTGTGAATAGCTTGCTCTTTTGTAGCCATTATTAAAGTTTTGCTTCAATCCTCCTTGCACAAGCCCCTTACAATTTGCCATCATCTTTTCATGAGTTGTTCAGGCTGTTCTTCTTCCTTTCACTTCAGGCTGTGCATCCCTTGTTGCTCTGTCAAATGACTCATCACCTCTAGGAATTTATTCCTCATTTCATTTTGGAATTTGATCTGTGATCAGCTTAGGTTGCTCACTATTGCACGTATAAGTAGCTATTGCTGCCTGTTTCTCTTCACTCTTAAGTTCAGATGTCTCTCTGTGTTTCCCTGAAACATTTTTATAGTCCTCCCGCCCAATTCCCCTGTGTCAACCTTTGTCCAGCTAATAGGAGAGTTCAGCAGGAATTATAACCTGTTTGTAGCCTTAACTGTATCTTGTGTGTTGAGGTGATGATGAGAGATATGTGGCCATGAACCAGGTGGGACTTCAGTGCAATGAAAAGGGGAAGGATGCAGGTGGCTTCAGGGACTTGCTTTGTGGTCATGGAGACACGATTTTACTCTATTGCTGAACCCACAGAATTTCACTTTAAACCATTTCTGTACTGTAGAAAACATCTGATGTTTTCCCCTGCGGAGGAGTTGCCTTAAAGCCTCTCTGAAAGAGCAGTTTAGAGGAGGTTATAGGGGAAAGCAGAAAGTAGTAAACAGCAGAAGTGGAGTACAGAAACTGTTGATCCTCTTTTAGGCAGCTCATGGCTTAAAGGTGGAAAAGGGTCTGGGGGAGCAGCATGTCAATGTTACGTCTGCATTCCTATGTGATATGTGAAGAACCAGGAGCTGAAGACAGTCTGTCAAAAGGTGATGAAACCTTGTGTCTTCTCACAACCTTAACTACTAGGTGCTCCATCCCTGGAAACATTCACAATCAGGTTGGGCAGGGCTCTGAGCAACCTGATCTAGTTGAAGTTGTTCCTGTTCATTGCAGAGGGGTTGGACTGGATGGCCTTTAAAGGTCCCTTCCAGCCCAAACTGTTCTATTATTCTGTGATACTGAAAGACATGTATAGATAAGGTCAGCTCTGTAGCTGGTTGTACAGTGTCAAAAATTTGGATTTATGGTCAGCTATAGATCCTGCCTAGTCACAGAGCCAGTCCCTGTCCACATCCAGAAGTAGTAATTTTATTGAAAGGTAGTGTAGCTGCAGTGCGAAGTGATTGATCGTGAACATCCATGAAAGGTGCCATGTAGCCTCAGAGGCTGTGTTCAAGAAAGGCAGATTCCCTATGACATTTGGGAGCTGAGCAAAGATGACTTCAGATCAAAAACTAAATGAAAATTTAACTATTTTGTTGGTGGCCGAAGGACTGCTGTTGTGAAGTGAAACATTAACAACAGTGTGAGAGCGAGCTGGGATTGCTCAACAAGGTTCATCTTCAGGCACAACAGAGCTGGGGTTGTTCAACGCAGAGGAATCGTCCGACATGACAGAGGGGGACGGCACGCCGCGGGCTGCCAAGGAACCCCAAGCTGGTGAGAGAATTTAAAAAGAATTCTTCTTGCTAATCATAGGAGAAACTGAAAGTAAAAACGTGTGAGAAGGGATGAGAAGTTTCTTGGATTGTTACAGGTTGACTAGAGACCAGATGACAATCACTTAAATATAGATTAGGTACTTTATATTGTTAGTGGTATTAATCTAAATACCTTTACAATTTTGAGTCTATACAGGCTGTTGAATAGTGGAGAGATGTGGGTTTGAAGGCCCCTGGCATATTTTCCTGGTTGTTCAAATGATTTTATAAATCGTTTTCTTAAATTACTTTGAAGTTTGGGAGAAGTCTGCAGGCAATGGAAACCAGTCTTGATCTGTCTAAATCAGTTAAGCCCTGCTCTTTCTTGTGATCAAAGAATTGGAGAAAATAAGCCAGATGAGACCTGGAGAGGTTATCATGTCCTTCCAGGGTCTGGTCATTAAGCCCTAAGTGTTGCTGGTGCACATTCTTCTGGCTTCTTAAAACCTTATCTTGAAAATAAAGACAGAGGAGAGAAATGCATATATGGTAAAAGGGCTATAAAATTATGGCCAGTGTCTATGAATTAAAAATACTACTCATTATTAAGAGATGAGTGTGACTGAGCTGAAAATTAGGAAGGGATTGTACAACAAGATGAATCCAGGTAAAAATGAAGAGATTAGTTGAGTATAAACAGATTAGGTTGCACAGCACTGCAGCAGGGAGCAGTGAGAACGTGGGGTTTGTAAAAGCAATGGGAAAATGCAGATTTTCTTCCTGAGGATTTGGGAACCAGAAAAAATTAAATTATGAACTCAAAGTCATAGCAAAATCTATTCATGGGAATTTCTGGCTATATGAGGCATCTGGTAGCTGAATATTACATTTAAGCATGAATCATCCTGCAGACTCCCTACTTGCATAAAGGATAACTTAGAAAAGAGGAAATTATACAGAAAGCAGTCCTTGCTTTTGTGCTTACCAAGTGAAGTTGTTTGGCACAAGATTTTCACAGAAATTCAGGAGGACACCTCATCCATCTGCCTGCTCTGGGACAGGACCTGATATTTATCCAGTCCCGAATACATTCTTATATAACGGAAATCATGGGTTGCCTGAATCCTGCAGCTCCAGCCACACCATCTCTGTTCCAGTGCTTATCTGTCCTTGCTGATACGGAAATTGGAAAAAGGAGCCCAAATCGTCTTTACTGAAAATAAAGTCAGTTATTTCCCTCATCCTTGATGAAAATGGAGAACAGTTGATCTCTGTGGCTGTTTTTCCTGTCAGTGGATAGAAGCAGTGTTTGGTAGTCTTCTTCCCCAAATGTCATATTTTTCATTCCAGAGCTGCAAAATGGTTTCTCCCATTTTGCCACACCGGTTTGAATTCATACCCTGTTCTCTCCTATGCTTCTCCATCCTGGTTTCAGACACAAAGGAGAGCAGCACACTGGTGGGCTGGTGTTCTTTTGCTCATGGAAAAGCTGAGGACCTGCATGTTTTGTGCTTTCCTAGTCTGATGGAAAATCATTGATAGCTACTCTGAGAGAGATTTCCCAGTTGTCCACTATATGGGCATTTCATCTGTGCTTTATTTCCTCGTGAGATACCGGCAATACTAGAGTTAGGATATATTGCATACAGAGCTGCTCTAGTCGTTATGCCACTTACCCTGTCACCAAAGAAAGAAACAGTCTGGTTTGAGAGCATTTTTTCCAACCTGAAATGGCTGTTTTGTAATCCTTATTCTCCTTTTGGTGCTTACAAGGGATTATCTGTTCAAGTATCCCTCTGGCTATGTAGGAACACACCTGGGTTGTCCTAACCTGCCTTTTTAAAGGCAGTGGTGATGCTTGTTGTGCTTCTGCCCCCCATATGGGAAGTGCCTGAGTGTATGATATTCAGCACTTGAAGGTGAATTTCATCAGTCTCGAATGATCTGGGTACATTTGAGGTATCCAAATATTACTTAAGCAGGTTTGTCTTGTTTCATCCATGTTGCTATTGGTTCATTTTAATGGTGTTGGGCATCTTGTTGCAATTTACTTTTTTTAGTGGAAAAAACCCAAAAGGATACAACTTTTCTGGCTTCTGTGGATGAGCTTTTGTTTGCTTGTTTTCTGGTTTAAATAACAGCCTTTCATTTTCCTTCCTCTTTCTCCAGTATTGACAGCATTTCTAACACCTTTTCTTATTGCCTTTTGTGTCCCTCTGCTAGCTGTAACTCATTTTGTGCTTTGGCTTTGCAGCCTCCACCGCTCCGTGTTTGATCTGTTTGTTTATACTTGTCTTCAGAAATGCCACCTTATTTCCATTTGTGGTACAATTCCTTCCTGATTTTCAGCCCAGCCTCACAGGTCTCCTTCTATCAAGTATTATTCTGTATCTGTATCTAATGTGCTTGCAAAGTTATTCTCCTTAACTCACTTTTTGCTGTTTGCTACAAGTTACCATTTATTGCCAGACATTTGAATTCCTTTTCTCCCTTTCTGTCTGTGAAGACCTTCTGGCAGCTAATGGCCTAAAAAGCTCTGCAGTGTATTAGACAAGTAGTATGTTAATCCTACTGACTGATAGGGTTTTTCATGCTAGTATTAAAAAAAATAATCATTTAGCTTATGTGACACACAGGGCTGTATACACACAGAGGAAATATAGCTGCAGAAGGCTGAAAATATTAAGGCATCACATTGCAGCAGTGTGGGAGCCCTGTGCAAGAGACAGTGAAACCTTTTCTGTCTTCCTTTTGTATTACTCCTTTAATAACTCTGCTGCTGTGTTTGCTCTGCTTGCCTGTGTATGGCAGAATACAGCAGGTTTCTACTGGGAATTGTATAGAGATACTGGGGGCAGTAAGAGATGCCACCATCAGAAATACTCCTGCTGTCTCTAGCACAGGGTCAGACTTGCAGGACACGAGTATGTGCTACCCTGGTGTGCAGGAGACAGGACTAATGTGCACAAGTCCTGCTCCTTGCACTGCCTCCAACGTTGGGTCTGCTTTTGAGTCACTCTTGCCCGTGAAATGGGCTTGACAAACCCGAGCTCACTGGAGGCTGGACCCAGTGAAGAGGTTGTGTGGGTGTTAGATAACCATGAGGGCTGAAGATGAGCTGGTCTGTGACAGTACAGGGCAGGTATCAAACTGTTGCTTTGCTGCTGCTGTAGAAGAATAAAGGAGTAAGAAATGGGTAGACCTTCCTGGTCCCATCTGTAGTTTGGGTTTCGTGTTTATCTGCCCTGTTTAGTTGCCCAGTGAACAGGATCCCCGGGGATTTTCAGAGAAAGCAATGCCAGAGCATATAAGGGAATGTGGAGAGTAATTATGCTTCCTCTGTGCACTCTGTCACATCTGATTCCCTTGTCTAAGTGTTCTCCATGTCTTGTTAGCAATAACTGAAGCCAGATTAAGGATCTGTGGTGTGAGTAAAGGCCTGTTTCCTCGTTTGTCAACTGCAAACCTGGTTCTTGTGATACCCAAGCACTATCAGCAAGTCGATGCTGGAGTTAAGGATGAGTTTATGGAGCCTCCTGTACCAGTTACGGATTCTGGGTGTGGTCTGTGCTTTGCTGATAAGAGAAGGGGGAAATATTTGGGAAAATTCTTTGAACAGTCACCTTTTAAAGAAGCCAAGCATAAGAGGGAGAAAAAACTCTGCACTGCGCTGAGGATACTGCAGAGACACAATCACTGAGGATAGTTTATGGGAAGGTTGTGAATTTTGCTCTGTAATTGCAACTGGCACTGGAAGAATACTGATGAAGGGCTCTGCTATTCCTGTGGAAGGGCAGGGAAGGAAGGACATCAGGGTACCTGCAGGGAGCTGAGCCCACATAGCTGCAGAGGGAATTCTGGGACTCCCAGCACAAATAGGCTGCATTTGCCACTTAATGAGTCCTGAGGTGTTCTTTTGAATAATAGAAAGTAGAGACAGGGTTTGGGGCTGCTTCTGAGTGCTGGCTGTGCCCCCTTGATTAAACTGTCCCATGGGAAAAGACTAGGTCGTTCCAGGGAATTGGTGTGGGAATGAACCCTGGGTCACTTCACTCCTGAGATAGCAAAGAAATGATTTAACACAGTGCAGGCATCCATGACATCCACTGTCCAGGGGTTTGATGTGATGAGCATTTTAGTAGTTTATAACTTGAAATGTGTGGCTTTTCAGTGGAATGAGATCCCTGCAGAGTAAACCTGTCATTACCACATCGGGAGGGAGATGCACACTCTGCTCCTAAATCCACAGGCTGTAGGTGTGTCTGGGACCTGGCATTTTTATTCAGCTCACATCTGTGCAGCCTACAGTGCTGTGCTGGCATGGTGCACGTACCATGGCTGGGGGCATGCCAAAACACAGGGAGGTCTGTGCCACAAAGTGCTGACAGCCCCAACCTGTGAATGATTTAGGCTGTGTTCCCTGACTCTTCTTGAACTCTGCAGTTGTCTTTCCGGGTAGCATTTCCCTCCCCTTTCTGCCCTGGCTGCACAAATGTGCTCAATTAGGGTTAACTCAAACTGAATCAAACTTCATGCCTGAGGTTGGAAATCTTCCCAGTCAACTCACCACAGCCACATAGCATGGTGGGAGACAAGGCGAGAGGGGAGATGAACGCTTTTCAGAGAAATGAATCCAAGGAAACTTTGTTCAATTTTATGTCTGCAGGAGATGATCCCCCCAAAGGAGATTTCCCTCTTCGGAAAAAATCCCCGGTGAGTGTTACTGCTGGTTTCCTTTGCTTTGCTTTCTGCTCAGATTGCTCTAAACATTGCAAGATCTCTCTGTTCTCTCCTCTGTTGTGCTCTGGCTAGAGACAAACACCCTTTCTTGCAGAGCGTTGAAATAAGCATTAACAACTCAAGGAAAAAATCCTTCCACTAACCTGATTAAGTTAAGAAAGTGCAGCTTAAAGGGGAAACACAAACTGTCTGAATGTTTGGGAAAAAGGGTAAGGTTTTGATTGCTGCCTTTTTCCTGAACACTACTTTTCTTGTGGGAAAGGACTTACTTCTCTGAAGTGGAGGGGGATGTTGTGCATGGGACAGAGAGAGCTGACCCCTGCATTGGCTTGGTTTGATGAAACCCACCAGGGAAGGGTCCCCAGATGTTGCAAAGCAGAAGGAAGGACAGGAACTGAGGACAGGCCACTGCTGAGTGTTAGAGCCCAACTGTAGTGCCAGAGCCTTGAGTTTGCATCTTTGGCTCTGATTTAAAGCCTGACTCGGTGAATATATTGCTGCTTTGCAGGTTTGATGTTTGTGCAGGTTTTCAGTCTAATTCTGGTTGAGTGCTTGACCCCTAAAAACTATTCACTGCATTGGATTCAGGGGGAACTTGGCTTGTATTGTAGCTGCTTTGACTTGCAGGATAATACGTAATACTTGGTTTTAAAGCTCACAGTCATGTCATTAGCAAGCCAACTGTTTAACTCAGTTATAAGTACTGTGCAGACATTAACTACTGGATATCCAGAGCTCCTTGGAAATATTAATCTTTATCCCACTTTGCAGCTAGACAGCAAGAAGGAGAGGTGAGAACAAACGTCTCCTGTAGCAGGCTCTTTAAACGAACTACCTTTTTTCCAAAGACACAGACTATCAACTTCTACAGTATCTTTAAGAGGTCCATAATCCTGCAGATCCCAGGCTTGCTGTGGTAGCTAAGCACTGCAGACTATCTGTGCGTTCATGAATCCAGGCTTAACCTCTTTGCTTTTGCTGAGGCTCTCTGCTGAGCAAGGTTCTCCTTCGCGAAAGCGAGCAAACCGCACCTGTCTCTCCGCATGGATGAAAGCTTCCCACTTTTGGATGTCCAGGCAGGCCACAGGCAGGTCAGTGATACAGCGGAGAGAAAACATGAGGGTTTCTGCAAGTGCTGATACCATCTCATGTCATACAAGCCAGATGGAAGTACCCCTGCTTGTAAGTCGTTGTTCTGTGTTTGTAAGCACTTACTCAGGGTCCCGGCTCAGGCGCTCGGGGAGGTTTAGCTGGGAAGTCACCGCCCTCTGCTCTCCTTTCCCTTCTTGCCTCTACTCACCTGTAGGAGGTGCCCGTCCCAGAGCAGGAGTGGCTGAAATGAGTCACTGCACCTTAAACCGCTGCAGCTAAATCCACCGGGGCTTGTGCACTGGGTGTGGAGGGGTGAGTTCAGGCAGCAGCACTCCTGACAGCTGGGTTTGAACAGTCACGTTCTGCATCTCCATCAAATGTTGTGAAATGTGTGAGAGAGAGGAAGAAAAAAAAAATCCCTGTTGTACAATTTTACTTCAAAGTTCAGAAAATGCCTCCCAGCACCCACAGGAAACATAATTTACCTCTTATGGCTTTTCTTCTTTTACTATGAAAAACCTGTTATAGAAAGGTATTCTGTGTGTGCTTATGTTTGTGTGTTTGTGCATTCACAGCTTGTGTATGCCACCGGGTTTAGGCTAGTCTAAAAGCAGGAGGCCCCAGTGCTGTTTTCAAGGGACCCTGCTCTTTCTTACAAGCCATATGCTGAGCATGATGGTTTCAGAGTAAATAATAAATGAAATGGATAATTATGTATTTACTCTAGTAAAGCAAACAGGCCAAGGGTTTTTTATTAAAAAGGCAGCCCATAAATAGTGAGAGAATATATGTGTATATATATAAAAGAGGGACAGAAATATTTGTCTTTAGAGATGCTTGGTTAAGTAATGGAAAGTGGGGTGGGGAAAGTTATGGTTTGGGTTTGGGATTTTTTTTTTGACAATCATTCTCTTTTGCTGCTCTTTTATAATGTTGAGCAAGACAGCATAATTAAGCTACTCTTCTAAAATTGGTGCTGTTGCTTTGGGAATCCAAATATGCTTAGGTTTCTTGATGGTGAAATAAACCTGAATAAACACATCTATTTTGGTACCTGTATTTGCATTTGGTACTCTGGGAAGAAGTACAGGAATTCATTATTTCCGACACGAGGCACAGAAATGCATGTGAAGAGTTCATCTCACTTCACTGGCCCATACCATGGCTGTTTAAAACCATAAATATAAGTGCAACTGTTAACATCACACTCCCCTCAGTCCCTCACCAAAAGCATGGCCAGCCCCTCTCTCTCACGGATTGGCAGAGTCTGGCAGTGCTGTGAAAACCTGCTTTCCTGTTGCGAGGCAGTGGAGCTACTAAGCAGCTGGAAGCTGAAAGCTGCTTAGCTCAGACCGCTGTGGGGTAGCAAGAGGGACGGGGGCCCACACAAGGTCATGCCAAGACTCATCTGTTTAATGCCTTGTATTTCACTTGGGAACTGCTGATTTTAGCTGGAGTAAAGTCAGGTTCAGCAAGAGAGTGTCCATGCTCAGACAGGTTTGACAGTCCCATCGCTGTTTTTTTTTAGTTTTGATTAATAAATTGAATTATCCATAGCTATGCCAGCAATCTTGGAATGTGAAATGGATGCCATGCCTGAGGGAATGCTGGACACAGGGCTGATGTTCTGCTTCAGTGAATGTGATGGCACACTTGGGTGCAAGTGAGGTACAGAGATTGAGGGCAGTTGTCACATGGGAGGGAGCAGCTTCACACACAGAAGCAGACAGGAGATCCCTGGGGTCTCCCAACTTCTGAGGCAAGATCTGGTGCTGGAAGAGGGAGCAGTTTTGGGGCAGGGCAGTAGCTTTATATGAGTGTAGAAGAAAAGGCATCCAAAGGTGTTTTTTCATCTCAGTGACTTTTTGCATTGCAGTAGGGAGGTGGTAGCACCCTTCCAGTGGAGTTCCTTGAATTAAAAGCATGGTGGCTACTGACAGCCCACAAATCCCCATGGCAGTCCTTACTGGGCCTGTATCAGCCAGGCTGATTCACTGGGGAGCCTTAATCAAAGCAAGAGTGGTGTGAGGTCCACTCTTTCTCTTGAGTCCAACTCACAGTTCAGTCAAGCAGCAATTGGCACCTGGTTTTTGTACTGGACTCTTCTCCACCATCCAGGCGCTGTGGGGATATGTTGCTGGGGTAAAGACTTTCACAGAGCTGATATGTTCTTGTTTGTCTACCACAGAAACTCTGTGGCTCCAACTACCCTCTGAGCATTGCCTTCATTGTGGTGAATGAGTTCTGCGAGCGCTTCTCCTACTATGGCATGCGAGGTATGTGGCCTATGTCTGGGAAGTGACTTTCCCATCCTAGGGTTTCTATACACATTGGTGTTCCGGAGCTGTGCTATAGGTGATCTCAGCTGTCTTTCAAAGTAAATTGGTATTTTGCAATGCAGGTATGAACAGTGTACCCTGACATTGTTGCTGTATCTGCTCTGAGCAGAAGTTGGGAGTAGAGGGCTTCAAATGTACCTTCCAGTCTAAATTTTTATATAACTCTCTATATCAGACCTGGTTTTCTAGTGTGGTATGTCTTTCATAGCTGTGTGCAATCTGTGTGTTTGGGAATTGAATCTTACAGGCACCTAATCTGCAAATGGAAAATGTGCATAAACAAACTAAGGTTACAGCAAGATAAGCTAAAGAATATATATTTTTCGGGTAAGCATAAATGTTTATGAGCAAAGAATGTGTGATACTCATATATCTCATTGTAGCTTTTCCTGTGTCAGAGATTATGAGGAACAGGTCTGAAAGCACAAATCTTTCCACAGCAGTGCTCATAGTTGCTAGGCAAGTCAGTGGTTTTCTTGCCATTGTGATTCTGCTTACCTGCAGAGATACACATTAATTATCTGATGTGATTTGCTTGTTTCCTTTTAGCTGTCCTGACACTGTATTTCTTGAGCTTCTTCCACTGGGATGAGAATCTCTCCACCGCTGTGTACCATGCCTTCTCTGCGCTATGTTATTTCACACCTGTCATCGGTGCCATCATGGCAGACTCATGGCTGGGGAAATACAAGTAAGTGAAGACACCTTTCTAATTCAGTCAGCATACATCGACACCGTGCAGCCTGTGCAAGGGCAGTGCTGTGTGTGCTCCCAGTTTTGAGCTGGCTCAGAGTGCAGCAAAGACACAATTGGGAAGGTCAGCTCCCCTCTGTTGACAGCTGATCTGTCTGCTCATGCTGTTCCCTGCTCCTCTTACACCCAAGGGCCAATAGGCAACAAAGCTGGAACAAATTAATTGCAACAAATAGGCTTTTTCTCCCCTGCCCTTCCCTACACTGTTCAGGAAGCTGATGTGTAGGGTGATTAACCCTCAGTTTGCCAAGGTGTGCTGCTGGGAAGGATTCAAAGATAATGAGGAACAGGTGTCATCATCTAGATGAAATGACACTAGCTATTGAAATGACACTAACTATTGTGTACTTACTTAGGCTTTTCACAGCATAGGGAATGTGTGAGCACAGCCATTTTTATGCCTGAAAAACCTGGGTTCACTCAAATCATCTCCATGAGAACATAACCAGGTAAACTCTTCCTTAGTAAGAGTCCTTAGGCAGTCTTCTCTTCTAATGATAATTTGTGGAGCCAACATCTGCCCCAGAGTGGTGGTGAGCAGCTGGATATAGGACTTTCTTTGCTTGGCACTGTTTATTCATTGTCTGAGGAGTCTTGGCTGTTGGGGTGATAAAATGCAGCCAAACCCTTCTCTCTAGGACTACACACATCTGGCAGAAGAGTCTCAGCAGGAAATAAACAACTGCCATATGCCTTTCCAGAAGAAAGTTCTTAAGGAAGTATCCATGTTCTTTCTTTTCTCTGTTCTCAATTTCAGTAGTTCTCTTACCGCTTTCAGTGAAAAAAAATAACAGCGAGGGTTTATTAACTTCGTTATTTAAGGTCACCTAGCAATGTTCACTGGTATTTGAGGATGTCTATTGTGCAGCATGATGTTGTGAGAAGGTAAATCCTTACACAGACTTTGATGTGTTAGGCAAGAGACTTTCCCTGGAGTAATCCCTATAGTTTGATAGGAGGTGGCTTTTGCTGTAGCAGCTGGACCCTGGCCAATACCAAGGACAGGATAACAGATTAGAGGGGCTTTTAGGAATGTTCTGATGTGGCTCTAAATTAGCTGTTACAACCAGAGTTTGAATGTATCGGGGACTATTTCCATGCTCAAAGCTCATTGGACTTCTTCTAGTGTCTCTGTCCTAACAAGTCCTTTCATTCCCTCTGTATGTGTCATCTGCACATAAATAGATAGATATCTCTTAATCCTGAAGGTGATGAAGAAATACAATACACTCAAGAGCTTGATTGTCCTACTCTGATTTCTTCTTCTCCTTCACCAACACATGGGAGGCAGATAGATAAGCTCAGTCCTTCAGAGGTACTTGGGATCTAAAACAAACTTAAAATGGGGAAACCACACTCCTAATTCAGATATGTTTGTTAGGTGGGTTGACTGTCCCTAGGGATGCCTTCCAGTCAAGGGATTCATTTAGGCATATGCTACAAAATGCCAATTATTAGTAATCTGGAAACTGAGTTGGACTGGAACAGTATGTTCCTCTTTGCAGCCTTCCATGCATGACAAGACTGAAACACTTTAAGTTTATTCTGCTCAGTAATGTCTGCAAACAAAGCAGGGGCTATCCCTCCTTAATCTGAACCCATTTGCCTATCTGTTTCTTCTAGTGCACTCAGAGTTGGCACAAAGGAATTATAGCTGCCTACTGTACCAGTGGTGGAACAAACCAGTTCCTTGTGTGTCTGCCAAGTAGAGCTGCTGTATCAGGAAGCACGGGAACACTCTGTTTTGGATTATACGTCACCTGGCACCTTCAGTCATTGCTGTTTGCTTTCCTCACAGGACGATCATCTACCTCTCCATTGTGTATGTTGTTGGCCATCTGATAAAGTCAGTCGGTGCCATTCCATCCCTGGGCAACCAGGCGGTTCATGTGTAAGTAGCTGTTGAAGCCACAGTGCTGTAGCAGGTTGCGATGGTAGTTGGTTTACTCAGGACTGCGTTTAACCTCCATCAGGCCAGCAATCTGGGGGCTGTGCATGGATTACTTTCATCAGGGAAGAACTAGGGATGCTCTGAGTAAAAGCAGAAGGGTGGATCTAGTGTGCGAACACACTAGATGGAGTTGGAAATCTCCACAGAGATTCTAAACCCTTTATCACAGGTACCTGTGATTGCCCCCCTCTGTTATACCATGCTACTGAAGTCTGGTCTCCTCCATCCAACTGCCTGCACTGGGCTCATTCCTCTCTCATTTCATCAGCATAGCTGTTCAGCTCAGCAAGGTTCGCTGGTGTGCATGGGAACACAAAACCAAAAATGCATTTTCTGATGACAGAAGGGTCTGTGTCTTCCACTGGGTACAACCCGTCTTGCCCTCTAGATTCTGAACTGGTAGGCTTGTCAGAGTAGTGTCTCTGGAACCACCAAGCTGTTTTTGCCTGTGTGGTCACAGCTCTAAAAAAAAAAGTACATGTAGGCAAGAGCACATGTAGTTTACAGAACAGTTTTCTTTTGTCCCAGATGTGGCCAGTCCTGACACTCTTGTTCCCTGCAGACATAATCTGCCAGGCCAACAATGGTATTTTGAAGACCACTGGGAAGTAAAAAACAGCCAGGAATGAGCCTGTTTCAAACAGTTTGTCTGCACTTATGCAGGCTGGAAGGCTACAGGAAAAGGCGCTTTCCCTCCCCCCGCATTTTTTTTTCTTTTTCTCGATTGATCTGTGAAGTCTTTTGTTGTCATATGAGTGAAAAATAATCCCACAGATCTTTGATCTCCTGTATGTCCATAGGGCCTCAGAACAACAAGAAACTGACAAAAACAGTTTGGTTAATTGACTGCTACTGAATGCAGAAATTAGGATAGTTAATTTGTTTTTCACACTTAGCTGGTTTATCATCACTACCCATGTGCAAAAAGCAATGTTATCAGGGGAATTATGGTGGGCTGACACTTAAAATGCTCTCACTGGAAAGGTTTTGCAATGGTGATATTTTTTTTCTTACATGAAGGGTCCTGTCTATGGTTGGTCTGTTTTTGATCGCCCTTGGAACAGGAGGTATCAAGCCCTGTGTGTCTGCATTTGGGGGGGACCAGTTTGAAGAGGAACATGTAAGATTTCTTTTATTTCTTAAAATCTGCAGTGTCTGCTTACTTTATGAGGATTTTTTTGTGATCAAATCCTGTTGTGCTAGAAGAATAAGGGCCAGTTTGCTGGAAAAGATGTAGTAAGATTTGAGGAAGGATGGTTTGCATAAGACTTGAGAGTATCTGGATGCTTCAGGAAAGGAAAATGACAGCAGAACAGGACTGATATTGGAAAGGATAGGTCATAATTGCATGAAATCATCTAAATGTTAATTGGACATCAGAGTAGCTGGAAAATCCTGTCTCGTATATCATGGAACTGTAGCCATTTCTGAACCAGCTTTAATAGGGGTGATTATAATGCACTGCAATGGAATACAGCAAAGGGGAGAAAAAAATTTTATCACCAGCCTGTGCTTCCATGGGAATTTTTCCTCAAATCATAATCTGTTTCTTAGACATTGTTCAGAAAGAACTGTAGGAAATTCCAGTCTTTTGAAAGTAGTGCCAGAATGTTTTCTAGATATTCCAGAATGGAAAGTTCTGAAGAGTTATGGAAATGTTTCTGTTTAGCTCCACTTGTGCTTTGTATCCTGTGAATTGTAGTCCAGTTGCTTCATGTCCTCATTCTCTGTCATAAGTGCTTAGCCCCTCATCTGCAGTAATCTCAAACTCCCATTATGCAGCACAGGGGCTCAATCAGGGATAAGGTAGCGCTTAAAGAAGCAAAGCAGGTCAGGAAGTGCTAATCCTCAGGCAAAATGCTAAATTTTAAAATTGACCTGAAACTAAACAGATTTATGTTGACCTAAAACACAAATAGAAATTTCCATTTTCTCAATGACAGTATTCAAATCAACAAGTTCTGTGCATGGCGTAAGTCCTCAAATATGTAGAAGGCCACTGCTACAAAAAAGAAAATAAGTGTCAGGGTCTGTGATGACTAGGATTATATTCAAGGAGGATTATTTAGGAGTGACAGTACAAAAAATTGTTCCAGAAATAGTTCTAGAGAAATACTGGAAGATATAAGGACCTTTGGGAGATGGAAATTCCCATCAATGCAATTCCAGTCCTTCATTGAAGAAGGACATTATATTAATAGTCTGTCAGGAAAGGCACAGGTAGAGTTGGACAAGAATTGTCCCCTTGTCCTTGGACAAGGAGCCCCATAGAGCAGTTTTTTCTTTGTCTTTTGCAGTACCCCAGTATGTAGTCAGCATTTAATGAACTAATAATACAGACTAGATGTAAAACTTCATGAAGACTTGTGCTTTGTGCACATGAACTCTGTGATGCTGAAGTAGTGAAGATTATGGTTACTAAGGAGTAACAGACCACGGGATGTTTCACGGTCACTTGTCCAAAGCGTAACCTTTTGCAGGCATGACCATCCTGTGCTGTCAGTTGGATCCAAAAGGATTGTAACTGGTGTTAGAGCAGCATTTACAGAAGTACTACTTCTATGAATATTAATAAATAATAATGTTTATCCAGCATCTTTCAATTACCACCTAATTACAGTATGATAATATGTACCACTTATCTTCAGAGTGTTTTATAGACTTCAACTAATGAATCTCAGCACCCCAGTCAGGCATTTACATATTATTATCCCAAACTTGCAACCACAGCTGTTACAGAGAAAAAACCTGAATCGCTCATGGTTGCGTGGGCCTGTACCCGTTCTCCAGCATTCAGACTACATCTCTCCAACAAATTTATCAAATACTAAGTCTCAAACATTCACCTGTATGCTACCTTCAAGAAAAACTAATTTAGAGAAAGAAAACCGTAAAAAGCATTCTGATAAGGACAATGTGTTCTGGTCTATTCATTCTTTTCAGAATAGAAAGTTTTCTATTTTACCATTTTGAAATGACTTGACCTTTCAGAAGAAACAAATGTTTTATGCTATATGATAGGAAGTTTAAGTCTTCAGAATTGGAATGAGAATTTGTAAGAAATAAAAGGTTCGAGGCCACCACAATATTTCTTCCCTCTGGAGTGGTGTTTGAGGGGACTTATGTTTTTCTTCTTACACTCCAGGTACGATAAAATAAGTTTTGAAAATTCGCTATTAAATGAAGCATTTGATTCTCCCTTATTTTTCAGGAATAAACTTCGGCTGAGTCCTAAAGTGCACAGGCTTAGTTGTTCAATGTGAAAGCTAAGGATGAGGTAGTTTTGTGTGTAAAACAATAAATTGCCCCTGAGACAAGTTTATGTTTTGAGGTAAATGTGCAACATCAGTCTGATCCTCTTTTAAGTACTTTATGAGCGTAATAGTCTTGGATCTGTCACTTTGAGAACAGTACTGGTACAAACAGTGATGGAGAGTGATTTGGCAGGAGGTCAGATAGGGAAAGTAGATTTACCTACAGGAGATTTCCAAACATCTTTGTCTATGGGATTAGGAGTCCAAGTTAAAAATGCCTGAACAAAATTATATTTATGATATGTTATAGAATGTGGAGCTGCTGTGCATATTAATTAGGGACCAAAGCTGCTTTCAGACAATGCAGTATGGTGTTTAAGGTACTAAATAGCTTTCTCTTGGTTTCTTTATTTTCTGGTTGCCAAGCAGATCAGGATTACCATGTATGGTACGTTTTCTCAAATTAGCTAATCCAAATCATGTTGTTAATGTTCGTCTGCCCCAAAGACTAAGACAATAGGGAAGGAATTATTTTTTTTTCCAATCAGTGTAATTTGCAAGCTTCTGGGTCATTATTTTTGTAGCCTTTCTGTGACCATTTTTTTTTTTACATTGTGTGAAATAAGATGCTCCAAATTCTTTATGCATCACTATCCTCTTCTGTTACCACCACATTCTTTTTGGTAATTGTTGCTCTAGACTTTACCATGTCAAGAGCTGCATGCTTGAGTTTATTACAGCTCTCAGAAATTCTGAGTTGCTCAGATATAAAGGGTTAGAGACATGGCATGAGAATTTGACTAGAAGAGAGCAGGACTGTAAGGACTCTACTGCACCACCCTTGACAAGCTATGGCAGGGCTACTGCTGGAGTGGGAAAGATTGCTGAGGCTGCTCATTTCTCTAGATTTCCTCAGGATGACAAATATCCAGTCACGAAGATAGAATGAAAAAGAAAATATGCTTTTACTAGTTTAGCAGTAGAAAGTTTCACGTAATCAAAACCACTGTTAAGGACAGAAATGGAGTATAACAGATAGTAAGACCCAGCGCTGTTTTCTGTTAACCACAGAGATGATTTTTATAAGGCTTTCAAATCCTTTAGTCTAGGATAAATAATTTGTGAGTAATGTATGGACTAGATAGCCTTGAACACTCTAGGAAATAAAACTGTGGAAAAGCCAAAAGCTCAAGTTGATGGGGTCTTCATGACTGTGCTGGGTCAAGATAGAAAGCCCTTAATCCAAGTAAGCAGACCTCCAGACTCCTTGGCACGTGGCAGTGGGAGGTGATGGGGCCCTCACACTCACCTTCCCACTACCTGCTTTACAAGGGAACAAAAAGAAAAACCCTTCCATGTTCTTCCACCTCCCCACCTTCCCTGCAGTGAACCCCTGTGATGAGAGACTTCTTGCCATACGAAGTAACAATATTTCCTGCTATCTGCACCATCAGTTACAGGAAGTTTTGCTATGTTTTTGGATCCCAGGATTCATTACATAAGAGCTGTCCTCTTTTAACTGCCTGCAATTCTTCACATTTTCTCCAGTTTCCTAGCCTTGTGAATAGTGTTGTCTCAGGGAGCGAAAGGAAGCAGGACATATTAGAGGGAAAGGAGACAGAAAAAGGTCCCTGAGGAGTTCCTCATGCTCAGCTAAGTTAAAGCTTCACATTCAAACGATGCTCAGGTCATAGAGATGTGGCTCAATGTGCCCTAAGGAGCTCTCTGCCGGGCACTATGCCATGTCTGAAGTAATTTTCCCCACTACCTTTACCGACTCAGATGTCCCAGAGCTGGTGATAGAGATGAGCATTTGTTAGGTCAGGTACCCTACCCTTGTTTCTCCGCTCTGCTGGCGTCTAGCATTGTATATGCATGAGACTGTGCATGTCTGTCTCTCCCACAAGAGAGACTGGCCTCAGCTGAATGCCCTCACATATTACTCCTGCAAAGAGGGCCCAACTCTGCATCAAGTTCTTGATTCCTTCCAAATGAGGAATAATGCCAGAAGAAAGCATGTCAACAGGAATCCTTGGACTGTATGAACTATAATACATTACAACATAAGTTAAAGTCTGAACTCTTTTGCTTGGAGTTCACCCCTCCATCAGGCTGTTGAATTTGCTCCCCTAGATTTAATTTACCCTTTTAGTTTGAGGTTGACTGTCCTCAGCTTGGTAACCTCATGTCTGATGGATACTTTTCATTTGCTGGCACTCTTTCATCTATGCTGTAATTACCAGCTCCTTAAAATATACAGATTTCTTTTTCTATTTCTACACAGGAGAGGAGAAGAGAACAAAAATAAAGAGCTCAGACATGGGAAGAAGTTATGAGCTTGTCAAACCATGCCAAATTGTATTGAATTAGGTGACAAAGGATCTGAATCATGCTACTTGTTCTGAATAAGTAAATGCTCTCTCTTCCTTGCAATCTCACAACACTCCCAAAGCAGTGGCTCTTCCTGTGAAATGCCAAAAAACCCCAAAGCGCGTCTCAAGTAATGTGAGCTGATTTGTGTGAGCATTTACCATCACCTGAACACAAGCTTGTTTGCTTAACATTTTATGCACTTCGTGTCAATATTAACTCAGCCTTCCTAACAAGAGAATTGATAGTGTTCAATTTGCAAGCCCAATGCTGTGTTAGCCATGACATTGATATTGTCTTCTCTTGTTTTAGACCTCGGAGAGAAGCAAGTTTTTTTCCATCTTCTATTTATCCATTAATGCTGGAAGTTTGATCTCCACGTTTGTAACTCCTGTATTAAGAGGTCAGTGTTGATTTAGAATAAAACAGTAAATTAGCTGCCCTATAACTACTCTACTGTGCATAGTTAGGCTCTTATGACAACTGAATGGCAGAAATTATATTATCTGTGGAGTGGTCACTGTATTACATTTATGCCTTGTTAATCCTGCCATAGCAGTGTAACAGATTTATAATACATACAGACAAGTCACAGAAATTATATTCCTGCTTGTATTTCAAAGCCAGCCTGAACTGCAGAATTAAAACATGAAAGGTGAAGGACCTATATGGTCATCAAATCTCCATTGCCAGTGAAGGACTATTTCCCGTCTTGACTGCAGGTAAACTGTGGATGGGAAATGGTCTCTGCTGTCCCGTGCAGCTGTCAGGGCTGAAAAACTTAGCAGGGCTGGTTTGGAAGTCCTACCTTCTCCCTCCCACAGGATGCTGATGACTTCTGGAGGGCTCTGTCCTGGCACCCAGGTGTACCTGCTTGGGTCTGCTTGCAAGATTGCAGCCCTGAGCAACTAGCCTTGAAGACAAAGCATAGGCCTATGCCCCATTTAAGACCTACTTTATATTCTAGCCAGCTTGCACAAGCCTTTTTATTCCCCAAGTCTTGCTGCACTTTCTTCATTGTGTCACAGCGCCTTGAAGCCAAGGGGGTTGGCACACTCTAAATTACAGGCACAGAGGCAGAGCTGCAGGCCATAGGTGATGGGGACAGAACAGGGAAAAGGTAGACTTCACATTTTAATAGTGATTTTTTTTCATTCTGCCCCATGGCTTCCAGGAAGCTTTCTTTGTTGCAGTTGTTATTTTAACAGGCCATTCATATCACAATGGCTGTGAACAATTGTGCTTGTCTCATGTTTACACCATGCATAGGAGCGAAGACAAATGCTGTATCTTACTCATTCTCTCTCTGGTGTCCCCAGGTCAGCATTCAGTTGGGAAGGGCTTTTGCTCAGTATTGTCAATGGCCAGATGAAAACTCAGTCCCCTCTGAACATCAAAACCTGTGCCATTATAGCCCAGCTATAAACTAGTTGCAACGTGGAATTGAGGAGGAGAGGATGGGGAAGAGTAAAATTTTTGCTAAGTCTGAAAGCTTTGCTTGGAAAAGCAAGAAATGTTGTTTGTAGACGTTTGGCAGAAATGTGAAATATATGCTTCTAGGTGGAGAAGTCGAGCTCATTTAGCACGTCAGAAGTTTAGTGTGCCCATAATGTCTCTCCAAGCTTTATCAGATTTCAGCTAATTGGCTGAAAATAGGTAAATAAATGCTCTGCATACACACAGCTATGCAGCTGACTGTGGCTGCCCAGCTACAACAAATGGGAGCAACAAAGGCTTCATGGATTGGTCTCCTGTTAGCTGTGTTGGCTTGTTTTAGCCATTTTATTATTACTTCTTGTAGGAATGCAGTAATTTCTAGCCACTGGCATAGAAACACAGATCCCACTGCTGGCTCACTGTTTGAAACTGGAGCTCTAAATTCACATGGTGTGAGAACAGAACTGGTCCAAGAGGTGCAGGGTTTCAGTGAACCATAGCTCAGATTGCTCAAACCTGTGCTGTAACACACCTGGCTTCCTGATGGCTTGCTGCAAGACCTGACATTTGGAGCAGGCTGCCCCTAGTGAGACTGGAAAGGTGGCAGGAAAGGGAACTGGAGTTCTAAGACTAATCCTGTGCTCCCACTGACACAGTTATGGGCAGTGGCTTCCACTTTGTCCACTGCAGGTCGCTATGAAATCAGATTCAGGTTTTTCACTCAACAACTCATGCAGCTGGCACAAGTAATGTGGAAACACAGTACTGGTTATTTAGATCTAGGCAAATACAGAATGGCTTCAGGTTATTTTAAATGTTGCTTTTTTCTCCCAAGTGCAGTTCCTAGTACTTTATACCTATTTGTCTACTCCCTCTCTTCTACCATTTGCATCAATATCCAATTATCAGCTGCTTTTGCTGGCAGACTCTAACCCTGCTTAAAAATTGTCTTCATCAAGGGAGGACTACTGTTTCAAGGAGATTCAATTCACAGTGTCAAGCACCAGCAAAGAAGATTTAAAGCCAGGGGAAGTGACTGATTTAGGGAAGCAAATCAAAAGCCCCAGAACCATAAGTCTGACTGTAATGAGGTGCTTTTATTTCTGACTTCTTTTTCAGGGGATGTGAAATGTTTTGGAGAGGATTGTTACGCACTGGCTTTTGGCGTCCCAGCAGCACTGATGGTGTTGGCGCTTGGTGAGTGGAAACAATAATGCTTGTAATAGAAGTTACCATTTTGAGTCCATGGATAGATGAGAAAATGCACAAATTCACTAATTCTGCAAGGGGAAATGCAAGGGTTCAAGGTCATCCAACAATTCCACAGTTTAGAACAGCAAGAAAAATCAGTAGTTCACTGATAGTGGACAGACCATGGTTTTACTGCAATACTTTACCATGATACTGTTAAGGGGGTGGTCTGGTGGATGCTTCGCTCTAATGCAAAGAGAGGCATCAAAATGATTCTCCTCGTGGCTTGCAGCTTTGCCTATGAGCAGGCTTGGCCTTTGAACTGCAATCTGAGCAGTCCTCAGAATCCCCCAGCTTATAAAAGAGAAGCTTAACATGCTGCTTCTAACCTTTCCACGGGCTCTTTGCAGCTCTGGGCCACCTTTAATGTCTCAGACTTTTGCTGCTGAATCAGTGTGCCACGGGAATTGCAGAAGGAGCTGAACGAGATGTTACTTTGTTCTGAGCTGTCTCACTTTGCTTGGCTGAAGTAATTCCCACATTTACAGTGACAACTTATTATGCTGCGATAAAAAGTCCTGATTGTCCAACTGTCAGGAGGCAGCCACAATCCCCCTGCTTCCTAAAACTTGCATCTTAGCCCCATTAATGTACTTGTCAAGATTTCTTCTTCAACCCTTACAAAATACTCAGCAGTCTCAACATTCTTACTGTTACTCCTTGATAGCCTGTACAGAGGACACCCCATTAGCTTTAGTTTCACATCTTCAAGATGCTGAGGAGAGCAGTCCCCTTATTAAGCTGCATTTGTGAGGTTTTGGCTTCTCATTCATATTGTTAGCTTCACTGAGAGACCAAGGAATTGTGTGATTTCACCACAGCATCTGTGATTTGAAAAGCTCATCCCTCAGAGAATGTGAATGTTGCTGTCTCCACTCAAATTTCCATCAGGGAGAAGAGTCAGTAAACTGAAGAAATGTCATCAGGCCACAGCTAACATTACATCAATTATTTTCAAAAAAGTGCATGGTCACAGGCCTGAGAAGCTTCAGTTTCCCCCCGTGGCCCATTCCTATCAGTTTAAGGCAGCACAGGCTCCTCTGTGCACCATTGTGTGATGAATGTTTCTAGCAGAGTAGTAGTTGCCCAGGAGAAAACGAACGTGTAAATATTGCAGTTTCCATGAAGGCATCAATCGAAATGTGTTTTTAGCTAGTGTCCTGCTGCCAGATTCCATGGCCTGCCCAGCAAAGCAGCTCTGTGTTCTTTTGTAACATGCTAAAATGCTCTGGGAAATGATATATTTGACTATGTGAGCAGCATGCAGAACTGGATGAAATAACCGTTTTGTCCCTAACTAGCCCTCTCCCCATGATGATGGAGACCAAGGATAGATTAAGAGGCATAATGAAATTCTTAAAGAGAAAGATTTTCTGCACTGCTTCTGTTTCTGACTGATGAGGTAGATTGATGCTATTTAATTCCAAATGTCAAACCTAATTCAGGAACCTCAGCTCCCAAAGTAGTCAGTGGCATTGCCAGAGGGTGTTTCGGCAAACCTAATGAATCACCTTTTAGGGGCACCAACAGCTTCACAGGGAGATGCTAAAAATTAGATAGTGCAGCTACCCCTCTGGGTGACTTTGTACAAGTGCAAAGTCCAACTCATCTAAACTGACCTCAGATGTCTCTCAGAGGTCTGCACGTCTAACCTGGATGCTAAAAGTCTTCATAGTTAGAAAAGAACAAAGGTGAGTTCCCTGCGGAGTTCCAGGCCTTCTGTATTGCGATAGAAGTACCTACTATTCTTCACTGGCTGCAGACTGACCAGACAATTGGGTTAGTTTGAGAAGTTGGTTGATTTATTATATGGATTGCATGCCTTAGCTTTTATTGTGCTTCTCCTTGATAGTGTCTTTGGAATTGTAATGTGCTCAGAGGCTCTCACAGAGCAGGATAAATGATACATAATCAGGTAGCTCCATCTCTGACAGGATTTTGAAGTCTCGATCTGATATTCTTTGTGCTTTGAGGAAGGAAATCAAGACAAAACAGTATCTTAAATTGTATAACCCTTTGTGGAAATCATAAGTAGAGATAATTTCTGTTAACACCTGTATGTGATGCAGTGACCTTCGTGGCAGTTGCTTTGAAATGTGTGTGAGATGCAAGAACAGAGAGCCCATGTTGTATCTGGATTAATCCTCACACTCTTGCAATGAGTAAGGGCTGATTTCCAACATCAGGTGCAGCAATTCAGTGTGGATTGTATTTTAAGTTTAGTCTACACAAAGCACAGATGGAGTGAATTTTCAAAGTTTTATTCCCAGCATGAATCAGATGTGGAGGTTCCTGTTGTTCCAGAGCAGCATGAGAAGATGATGGTGACTTCCTAGGGGTCACACTGCGTCTTGTAGGATGTTGCATTTTCTTCCATCTGAAGGCATTAAAGGATTCCTGTATATTCATTTAGTTAAAAGTGCAATCCTGTAAGCCCCAAGGGCAGAGCATTTGTGTTAAATACGGGGGTGGGGGATCCTTCCCAGAAGCCAGTGCAGGATTGAGATTCAGCCATGTGAATTCCCATTTGGATTATAATATTTTTTCAGTTGTGTTCATTGCTGGAAGTGGACTGTACAGAAAAACACCACCACAAGGGACCGTCTTACTGGAAGTGTGCAAATGCATCGGTGTAAGTGTGTGCCATTCTCTTTTTCATGCATCACTCTGAGGTTGCAGGACAGGAAAGTGCAAAGGCAAAGGGGAGGTGACTTTTGGAGTTCTGTATGCTGCTTCTGGATATCTTGCTGATGAGCTGAAAGGAATGAGAAACATATTTAGGTTCTAGTTTATTCTTTCAGCATTTGAATTGTCTCTCCTTAGCTCCATGAACTGTTCAGTTGACCTCAGTAGAACCACTTGTGGCAGATGCTGGTGGAGACTGAACTGAAAGGAAAATTCAGAAACTCAGAGTATCAGATATATGACTCCATTTTTTCAGCTAAATAATTTACTGAAGTTTATCAGTTCAGCAGACAGTAATAGCACACATTCGTATTATGCACATTCAGCATGTTCATGTAAATGCAAGAGACACCCGCTGAAGTTGCATTAGAGCCTTATCAATTGTTTTTCATAGTGTGTGAGCTGAATACAGTATATGAAAAAATACTGTCTTATTATTAGGTGGATAATGATGTTTCTATTTCAGGAAGCTGTTGCTAACAGCAGATGTTTTCTTTTTATCTAGGTCAACCCTAGTGCCAGATTTACCTTGGGGAAACAGGCGAGGTCTTAAAGACAGGATTTCTAAGTGAGGTCTGCCTTTTGCCAGGGTGGCTGTGTTCAGTGTGTCCACTGACTGGAACACACAGCGTAAACAGGCTAGGAGTTGGACTTTGATGATCCTTGTGGGTCCCTTCCAACTGAGGATATTCTATGATTCATTTCCACATCATACCTTTAATCAACCAGTGTCACAGAAACTTCCCTGCAGAGAATTCATCATAAAGCATCCAATCTGAGATTTTGGAAATATTCAGCAAAACCCCCTGCAGTTTTCTGGCACTGCTTACGTTTGGGATGGGGAAGGCAGCCTTGAATTGGGAATGTGACAAGGGCAGGTACGGCACAAGTGAGTTACTCACCTGTTTTTCTCCCTAGTTTGCTATTAAAAACCGGCTGAAAAACCGCTCCCGTGAGATTCCAAAGAGGAATCACTGGCTGGACTGGGCATCAGAAAAATACTCGGTAAGTAATGGTCTAACTGGCAGGTTTGGAGGGGGAAGGGGGCAGATGGGCAGACAGTAAGACTGACTCTGGGCACACGTTTTCCTGTCCCTTCCCACATCTGTACTCTCCTGACCCTCAATGGACAGTTTAGGTGCTGCATTGAATTGTAGAAGAGCAAGCATGTCCCATATTACGAATAAGTGCAATGAAGAACTGCCATGCAGACAGAAATAGGAGTTATCATGCTTTATGGCTTGAATCACCTGTTGGCTTTACACCCCCACCTTACCTTTTTGCCTATTCCCTTTTTAGAAACAGCTGATTGGGGAAGTTAAAATGGTGACACGTGTTCTCTTCCTCTTCATACCGCTGCCAATGTTCTGGGCCCTGTTTGATCAGCAGGTACAGTACAGTGTGTAGAGGTCTGCCTGCCAGCCTGGGTTTGCACCTCTGTCCTTCCAGGGTAACAGCAAAGCATCTTGGGGACACAGAGGGCCATGCTCCTACCAGGTGTCTGGGCCTTCCACCATCACTGCTGGCCATCCCTTCACAGTCCTGCCAGGTGTCTGGCAGAGGAGGGTGAGAAGGGAGAATGTGCCCTGCCTACTGACAGGTGTTACAGGGGAGGGAAGGAATAGATGGGAAATAAGACCCCCAGTGCTGTCATCTTCTCTGTCCCCATGTTTTCTAGTCCCACAGGACATTTTGAAGGCTTCACAGCTGTCTGTTTTCTCCTTAGGGATCCAGGTGGACTTTGCAAGCCACAAAAATGAATGCTGATTTTGTAAGTACTTGATGTCACCAGGGCTGGTAAGACTAGTAGTAACATCACTTCTCTTGCTTTTTAACTGGAGCCTTGCAGTACTAAGAGCGTCTGCTTGGTGAATCTGGGTGAGTTTCACTTTTGGTGATTGGAAGCAAGAGGCTCTGTGCAGCCATGTTCGGTTCATCACAGCTTGTCTGTGCAAGGAGCAAGGGCTGGGGACCCATCAGCAGGTCAGGAGGGCTGACCTTCAGGCAGCCAGTCACTCTGTGGCCTAGAGCAGGTGGCATTTTCAGCCTGCTGCCCCCACTGGAGACAGAGAAGTCACACAGCCCTTTTAAGGTGTGACTAGAGCTGATGTAGTTGTGTATTTCTGCTTTGGCTTACTTGGTGATACATTAATGAAGCCTCTCAAAATCAGAAGGTTTCTTGGGTATAGGCTAGGGATGCAATGAGGAGTAATTAGTTAGTTGCCATATAGTTCTTCAAAGGTGTGAATGGCAAAAGGTACAGGCTGCAGTCACAGATAAATGTAGATCAGCTGTGTGCCCAAAGATGCCACCATACAGGGCTGGTTTTAAGACATATATGTTTTAACAGGCAATCTAGATCTTACCTCTGAATGCCCACATCAGAATCTGGGATTGTAAATGACCATTTTCCAGTTTATAATTGACTTAAAGCCCCAAATTTGGGACCTTCTAGGTCACTCCTGTTAAAAATTGGGCTCTCAACATGTGATACTCATTAGGCTTAATTAGTTCAAATGAGGCGTGAAAAAGACTACACCTTGGATAACATTTATTGACCTCAGAAAGACAACACAATGTAAGTCCATGCAGTCTTCATGATGTATTTCTAAAACCTTTTATTTCTACTGTTTTGCTCACATGCAGTTAGTGATCCATCAGCAAGGAGAGATAAGAATCACCAAATGTTACTATTGTGACCCAAACTCTCCTGGGTGGAGAAGGACATATTCAGGGCTTTTTTTGTCACACCAACTTGGATAGTTTTTTTGGCTTTTGTTTCAGTCTCATCCACTCTTCCCTCATGAGTTGTCCCAGCTCAAGAAGATGAGAATTAACTTCAACATTGGGGTGATCCCACCCTTAGGCTTGTTGGAGTTCATGTTTGTAATACTCTATGACCTTCTGTTCTGCAGACAAAAGGCTCAGCTAGGAAGTCTGGAGTCAAACAGGGAATGATTTAGTGTCAGATGAAATACTTCCAGGCTTGTTTCCTAATGGCACATTTCTATAGTAGGCACAAAGTAGCAGGAGGGGGTATTTGCCTGATATTTTTAATTGACTCCATTGCTGTGACCAGCAGTTTCCACTCTCCCAGGAGGCAGCTGCGGGCAGAGACAGGCAGCCATTCTAAGCTAAGCTGAGGACAGGCCTGGTAGACAGGAGACGAACCCCCACAGCACTTTCTTGGAAAGATATTATTTCCTTTCTAATTTCTTTCCTCCCCTCCCCCTACCTCTCCTTCTCTTCATCTTAATTTCAAATGAAGAGCATTTTGTGGAGTTCAGACAAACCAGTCCCTCCCTGGAGACAGGTCATCTGTCCCTTTTGGGGTCTGGTATCCTTTTGTCCTTCTGTGCTCAAATCAAGAAGTCCCAGCTGACCAAAGCCTGTTAGGTGCAGATGGAAGGAGGAAAGAGGTGTTCGTGCAGCCCATTGGCTGCACATTGTTATCCTTTCTGGGGCTTGGGAGAAATGCCCACAGAGCTCACAGGGTCCTGAAGCTTGGGAGCGCTCACTTGTAGGATTTAGGCTTTTCCCATTATAAAAACGGGAGGAAGGAAGCTCTAAGCCCACATCCCAGCTTGGACACTAACACGCCCATTCTTCTCCACTCGCCTAGTTCATGGCTCAGCCAGTCTGAAAGATGGGCCTCAGTACCTGTCATGGATTGTGTCACAAATGCCAAATATCAAGGATTGAGTGTAGCTTCCTTCTGCAAAATGATCTTAATAAACACTGTGTCCTTAGATGACAAGTGTCAAGAGCACAATATCAGCTGCTAAAGACAACATAAAGCATTTGAGGAAGCACCTTGGCTGCTAGGGCCTCTACAGGACCAGTTCCTTATTTGCCATAGGCACTGATTTATTATAGTGTTTATGAATCATTTGCAATATCTTTTTGTTTCAGGGAATATATGTCCTTCAGCCTGACCAAATGCAGGTAAAAGATATTACAGGGTAGGAAATAACCCTTAGAATGTATTTTATTTTTCTCTTTCATTTTTATTTTTCTCATGAGACCAGTGGCCTTTCTCTGCTCCTTTTGAAGGCAGTAGCAGTGCTCCTGCTGGTTGCTGTGGTGTGGACTTTACCTTATTGTTCTCTAGCTGCTTTTAGGTTTAGCCTTGGGGTTCAGAAGACCCCAAGGATGTCCTAACACAGAGGTTGAATCCTGCAGAATAGTGCAGAGGTGTAGGAAAACCTCTGCCATCATAATAGTTCTTGAACTAGTGCTGACTTGTGGAGGATACAACCTGCATCTCCTTCTAACAGGCCCCTGTGCTGGGATGAGCGTTGTTCCTGAAACATGTTGCTTCCTCCCCTTCTGCAAGGCAGATGAAAATGTGAAAGCTCCAAGATGGTGCTGTGTTGTCACAGTTGATTACAATTCCTACGCTGAACAGCTCTGGAGAAATTCAAAGCTGTTCTGTTCCCTGAAATCTTCCTTCGGAACTGAAACAACATTTCCCTCTGCTTGTTCTCCGTCACTCTCTATTTTCTTGCGCTGCCACTGCTGGCAGGCAGACAAGCTGTGCCCCTCCCAGGAGAAATTTTGTTCCTGGGGGATTACCAAGATGTGTGGAAGTGCGAGATATTGCCAATCTCACAGAACAGTGCCTGTTCCTTTGGGATTTTGCTGGAGTCCCAAGATGTTTCCATTGTTGCTGATTTGTTGTTAGGTCCCACCACAGCACCGAAGGTCACCTGTCTCTATCGTCGGTGGGGTTTGTACTCTTTAAAAACATCATGCTTCAGTTCTCTCTCCAGGGAAACTGGGCCAATGATGCTTGCTTACCTGTTAGAGGGGAGGATATGAACAAAATGTATTCATGCCTGTGAAAACTAAATAGCAGAAGCTGTTAAGTGCAAACTATGATTATATTTTAAAAGGAGGTTTTTAAGTGTTTGTCCATGTCCTTTCTGTAATGGAATTATTTCTGGAGGACATTGCTTTATGGGTTTAATTACTGAAAGTTGCTTTCTAGTCACTAACCTCCCATTCTTTTGTATTGCAGTTCTTAAATCCACTTCTTATTCTTGTCTTCATCCCAATTTTTGACCTTGGGCTCTACCCCCTGATAGACATGTGCAAATTTAATTTCACGTAAGTACTTGGAGACAATGCAGGTGCCTCAGTGCTTTTTCTTTTGCAGCAAGTGTGCAGAATAGCTTTTAAGAAGGAGAAACACAAATTTCCATTCACCCTTCCCAGTACTTGATTATACTTCAGCCCCAAGAGGCACCATCACCCTCTTCCATAGATCCTGGAAATTCCAGAGGGGAAAGCTCTGTGATTTTGGATTCTGCTCTGTACAGATTTTCCCCAAAAGCTGTTATGAATAGTCTCACTTTGAATTTGTTCAACATGTTCTTCATCTTATTTCCTGTATCGTGCCTAAATAATTCCCTCCCTGAAAGGTTCATGTGGGCCAAATTCCTGATCCCATGTGGACTACATGTGGTATTGTGAAAGCAGATTCCATACTAAGATCTGAATCAGTGAGTGCATAAGGGGATTTTGTATGACCCAAACACTTTATCCCTAGTCTGTGTTAGCAACAAATGCAGTGTAATAGAAGCAGACCTCCAGGTTGTTTCTGAGACCCACTTTGTGCATTTTGGGTGATATTACTTCTGTGTCCCTCTATTCTGCCTCTGTGCACTGACACCCTGTAGCACTGGGAGTATGTTTGTGAGCATTCATGGAGTGCCTTTGCCAGTGCAGTTTCAGCTGAAAGGAACCAAGTTTCCATGCTCCAGCACCGCTTCTCCCTGCGAACCACAGTGTGGGAAGGGATGATGAGTGGGGAGATGGGCTTAAAAAGCATGTTCCTAGTCCAAACTAAAATGCTGGACAGGCAAATCCACATAAAATGAGGATGGAAGGAGCCTCAGAAGTCTACCCCTTCACCCTGCTGATCCTTTCCCATCATGCTGAATTACTTGCACCTAAAGACCATATCCAAGACAATGTCTAGTCCAGCAGCGGTGCCTTTTGGAGGACACAGCCCAGAGGCTGTGCTTCTCCTCGTTGCCTCAGTGTGAGCCCACGGCCCGGACTGTGCCCTGACTTGACAGAAAACTTTCTGCCTGGAGACCAATTCACAGAGTAGTTCACTCAGCAGCACAAACTCAAGCACCGATCAGGACTGAACACCAGGACTGAAGACCATTACAAAGAGTGGAGACCACTGAATTTACAACCAGATTTGTTTCAAATCTCTGCAATTCAATACTTAGGTTGGACATGCTGTTCTGGACCTGTTTTATTCTGCTTTTTATCAGATTGTCTCATGTAACTCTGGTACAGTTGTACTAGTTTTGCCTTGAGTTTAGAAGCAAGCTCATTATTTTCTAGAAATGTAAATGTATTGGCATGAGAAATAACCCAGAATGATGCCCCAGATGGTCAGAAACATTGATGACACAAACTACACATTTTTCTGCTCCACGTTCCCACTGCTAAGTAGCATGCTACTTTTCTTTTGCCTTTCCCAAAAGGGACTTGAAGATACATCATTTCTAGTGCTCCTTCCAGTATTACAGATTAACATAATGCCATGAGCTATTCCCACTAGAAGAGCTGGGAAAAAGATAATATGAAACTTGCAAGGAAAGAGCTTTTTTCATGGCGTATCAGTTTTAATTGGCCTCAGTGCTGGCCTCATACAGAATAATAAGATAGTTTTAAGTTAAATGATTGGCAATTTAAACAGCCTGTCATCCCCAGTGCCACCTGTTGGACAGTTTATTACATGGTTTTGGCACATATTTGGCTCTGAGGAATGGTATTCTATAGTTTAAATTACTTTTTTTCCTTAATGTACCTCTTTCATTTGCTCCATAGACCTATTAGAAAAATGGCAACAGGTATGATCCTTGCAGGGCTGGCGTTTGGACTTGCAGCTATTATAGAAATCAAAATAAATGTAAGTAAAGCACAAGGGATTCCTCAGAAATACTTTCCTTCCCTGGAGTGTTTTTATTGATATCTGTTAGATAATCCTTTTAACCATTGTGTTCCTTGATCATAATTTGTAATGTTTTCTTTACAATTGAGCATACCAATCCAGTTGCTAATGATAATTCTTACCTTGTCTACTTTTCCCTCTCTTTTTCTCTGTCTCTATGTCTTTCTTTCTAGTCTTGCAGTTTTGCTGTGCTGGTCATCTGTATTGGTCTATATTCTAGATTTCCATCGTCAAAGTGCTTGACAGACACCTAGTTAATGCTAGTGATTAATTCCCAAAAGGTAGTCCGTTCTCTCTCCTATTTCTTGCTGTACCTTGCCTATATTTTTCTGTTTGGGGTCTTTGTGTGTGTGTGTGTGTGTGTGTGTGTGGTGGTTTTGGTTTTTTAATTTAATTACTTTGCTACTTTAGGGTGGGGATGTGTTTTTTTACAAGCCAAATTGTTTCTCCAGTGAGGCAGGTGAATGCAGTCAGAGGCATTAGGGACTGCTGGGCATTCCCAGATAGGATGGCAGCAAATCTCTTGTAAATTCCATGTTAGCTCCTGCAGATTTGCTGTTTGTTTCTGGCCCAAGACCAGCATTGTGCAGACTCTGGCTGACCTTTGTCTCGTGGAAGTTACTATAGGATTAATTTTTAAAGCTTTCATGTATGCTTAAAATGTTCTGTTAGAGTGGCTGGCACACAGCCAGATTAACATCTGCTGGTTCCTCAGGTGAATCCACTAACGAGTCTCCCACTGAAATGAGACTTTGTGGGTTCGGGTCTTTTTTCTGATCTTTTTATGTGAACAAAGAAATGCTCTCATTGCCACCAGCAGCAGCTCTGGCTGAGCACTGAAATTTGCTCTGGCTGTGGGTGACTCCTCTGGGCAGAGGCAAGGTGAGTTAGAGGTTCTCCCCTGCCTGTGAATGAAAATTTTATCCTGAAGGCTAAAATTTTACCCTATAACCTCTAGAGGATAAGATGGTGCACCTTCACTTGAATGTGGGTTGCAGAAGCAAAAAGCCACAGTAATGGAATTTGCTGTAACATTAACAGGCCTGTTGGCAGCATGTGGATACAGGGAAATCAGCTCTCTCTATCTTCTATGGTGGTGTGTGTCCCCACCGAGTTAGGTTCAAAATGTACTGCCTGCAATACCCAAAATATCAGATACGATAGAGAAAAAATGAATAGCTCTGCAGTATTGCTGGCAGCTACTTGAAAATAAAGTGAGAAGAAAACAGGACTTTAAAAAAAAAATTAGCTCTGCAGGTAGTACAAGACTGACACTGATTGATGTACTCTTTCTAGGAAATGATTCCTGACAGAAGGAGATACCTCTGTGCTGGAGGCATCATCTTCTCTTTCTCAGAAAACAGGGAATAAGATCTATACAGTCAGCATTTAGATAGCATGGTGTCAAGTAATGCAAAAGCACCAATTACAGGCATGGAACTGGACTGGGATTTTCAAATTGCTTAGCTTCTGGTCTGATTCTTTTCCCAGTCACTGACTGCAACAGGAAATAATTATTCTGGTCACTGCTTCTGAAAGCTCAGCACAAATTTTTCGTTCTGATATGGCAGTTGGTTAAATCCAGGCACTAGGGAGCTGTATAATGAAAGCTGTGACATTGTTCTACCTGCTCAGTAGGTGTGTAGTTGGTATGCTTAGGGATGTGAAGAGAATTTTTGGGAGGAGTGATAGGTTGGCCATTCAGCTACTATGAGGAAACCTCCCTAAATAAGATTTATGTTCAGTTTTCGCTGAGTGCAACTTCTGATGAGGAAGGGATGGAAAAGTGTCATTACAGAGAGGAAGACTTTTATGGCTAAAAATGAAGAGATATTAAAGTGCTAATAAAGCATACAGATAGCACTTAAAGCCTTTTACTTTAATTAGGAAACCGATATGCCTCGACTTGTCCCAGAAGAAAGTTTAATTCGGGTCCTGAATTTGGCAAAGAACCCTGTTCAAGTTACAATCCAGGACAAGGACTTATTTCAGCAGCCTGTGGAGGCTTTTCAGGTAAACATATATTTGGGGCTGGAAGGCCTGACTTGCATCCCATTGAAGAAAGGATGGGCTTTTTTTTTTTTAAGGCATTTTCTAATAAAGCCAGTGGATGCAAAAGCTTGTTCTCCTCCATTGCCTTAGAAGTGTATGGGAATAGCTTTACAAATGGAACATATTATCTCTGTTATATGAGACAGAAATTGAACACTCGGACACATATTTCTGTGGCAAAGGGAACACCTTACATTTACCTGTAATTAGGAACAAAGGGTAACAGGGTTACAGACTCCTTTGAAGAGAGGATAATGTTGCACTTAGTGGGAAAAGACAGATCCTTTCTCATCTGAAGAAAGTGTAACCAAGTTTGTTTTCTTCCACAGAACCCAGCTGAGTACTCAAAATTAATATTGAATGGGGAGCAACAGAGCCTTCGCTTCGCCCTGCAACATCAAGGATTGACTCTTGCTTTTAACTACACCATGAAGGAAAAATCAGTATACAGCTTAATTGTTTTTGAGGCAGAAGGAAGCCTATCAAGCCGCTTAGTGAGTGTGGGAGTGAAGTGTAAATACAGTATTAATTCAATAGCTGTGATGCTACAATGGGGTAATAGGCTCATTAATTCATTTGCTCAGTTGCAATGTCTGTCTGATTGCTCTCAGATGCTCTAAACCTGACTTCTTAGCTAGCGGCACTGGATCTGTACACACTTCTACTGGTTGATTAATAGAGGCGTTGTGGCATCTGAGAGTTTCTGGGCACACTTTAATCCATTGAATGCTGCAGTGGGAGAGCAGAGTCATGCCTGCTAGGCAGCAGAGCTTGAGAAAGCTGGGGAAACAGAGAGCCAGAGATTTCCCCCCAAAGATGGTTTTATAAAGCAAAGATGTTAAAGAGGCTCTAGGGCTGGCCCTGGAATAACAGCATCAGAGAAATGATTCCTGGTTTAGTTATTGCAAGTGTTTAGTGAAAATGCACAGAAGGCCCATTTGTTTTGCTGAACAGAATAAATGATTAAGCTCATTTCAGGCTCTGCAGCAGAGCCGTCTGCATTTGGACTTTTGTATATTGCTGCAACAATCAGAGAAGGGCATATTGGGATGTATAGGGCAGATTCTGATGTCTTTTATGTGTAGCTGTGTCCTAAGAAGCTCCTTTGAAATGAATGGTGTTATTGCACACTGTGGCAGGTGTGTAAATGCCATCAGAATCTCTCCTCATGCTAAAATATCCATTCTCTTTGCAGTTTCTCAGCCTCCTACATTTCAGGGTTGCCACATGAAACATTCAATATTGTATAGTAGAAATCACATAACTGTTTTTAAAAATGAGTTTTGAGAATTTATTTTGTCATAACATTAAGGTTTTTTGCTGCCTTTATGGTTTGGAGCCTACAGCTCATTATCACACAATGTTGTTAAGTTTCCCTGTGACCTCAATGACTGAGTGCTGTTGCCTTAAGAAATGGATACTTGTACAGTGATTTTCATACAGTCCTTAAGAAGCAAAAGCCTGTGACAGGCTGACGCAAAGCAATGTCTGAGCCTGAGTATATCTATGCTGCCCTAGCTATGCAGCCTGTGCTTAAATTAGTGCCCACCGTGGCGTGGGCAGGCTCCCATGTGCTGGGAAACAGCCGTGCTGTTGGGGGATGCTATTGACCTGCCATTCACAGCTGTAGATAAGGGGGATGTGGAAGACAGCATGGTAAATGATACTCATTTTTTTAGCATTGCAACACAAGGAAGGCAATGCCAGTATCACTGCTGTGTTGCTGGGCTTGCCCTGGAGTAACCTCCCACACTGCTGGGTTTGGCCCACTCACTCAGGTGGGATTGCTTTCCTGGAAGGATCCAATCTGAAATTGGTTTCTTCTCCTTTGTGGGCTGTTGAGTAGGCAGGAAATGAATTTGAGAGCTCTTGGGATCATCAATGAAAACGAGTTATAATTTGGCTGGCCTATCTGCAATGAATTAAAGTGTTCATCCCCATGTGTCTCCCATGGAAAAAAAAATGATGTTGCTGTTTATTATTTATTACTCTGGCATTTGTTATTCACTGTGGCTATTTATTATTTAGGGCATATGTTATTTGTGGGTAGCATATCACACTAGGTACACTAGACGTTTTATAGATACAATGAAATTCTGGATCCTTGGGCTCAGAAGCTCAGGGTTTAGCATCAGGGAAAAAGTGTGGAGAAAGAGCCAGAAAATTTTTAGAGAAAGCCAGTTTCTGAAGGTAGAATCAGTCTCTTTTGGCTTGCCAGAGTTCCATCTGTGGGCAGCGCAAATTGAAATTGCCCTGCCAGCTTAAATGGACAAGGCACAATTTTGGATTTCTGCCAGCCAAGAGCCTTGCTTTGTATTCTTTTTGTGTGACATACAACCTTTAGGGCAGGGCTGTGTCTTTACTGTGTTTTTTCAGCATTGTACACCAAAAAGGCTTTCTTTGAAGGAATGTTGACCATGTTAACTACTAAGTTGCTGCTCTAGCTTTGATCTCCAGGAGAGACATGCTCACTCCCCAGTGTGCCCATCCAGGTGACCATTTCAGGGATTTGTCTGCAGAGACTGTGAGCACAAACAAGGTCGGTGCATCATGGTCTCTCCTCCTCTCTTCTGGCACCATACAGCAGTTTAATCTCTTGAGTATTCAGGGTCAGGGAAAATATGAGTGGTACATGATGATCAGGATAGTAACCTAGCAGTTCCTCTTGGCTTTAGACGTCTGTGAAGTCTATGAATGTGACAAGAATCAGAGTCTGAGAGTTGGACAGTTTCAGATTTTGTAGGAGTAAGGCACTCAAGTTTACTTGTAACTAATCACTGAAAGATGGTAATGTGGATAATGCTCTCTTGCTATCTCCAGATCAAGACAAATACTTTTTGGAGGGTGTTACATGCCTCAATAGAAGGGTGACTAGCTGAAACTGTAGCCTTTGTTACAGAGGAGATGAGAAGAAAAGCTATGATCTCATCTTGGTGGAGATGAAATTTTGCCACTGGCTTCATTGTATCAGGACTTCCCATCTGTGGCCTGACATAAAGCTTATATATGAGAGTACAGTCGAGTTCCACAGGCTTTGCAGCAGATGTGTAACTCCACAGCACTAGTGTTTTCTGCCCCACGTTGTTGAAAGGCAGCATTAATAAATATGTTTGTTTTTTTTTCTTCCCCTCTTTAGATTACAGACTTGGAAGCAAAGCCAGAAAATGGTTTGGCAGCTGTTAGGTAGGAATGAATTTTTTTGAGGATTTGGAGGTGGTCGGGAGAGGGAAAGTGCTTTTGTCTAATGCAAACTGTCTGTAACATAACCCAGATGTTCTCGGGTTGGAATCTAGTCCACACTTCTCATGCAAGACTCGTGTGTCAGCTGCGGAGGCTTGACAGTGTCACCTCCCACACATGCTATGCAGAGCTGAGCATTATTTCTGCTTACTGCCTAGGATAGTCTGGGCTGAGATGGCAACATGAAAGATCTCCTCCCTTGGAAAAGTGGCAAATTCATCTCCCTTTGTCCCACCTCTTTGGGAAAGAAAGAGAAGAAGCAGTTTGAATAGGAGCTGTTGCCATGTCCTCTGCAAATTGGCCAACTCATGATGTTCTCACTCAACCTTATGCCCAAATGCCTACTAAATTGGATACAGCAACAGTTTTACATCCTTGTAAACAGTTCGGCTGGGCACTGGGCTCTGCTCAAGCAGCTAGTCTACTTTCCTAATTTGAGCTAGTCCATGTAGTCCATGAACACTCCTGTGCTGGTTTGTGCCAGCTGCTGACGTGTAGAAAAAGCAAATTTGGAAAAAAAAAATCCTTGTGCACTGTCTGGAGGATTTGGGCAAGCTAAAATTAAAAAGAAACCCAAAACCACAGCAAAAGACCCAAAAAACCCCCACCACAAAAGTAAAACTATGAAACAACCAAATAAAACAAACCTCAAGACCCATGTCTAACACCCTTATCTGAAAGCCTATGTTGACAAAGCAGGACAGCAGTACCTCTTCATAGCCCTGTGCTTGTGAAGGCTTCTACTGAGTAAACACTACTTGATTAATACCTGCAGTCAGGAATGTTTTACATTTTCTTGTGGACATTTTTGACAAAATTCCCAAACTTTCCCTTTACAAATTGCTAAAGAGGAGGAAGAAACTATTTTTCCACTGAAAAGTTTTTCCATTAAGCACTTGACTGTCTTCAGGGGATTACACCCCCATTTTAGGAACTGAAAACCAAAATATTTTAAAACATAGATCAAATAAAAAGCATTTGGTTTTTGCCAACAATTTTTGAGTTGTCAAAAGGAAACTGTCTTTTATGTATTTAAAAAAAAACCATGTAAGCACTGGATTTAAAAAAAAAAAACAAAAAAACAAAACACCAAACCAAAACATTCCCATGTAAGTTTTTGTTTTGATGAAAATATCTTACTGTGCTAGAAAACTCTTTCCCACTGGTAGAAACTCATTGTCAGCATGGTGCACATGCTCATCAGGATACACAACTTCATAGTTTCCTGTGGTGGGCTGAGGCTCTGTCCTCTCAAACAGCCACAGAGCAATCACCATAGAATGGTTTTGGTTGGAAGAGACCTTAAAGATCATCTCATTCAAACTGCCCTGCTGTGGGAAGAGACACTTTCCACTAGACCAGTTGCTCAAAGCCCCATCCAACCTGGCCTTGGACACTTCCAGGGATGGGGCAGCCCCAGCTTCTCTGGGCAGCCTGTGCCAGGCCCTCACCACCCTCATAATGAAGAGATCTTATATAAATTAAGCCTACCTTCTTTCAGTTTAGAGCCATTGCCCCTTGTTCTGTCACTCCATGCCCTTGTAAAAAGTCCCTCTCTAGCTCTCTTGTAGCCCCTTGAGGTACTGGAAGGTGCTGTAAGGTCTCCCTGGAGCTCTCTCTTCTCCAGGCTGAACAGCCTCAACTCTCACTGCCTGTATTCATTGTAGAGGTGCTCCAGGCCTCTGATCATCTTCGTAGCTTCCTTTGGATTTGCTGCAATCTTTGAAGGTCTCTGAGAAGGGATTGCACCTTCTAACCCACAAAAAGGGAGTTCTAACCCACAAAAAATGAGGATCACTTTCCACAGGAGATAGAGTAAAATTACACAGCAGGGAAACTTATATTGAAAAACTGGGCAATGAATTTGGCAAATATTTTGGTAATTTGCAGAAGAGAATGTCATAACCTTATGGAATTACTTGTACACTTTGGGAGAGGGAGCGAACTTCTAATGTGTCTGCTATAATGTTTCTCCTGCATTGTCTGACAGCTCAGTGAAATATGATTTCTTTGCAGATTCATTAATGGTTTGAGCCAAGATGTCAACCTCACCATTGATAACAGGAAGTTCATTGCTGTTCAGAAAAACTACAGCCCTTCTGAGTACTCGCTGCTGGAGAGGGACATGTAAGTTTCCCTTGCTGTGCTGAAGGTCCTTGCTGAGGCCTTTCCCTGGATTCTTTGAGGCTTTTTTCAGGCTAATAGCAAAACCTTCATTGCTATTGTCTTGGCATTTGGTTGTGGGGGCAGATGTTTGTAAAAAGCAGAACTACCAGCTCTATGCAGAGCAGGTGCTCCAGGCCACTTGTGTGCGTGCAGAGGCTTTTATTCACATTATGTGGGGACATGGAGGGAAGAGACTGGTCATTCCTGTGCATCTGTCAGCAGAGTAGGGTGGAATATGGTGAGGTCCCCTCTGCCATTTGGGTCCTGCTTTATTTTGATACTCTCTCAGGCACAGGTTCTTAGTGTTAGGGTGCTCTCACGGAAAGGCCAATTCATATTCCACGCTACAGAGTGTTGGTATGTGGGCTGGTAACATCAAGTAGCATTACATGGCTTTGCAGGCTGAGCTTGTTAGGGGCTCCATATGGCCTTGGTTTGGCAGCATTGGAGTTGGCTCTTGTAGGGTATTTCTAGCATTTCTAGTGTTTCAAAACAAGCTTCATGGCTTTTCTCTGCATCAACTCCATCCAAAATATTTATTGCTGCAATTTAGTAGGATGCAGCAGCCATTGTGGCAATGCTGCTGAGCCTCTGTGCCATCTCACACATCCAAAATCAGAAGAACAAATATGAAGGCTAATTTGCTTCATTGAAAGGAAACAAAGTGGCTTCTGGGTGCACATCTGATTTCCTACAGACTGCTTGTCTGGCCCACAGTTCCTGAGGGAATGGAGCAAAGTTGGGAAGAAAAATAAACCTGAGGGGAAGAAAAATAAAATAAATCAGTACTAAGAAGAAGCAGAAACCATTTAGAAATGTTAGCAATAGCCCAGATCATTAGGTGAACTGCAGTCAGTGCCTAAGTGTTTCTGGAAGGAAAAGTTGGCAAGAACTCTAGTGATCATCTGACATAAATGTTGCTGCATCTTTACGTCTTGCATCCTTCCTGCTCCATTTTAGGGGCACATTTGATAGCTCTGCTCTGTGTTCTTTGTGGAACTAACTGGGAAATACTGTTCTTTATCCTTTTATCTAGATATAATAATGGAAAAATCATAACTGAAACTGAAGAGTTCCCCCTGGAGCTGGGGCTGCTTGACTTTGGCGCCTCCTACACCATTGTGATAACTAACGTAAGTGTTCCTGTGATGGTAACATGCTCCTGTTCTAGTCTCTGGCAGGGCTTTTGCTCTTATGCTGGTGGCTCTCACTTGCTTTCTCCACTCTGAGACCTGGGCAGTAGCCACCTGAAAGCAGTCCATTATGCAAGGGCTAGTGAAAGGTTTTGGCACCTACGTAAGCAAGATGGGTGTGTATTCATTCCACCTTACACTGTGATCATGTCAGATCTCATGGGTTGAAAATTAAAATCTCTTCCTTGATAGAAATCCTCCATGGAAAATCATATAATCTCTGGTTTGTGCTGGTCTCACGCCATCCTTGAGCAGTTAACGTTGACCCAGCACACTGCAAAGAGCTGTTACCATCTGCCAAGAGCTGACTGCTTTTTCTCTTTAAAGTACTGTACCTGGTGGTACCTCACACCTGAAAAACTGCAGAAACAGTCTGCCCTATCCCCCTATTTAACTTACTGAACTAAAGGCTGATTTTCCAAGATTTGTAGATTATGCATAGGGGGAAGAGGGACAAAGTACTGGGGGAGGAGGTTGGTGACATTCTACATCTGTGTTTCCTCCTCTTGCTGTCCGTACAGCTCATTTGGAGCCTAGTGTAAAGTCAAGGCATGGTTTTCTGAACAGCCTAGCCCTGATGGGGTGTGAGCACTGCTGAGAGGGTGGATTCCTTTCCCTGCCTGCCAGCCTCTTTGACACGCTGCTTCAACCTGGTCCAGCTGGTTGGAGCCACAGAGATGAACGTGCTCAGCTTAGTTCCCATTTTAACCTTTCCACTGCACAGGCACACAGACAAACCAGGTCTGACAGGACACACTGCTAAGCTGCCCTCTGAGACTTTGACTACTGTGTTGTGATGAGCAGAGCAAAGTGCTGTCAGCTACTCCCTGGCAGTAGCATCTCCCTGTTGGGCAATTAATGGGAGCTGTTCATGTCTGCAGAGTCCAAATACGTAGGGGGAAAAATATAGCCATGAAGCACCTGGCAGTTCTTTTTTCTAATTCCAGTAGCTGGAGTGGGATGTAGGGCCCTGGAGGGAACAACCAGATGCTGCCATCTGTGAGTACAGAGATTTATGTACATAAAACACACACACACTTGAAGTGATGTTGGCCAGACCCTTCTTCTATGGCTGCAAGCCTCTTTCACCAGATGACAAACTAAGCAGAGAAATTGCATGAAAAATATTAAGAAAATTGCCCCAGAGCCTGTGGTAACACAACTGAGTCAGGGCCAGCTGAGGCAGATGTGTCCCACATCACTGTGGCCAAGGATTCCTGTTTGCGATCCCATCCGCAAAACCTGCTGCCATGGCTGCTCAGGGTGGCTCTGTGCCTCAGCCCCTCAGCCCTTCTGAACCCTGTGCTAGTAATTTAATCTTTTTAACCCTCTCTCTCAGTGGTTTCTGCCTTCTGTAGAGAGTTGGTTTGCTCCAGGCCAAGATCACTTTTAATTATTGCAGTGATTTGTACTGAGCCTTGCTCCTCTGCCAAAGTGCCATATAGAAGAACTAAGAATACAATATATTAGTCTGCTAATGTAGCTGAACTATGATACTTAAATCATGGGGATGCTGCCTTCTACCCAGCCTTCCACAGTGTGCAGTTATAGTGTGGGGCATTGTGACATCTCTTTATGGGCTAAAGAGCAATGCACAGCCCTCCTCTCACCCCTTTTAGCCTGCAAAAATACAGTCTCTTGATTTGCCTCCTACCAATGATTGGTGATTAAGTACATCTCCTAAACATCCCTCGTATTTTCCCAAGTACTCTCCTTAAACACAGGGCTTTCTGCCTGAAGTAATTTCAGCCTAGTGTTTTTCTGGCTACTAGTCAAATCTCTTTCTGCCTCTGAGTCTCTGTGCTTCAGAGGCAGTATTAATTACACCTGGGAAAGCAAACAAAAATAATTAGGAACACAACTACCATATCTATCTGAACACATCTGATATGGAGCAGGCTTTGCTATTCTTGGCACTCCTGAGCTGAATTTGTTTGGGTGTCACTGTTATCGTAGGGAAGTTGTACAGAGCTGATAAAATGGAAGCAGTGACCACATGCTTGCAGTGAGTACTTGTCCTGTCATCCTTTTCTGGCCTTGGGGGCAGCAGTGGGTCACAGGCTCTGCAGAAGTACCACACAGGCTTTTCCCAGCCCAACTACAGAAGGCAACTTGTTGGTTTACAATAACTCAGGGAATTCTTGTGGCACATGAATGAGTTGGAATGCTTCCATCCTGCTCCCTCTGCCTTGTGCACCAGGAGTCAGCCCATTCCCAACAGGCTTGGAAATGGCAGGGGTCAGACCCATAGTTTTGCTGCAAAGGCAGAGCTTTGCTTCCACCTTTGCTTAAAATGTTGTTTTGGTAAATTCACTGTTGTCCAGGCTAAGAAAGATCTGCTCTTTCAGCAGCTAATCAATGTGCCTTTATTTTTCCTGCTAGATTTCTGGAGGTGCTGTTCAGACATGGAAGTCAGAAGACATCAAAGCCAACAATGTCCATATGGCTTGGCAGTTGCCACAGTACTTATTAATATCTGCTGGGGAGGTGATGTTCTCCATTACAGGCCTGGCCTTCTCCTATTCTCAGGTATTCCACTTAATGATAAGGGGCTTACAATTAGACAAGTATTTATTTCTGCAACTGTCATTGACTCGTCATATGTCCTTTGACGTGACACTTACTAATGATGTTATCTGTGCTTCAGCTGAAAGTGGGATTATAACACATCCTGCTGGGTGCCCTCAAGCTAAATTAATTCATACTCTGAAGATACCTGTTCTTAATGATATTTGGAAAACTCCTTATCTGGTAATCCTGAGAACATGGAACAGAACAAGATAGAAGTTTCTTTTAATGTGAAAGCTCTGAATACTGTAGTGTCAGGGTTTACTTCCAGTGAAATATTTTGTGATATGTATTTTTCAGTGATAAAAAGTCAAAGGTATCTCAAGGACTACAGGGTGGTATGGGAGCTTGGAGTCTGCTTTAAACTGAGAGATTGAGGGGGTCTAAACCCACATGAGTCAGTAACAAGGGAGCAAAGGGTAAAAAGTGTGCAAGGGATGATTTGATTGCTGTCTGGGGAGGTTTATGGGAAGAGAGGACTGAGACAATACAAGATCAAAAAGTTGAAGCTACTCAAATTTATCCTTGGAGTAAAGTGCAAATGTTTATTAATAAGGATGATTAATACAGTGGGATGATCTATAATGGGATGTGAATAATTTGTTATCAGCAGGAAGTTTAACATCAAGATCCAGTCTCTTTTGCAAAAGCGTACAGCCACATGGCACCAGACTCCGAGCTGCAGGGCTTGTGTGGCTCCTTGGACTTCCTGATCATACCATTTCAGATGATGCAGGTTGGGGATGACCAGGATTCAGCTCTGCAACAACAGCATCATCTCCTGCTTCTTCATGTGTCCTCCTGTCCATGTTTTGAAAGCTCCTTGTATGCAGCTGTTGAAATTAACCACAGAGATTAAGCACTCTGCACAGAGGAAATCCCACCATCTCCTCCCAGGCTGAGCCCAGTGACACCTGCACTGGGCAGGACATCACAGGGTAAACCAGGGCTGAAGGGCACAGTATGACACTCACTGATCAGGCCCTTCTCTTTTCAGTCTCCAGCCAGCATGAAGTCGGTGCTGCAGGCAGGCTGGCTGCTCACGGTGGCTGTGGGGAATACCTTTGTGCTCATTGTTGCCGAAGCTGCACCAATGGCACAGGTATGGTTTGGCTCATAAAACTGAGGTTAATGCTTTAAAACAGGCTTCTGGTGCTTCTGGACGCCTGTGTCCTGGAGGCTCAGCTTCCCTGTGCAGCCCTCAGCTCCTGCAGCTGATGGATGGCAGCCCCCCCTGAGCTGCCTCCCAGCCCGTGCTCTGCGTGCCCCTCAGCAGTGTTGCCCTGGGGAGCAGTGGCCCTCCCTGAGCCTGCCAGTGGCAGTAAATAACAGTGACCTGCACTGTTGCTGAAGCTCAGCTCTAGGCAAGCTGGCTGGATTTGAACCTGGAGCCTGGACACGATGCCAGCCATACGTTGAGTTACTTACCAGGAACAACTAGACCAGTGGGCAGTCAGCCTCCTCCAGGGTCTTGCTTGGGAGTCCTTCCAGGCCAGCTGCCTGTGGCACCCCTGAGATGTCAGGATTATGTGGGGAGGTTGTGTTGCAGAGGTAGTTTAATTCAGTCTATCAGGCTTCTGGGATGATGTCATGAAGGCGTGAGCTGGGGATTATTTCTGGCTAACACAAAGCTGCCTCTCCCAAAAGCATCTTCTGGGCAAAAAGCCCAGGTAGATATGTTCTAGTCAGGACAGACTTGCAAGAAAAGATATAATTAAACCAGCTCAATCTAACTGGTTTGTTTCAAGGTATATCACATATTCATAATTACATTATGTGTACAAGCATTTACTAGAAAACAGGATGAGAAAGTTTGTATCTTGTGAGCCATTTTGAAAACTAAGAAGTAATTTTCACCCAGCTCTTGAAAAAGCACTTGAAAGTGCAAAGATATCCTCTGGACTGAGAGTCTGGGTTCTCCTGACTTACTGTTCTTTTTTCTTTCCTAGTGGGCTGAATTTGTCTTGTTCACTGTTCTCCTCTTTGCTGTGTGCATTATTTTCTCCATCATGGGATATTTCTATGTCAGTGTGGATCCAGAGGACCTAGAAGAAAAGGAAGAGAAGAGAGAGACCTCAAGCAGAGGAAATATGATTGGTCTCGTTACTCAGAAAACAAAACTCTAACACATGATGGGTTGGGATTTTTTTTTAAACTCAGTTATGAAAGGGTAAAAGAAGGGTGGAGACAGTGTTATTTTATTTTAGAACACTGCAGTCTTTATTACACAAAATGTAGCCACCTTATAAATGGGACCAAATAGCCCTCTATAAAAACAATGGGGGTCCTGAAATCAGAGCAAAACTCCCTGGGAAAGCTCCTCTGGTATTAAAAACCCTTATTAGTAATTACAGTGTAAATTGAAACCTGCCCATCTTTTAAAGTATGGAATGCTTTCCTATGATTTTCTCTTAAACATATATTTAGGGCAGCAGGGAGGAAGGGTGAAAGGAGTGCCGTATGACAGAAAAATTTGGAGATGTCAGGAGAGAAGAAAGAAAACCTAGTATAGGAGTTAGGGAAGAACAGATGTTAGTGACAGAAGAATTTTTAATGCTGTCGTCAAGGACTGTAAAGGTTACACACAGTCCCACAGGATTTCATCATGTAACTCTCCCTATGAGCATTTCATCCCATTATTGCGTGTTATGAATGGTTCTGATTTATGATTTACACCTCCGGCTCGGAAGTAATAACAGGGAATTAAATTCAGCAGGCTAAAATATTCCCAAAACACTACTGACAAAGATAGTCTTGCTACTATCTCTCCAATACCTATTTTTTCCTAGAAGTTTTTAGCAATTGATGGTGTTCTTTGATTAGATGTGATTACAGAATTGGTTTATGCTTTCTTATTTCAGAATTCTAGACAGTTATTTGCCATCTTCCTATACATTAAGCCGTTATTGGGCATTTCCTTTTACAGCATCTGTCACTGCAAGTTAGGATATGGTTGATTTCTTATCTCATACTTCAGTTATTCCCTACTGAGAGACAAGTTGCAGTAGTTTCTATAAAATTCCAGGCATCCTGTCGTGAGTTAAACAAGGATGCACTTTATCATTTTTTCAGTCTACAAGAGGAGACCATGGCATATGAGATTTTTCTTTTTTGTCCTCGTTTTTATGTCTGTCTACCAAATTTTAGATATAACTATTTTACTGGAATAGTGATATAATTGTTTGATTTTCCTCGATTGCATGAAGCTGTGATTTTATGTTCTGCATGGAAGTAATTCAGCCATTGCTGATCTAGTAAAACTCCTGAGAGAAACCCTGCCTTCCTCTGTCACTCCAAGGCTGCAGTTGTAACAGGTATGGCCTAATTTAAAACCAGGTTGTCAATAGGATCTTCAGGTTCACAGAGAATAGATTTTAAATGATGCTTTCCTCTTCCATCTTGGCATTGGGCATAGGTGGTTGCTAATACTTTGATTCAGGAGATCACAAAATACATGTTTAATTTCATTCCTATTCAGGTCAGTGCTAGGAAATACACTTAGTTTGTCACCAGTGTTCCTTTAATGTGCTGCCATGAGTTTGTATGTCGTCTTGTGTAAGACTGAGAAAACACCACTTTTTGGGTTCTAACTGGAAGACTCACAGCCTAAGACTGTTTCCTCACCTTCTTATTCTAAATGGAATTCCACCACTAGTTCTGCACAAGCTCCTGCCCGCTGTGAAATAGCATCCAGGTCCTGTGCCAGAGGGGGATCATGATCTCAGATAAATGGGAACAGGCTGTGGGTGTGCACGCAGGAGCACTTGATGTGGTTCAGTCAATGCAGAGCCATTTATTAAGCTGTGATAGCTGGATCCAGGGAGCTGAACCCCGTGACTCCGTGGGGAATGAAGGGCATTGAAAGCCATCTATTAGGTCATCCAACCTGCTTCTCAGAAGCCAAGTGAGGATTATTCCCCTCTGTTCCTTTCTGGTATTGTTCTCCTGCTGTGATTCTTTGTGCGCATTCTTTCTCCTCCAAGCATTGTTGTTTTCCTAATCCCATTTTATGATACACTGTGAATCAGCTCAGAGGCTGCTGAATCATTCTGCTATGATGCTGTTTGACCAACTTCCAACTTGAAGCACTAATAGAAAGCATTTCTTCTTTCACCCACTGCAAACAAAAATCCCCAAACTGAAGGAATGGCCAGGTTCCAGTTACACTGAACAAACACAATTTAGAATTATTGGAGCATTTAATTTTTTATAAGCCTAGAATTTGGAAGTATGTTGGGGTTTGAGGGCATATGTGGTGAGGAGACAATTGAAAATTATTGGAGCACTTTCCTTAGGAAGCCCTTGGTAAGCAGTTCAAAGTGGCATGAGGGAAAGCAAGGTATCCAAATCTCTGAGACTACATATGCCTAAGAACTTCTTGATTTTTTTGTTTTATTTCCTTATTGGCAGCACTACCAGAAGCTGTCACACACTCTGAGCTTTATTTAAAGGAAGTGTTCCAAACTCATAAAAGATACATTTAGGATGTCATCTGTATCTGCTTTTTAGACTCCTGATGCCAAATTGCCCCTTTCCAAACATCTCCATGTTCCAAACTATCACCATAATGCTGGGGGGAGGAAAAGTTGCAATTCACATTTGGGAAGGTTATGAACAGGAAGGCAATGTTATAAATAAAGTGTTAACATGAGGTTGGGGGCTGCTTCTGCAGCCCCTCCCAGAAATTGCTTGCTTGAGGGACTGTGGGGCTCTGTTCACATTTTCCTTCCAGCTGACACAATTACTTCTTCTCACCTGCTTGTCATGACCTGTTGGAAGCTTTGCCCTCCTCTGATCTGCCTGCTTGGTTGCTGGTATGATCCTTCCCCACCGTTTAAGCTGCAGCTGTAGCTTTGCTAAATTAGACCCGTTTATTTGGCGTGCACCAGCAGTTAGGAGGGATTTCCACAGGCATGCTCACAAACAACCAGGAGCAGGGTGGGGGCTGTAATGACCAGCTGCCTCTGCTGTAGCTGAAGAAGGTGACAAAATAGCCCATTCAGCATAGCACTTCTCCAGTTTTACAGCCACAGCTCCATCCTCAGAGCCTTTTCTTCACTTGTTAGCGGACTCAAGACTGGATCAAAGATTTTGGATCCGAGTCTGTGCAGTAGTGAGGCCTCTGGGTTTTTCTTTCATACAGCTAGGTCAGAGATAGGTTAAGGCTCAGCTCTTAACCCCCAAATTGAGAAAAATATTCCTTATTCCTCTCAGTTATTTGATTTAGGATCAGAGAGAGAATCCAAAGTATATGCATATGTAAAGCTCTATGACCCCCTACAGATAGCAGCCTTCTGTCAGTCCAGCTTCACCTCTCACTGAAGAGTCTCAGCTGCTGGTGGAGTTTGCCCTGGAACAGATTAGGGAAAGCTCACACTAGCTGACCTACAGAAATTACCATCTCCAGCTAAGGGACAGTAAAGGTGGTGAGGATCTGTAGGTATGTTGCTGCACAAGCCTTCATGGAGATTCCAGGCTTCACTCTGGAACTATGTGCATTTCTCTGTTTTTCTGGAGTGTGCTTTCTGATAAAGATTTTTTGTGCAGTACATTTCCTTTCATTTGCACTGGCTGTTACCATTTTTCCCCGTAGCAGGTTGAAAGTGTGGCCAGTGTTATTTCCAGTTTTGCATGAGATAAGCATAAATATGAGATTTCAAACTCAGCAGAACAATGTCTCAGCTGTGGGTTCCTTAAATTTACCTCTCCTATCTGAGGCAGTCAAATGCCTTTATGTAGCAAGCTTCTCTGTACAGCTAAAAGGGCTGACATCTCTCATTTCTTTCATCTCCCTTTCACCACAGCCCCAGAATTCCAGAAGATGGGGTTTAGAGGATTCCAGAAGAGGAGTCCTGGGAGGGCAGCATGGGACTGGCTTGGATGCAACTGGTGTGTGCTGTCAGCACTGACTAGGAAGCAGGAGCCTGGGTCAGGAGCTGGTTCCTCTCTGGATACCCAAATGGGGCCTGGCAAAGTAGACTGAACCAGAGCTTTTCCTGGTGTAAGATATGGTTTCCTGAGCAGTGATCTGGGTGTGAGTTTAATTGTGAAAGTGAAATATGAGCGAGTGAAAGGAAAAGTTTTCACTGTACTTGGCTTTGGCCTGAGACACTGTGCAAGGAGGCTGCAGACTGATGGGCAGGAAGTAAAGGGCTGTTTGGTCAAGGTCTTTCCAATTCCTCAGTGAATAGCTGAAGTTACTCACACTGAATTAATTGGAGAGAAGATGAGATGGGAGAAGTGGAAAGCTCAGATGATTAAACAGTGGTTGACTTCAGACCTTTCAGAAAAGCGCTCTCCTAGCTGGTGGTGAAGGGCCATTGGGAGAGGTGGTCACCCATGGTTTGAAAAACAGGTTCATCATTCCAGAGTATTGCAGAAAACAGCATGAAGACTGGTAGTGGTGGGTCTGCAGTAACTGGAGGAGGAGGTGGCTGTATTCCTGGCAATGTCCCTACCATCCATGGCAGCCACCACCTTGGCTTCCCCTTAGGACAGAAAAACTAGCTCATTGGGTATTACAGATGGGATTGGCACAGGAGGGAGAGCTACAATTAGGGATGGTTAACAAGTTTTAGTCAGGGTTATACGCAGAAGGATAATCTCCTTTTCTCTCTCCATTGAATTTATTTGCCGACCTACAAGAAACACTTTCTAGCACCAGCTGCTTAAACTTCGGAGTTCAGCTCCATGGCAAATACCATAGCTGCTGAATTTTGGATGGTACCAGACTCTGCATTTCATTATCACTACATTTCTTATTGTGATACAATTTTAAAATGGCATTTAAGAGATGTCTGGTCCCAGATGTTGACAGATCTGGCCAGGGTTTTGCATGTTGACAGCTGGATTCACTAGCTGTTGATAGCTAGTCTTTCATATTAACACGTGCGATGAACCTGTCGCGTACGAGTAGATGTTGTAGAGCCCTTGGATTTCTCTGTCAGTTTAGGAAAAACCCCACAAAATTTCACATGAAGCTGGCTAAACATGAACTGCTTCCTTGTGGGAGCTGCCCATGTGCTTTGTAAAGCAGGGACCCTCATTCATCTCTTGAAAAGTGCTCCCCAGAGAGACAAAAATGGGGACATTTAAACATTTTGCCTTGAGAAGGGCTTATGTTGCATTATGGAAATTGCATGAAGGAGAAGAATTGCTTTGCTTGAAATCCCTTCTTCCTCACCATCTCAGGTGGACAACAAGGTATGAAACAAGTTGTTTCTTAGTAAGCTGCTGCATCTTTCCAAGGTCTCTCCATGCTGTGTTTTACTAGCAGATCAACATTAATCTGGCTCTAGCACCTATAGATTAGAAGACTGTCAGGATGCAGCCTCCCACAGTCAGCTGATGAACTCTGATCTCTTCATTTTTAATGAATAGTTGTAGCAGTTATCCTGCAGGGCTCAGTCAGAATTGTTCTAAATTTAGGCCACAACTAAGGACCTGAGAGAACTGTAATCAACAAGATAAATAGCTGAATTCTCAAAAACTGGCTAAAACACTTAGTGCTTAATTAAAATTTTAATATGCTTACAGAAAGTAAGAACCTAAACCAGAATTTAGCAATGCAGTCAGAGCAATGAGGAGCTACAGTTGGAATCCAGCAGCATGGCAACTGGCAACCAAGATGAAGACATAAAAATCAAGCAAACATCCCTTTTATGATTATTTTATTTCATTGCATATGTTGTTCAGTCTGCATGGCCTGTCCTGTTCAATCAACCCATGTGTAAGGAAAAGATGCTGAACTGACTTGTTGAAGCCATGTACCCTTCCCAGGCTGCAGCTGGGTTTTCCTCTTGTTGCAGACTCCCAAGTTAGCTCCAAATTACTCCTTTCACTAGCAGTCAGCCCCCTCTGTCCCATATGCTGGTCTTTCCTCCCCACAAGTCACTCAGACTTCTCACAGATGACTTTGCCAGCCCTCAGCACCTTGCTTATTCCTCCTCTCATGCAGCCTCCTTGTTGCCAGCAACAGTGTGTTTTCTTGGGAGTTGTCCTGGGTAATGCTGCCCAATTTTCCACATCTAGAAAAGCTGCTCACCCACAGGAATGCTGTGTCTGGGCGGAAACCACGCAGAGCCAAATGTCTGGGTCGTTGGTAACAGGGCATCTGCCCTGGCTTGCTTTGGCTCTGGCTTCTTGTCACAGCCTCATATGGCCTGACACATCTTATATAGGCAAGTCCGTTCAGAGCACAGGGGTTATCCAGAATCTTCCTCTCATCTATCCTGTACCTAGTTAGCTGACCACGGTCAGCCCTTGTGTTGTACCAAGTCAAGCCACAGGGACTTCTGGACTGAGATATGTCTCTTACCAGTCATGGGGTGTCCATTTGTGCTCTGTGGCCATCCCAGGCTTGACCAGGGTGCTTTAAAAGCCAATGCCAGTGTTTTGTTGAGAGATCTGTGTTGCTACTGTGCATTACCATGTGCTGCCAGACTTCAGCTTCTGAATCTTCTGGTCAAGGAGCAACAGTCTGTGTGCCTGGACAGGGCTGCTCCTCCTGACACAGGGACCTGTGCTGGTGGTGCTCACCCATGGCGGGGCACTTCCTGCTCCTTCTTTGTCTGCTTACCCATCCCCACTGACCAGGTCTCGGGTAACTGGCATCTCCCAGATCTTGCAGTGTTATTTACCCGCTCGCAAATGAAGTTTCTTCAAATGGAAGTGAATTTGCTTGATTAGAGCTCTGATTCTACCCAAATCTGCTTGGAGCTACTGGGAGCCTTTGTTTGGGCTCTTGCTCTGTTTAACCTGTGCATCAAAACACTTTCCAAGTAGGCCTTCATGCCTTCGTGCTGTCCTCACCAAAGAAAGAAACCTCTCAAAGGTGCTGTGCCAATATGGATTTTTCCTGTCCAAGTTAGAGGTGAAGCAGGCCAGCAGGAATTCATCAGGCACCGGGAGCTGCTGCCTTTGAAAAAGGCAAACTGCTGTCAATCACAGTGGCACCCCACATGTGAGGCCATGCAGTCCAGCTCCTGCTGTGCCTTCAGCTCAGCAGAGGCCAGCGGATGCTCAGATGCCTCTCTGGGGGCTCCAGCTCCCAGCTCCGAGCACTGGCCAGCCCATCTGTGTGCCAATTGCGGGCTCTCTGTGCCAGCTTTGCTTCCTGACACTTTTTACTGCACAAAATCTACACAGGAAAGAGAAGAAAGTTCGCTTTTTCCCTAGAGTGTATTTAATTTGCTTTTCCCCTCTCCTTTCTCATTCACCGCCAGTGTCATTAGCTGCCCTCCAGTTACTCCAGGGCTGGCCAAGGGAGCTGTGCAGTCCCATCATCTCATCACTGCCTTGGAGCAAGGGACTCTCTTACTCTGCCCACCCATGAGCACCTTCCTGGAAGGTCTCCTCAAATTCAGGTCCCCCACCTCTCCAAAGTGCACATCCCTCACGAAATCAAGGATTTGACAGATTTTTAACCTTTGTGGGGATTAGCCAGCCTGGGTAATGTTTGCATTTTACCCTTTGGTGTCCGCTGGTTGTGGATTTACTTTTGGAGCTAATATCACTGTTTTTCTTTCCTTTTCCCCCTCAAAGGCTGTCCTGAGCACCTGCACTCTCTGTATAAAATAAATAAATGGCCTTGCCTGTTTGCAGGCAGGTGGTCCATCCATCTTCTGCCAAAACTTTGACAGTGCCATGAAGAATCCTTCTGCACTAATGGTGCCAGCACAGTCCTTTACATCCCTACTGGAGGATTTCTTTGTTCCTTCTTTACACCATCCTTTTTTGCAAGCTGGTTGTAACCAAAGGGCTCATGCTCCATTTCCCAAAGCCCACAGCACTCCTCAAGCTTCTGTAATGCAGGCTCTGAGTTCCCTCTTCTGTTTGAGCTGAAAACTATTAAAAGCCATTGAGAGCTTCATAACCAGCTGGGTTTTGTCTAGTAAAGTTCTTTTTTTTTTTTTCCTATATTCACATCCATCACTCACAGCTATGTAGTGAAACACTGCTCAGTCTTCTGTCAATTCTCACTTTTCTGGAGATGGTTGGGCTTTTACCTTTTCCTTAAAACCCTTACCTTTGAAACCTATGGTCCTAAAGCTGTACATTGTTCAGCATCCCTTGAAGCCAGGGATTTGGGCTCCTTCCTTTGGGTTTTTGCTTCAGTCTGCTCAACATTTCTTAGCTGGTGACACTGTATTACACCTTCTGGGGCCCACTGACCTAGTGGGATGAAAATGAGCAGAGGAGTCATCCCAGTGCCCCTAGGCTGAACCTGTTCATCTCTGAAAGTTTTGAGCCTCTTTTCAGCTTGTTAGGGAAGAGCAGGGACTTTTCCACATAAAGGTATGCTCTCATACTTAAAGCATCCTTCTCTGGCTGGGATGGGATGCTGGCAGGTCAGAGCAGATCTGCCACGCACAGCACTTTGTGCCTGCTTTCCTTTGGCTCTTCATTTCCTTGGGTTCATCTGCTCTGGACCCCTCCTTGGTGGGTCTCTCACAGTAGCCATAGTCACTCCACGGGAGCTGTTTCCTCCAACAATTTATTTTACCAGCCTCATGATATTACTTGTGGTGACACCAATCATGGGGTTTATTTTGCCTTTTCAGTCTCCACTCTCCACTGTTTTTCCACGTTTTTGCTGTGGTTTCTTTTGATTCAGACTGTCAAGCTCTTGCCAATTTTGTCTTCCTGCCTCTGGCTTCCTGTTATCAATGCTGTGCTTGGAGTCCAAGTGCCTTTCACACCCCAGATCTGCAAGCTAAGTAAACTTAGAAAATCATTAGGGTGGACTTTGACCGCTCCTGTCTCCATCAAAGGCTGGGATTAAATTAGATCCCTTTGATAAACTGAGCTGATGGGCTAATTTGGATTGCACATGTGGTATTATGAGCCTCGTGAGGCTTATGATTAAAAGACATAAGAGAACACAATTATTTAGAGAGCTACTGGGAGATTGCTGTAGCTCACTAGTCACTTCTTTATCAGAACAAAAGAAGAGCCCAATTCTCCAGGGTGGCAGGCAGCTCCTGGGAAGTGTCCCTGAGTCTCTAATTGCTGCGGGAGGCCAGAGTCATGTTTTGATGTGTCTGATAAGACTGTGGGGATGGTGGTGGGGAAAGTGTTACTCTGACCATTTCTGTCCCCAAGGCACTTGCTCCAGGAGTGAAACCTTTCACACAGGTGGCTTATCTCTTTTTACAGTTGCTTGGGTTTTTTTCCACCATAAACTACAGTTGCCTTTGCAGCAAGATAGAGCTCAGCTGGGTTTCTTGGCTGGACTCTAATCAAATCCTGACCTGCACGGGAGGGGGTCAGTGCAACATAGGCTGATCCCCTGCATCAAATCTTCAAGCCTGGGCTGGATCCTGACTCTACAGGAAAAGTTGTGTTAGCTTAGGCTGTGCAGCAAGCCCTGAAGATGAGAAATGTCTGACTGGACACAAATACAATTTTGCCTGTTTTTTTTCTCTCAGGGTCAGGTTACTGAGTCAAGGCTGGATGGCATAATTGTAGCAGGGCTATTCTTCTTTTCTTTTTTTTTTTTTTTAAGGAACATTCATGCTGCATTTTAATTACAACATTTAGAATATGTCCAAACAGCTTGAGCTCAAATTGATCTTGTTTTTCAGCTGGGAAGCTTTTCATCTATTATTATAATAAATGTGCAATTGGTAATAGTTTAGGTGCAATACAGCAAAGCTTTGTGTTATGCATCAGCTCTGGAGGCTCAAAATTTTCTTATTATCCATTATTGATATGACAGTTTACAAATATTTAACAGACAAATTACCAGGTTTTTCTTGTTCCCTCTTAGTTTGCAGTCTCAGTCCTTTTGACAGCTGAATTCAGGATTAATGATGATCTTGTTTAAGACAATTGTTTGCTAGCAAACAGATTTACTCTCTAAACCTACAAGTGCTGTAGAAGAACTAACACTGGCACTTTGAATTAAATCTCATCCTCAAAGCAAATTTTTTAGCTTTATTCCCTCAGTTCTCCTAAGAAGAAATCAGATTTGCTTGGTAAAGTGCTTAGGCCTGTTATTAATTTCTTAGTTTATGTAGTCATTTTAAATATAGATGCTTAACATGAAGGGCTGGCAAAAGGAGTGGTTTTTCTCTCCCAGCCCTGAGCTTGCTGCGTCTGTTCAGACTCTAGGTGCTATTAGGTCCTTTCTGAGCACAAACATGGGAGCAAAGAGACCACCTTGAGCCTCCTTGGAAAAGAGAAATCCAGAAGGACATGCTGGATTTTGTCCTCTGTAAAGTACTGGAGACATCATGGGGAAACATTCAGTCCAGGTCCTGAGACTGGTAAAATACATCCATGCACTTCAGCAGCTTCCTCTCCATTCACTCCAGGTCTGAGCACAGGGTAAAGGGCACAGAAAGGGCTGAAGCACCAGTTTCTGTGTAGGAAGTTTGTCTCTGGTGTAGATGGCTGCAGGTAAAGCAAGGAGGGTACTACACTCCATGGGAAAGCCCAATGCATTCCCTGGGGGAAGCAGGGGCATCTTTTGGGAGAAAACACAGCACCAGACTAGAGACTGAAAGAAAGTGTGAAGCCTCTGGAGCACATGCTGGGCACGGGGCCATCCCTGCCCTGCGGTTTCTGACCCTGGCTTTGCACTCACAATACAGGAATTCACTGGTGTGTGGGCCTGGCTTTGGAGATGAGAAGTGAATTTGTTCTCAAGAAAAATCACCCTTTGTTGGCAGAAAATCTGTGAGTTGGGTTCCCCAAGGGCATAGTGTTTGAAAAATCACAGATGATTATAAGATAACACATTTGAGGGTTTGTTTTGCTTTGGGGTGTGTTTTTTGTTTTTTGTTTAGTTGAGTTTGTTTTTGTGGAAGGTTTCTGTTTATTTGTTTGTTCATTTACGTGCTTTTTGAATATGAGAAACTGAATGCCACACGTAAATTTCTCCACAACTGACCTGGCCACAAACTTTTTGTTTTAATGCACGAAAATCTGAGGCTCTCCTTAAAAGAGGAGCCCCCTGCCTGAGTTCTGAAATACCAAATGTCGCACCAGCAAAAATTACTAAAGTTGGCAAGTCTGAGTGTAGCGTATCATATTGATCTTAAACAATAATAAGCCAAATCAAACCAGACTTGATGAAAGAGAATAAAAGCATGCAAGCACCGCAGCTTGGCTTGAAATAATGTGTTAATAGAGAGTGTTTATTCGTTACATTTTATTTGATAAGCAGTAAACCACAGACTCGCACTGCATACAGGTTTGTATGTGCCCTCTGCTAATTGCCCATCGCCGTTTGCAATGCAAGCGCTCATTACTCACTTCCCTTGGAACCAGCGTGTCCAGCATGGAGCAGCAGGGAGAGGGGCACAGCTGTGTGTGTCAGCATCTCTGCACACGTGTTTTCAATCTTGGAATAATCCCCATAATATGGACATCTTAGCTCGGTATTTAAGCCTTCATCTCACTTCTTTTTAAGGCTTGCTTAACACTTTTCCAGTTGATTGATACAGCATCAATCACAGTAATATGCCAGCTATGATGTTCCCCTTAATAACTACTGAGGAGATGCGTGGCTCTGGGCTCTAACCTGAGCACGGGCATTTTCTCTGCAAGTGCCAGGGGAGATTGCTGACAATAGCAACTTGCAGATGTGTGGGGCAGCAGCACGAAACTGCTCATCATTCCACCCCCAAGCCTCTCCCATCTTGGGAACGTGGCTGTTGCTGGGGTTACATCTGCAGCCCTCTTCTGCTCTTGGGGCTATGGCTTTGTTAAAAACCACGCTTACGTGCAAGTTTGCGAAGTGGAGCGACCAGCTGGACACACCAAGGGTAAACTGGCTCCAGTTACCTGTTTTGCTTACACCAACTGCCATGTATTGCAAATCAAGCCAGTCACAAGGAACCAAGCTATTAAGCTGCTTTCTCATAATCATTAATTATAAAGATACCATCACTCATGTTTGTAATCTATGAACTGTCCTGTGATAGCAGATTTATTTTTTTCAGTTCAGTGAATTGTGATGGTGAGGCTGCAAACAGTGTTGGCGAGTGATTCCCACAGGGACCTGCTCCTGCAGGAGCAGGTCTGAGCTGGTGAAACCCCTTTTCATGACACAAAGCCAGCACAGTGACCTCGTGGGTACAGATTTACATTCCCCTCATCCTCCTGGCCACCCTACCCAGTCTTTGGAAAAAGCTCAACCCAAAGGCGTCCTGCTTAGATGGTCTGGCAGGGCAAGGTCAGGCAAATATGTGATACCCTGACAGTTAATTTAAGGGGAAGCTTTCAAGCCTAGAGGGTGTCACCCTAAAGACTTTCTCTGGCATGCTGAATGCCCCAAAACTTTGCTGGGATCCATCAGTATCTGATTTCCCATCTCCTGCTTTGCCAACTCTATTATGTTTAGGTTCAGTGTGGCAGACAGGGAAGGGGGCTCTTAAACCCCTCCCAGGGCAAAGCAGCAGCTATGGGGCAAACTCCTTTTTTCAGGCCTCTTCCCCAATTCATCCTGCTGATGTTCGGTCTTCCTTACACATCTCTGCCTTTTCCTGCTGCTGAGAAGAGCACCAAAATGGGTCAGAAGATGAAAAGCACCCCAGAGCTGCTCATCCCAGCAGAGTCACTCTCTGCCCAGGTCACGATTTGGAGTCTGAGCTTCCATCAGGACTTGCTACCACAGCACCTGGGACAGTCTTGCACTGATTCCTCCCATAACTGCCTTCAGGACAGATGCGTCCCCGCTGCTCGGTCTCCTCAGATGTGCACATGAGTCCATGCGTGTGATCAGATCACTGATAGATGCTCCACAGCCATCTGGATCTAGGGAAGAAGTGACAAATCCCCCCCTCCACTGCCACACCTTCCATGAGAGTTTGATGAATGGGATCTTTATTGGCTGCTGGGCTAATTAAATAGAAGTTGCATCAGCTTCTAGCTGACAGGCTTTAATTGCTCCTGAGCAGATTTTGAGAGGACCAGATGAATACGAAAATAAAAGGAAAGACTATGGATTGGATCCAAGGATATATCTGACTGCATTGTACTTCAGAAGTTTGTCCCGCCTTTCCCTAGGGAGCTGAGATGGGGCCGTGCTGTGAGAGCACACAGGGAGGTGCTGTCAGAAAAGCAAAAATTAACATAGATAAGAAAAGGGATAAAATAGTATCTGATTTTAGATAAGAATTTCTGAAGTTGTGTCTTTGCCTCAGTCCCTAGCTTTGGCCTTGAGCAGCTGGTATCCATTGCTCTGTGCTCCTGTTTCCATTTGTCACACACCTGCTGCCGAGGGCTGAACTGCCTGGATATTCTGACAGCGCATGTATCCTGGGGTTTTTTTCCCCTTCCTGTTTCTTAGAAGTCCAAAGACTGCAAAAGGGGTGTCAGGCATCCAACAGCTCCTGTAGCCATGGCCAGCCCTGTGCAGCTCTGCTGAGAACTTAGGAGAAGGATGCTCCCCTCCAGCAAAAAGGATGTTGACACACTTTGAGCCTGGCCATTCCTTGGCACACAGTCCTTTGAGGACAAGAGGTGCTGTATATGTGTCCCACACTGTGCTGGCTGCCAGAAAGGGCTGCAAAGCCCTCTCAGCCTCTTGCTGCCATTTCCCATGCAGAAGCAGGGTAGAGGTCTGATTTGCATCTCTCCTCCAGGCTCGTGCCTAAACCTCCAAGTGGGACATGTGGATGGTTTAATAGGACAGTCACTGACAGCAGAAGTTTCTGGGTACCCAAGTTTTGTGCTGATCCAGGACAGAGATGGATCCAGTAAACAGTAGATGAAAAAGTTAACTGAAATTAATGACCAAGCCCTCAGTGACATCAGTGGTGTCATGTTTTCCCCAGTGGACTCTGCAGTCTATAACTGGGCACATCCAGCCTAAGAGGCTTGTCCCACGTTTAATTTATGGTGTGATGAATTGGTTCTTAGCATACAATGCATTTAATTCCATTTTGGCCTGATTTATGGTGTGATGCGAACTGCACGTGAAGATTTTAATTCAGTAGGTGGTGACTCTGTTCCACTATATGAAGTGTGACAAGAGATGATAAATTTGATTCCAAAGGTGATGCATCAATTTCAGTGTGAAGTGCATCAAATTTATCACATGGCACATTGGTTTCAGTGCATGACAGCCCAATGACGGCAGTGCTGGGCCAGTTAAGTGGAATACTTTCACTGCATCACCAGTGGTCCCCACATCCACCACCTCCTCGGAGGTAAATGGCCCTTGCTGTTCATCTTTTCTTTGATCTTGCAGGACTTGAAGAAAATCAGAAAAATGGCCCATCAGGTTCTGTTCAAAATATTTGTTTTCAATTTAATACATGCCCCAGGCAAGGGCTGTTGATATCCCACCTAGTTTCAGGTCTCTGGAAGATGTTGTTGCTCCTGGGAACCTCAGCACCAAACAGCAAATTGGCCTAATTTTGGGTTTATTTCATGACTCAGTAGCTTTGCTTTTAGCTCAATGTCTGGCTGATCCACACTGCTGAATGAAGATATGGAGTTTGAGTCCTCTCCAGGAGATTGGGCTCTTTAACAACTGAAGGATATTTAGAAAAAAACCCCCAAAACCTGGAGGAAACCCCTTCTTTTCTCCCTCACTCCACACAGGGGATGCTTTTGGGATAAGACTTTCTGGCTGAAACAAACCCACATCTTGATCAGGGGATCCTAATGGCATTCAGGGGGCAGTGGTTTGGGCTGGTGAGACTTGATGCACATGAACGGGCAGCCTGGGGCCTGCTGGACACTGAGGGGGCTCCCAGTGCCCGTGTCACCCAACCCCTTCCCCATCCTCACGCCCCATTACGCCAGCACCACTGAATCCAGCACCACTGAATCCAGCACTGGCACAGCAGAGCTTGGCAAGTCACTCAGGCAGCCAAGAAAGACGTGAGACGGCTGATGAAAGGATTTGGTGGCAAGCTGAGCGAGAAGTAATTACTTTTCTCCTTCTCTCCTCCTTTGGCTGCCACAGCCTCTGTGGCAGTGAGGATAAATGCAGTTATATTAGCAGCAGTGAGTGGCAGATTCACTGGGCTGCAATTTATAGCACTGTCCTCCCCAAAGCCTCATTGGAGGGCATTATGAAGTTAGCTTTGTAAAAGGGGATAAAATGATGAGAGGGTCACTATGGAAAAGTGTTTGGAAACCCTCAGAAAAGGAGCTATTTTCTTCTCTCCAGCCATCTCACTGAGCTGACTCCAACAAAGCTCCAAGGGAGGGTTAGCACTCAGACACCAGATATTAAATTCAATCCAGTGAGAAGGAGCAGATGTTGATGTGCCAAGCCTGTCTGCCACCATGTCTAATGCATAAGGATGGCTGAAAAATCTTCCATCAAAATGTTGTGATTTTTCTTGAAGCAAAAATAAACTTCTACTGGAAAAAAAAAAGAAAAAAAAAAAAGCAAAAAACAAACCAACAACAAACCCTCAGGGCAGAAAACTTATGGCTGAGAAAACTTTGTCTTCAGACTGTTGATAAAGGGTTGCTGCTGTCAGAGGGGATAAAGAGGAGGATGTTTTTCATCAGTCATGTTAATCTGATCTATCCCTGCATGCAGGCTTGTGCAGGCAGATAAAATAAAACAGATCCTGATACGCTGATGAGCCAAACTCTATCAGAGTTTCCAAGGGACTTCGAGCTGTCTGGATGGTGAGGCAGGGGAAGGATTTGCTTATAACTTACCCCCTGGTAAAGAGTGTCAAGCACTAGGAAAGGCACTTGGGCTAATATGCATCTGGTCTGCCTGGAGAGAGCTGTTTGCAGGCTTGGTCTGTGCTCTGGGCTCCCCACACCTGTACAGCAGACAGGTCGTGCTGCTCCTGCTGCTGACAGCCCAGTTCCTGCAGGAAGAGGAAGCTTTAAGCACAGTCCTCCACTCTCCAAAAGGGTCAAAAAACCCACACAGCTATGTGGTTTAAATGGTTTAAAAAGTACAAGGGAGAGGAAATGCTAAAAATCACCCCTTTCAATAGCAAAAACGCTCATGAATCTGAACTTCTGTTTCAGCACCACCTTGCAAACAGCTTTGTTTCTGACCAGCGTAAGAACCACTGGGTCTGGGAAGTTGCTGTGCCTGCTCCTCTGTCACCCAGACACCCCACTGAGGGAGGGTGTCCCTGTCCCCAGCCAGGCTCAGGGATGCTCCCCTGAGCATCCCTCCATAGGGAATCTCAGTGGCTGACCTTGCTGGAAGCTGGAACCAGGAGATGAGCAGCAAGGAGCATCCCAGACAAACAGTAGGGATTCTGCTCCTGCATCCCAGCTCAGAGCCCCTGGCACACACCCTCCTCCAGCACCATGCAGCCACCCTGAGGAGCTTCCCAGCTGCAGAACATCTCTCAGTTCTGGAGAGTTAAGTGCATAATTTATTTTTTCGTTTATTTGTGTTGCGTGGGAGACAAGGCTGCTGGTTTATAATGTGGAACCACCATTTTAACTGAGTGAAGTTGATCATATAAATCAATTGCCCTCTCCAGAGCATTAACCAGTCCCCAGGAACCAGCAGTTTTACGACACCTTTCCGTGTTACTCTGGGTGGATTCTGGGCCAGAGTCTCAGCTGGTGTAACTTGTTCTTGTTTCCCAAATCCAGGTGGTTTACATTGTCTAATGCTGCTATGAGCTTCTGCAACTTTAAAAATCTCAGTTGCCTTAATTTTTACTGAAGGAGGGTTCATATGTTGCTTCAAGGTGTTTTAAAATACATTTGACAGAGCACTCAGGTCAAACTGTACATCCCAAACAAATGCATTTATCACTTCAAAATAATAATAATAATGGCCAGTCTTTGCGAACGAAGATTTTGGGAAAGGTCTTTTACCTTTCCAGCCTGCGCAATGGATTTTTTAGGTGAGACACAGCCTGTGCTGAACTGAGCCCACCCTTTAATCCTAAGGTTCATCTGCCGGGGCCAAGCAAGCTTGGACAATGGCAGTGAGGTCCTCAGGACGTAGGTTTGTTTAGAGTGACCTTCTCATAGATGGATGGCCTCACAGGGCTAATGAGCTCCATCTGCCTGGGAGACTGGGATTTGAACCTGGGTTGCAGCAGTGAGAGTCCTGCATGCTAACCACTAGGCCACCAGGGGTCCCCTAATTCAAAATAAGTCCAGGCCAAAGCACTAGCAGAGAGGAGGTCACTCTCCAGTAGTATGTATTCCAAAGGCTACTGGTCCCAGTTAGCCAGGCCTCCTAGAGGCTCAACTTCCTCCTGTTTGCATTGCTGAGGCTCTCAGCAGACAGGATGGTTTTCCTTCAAATCCTTTGTCTATTATCAGCGGTGAGGCTGATGGCACTGCAGGCTCATAGGATGGCACCTGCTTCCTCCTTGATTCACTCTTCTCCACTATTTACATCCATTCATCCATCCATCCATCCATCCATCCTTCACCTTTGATTTAGAGTGCAAGATCTTGGGGCAGCATCTGTCATTCTTTTCTCTTTTAAATCCCATTCCTCAAGTGGCAGGTTTTTATTGACTTGCAAATACACACAAAGCACATTTCTGCCCATGATCAAAAGGAGGTGGTTGAGCTAATCTTTCCAAGCTGAGCCCTTGTTTTTTATTTAAACTTCAGATTTTAATTTCTGATGGCTTAAATGATGGTTTTGTGCCTCATGGGCCACACTGGGCACCCACATGGCCTCTCCACAGGGTGGGCATCACCACTGGGGATCCCTTTGCCTTCCTGCCATGCCAGACCCCTCACACCTCTCACAGTCAGATGGTTGCTCTGTGCTGTCGGATTTCCTGGAGATGTTTGAGATCCAGGTGATTTGCACCATTTTGTCTCCTTCTGTTTTCCCACACTGCTCTGCTATTCATTTTTTTAGCTAGAGAAGAGGGAAAGAAATCCGAGGCCTCTGACTTAGATTCATCTGTTGTAAACAGAGTGCAATGCACACTTAGCTGGTCATGGGCCTGTCCTGGCTTTTGATATGTTTTCTGTGCAGATAGAGCTAAACTTAGTTTCACCTATAAAATTTCCCATTCACATCAGAGGCTGTTTCGGTTAACCAATAATCCATGATGATGAGTTTTCTGTGAACCATAGGATCCAGGAGGTTTGAGGACAGTATCTGTCTCTCCCTTAGGCAGGGACCATTTGGGAAAGGCTGGGTTCCAGGCTGATTTTTGTACCTCTGCTTTAAAAGGGTGGAAGCTATAATATTTGGGCAGTTCCTTGTTTGTTTTGAATCAGCTTTCCCCAGTTTCCACCACCAACATCCGGCTTGGCACATTTTTAATGTACAGCTTCAGGTTGCAAACAGAATTGAAATTTTCAGCCATACAGTGTAAGCTCTGTAAGTGGTAATTGCATCAACTTGGGATCAATGGAGCAGAATAATATCTGCCCACTATTAACGACTTAATAAAATTAATAGCACAGCTCTGCCATGAATTACTTTAAAATAGAGATTGTAGGATAGTAATGTAAACAATCATTGATTTTTCTTGGGAGAGTACTGTGACTTAGATATGACTCTCTTCAATATATAGTTGATACCAGGCAATGCAGAAAATGTATCAGAGTACCTTGAAGGTGGGTGCAGAAGGAAAAAGTGACAGGGGCCCCTGTGGCACTGGGGAGGTGATTAGATAAATGAAACAAGCCTGGACCAGGAGATGAAAGCTTGGAGCTGCCTGGCACTCAATATTGCTGCCATCCAACCTGACCCAATTAATAACACATTAGTGCAGGACAGGTCTGCTCAATGGTTCAGGGCTGTTAATTGAAATAGTGTGATTAATGGCATGAAGGGAGACGAGAAATACCTAGAAAAATGACAGGAGTCCACAACTCTGCAAAGCAGCTGGTGCGCTGCTCAAGGGTGAGGAAGGAGGGAGGTGGCCCAGTGGCCGGCTCCAGCTCTGCTTTTATCCCCCTTAAGATCCTGCCAGCACCCAGCACTGAGCTCAGTGTCAATGCCAGATTTGGAGAGCTGGTAGCTGGAAGGGCCAAATCCATCCTCAGCCTTGCCCATGGGCATGGGGTAATCGCGTGAGCTCAGCGGCACCGGTGCCTGTGGGATTTCCATGCTGGTGTCTGGGCTGCCTCTGGCTGCTGGGACAAAGGCAGCTGGAGTGAAGGCAGCTGAGGTTGGGCTGGAGGTGGAGTCACTGGTCTCATGGGTGCCAGCACCCACTGCTACTGTGCAAGGGGATATCAGGGCCCTGGCAGCAGCGTGGCTCCATTTCCACTGGCTCGCACACATCCAGCATCCACATTTCTCCCTCCAGAGGCCAATTTTCCTGTCGATTCCAATTAACCCCTCTGCTGATGTCTCGAGGACAGCTCTGAAGGCAGCTTTGCAGAGGAGCAGCAATTTGGAATGTGTCGTAGGGCTGAGATGGCACCTCAGAGCCCAGCCTTAATTACATCAAATGGCCAGAAAGAGCTGTACAGTGATTTGAGCCATTGCCATTTGCAGAATGATTCAACTGCAAGATTTCCTTCAGTGCTGCTCCCATCCTGCCATCTTTCCTTTACTCAGTGCCTCTGCTTGAACACAGGGCTCAGCACAGGGGAAGGTGCATGCAGTACACATCCTGGGTGTTTTCCTGGCAAAAACAAGTCTTCCCTTTCTTCTCTCTGTTAAATATGCACCCTGCAGCTGGTGCATGAGCGTGCCAGGGAGGGGGCCAGTGGGCTTTGCTTCCAGGGAGCCAGGGCAAGAAAGCAGCTCATTCCAAATCACTGCCCCCCTCCCCGCTGGAGGGAATGAAGCATTGTTGCTTCAAGATCTGCTCTGCCCTGGTCCTTTCTGGCATTTTCATCATCCTCATGAGAGCTGAGGATGGGTGAGCTTTCCCCCTGTGCCTTGTGCTAACCTCCCCCTTGGTGCCTGTGCAACCCTGATAATTCACACCCGGTTTGAAATACCCAAATCCATAAATTCTTGGAGGACAGTGTGGCTAATGGGGACAGTCTGGGCACCTTTGCTCCTGGCAGAGGCTGCATGAGCAGCAGCGTCTGTTTTCCAGTCCTCAGAGGCAAAGGGACAGAATTACAAAAGCAGCAGCAACACCAGGGAGAGGCAGCTTCAGAAGGACAAGTCAAAGCACAGCTTTTAATGTGGGGAATAAAAAATGAATAGAAAGATCCACAGTGCCGCAATAAAACCTCCCTTCAATCCTTTGTTTTCATTTTGGATGATAAAGGAAAATCATTAGGGCTCAATTAGTTATGAGAGGCAGAGGTCCTTCTGCATTGCACTGGCTTGAGAAAGCTACTCCTGTTCAAGAGCACATCTTCCCCATCCAGTGTGGGATCATTAAATATCAAACACTTTATTTGTGCCATTTGCATTGCTTATTGTGCCCTTGTGCGGGATGAAAACTCTGCGGCGATAATTGATGTTTGTGGTTTTAAAGGCCCTCTAAAAACATACAGGGAAATGAAGGAGAAGCTCTGAATGGTGGTGGCTGCCAGTGCCGCTCCAGCAGCACAACAGGATAAAAGAGGAAAGAAAATCGGGAGGGAGTGACAGATGAGTTTAGGTGACCCTGACACAGGGACATAATGGTCTTGGGTGCATTACCTTTGACTTGAGAATGGAAATGAGGGGACAGGGCAGGTGACAGCCACTGCTGGACCCGTGGTGGAACACAGCTGTGCTGCCTGGTCCCAGCATGTCACTGGGATAAACTGGTGTCTCCTCCCTGCTGTGCTGGGGGAAACTTTGCTGCAGCAGGCTGTGCACATGTACATGAGATCTTTAAATATTTATAAAGCAGTAAATGATGTCGAGATGATGGGCAAGAGACTCCGAACCAAGAAGGTTCCCAAAGCTGTTTGCACACTGGCTCCCTTGGCAAGCCCTTGCAAAGTGGCTTCTGGGACCCTTGACAATGCCAGCACAGAGCTGTAGTTCAGACTGAGAAGAGAGAGGACACCCCAGGAGGAAATAAAGTAAATAGTCCATAAATAAATCCCCCACATCAGAACAAGCTCCCCCAACCCCTCTCTCTCCCTAGAAGTGGCTGCTCTGCACACAGGCTGCAATTTATTGTTGTCACCATGGGAAATGTAAAGCACAGCAGCTGTTCATTGCTTACTGCTTTATTCCCCTTCCCGCTACCTTAATTTCTTTGCCGAGACTGCAAATAAAAGAGCAGACAAGTGGTGGCTGTACTGCTGTCCCTGTGCTCAAAGGCAGGGTGGGCAGAGATTGCCAGAGAGGCAGAGCTGCCTCAAGCCCCAGCATGGCCCCGAAGAGAGGAGCTGCTGCTGGTGCCAGTCACGGAGTGGGGATGAGCATGCAGGTCTGTGCCTTGTCTTGGCACACAAGAACCTGTGTGATGGGGCAGAGTGAGCATCTCCAAGCAGTCACCTCAGGGACAGGTCACACACAGGGGACAGGCTCTGGCACAGGGTTTCATGAGGAGCAGGCCAGACATGGGATAGGGTCAGTAACTGGCCCATGGGGAAGGAAGATGCTTGTGCTGCATCAGGCGCCTCAGCAGCTTTGGAAGGAAAAGCCTGACTGAACCTGCCCAGCCTAAAGCAGAAGGGACCTGCTGTGGCTCTGGGACTCAGGGATTTAATTTCTTCCTCTCTGTGCAATTTTTTCCTCCCTGCAAGCGGGGACTGCAGCAGGCTAAACAAATAAGGGGCTGTAATGTAATCTTAGACATATGCTCTTGAATTCACATTTAGAGTGAAAGCAATAATATTATGGTTTATTATTTAATTACAAAGCTTGTAAATGTAAATGGATTTAGACCCTTAATTTTAGGAGGCTTCAATTACTTTCCTTTCCTTGTTTAATATTCAGGTGGAAAAGCTCCCATGTTTGGCTGCGGCACATTTGGGGTGTGCAATGGAACTGGGTGAGCCAGGCATTTTCACCACTCTTCTCACTTGTAGAAATTGGGCCAAATTATGTTTTACTGTGAAGTGCCTAAAATTAATTAAGTGGCAGAGCATAAGGAGTTGGTTTCAGTCCCTCTTCCCCCAGCAGCACTTTGCAAACTGTGATAACCTCCCTGGTGAAAACCAGGAGAAAATTGAGCCCCCAATTGCCAGTTTTTCTTTTGCACCTGAAAAGAACAACCCTATATTTCTGGCAATGTTCCCCCATTAAAAATTGTTTGCTTAATATTAACCATGTCATTCAAATTCCCCATGGTACAAGGCCTCCCTGACTTGGAATTTGAGCTCTGTTCCTGCACAGTACTGTGTTTTGTTTCAACCAAATTTGTCAAAAGGCTTGAGCACGTGTGTGGGGCTGATGCTGGAGTATGCTGGTGAACTGCTCCTGTTCAAGGTGACTGAGGCTCCAAAACACTAAAATCTGAGCAGAAACTGCTTTTGAGGACTCAAGTCTCAACCCCCTGCTCTTGGGACAGCTCCTGGTGGGGTCACCCCCACAGCAGGAGGGCACTGCCCGCACTGACCCAGCGAGCCCAGGACTCCTGAGCCTTGTGCCTCCCAGACATGCCACCAAAGAGTGGGGGTGTCACTTAGGGGAATTGATTCCTTGCCCAGGCAAAGTGCCAGCAGCCACATTGCCACTTGGGAGTGAAGTGTTTATTCAGGGAAGCCCCTAAATAAACACTGGGCGTTTGCATCCCCCCCGCTGTACCTGCTGAGGTGTGGGCTCTCACTCCGGGAGGCACAGCAATGCTGTGGGGGTTTGGGATGCAGTCCTGGGGGTCCTTCCCTGCTGCTTTGCAGGTGACCCCCCTCCACTGTCTCCATGATGGGACCAAGGCAGGTTGGGGGATGCGTTGCTTGTCCCCCATGGGGAAGGGGACTAAGCCATTTTCTCTGCTCAGATGAAGCCCCAAATAGAGTTAAAACCCCTCCAAAGCAAGCCAGAGGCTGTTGCATGTCCTGGCTGGCATGACAGTTCTGAAAGCAAGCTGCATCCTTTCTCACTACGACCAGAGGAAAAAATCATTTATTTCCTTTATCTATTTTGAACTGTGTTTAACTCAGGCTGCTCATCCCCTGCAATTCCCACCTTCTCTCTCTTCCTCCCATCAGTGATGTCTGCAGGCAGCTGGTCAAAGCTGTGAGTGACTCTGCAGAGACACTACACACGTACACACTTAAGCCCTTTATTTACCTGGCCAAAATCAGGGAGGGGGCTGCAATCACATCGATACCTTATCAGGCAAGTGCACACTCCCACCTGGCTCTTGAGCCTCAAGTTATGGATAAAGTAACCTCTAGGTCAGCTCTTGTAAACGAAACTCCAGCTTGTTCCATGCCAAGTAAATAATTTCTCCATGAGAAGGATCTGTGAAGAGTCATGCCAAGATTGGTAACATATTCTTTGAATGTACGCTAAGGAATAACTTTTCTCCCTCCTGAACATCATGTTTTAACAATGGCCTCGTGTTGTTTTTTTTTCCTTTTTAATGTTGTATGACTTTAAACCTCTGCATTCAAGCAGATGTACATTTGGCATCCAGATAGACGATGCAACACAAAATAATTACCACCTAATTCCTATCCATCTGGATATATATATCCACATAAATAATCAGAGCAAGTACCTTGAGAAAGGAGCTGAGGGGGCTGAGCCCATCAGCAATGACATGCAATAAACAGCAGAAGAAGATGTCAGAGTCCACAACGTGTCTGTCTTGGTCCTTCGCTACAATTCAAGAACACTAAAAATACCCCTGCTTCGAGTTTGGGCTGTTTACACAGCTGTAGCATAAATATTTAGATTTGCAAGAGAAATGCTTGCTCAGCCAAAATCATTGTGAGATCTCTGGAGTCAGCAGCAGGGGGTTTAGAGAGGCCCAACATTTCCTTGGAAAAAAGAAAATCGATAATAATTAAAGCAGGGAGCTCTGTTTCTACAGAAGACTCGGCACTTATGTAAAACTAACTCAGCTCATGTTCTTCAAGTGCATTTTCTGTCTGTCAGGTGTTCCGTGGGTGACGTGTGTGGCATTGCCCTGGCCAAGAATCACTGTATTTCCATAAATTGGTTTTTTCTTCTTGCATTTTATTACCATAAAGTTGGCTGTGGACCGCAGATCATCTTTTGACCACCCCTTGCTAGGGGAAAGGAAGTCTTTTGCTGCTCTTGAGTATTACACAGACTGGTACAGCATCCCTCACCCCAGGGAGGGAATGGAGAACCAAGCGGGCTTCTTCCCACTGAATGACTGCAGCCTCCTTTCTAGATAAAAGTCTTTAACTGGATTTTCCACCTGGTGAACCCTCACTTTAGGAAAACCATAAGGTACAGCAGTTATTAAAAAGAGGATTTTTACTAATGCATCTGCTGTGTCTTCATTATGTCAGGGCATCTCTATGAAGAGATTTGCAGAGGAATCCAGCCATTCATTTCCACACATAATTCCTCAATAGCCCATTTGCTTCAAAGACTTTTATAGACTTTTACTGCTACATGAATCCTCAGATACTTATATTTTAAGCCCCAGGGGACCCATTGAAAAAGAAATTCATTTTCTGGAGTTTTATGACAAAGGTTTTGCTCTGGATAAAAGCTTCCTGTTATTTCCAAACTTCTGTTCTCCACAAAGATGATTTTGGCGGGTCTGTTCCTATGGCTGCCACAGGGCATGAGGCATGGGTAGAATTTTAGGTCCCAGGAACAAATAAGAATATATTTCTATTGGAAAATGCTCCGTACTTACCTCCATTGCTTTCAGTAGTCCAGACATCTTTCTACAGATATCCAAATGCACACAAACACCTGGGAGTGGGAACTCTGCTTCTTCACATGTTGTTCCCACTACCATCACCTGACCCATCTCAGCACAGGCCAGCCCCACCATGGATGGCCATAAATGCCCTTATAGATCCCCCTCACGTCCCCTGAGTCCTGCCTGAGTGATGGTGCTGGGGAAACAGCAGTGGGTGGAAACCCTTTGAAATCACTCCTGATGGGGTAGCGATGGAGGCCAGCTTCTCCGGGTTTTGCTGAGCAGAAACCTCCATTACCCAACCAATGCTTTCCATCCAAATTTGGGCTCTGCCAGAGATGCTCACAGGGCTTTCTGCTGCACAGGATGCTTTGACATGGTGGCTTTATTTCCCCGGGCTGTCACAGCCGGTGCAGGTGATGGAGAGTGGCTGGTGGACTGGGCTGGGTCCCCCACACAGCCCCTTCCCAGCTCCCAGCACCAGCAGCAGACAGGGATGAGCAGGAGGAAGTGGCCCAGGGGCTCCCAGACAGCCTGAGGATAGTTGTGATGTCAGCCCCTAGCCAGCAGGATCCCACCTGGAGAGAAAGGACATGGAGATGGCAAAACTTAATAAGAAATAGGCAAAACTAGTAATAATAAAAGCCTTTCTCCTCATTTCCATGATCCTAGTGGAATATTTAAGCCACACAAGGGCAAGGCAAACTCAGAGAATATTTTATATATTGACTTTGCTTTTTTTGGGAAGGAGCCAAGTCTCTTCTCATTTTGCTTTCCTGAGGATTAGGAGTTTCCAAAAGCAAACCAGATGCCTTGAAAAATAGGCTAATGTGAGTATGGGGATATCACACACATCCACTACCAAAGCAGGCACTATTTGAGGGAGTCCAGGTGTTCCTGGCTTGTGTAACTCCAGGATGATGGTGACCTGTGTGAACTGGAGCAAGCTATGTGACTTGTTGTTTAATAAAAACATAAGCTGTCTGGCTGCAATCCAGGTGCTCCTGCTGAAGTCTGTCAAGATGAGATTTCACGGCCTCAGTCTTCAATGAGATACTGGGAGAAGTCGGATGATGGAGATGAGGCCAACAGAGAGGGTGGGAGAGGAGAATTAGAGGAAAGCCAACATGTCCACATCATCGAGGCACCAGAGGGAAAGCCAGACAGTTACACTGTGACAGCGTTGACACAGCTAAAGGAAATATTTAGCTGGACTCATTTGCCACAAGGTATCATTGGAATTAAGAACCAACATGTCCATCAAAGGATGAGGTGCAGCCAGCACTGTGGTTTTTGAGGATTATAAACACCACACTTCAGGAAGCTGCAGACAGACAGGCACTTTCTGGTTTTCTCCATGGAAAAACATGCTGGCAGAAGCCACGGTTGGGTTTGGTGTTTGTCTGCCAACGTGGTGCCATGGCAATGCACCAAGGATCACTGCTAGCAACTTTCTCCATATGGAGCTTCTACATCAAACCAAGCTTCTTCCTCCATCATGGCTGGATCTCTCAGGACAACGTCCCTGTCCCTTTTTTTGCCCTGCCCTGTGATCCATAATCAGCGATGGGGCCATGGTGAGTCCCACAGAAAACTGGGCAGCCATCTCATCATCTGCGAGCACCCAGAGGGCATCTCCAGACCTTTGCAGCCCAGTAGTTCTGCCTCGGAAACTGCAACTGGCAGTAAAACAGGGCAATTAGCCCTAATCATCCTGAATTATCACAAGTCCTCCTCCATCCCGGCTTTTCTGCTTCTCCTCCTCCCAGAACTTTGCTCTCTCATTAATCGAAACAGAACCTTTCTGTCACCACTGATTGCATCGTCCAACATCAGCTGCCTGGAAGGATAAAAATAAAAGATGGAAAGTGTGTGCTTTTGGTACAAATAAATAGGTGCCAGAGAAGGTAATTTAATTATGCAGTGATTGAATTAGGTGGAAGAAACTGCATTGTGCCCACAAAATATCTGCCTTGATGATTGATTTGAGGCATGGTCCCTGTTTGGCCAAGAGATGGGGCTCGGTAGGGAAGGCTGGGAGCAACTCCCTCCTGATGCCATCAGGATCCTTGTGGATACCTCACCCCCTCTTTTTTTTCCAGCATATTTGGCTGCTGGCATTAAAACACTCTTGTTGCTCACTACAAATTTTCTGTGTAAGAAAAAATTACTTTAGAGCAGATGAGCCTGATGGCTGGGCTGTGTCCCTCCACTACTGCACCTCCTGTGGAATTACATGGAACAAAGTGGAACAGTTATTGGACAGAATGGAAAAGCTCACCCTGGATGCATGCTACTAAAAAGTAAAGGCCCTGAGGAGTTTATATGGGAGGGAAAAATATGAATTTATAGCCAATGAAGGGTTTCAGGCTGGTTCCAGAGCCAAGTGCCCTGATGACGTGCCACAGCCTTGGCACACCTCTAATTGGGATGAATTTCCCTGCTGCTGGAGTTAATGCATTATGTATTGAAACCATTTGTGTTCATTTGTAGCAAATAATTACTTTAAAATGTTATCATTCATTTGAGTTATTTGACTTCTCTATTAATTCTATAAATAATTGTTTAAAATACTGTGTTAAGGTTGGTGAAAAGCATCAATATTATATTGTTATTGGGGGAATAGACACAGCGGAGCAGCTTCCTGTGGTTGGGTCAGCTGGTGGCACCATCAGAGGTCCAGCCTGAGCCCTCCACCCCCAACAGCTTCCCACTGGCCCTTCTCAGCACATTGATGCTGAAAATCACCTCGTACCTCAAACTTGGTGCCTCTCTCTTAATTGTTCTGAAATGCTGTGATTTCCATGTAAAGCTGCACACATGTCCTTGCTTCCCCTTGCTGTAAATTTTCTGTCCCATGACACCTAAAAGCAAAAGCAATCTTCTTAATCACACCACTTGAGAGCACAAACAGAGGTACAAGGTAAGAGGCACAGAGCAATAAGCTCCTCTGTTGTGTGCCCTTCAATCTGGCTTGATAAATGGAGATTTTGCCCGGAGATTTTTCATGCATGAGCATTAAAAGGGGAACAAGGCTATTTTCTTTCCTTGCAAGGCGAGACAAAAGAGCCACGCTTTCCAACTAAGCAACATTCGTTATTTCAAGGGGGGAAATTAAATAAATTAATTTGAAAGTGGGAAGGGGGGAAAAGCCTTCAGAACAGGATTTAATAAAAAATTATTTCTGGGGTTCTCCACAGCCTCACGATGTTTCAACCAAGTCCATAAAGCATTAGGGAAACACACGGACCCTGTAAGCATCCACCAGCTGCCCCTGGCTGGGTACCCGATGCTCCAACCCAGCAAGTTGCCAAAATTTTTTAAAAGTAACCTGTCAGTTAGCAGATTCTCTCTGAAGAATTTACTATGTGTAAATCCAAAGGGAGAACTTAAAAGCCCTCTATGTTTAATTCGATCAAGGCTTTAATAACATCTGGCTGGATTAGCGTGTGGGTGCTGCTGCGCTCTCAGGAGCGGAGCTGGAAGCGGCCTCCTGGCACCCCATGTTTGCTGTGCTTGAGTCATTTCCCCACCAAGCTCATGCTATTTGCAAGTTAAAAGGATGATGATGTGGGGTTCCAGTGGCACAGGTCTGTTCCTGCAGGCACTCTCTGGGAGCTGGGGGTCCTGCCAGCACCAATCCTCCCCATTGGCACTGGGAGGCTGCTGGGTGTGAGAAGGGTGGAGAAGCCAATCCTGGCAGAGCCACTGTCCTGATCTGGGGCAGGAGGGGCTCTGTGGGGTGGCTGGGGGCCAGTGGGGACAGGGGGGTGAAGGAGCAAGGGATGGGGGCTCAGCCCCTCTTGCATCTTGTGCCACCACTTTGTCTTTCTGTGGTGAGGCTTCTCCTGGGAAAGCAACTCACACACCTCGCACCAGAGAGGGATTTCGCCTCCCTTTAAATCACAGGAAGATGATTTAAGGAACTGAAAGCTTCAAGCCAGGGCTTCTAACCGAAAAGACACATTGATTTTCTGTAGCTGATGGAATAAAAGAATTACTGTGGTGCAGAAAAGAAAAGGAAGCAAACTTTGTTCAGAAAGCCACCTTGGCACGTGCTGTGCATCAGTGGGGCTGATGCTCCCAGGCACTGGAGATGATCCTTCTGCAGCCCCAACCCACACAAACATGCTGACGTGTTTTTGGGTGCTCTGCAGCAGGAGCAGGCAGAGCCCCACACCCAGGGGGAGGTAGGGCAGTGATGGGGGACCAGCCACACTTCCTGTGTGTTGCTGGAAGACCCCTGGGCAGGCAGGGAATTTAGGGAGCTGCAATGGGCTGCATCGCAGTTAGGGGGTAGGCTTCAGCCCAGCGAGGGGGTAGGCTTCACCCCTGCTCACCAGGAGGGACACCATTTCCTTGCTGGCTTTTCTGTGGTGTCTTAGACATACTAATCCTCTACCCTCTACCCCTCACACACTCCCCATCAAGGTTATTATCTCCATCTTGCAGAGAAGGGATGGAGGGGACCACGACAGACCAGCACTGGGGCTCCTTCCCTCCAGGTCCCTCCTTTTTGGGGCGCTGGGTCTCGACCCCACTTTGGGGTTTGGGGACCAAACTGCATCCCTTATAAAAGGGGTACAAACACCGGTGGGATGAAGATGGGGAAGCAGTGAGTGGGGGTTCCTCTTGCCTCCTGGAGGTCTCCAGCTGCTGGCAGCTGGATGCTGGTAGGCTTTGCTCTCCCTGGTCTGGAAGCCGCTTCGCTGGGGATGAATAATTGATCTCCCCCTCGCCCGTGCCCTAATCGCCCTGTCACAGAGTCTATCGCTCACTTTCTCGCTCGCTTTTCCGGATGAATGTTTCATACCTCCCCCGGGACGGCGATGCGGCTGGGGCGGTTCAGGATTCCTGGGCTTTAGGGAAGCGCCAGCTCCAGTACACCTGCCTGAGGGGAGAGGGTGGGAAAGGACAGTACATTGCTCAAAAGTACCCTAGAATGTGTTACGGGGTCGTCCCTGGCGCTTGCAGCGAGTTCGGTTTGGTGGCTGCATCTCCCAGAGAAGGGGCACAAGGCAGGAGAGCTGTGGCCATGGGAAAAAGCAAACGGGGGTCACTCTGGGGATCAGCAGGAATCCCGACCTTTCTCAGTCCGGGATTTTGGCGATTCCCCTGCGGGGAGTAGCTGCCCATGCTGGTGGCAGCCTCTCACCCCGGCACCCCCCACCCTGGCACTTTGCTTTCCCTCTGGTGCCCAGGTAACCCCCGAGCACCACCCGCCCAGCGAGGAGCTGGCAACATTCCCCCAGCCCTTCACGAAGGCACTTGTTAATTCTCTATTCTTCCTTAATTACACAAAAGCAATGACCGTTCTATCATCACTTTACAACGCCTCTATTAAGGCAGAAGTGTTGTGGTTCGGACACTTTAATTAACATGAATGATCTCACCTTTGTCCATAGCATCTTTTTACACGTTATTATATCAGGTAATTGTTAAACTACTCACTGGTTTGGAGAGGTCTGTACTTTCATTAAAATGTCCTGTTTTTTCTGACCTGGCAGATTACCCACATTTTTACGCTTAGAATTTTCAGGTGATTTGAGTTAAATCAATCTGCAAGAAACCGGATGATTTATTTAAAGCACTAGTGGTCTCAAACCAGGAAATGGGGTTTGGTCAATGCTTCTCCAAATTTTAGAAGTTTCAAGGTGCTCCCAGAGCTGTCTGGGAAATAAATCCCTATTGACCAAAGCTATCAAAAGAATGAACTGAATAGTTTAAATTCATTTGAAAACTCCCAACATTCATGGGGAAAAAAAGGCATTCATTAATTTTTAAAATCCCCTTTCTTGTTTCCTCTTGCACGAGAAAAAAAGGCTGGTAGAGAAACCAGGGGCTCTTCCCTCAGGAAACAAAAGCCCTTCCAAATTTTTTGAGCTTTTCAGAAATGCTGCCTGTGGGTTTTTTTGAAGTGAAATTACATTGAAAATGGGGGACGATTAAATAAAATCCAGCCCAAAAACCCAGTGGAGAAGCCCTTTCAGGGCACACTCAGACATGGATGAAACTGTGGCTTCTGACCAATTTTGACCACTTGAAAATGTCAGTTCTCTAAAATCATGGAAAATTGAAATAATTTTTATGCAAGTGACTAGGACTGGCTAAAGCATCTTGCCTGCACCCCGTCAGCCCTGAAGGTGGGCAGTGATCCTGGTTCACTGCTAAAACATGGCTGGGGGGCTGCAGGAGGCTTGGTCCTTCCCAGAGGCGGCTCCAGCTCCTGCCTCCTGCTTTTGGAGAGTGATAGGTAAGAGCAAGATGGGGACACAGGCAGAGGATGAGACTTTTGCCTTGGCTCTTCAAGGACCAAAGCACTGGGTAAACCCTGAAATTTGGTCTGAACACCTAAACCTTCACCTCCTCTTCTTCCTGCTTAGAAGCAGCAGCAGTGCTGAGTTAGAACAGACCACGGAGAAAATCCCGCTCCCCTTCCACATCAGCACTGGGAGCAGCATCTGTCCCCAGCCCATGGCAAGCACAGGCTGTGGCACGTGAAACCTTGGCCAGCTGCTCGCTGCTTGGCTGTCACTGGAGAAAGAGCACCTGGGGGCCCTTATGGCCTTGACCAGACTCACCTGGGGCACACACCTACCCCCGGGTGTGGAGTCCACTGCAGCTCAGCCCTGCCCAGCAGTCCTGGCTGCAGCCTTGTCTTCAGAAGGGGCTTTGTATCATGTTGTCCCACCTCTCCAGCCCGGTCTCCTTTTGCTCCCAGCTACTGGACTGTGGTGGGACCCTGGATCTTGTTCATGGCTCGCTGTGTGTGGAGGTGTCAATGGACCCTGGTACCAGTCCCTGCAGGACTGCACCCCATGGATGAGGATCACCCTGGACTCCCAGATGGTCCTGCTGCTCTGCAACAGTGAGTTGTTGTGTGTTGGATGGTGGTGAAAACAAAGCTCTGTGTGTCACACACTCTTACACAGGGTGTGAATCTGGAAAAAGGGGCTAGAGGGCACCCTGCATTAAGGGACTGTCTTAATTTTTGCCATGTGTTTGACCAAACGTGGGTGTGCGTCTTCCCCAGGGCTGGGGTGGGTCTGCTGTTGTGTCACCAGTCATGTTGGAGAGATGCATCTGAGTCGTGTAAACCATGTGGGGTCAGAGCTGTTGTGCTGTCCTACCCCTGAGAAGAGCCTCTGCCAACACTGAGCCCCCAGTGCTGGGCTGGAGGCCATATCTGTGACTCCCAAACCCACCTCCAGAGGTGAAGGAATGGGGACCAGCTCTGACCCGCAGCCCTGCGGATGTGCCACCTGGGCACAGGAGGCTCCTCTGCCCGCGTGGGCAGCTTGGTGTGGTGGTGATGAGAGTTGTGGTTAACTGGGTTAATTATATTCATGTTGCTAAGAACACGGTGAATTATGTTAATAGCAGCATCTGGGGAAATTACATCTTCATTAATTGGTCTTGATTGCTTTTTGGCAGATGCGAGATGTTTCTGACTTTAACATGCAGGACAAAATTTATTGTGATCAGTGCATGCAGTAAACGCACAAATACCATTACCTTGCCTCACTAATTAACTCTCTGAAGAGGAAGGGATGGCAAAGACCTGCACGGTCATCTCAGCCTTGCTCTCCTGCTCCAGCCAGGACAGGCTTGTTTTCTATTGGTCTGTGCTCTAGTGCTTCTTCTAATAGAGCTTTGAATGTTATTTTCAGTTAATAATGGTAATAATGTGGTTGGCAGATATAGGAAAGCAGTCATGGGGCTGAGGATGCTTCTGATGATGTGTTGTACCCTGCGGTTGGCCTTGCTGCTCTCTGGCTCTGATCTGCCCGTAAGGCTCCTCCTCATGGACATAACTTGGGGTCAGTCAGGTCTATTCACATGCTTGGTGTCAAATACATTGATGATTTGGAGACCTTTGATTCCATCGTGAGAAGAGGAGGCTCACCCAGGCAAGACTGTCCTCAGGGAACCACAGCTGGGTGGCAGGTGGCGAAAGCAGCAATGATCCATGCGCAGCCTGTGGCATCAATCTTTGCAGTTCTTTAGCTTTCAGTCAAGGTAGCAGCAGCAAACAAAGAATAAACCCCATTTCAATGAACTATTGCTATGTAGCAGAAAGCTCTGTTTTTAACCATGGCAGAGATCCTAATCTCTTTGGATAAAGCCCCAAAGCTCCAAGCAAATGCGGAGTGTGGGGAGGAGGTAATGCATTACCTCCCTGGGGAAGAACAGGCTGAAACTCAGGCGAGGCATCGAGTTCCTCATAAGTTATGAGGCTGTTCGTCTGGGGATGGCAGTAAGTTGTATTATGGCCTTGCTTGCTCTGCCTTTTTTTTTTTCACAACACCATCTTTCATTTTAATAGTGGTTTTTCAGCCAGCTTTGTTAGGGCTGCTGCTAATTGGGCTGGATTCATGTGTCCCACCAGGGCACAGGACAAGCCTGGCACTGCTTAAAAGGGAAGGGCGAATTTTACTGCCTGGTGCTTTGAGTAGGCAGAGCCCAGGCTTTGGGGAGCAGGAGGAAGGGGCATGGCAGTGGTGAGACAGGAATTTAGGAACAATTTTAACCCTCTGGCTGCCATGGAAGCTGAGGGATACTCCCCTTGTGACAGTGATGGGACTGAGAGTGGCTCCACATAAGTCAAACAGCCCCTGGGGGGATGAAAGCCCCTTTTGTGATTGATCTTTCTGACCTGGAAAGATGTGGGGCCACCTCTTTTGCTGAGAAATTAGGTTTAAAAGTTCTTCAGTAGTGGAAATGTCAGATTCAGACCTTCATGAAGTGGTTTTCATGGGAATCAGAACTCGTGGCTGGGACAATTTCACCAGAGCTTTGGAAGCAGCAAGGTTTGCACCCTCAAAACCTAGAGTTAGATTTTACTGAGAATCTGTAATGTGCTGAGTGGGGAGCTGGCCATATCCTTTCCATTACACTGCCTCTGTAAATAAGTGCAAGGACCAGGACAGCTGTGATGCATGTGAGATTTGGCTGCAAAGCAACACTCCTGGCTTGCGGAACAGACTTCTACCTGCTGCAGGGCTCACCAGGTCTCTCAGCACAGGGGCCCTGGTAAGTTAGAGAGCTCCAGGGTTTCTGTTTGCGTTCGCAGAGCCCCTGGGAGACTTTCACAAAAAACCTCTCCCAACTCATCCTACAGCACTTTTCACCTCTGTCCTCACTGCCCTACAGCCCTCGCTGGAGCCCCTGGTGCCACAGTCCTGCCAAGCTGGCTGTTCCAAGGTGACCAGAGTTTCTAGCTCTCAGTCACACCACTAAGATGGACAAACCACACTAATGAGATGGAGCATCCACTTGGGATGTCTCAAAAAATACAGCTCTGAAAAGTGGGGCTGTTTAGTCAGAAGTGCCTTCATCTCACTGTCGCTTCAGTCAGTGTGGCAATATGTGCCCCCCTCTCACTGTGGGTCACCTCTTCGCCCAGAGGACAGAAGAGCACGGTGCAGGAGATCTAGGATCCTTCTCCACACCCACACAGATGAACCAGGTGGTAAAACCAGGCCACTTCTTTGCAAAGGTCTTTCCCCATCAGCCACTGTTGTAGTAAGACCAGAAATGTCGGGAAACTGCCCAGAAATGAAGCCTGCCCATACCAAACCGTTCACATTTGCAGCTGAGAAACACAGCAAGGCACTTAGTAGTTGGTAAATGGACTGAATTGTAGCACTGCCTTTATTTTAAAGGGCAATTAGCACTGTGGAAGGATTTTCTCTGCCTCTTCGATATGCCATGTTTGTTAGTTAAAAGCTCAATTTATGGTTAACATTACATAATAACATATGTCACAGCTCTGCAGTTGAGCTGCTCTGTGGCATCGAGAAAACTGTGCCAGAGCAGAAGTCCTGAGAGATGCAAATGGGGGGGAAATAGTGCTGTGAAATTAAATGGTACCCACCAAAATGTAGTGGGGATGTTTTCAGTGAAAGACTGAAATCCTGGATGATGTAGTTATTTGAGGTTTTCCCTTCTTGCACACTTGAGAGGTGGGACTGTTTGATTTGGGTATGGATTTTGCAGATTCTTTTCAGTGAGGGCTGTGCCCAGGGCCAGTGAGGAGCAATGTCAGACAGTTCAGGACAGATAAACCAGGCTGGCCTATGAACCACTCTGTAAACCTGGTGTTAGGGCAGGGAACACTCAGAGTTTCCATCAGGCAAGTGGAACAGCCTGGATGTGTGTGGGGAATGTGCTGGCGTAGCCTGTTGCTTGGACTGGCCCTGGGCTGGAGCATGGCTTTAACTTAAACACCAAGCACTGCAGTGGCAATCTCTTACTGTCACTTAGCTAAAGCAGAGATGATGAAAATGTCACCACTGTGACCACCCTAGTGATGGCTCCAGGCCATGATCTCAACTGTTGCCATGTCCACTGCTGACAGTGAGTGGGAAATACTCTTTCTTGGGGAAGAAAGTTTTCTATCAGTAGTTGCAGAGTGCTGGGTCCCTGCTCTTTGTTGAGCCAGGCTGTCACAAGAGAGATCAGAAATCATTTATTTTTAACGCTATGAATATGTAGAAACTTGTCTGAGCTTCTGCACGCAGTGGCCATGAATTTAGAAACGGCATCAGGAATCATGGCATTCGGCATCCTGTGAATCGGGTCAGAGCTATAAATTTCTCTTATTGGTGCACAAGCCATTTGCCATACGTGACTTTCTGAATTTGTGGTCATTTCTCTCCCTACCCCTGTGTGCCGAGTGTATGACTGAGATTTTATATTGCACCTCTGAGACACAAAGTCCTTCTGGTGCTTTTGCCTCGCATCCTAAACAGGCTCACTTGCTCTCTGGCCTGTCCCCTTGGCTAATGGCTTCTGGCCACAGCCTGGCCCTTAAATCACAGGCTGCACCCAGACAGGCATAAACTGTGACTCTCCCCAGACAGGGAGGATTTGATTAGAGTGGTGAGGGATGTGACTCTGAACACAGGTGCTCAGCCTTGCGAGAACAGCTGCTCCTACACTGGGCCCAAGATGGGTCCTCTGGCACAGGCACTGAAGGCAAGTCCTACAGAGACCTCAGACATGCTCACTGAGCCTCTCCAAGGACAGTCATTTGGAATACAAAGGGAGGAATGTTCAGCGTGGATATCGTGGGGGTATGTTAAGATGATCTGTGTGTTGGGAGGAAAGCTTAAGCTAAGGAAGTTCACACTGTGGAGACTGGAAGATGGTGCTGCCATCCACCTCCTCCACTTTACTGCCTGTGCTTTTCCTCCCCCACCTCTATCTGTTCTAGACATAAAAGCTTTTTTTATCGCAAGATTATTTTTGCTCAGTGAACTAAAATGAAGCATTTGCAACCTCTCCTCCCCAGTGCAAGTGCTCCCAGCAGCAGTGCTCTCCACCTGCTCCTGGCCCCTCTGGGCACCCTAGGAAAGACAAGCCCAGCAGCAGGACAAGATCAGGCTATTGCCAAACCCAGCTCCACTGAGGAATGGGTTCCCCTATTCCACAGATCTGCCCCCTATGAGCCTGGTGAATCACCAAAGGCAGCAGATGCAACTAAGATGTTTCCTAACTAATTTTTAATCCTTTTGGCACAGCAGTGCCAACACAAAAACATGAACTGCATCAAAGCTGTTTATTAAATTCTGGTCTGGCTGCAGTTGTGCAACCCCACTGAAACACTTCGGTGCAGTAACATGAAATAAGAACAGTGGATTTCCTCATGTGTCACTGAGAACTGTATCTTGCCAGCAGGTTGTTCTTGAGGCTGATACACAGGTGTTATCAGGGTCTGAACCCAATTATGAGGGTGGAGCAGGACATGGGAAATTGCACATTTCTGGGTCAAAGAGCCGATATGGCCCCTTCTACTAACTCAGAGCCACTTTTCAAAGCCAAGGTCTCCAGCAAACTACATGTACAACTCTGTTTCCATCAGGATAAGGTTTCTGTGCTTGTTAAAGGCTGAACCTTTGAGCCTTTTCAACTTAATCCTCTTCCAAGTGTATTAGGTTTTTGGGGAGATTTTTGAAATGGCAAGGCTTCCCGAATTTCTGATCTATTGGTGCATATCTAGAGCACTTACCATCATCCATCAGGGCCCTGCCAACATGCAATCTGAATAAAAGCAGAGAGAAAGCACCTTTGCCATCACGATTTTTCAACTATAAATTGCTGGAAGTTGATCTTTGTGAAAAGAGCACTAGCTTCATGTATTTAGTAGGGAACAGGCATTGGACAAAGGAAATACCAGCTACAGGGCTGGTGCTGCAGGGCTATAAATGTGGGAACAGGTTGATAATAGAAACTGGTTTGTGGGTGCTAGCAGACATGAGCAAAGAGAAGTTTTGAAAGCAAAGGTTTCACAGGAACTGTCCCTGAAGAAACACTCTGAAACTGAGACTAAAGCAAATGCCACTCTCTGTTGCCACCTCAAATAGAAACTAGAGGAGGTGAGAGCATCCCTGAAGATGCCACCAGCTCTCTTCCCCATTTTTTGACAAGTGTCCATGCACAGCTTCAGGGTTAACCCACCTTCTTGTCTATATTTCAAGTTCCAAACTTTTTAATCAAAGAGTGGCCCAGCCTTCAAAAACAAATCCAAGTACTATTATACTTTGAAGAAAGGATGGTCTTGCCCAGCAACCACTTAAAATGAAAAAAAAAAATTACTACATTTTTATTGTTATGGTAAAAAGTAGGACAGAGACAGAAAGTCATAGCTGCTTTACTTTGTTCCTTAGAGACGGGGAACAGTGCACATCTGGCTTTAAATAAATAACAACAGTAACTTCCCAATGGCCTTTTGTCTCCCAGCCTCAAGAGTTTCTGAACTAGCTGAAGGCCTCTTTCTTGTTAAGAGCTTCTGTCTCACTCCAACCTAGAGGTTTGTGACAAAACTGACGTTATTTTGTGGAAGGGAGGAAGTAGATGCGTTAGTGAGTGCATTGCCTCTTGGCTGAGGTTTAGGTTTATTTGAATTTATTATTTCTGATGTGATCAATTAATCACTTACTGAACATTTTACTTTAAATGTGGTCAAGGACTGCAGTCTACAGTCAGTCAGTCTATCTGCTCCCACTCTTGGTCCCCCTCTGCTATGTAGCAATGTCCCAGCACTCCCTCCTACTGTCTGTCTTCAAACCACATGTTTTTCACAGCTCAGAGCTGCAGAAGGCTGTAAAGATCCCCTCAGCACAGCATGGTGGGAGTGTAACTGTGTACACTCTGTTTTGCTCATAATACTGAGCAGTTCTCTGACTAAACACACCTTTCTCTTCCCAGCCATCACTAACCAGTTATTCTTCTTTCAGCATAACTTCAACCTGCCACTTAGCCATTAACTGCATCTCTCTGTACCTAAAAATTATTTGAAATGAAACATTCAATTATTACAGAGCTTAAACACCAGAACAAGGCTGCTGTTTGACTTCTTTGTTTCAGAAATGATAAAACACTCCAGCGTTAAACCCCTGTTCTCTCCAACAGCAGCCGAGCCACTAAATTGATGACATGCGGATTAACCAAACAGTCCAGCAAATCATTGGTAGAAAGGGCTGTTTGTGAGGTGCAAGGACTGCTGTCTGAATCCATTTGATGTGCAGGCATCTCACAGTCATTACTCATTACCAACTCCTTCCTCCTGCGGTGTAATTTTCCAATATGTTCTCCCTCATTTTCACAGGGAAGATCTCTACCGTCGCTTGCAACTGCAACTGCACCTGCACCCATCGAGCCCGTTTCTTGAGACTGGGGTAAAACTTGAATCAGATGAGGCCCAAAAGGTATTTTCTGCAGCTCTTCTGCTTTAGATGTTGAAAAGTCAAATCCATGGGTTAGTAATCTGCAGCCATCTGGCTCACAGCCAACTTCCCTCCTCTTCCTCTTGCATGAGGCACCTGTCCTTTGCTCTGCACCAGTGCTGCTGGAATGTGCCTCCTCTGACACACTTGTTTTCTGACACTTGAAATACGCAGACACTGCTTGATTCAGGTACTGAAGATTCATTTCATGGGATGTTGCCTCAACCTAAGAAAACACCCAGGATACACTCAGTTAAAAGGAGCCATGTTTCAATTCAGCACTGCGTGATTATTTTCCATGAATTACTTTTGCTACATGAAGGGATGGAATTTAAAATTCTTTTTCTCAGGCAGCAGAAAGACTCGGGGGAGCTAAGCAAAATGTCAGTAGTTCTTTGTTATTGCTCCTATAATGGGAGCAATAGAGGGCTTACCTCCGTGGGATTTAGCCAGAGATCTCCATCACTGGGATTTTCTGCTGATTTTATGGCACATACCAGCATTCGAGTTATTGCCTCTTCTACACGGGCTTCATGATCTGCATCCTGCCTCAAGAAAACAGAAAGTTTTAGGAGATAGATTAGCTCTTGGGTCTGTGCAGAAAGCTGAAAGGACTTGGGAAGAACATGAATGGCCTTAGTTTGAAAGCCATACTCATGTATGCAAAGTCAATGAAAGGTTTCAGACTTTTGATGCTCCTACTCCTGTGTACAGCCCCGACACAGGTGACAGCACAGGCTCATCTGAACCACGATTTGCAAAAACCAGATTCTAGTATGTGTATATAATCTTTTCCCTCATTAGCATTCTGTTAATTGAATCTGGTGTTTAAAATTACAATACAATGTTAGCATTTAATTAATGCATGCATTTATAGAGCTCTTTAGGACTAGAATGGCCATGGAAGTACATAGCACATTTTTTATATCTACATATTATGTCTAATTTAAGTACTTAAAACACACAGGATGTTCTAGGAAGGCAGCAGCTATCTATGGGCTATAGAGGCAAAAAAGTGAGCCTTAAGAAAATGTAGGAAATATTTTATCATGTAACAGCAGCTGACATACTTCTGTACTTCTGAACATCAGCAAAAGGAAAAACATGTTTCCTCTGAAAGCCCTCCTGCAAATCTAAAAAGTTAATAGCAGGCTGTTTCTTTCAGGCCTTCACTTCCTCTATCATCCCCCTTAAGGCAGCTGGACACTAGCTGATTTAGGATAGCAGAACAAAACTTTATAAGATCTTTTTAAGTTTTCTTTCCCATTCGAGTTTCTTGTATGTAGAAGGGTAGGGTGTGTGGAAGGAAATGGAAGACTCCCCAAACAAGATGGGTGGTTTGGTTAATTCAATGACAAGTGCCTAGACATTGATACATAAATTTGCTTTAATCGAGATGCTTTAGACATAGGAGTTTTGGACCTCGTCAATCCACAGCCCTGATCAGTCTGTGGTTTCAGGGAACACATCAAGCACATGCATCTTGCCAGTATGAATGCTGAAGGCAGTAATTCAGCCTGGAACCCTGAGCTGATTTTGGGGTAGAAGCAGGAGAAAGTGTTGTTGGCATTTTGTGGCTTTGGATGCTTGGCTTATTAATGACCTTATATAACAAGCCCCCAAAACACAGACTTTGGAATCTAAATGTGGAAATTATTTAAGGTGTTGCATTCTTGGTATTCCTCCTGGCCTGCTGAATAACAGGGCTGTACTGATTGCATGACAGTATGTTAGGAAGCAAGGAATACTTTGAGTAGCTCACATCCAGCTGAAAACAAATTAAATTTCTACTCTAAACTCTTGCCAATATAATTAATGGTTTCACTGGGACTATAATTGTTGGTGTGATTCACATCTGTCAATATGAAAGCAGCTGGTAACAGCTGCGAGCAAGAACTGCTTACTTTGGTAATGGAAATGTTCTCAGTATTGTCTTTTAGCATCCATGTCACACTTTATTTTTACAGAGGGACTGCCCAGCACCTAACAAACAGTGCTGCCATCATCAGCTGTACAGATAATTTCTGTAAGAAACTTTCACCTGGGCTGCAATAGCTACATTTGCTTATGGCAGCTTCTGATATTTGGGGAGGGGGAGGGTGTGTGTCATTCATTAGTAAGATCCAGCAAACACTCCTTTGTTTCTGATGGCACCCACACAACTACCCACTCTTGCTGTCACCAAACAGGATCTTGGTGACTTCTGCAAGACCTTTATGACCAGAAAGGAGTTTAGCTCCACTGATTTTTTTTTTTCCTTGCAACACATAAGAACAGCTAGAAATGCTACAGCTAAGGCACCACCCCAGCACCTGGGAGCTCCCAGCTGAGCACAGCTGATCCATCCTGACCTGCTTCTCCAGCAGGGACAATTTGTGAGGCACAGCTCAGGGTACGAGAGTGTGTATTGACATCAGGGCCTTTCCACACCCAGGGCACACAGCCAGTTCCTCTGAATTACCTCAAGGGCTGCTCAAATTTAAGGCAGGCTTAAATGGCTGCTCTACAATATATAGTTGGTGCTTTCTCTGGCACTGGACACAACCTGACTGTACTTAGGGCTACGGAAGACCTCATAAGAAAGTATGGGCTGTGGGCTTGCTGTCCTTGCTAAATATGTAGTTTCATATGGAAAATTTCTCCATGAGGGAAACCCCCAAGTGAGTTCCCCTGCTCTGCCAATGCTTGGTTTGATGCTGGTATGAGAAATGTATCGTGTGGTCTTTGAACAGCAGCTGAATGTATGTGTTCCTCTTCCCTGCAGATTCCCAGTCTAATATCATTTTTTAAAGTAGAAAAAAAAGGCAATGAGTACTTTAGTGAGGCAGCTTTCCCAGGCCATTTCAAAAGATTTTGGGTTTTTCTGGTAATATTAAGCCAGGATTAATAATAAAGTAATTTGAATCAGAAAACCTTCTGGAGCATTGAGATGATCTAGTGGAAGATGTCCCTGCTCATTGCAGGGGGGGCTGGACTAGATGACCTTTAAAGGTCCCTTCCAACCCAAACAATTCTGCAATTCTATGATATCCCTGGAACCATCACATACATACTGGTTAAGATAAGCAAGAAAAATCAGAGCCTGGGGAAAAGAAAATTAATTAAATACTTGAGGAAATCCAACTTCAGGCAATTCAAAACTATCACAGAGAAACGAAAATTCCAAAATCCTCTTCCACCTCCTTCCTATCACATTAATCTGATTTAAATTCTAATTTAGCTTTGCATGTAAGCATGTGCTTGAGGTGAAGTTGCTGTTGAAACGTGATTTCTGCTGAACTGTGTCTTCAGATCTGGAACCCTGAAAGGTTCTTCAGGAAAAAAACATATCCATAAGGGTTCTTCCCTCCACAGCCTCTGAACACAACACACCCAATAGGGCTGAACTTGGCAGGCAAGGGACAGAAGGCCATGTGCACATGGAAGTGCTACATCACCATGACATAAAAAGGAAAATACCAGTTCAATCCAAGAGTTTATGCTGACAGTGATAGGATCAATGGATTCCACATAGTGCCACCAGTGTCTTGGAACGAGCAGGACCTGGAATTGGAGACAATCACATTAGGGTACCAAGGGAAGGATGAAGAAAGATAAGGTGTTTTAATTATAGGTCATGTGGGATGCAGACACAGAATGAGGCAAAGAAATAGGGGTGGGAAGTCATTTATTTCTTCTAAAGCACCTTTTCACAGGACTTAAATGCCCACTCTCTCCTCCCACTGTATCAATACTATGGTGTAAGAAATGGACATGATCCAGAGCTGCCTTTCATCCAAACTCCTTCCCACGTGAGCAGGACTGTAACCTCGTAATTGCTGTAGGTAAGCAAAGTCCAGCCCTACAAAGGGGGTGCAGCTGGAGTAGCAGTAGATCGGGGCTTTAGAGAAAGTCTCAGCCAAGCAGGAATTCTTTTGTAGACTCTCCAACTGAGCAGACTTTCCAGTTCCTTTAGAAGAACTGCCAGCTGGTTTCCCCAAAAAGCAGGTATCCTAATGCTCCTCTGGGTGACTAACAATATGTAGCTTTAATTCTGGTCAATAATCGCCAGTATTACATTTGTCACTTTTAGTAGATAGGCTTTTAAAAGAAAGTGCCGTGATTTCTGGGACAATCTAGTTTAGATCAGAGCTTTATAACTACATCAGGATGATAGCTTGACATAAAATTGATTCTAACCCATGGTTTCTAAGGTACGAGCCATTGATGTTGTTTTGATGATAGAGGACAAGCTTTACAGATTACTGAACATGAGATTAACATGGCACTATCAGGAAAAGCATAAAAGATATTTTTTGACAAGGAATAAAAATGGTCAGAGACAGACAAAAATATACACTTCAGAATGGGGAAAGTGAAGCAATGATCTGTATCTGAATTGCAGACAATTTTTTTTCTTGGTAGACACAAATTACTTAGAAGCATGTTCTGCTACCCAGATAGCCCTGTGCTTCATTATATCAAAACACGGCTAATGAGAAAATGTCTGTATAGGAAACAATGATTGTGACTCTAGTCCTGCACTTACAGGACACTCAGAACAGAGTCATTTTTGGGCCAGATGACAAAATGTTCTCCACAGGCTTCAATTTAAGTCAAACAGAAAAGCAGTGGCTCTCTAAAGGTCAAAAACATTTGAAAATTGTACTTTAATCCAGTACAGCATACAAAACAGAGAAGGAAGTCGGTCAGTGGAGGGTCATTATTTTAAAAATATTACTAATTTGTTATTCCTGCCATCTGTATGAAACCTTGACTGCAGTCAACATGTTTCCTACATTGAACAGGTTTCAGAGTTGTGCTTTTATCACAGAAACATCCACTCTAAATGAAAAGTGCAGCTGCATTAGCAGCAACGGGTTTATCTGTTAGGAAGTGTTGCCCTACGTTTCACTGACTGCAAAATCACATGAAACCTCCCCCAAACACTCATCTGCTCTATAAGGGATCTTACGCTGAACTCTGCTAAAGAATCTAGGTGCCCTCCAAATGACTGGGTGTAATGATGAGGCCTGGAAAACTTTGTTTTACAGCAGAAGAAAGCACAGCTCCTGCAAGTGGCTGTTTGCAACAACAGGATTCGTCCTATGAGATCTGTGTAGGAAAAGCGAGTTTTGCAACATGCTGGAGAAGTGGATGAAGACACCAGGGAACTGGGGTATGGCACAGAGGGACTATATAGCAAGGGAAAACAAGCGAGAGACAAATTAAGGGAACTGTAAGAGTGTTTCAGTCAGAAAAACAAGATGGAAATTAGGTGCTGGCTCAACACGACTGGCATGCGAATCAGGAACAGAATTGCTTTGGAAAGAGAAGGTACAGCCAGGAGGAAAATACAACTCCCCCAATGTGTCCTGTGTTTTCAAACCTAAGAAGAGGAACTTGGTCTTTTAGAGACTGATCAGATTCTACTTGCCAGCAGGTTGAGGGTAATAACTGCGAAGTTGTGCCTTTCTGCAGCTGGCACTGTTTGCTGATGCAATTTATAGAAGAGCTACAGAGCTGTGACTCAAACAGGCAAAAGAGGTTCCATAAAGACACTTGCTCTCCCTCTTATTTTTGGGCAAGCTTATGCATGTTAAAATAAGGATTTATAGCAGGAAGAAAATTGAAATTATCAAAAAGCAAAAGGACTAAAACTTTAAGGAAGATGAAGAAATGGAAAAAAGTGATTAAAACCAAAAAATACATCTGGCAAGCAAGCAGAACTAACAAAAGACCAAAAACTCCCGACAAAACAAACAAAAAACAGCAAAGAGAGAAGTACAGTAGGATTCTTCTACCTTTACAAACTAGTATTCTTCTCGGTTTGCAAATTAGAAGCAAAAAAACCCCACAACAGAATGAAAACAAAAACCCACCACCACCACCTCTATCAATCCTACAATAAAATAAAGCAGACTTCCATATGTTTATGGATGTGGGACACAGATTTAGCTACATTCCAATAGGAAATGTGAAAGTAAACCACAGTGAAATAACACACACACAAATGCAGCAAACATTTTACAGGGAAAATGTGAAGTGCAATAGCAAGACAGAACTATTCCAAGCTAAGAGATAATCCTGTGCTAGCCTGCTTTCTGCAGAACATATCTAACTTTGCAGGCTGGGAAGATACTGATCTAAACAGCAACCAATCAGATAATTTTAATATTTAGGCTAGTGATAGGCAAATATAGAAAATGAAGTCAAAGTAGGACAGAAATCCCAGAAAAGATAAAATGAAATTCTGTAATGGGAGGAGAGAAACCAAGGGAATACTTGGGAGAGCAAGGGGAGCAATGCTGAAGACTTGTACAGCACAGAGAACAGACCAGGTTTAAATTCTCAGTGGACATGATTAACTCAAAACAGTGCAAAGGTAGGGCAAAGGTGGAATTGCTTCAAAAAGAGAGCATATCCTGAAGTGAAATATTATACCAAGAAATTTCTGCTCATTAGGAAAAGGTATTTAGGTAAATGCACATGAAAAGGAAGCCAGTGTGATGGGAAGATAAAGATGTAGGGTCGTGGGGGGACCCCAAGGAAATCCCAAAGCTGCCTGTAACCATGGCAATGAAAAATGAAATAGATACAAGCAGAGTCAATTCTCTGGAAGCACCACCCGGGGACTCTGTGGGAGTGCTGCTACCCCAGCCTATGCCCTGTCCCTGCTGGTGCCTGGCTGTCCTAGTCCTAGTAAGGTGCTCCTTACCCTGCCTCCCTCCTCCCTCCTGAGCTGGTGTCTTCCCACGCGCTGAAACTAAGCTCCAAGGGCCACTGATGTCAGAAACACGAGGACAGCCCTTGGGAAAAGGACAGTGAAGAGGGAGGGAGTGGGGCTGTTACATTCCTTGTCCATGGCAACCCTGGCAGGAGACTGAAGCTCAGGGGAGGTGGTGAGGAGTTAGGAACTTGCAGCTTTCACCTTTGGATTGCCTGGCTTTTGGGGTGCTCAAGGGGTTCTCCCTATGTGTTACAGGCTGAGTGCTGTTTTTATCACCAATTCCAGTGTAAATTCAGCTCCTGGACTCTTCTGCTTCTTCTGTGATGGAGATGATACTTCTTGTGTCTCAGGGTTGGGTTTGGCTGACTGCTTGCTCTATGGGGTGACTTGGGGCCAAATGAAAGTTTGGGAGACTTTCATTTGTAGTCTTCCAAATGAAAGTTCTTTATTCCTTCCCAAAGAATTATCAACCATCTACTATGCATAATGCTGTGGACAACTCTGAATCCTCCTTCACTAAAATAACCTTTTAAAAGTATTTTGTATACTTGGAGCTGGAATGTTTCACTGCCTTTTAAAAAGTTTGAGTTATCGTATTTCTTGACTTGCTACAACACTTTTTTCTTTGGTATCAATTATATTTTTCTTGGCTATTCAGACTGTATGCTGTTCCCCACTTTAAGCCCAATCTGAAGTTCTCACTTCTTTTCTTTAAAGGTGGCACACAGGGAAATCCCTTCCTGACTTCATGAATATTTCTGCTTGCTCAGCGTTGGGTTAGAAGTCAGAGGTTTATTTGTGCTGTTGGGAGCTCTGGTTGCCAAGCAGGATCCTGTGGTGTGTTAGATGCCACAGCAGGAGCGCAGAAAGAGAAAACCTTGCAGCTATATGCAGGAACTGAGTGACAACTGTATTTATGGACAAAGACTGAGTTCAAGATGTGTTTCTTTAGACTTTCAAGAAAGCAGATAAGCAAAAGCAGAGGAGGGGAGCTTCTGAGCAGCAGACCACGGTGAGAGACAGCAAGCAGTAATGTTGATCTTTTTCTAAAATCAGTACTTCCCATATTGTGACAAAATTTTTCAAGACTGGAAGGGAGCATCCTTCTCAGACTCAATGAGACTCTAAGACTAGTTCAGTCAGGCCTTTCCTTGCACTTCTGCACTGCAGCTCTTCCAGCTTCAGGCTGCACCTGGGGCACAGGGCCAGGGCACAGGAGAGCTGAGTGCTGCCTTTAAACAGCAAACAGTTTAGGGGGTCCTGTCTGGGGCAGTGTGAGAGGGAATGGTGTTGCTCATGGGAGCCCAGTGTCCAAGCTGCTTGCTCTCCATCTGGAGGGCTCCTTTTATAGCCTGTGCTGAAGGACAAGATGAGATGAATGTTCCTGCAGGAGTGTAATTGTATAAGATCACCTTGTAGAGGTGCCAGGTTCTTCCCAGTGATGGCACATAGGGCACCTGTCCTGAATCAGGTTTAAGCTGAGGATGGCGGATCCCACCCTAACTCTCTTAACACTTGTCCCAGAGCATGGGGTGGAATGTTCTAGAACAGACATGTTTTGCCACATTTGTGGTCTTTTAGGCAGCATTTGTATATTTGTGAAAAGAATCAAGGTGTCACCAGAAATGTTGCAGAATTTACTCAATTCCCTACTTAGCACTGAGCCTTGCAACCACCACACAGGTGACCAGGTTCAAATATTTCTAAGGAGCCTCATCTGTGTGACACACCTTGAGCTTGTAACTTTGTGGATATAGTCAGGTACTGCTGCAAGCCCTTCACCTACTCAGCTGCCTATTTGAATAAGCTTGATATCTAAATGTTTTCCTAATTTGTCTGAGAACAGATCACTAATGTAAAACTACAAGTTGTGGTAAGACCTCTGTGGACAGCCATAGGTCAAGTACAGGATGAAACCTTATAAAACCTAAAGTCTCAGACAACTACCAAAATTCATAACAGAGGTTCACCTCTGAACAACACAGTGGAAGGGCACAAAGGATGCAACTGAAGTATGCATTGTGCATTGGTACAATGTTATATGAAGGAATTCTGCTTTTAGGCAGAATGGGTGTAGAAAAATGGCTTGTAGCAAACACCGACCAGAAGGTGGCATTAGACACATTAAGTTTTTGATATTCAAAGCTGCACTCACCCTACATGCAGCTGCTCTCCTGAATACCTAAGAACACCTTTGTCTTTATTTTTTCAACCCTTTATTGTTACAATAATCCAAAATGTTCCGTGTTACCCTCCGAGAATGAGTGGAGATTCTACATATTAGCACAAAATAAGGCAGCCCACAAATTCTGCAGTAATTGTATTGCTTCTATGTGAAAACCACTGTTAAGCACGTATCAAGACTGTTATTATTTAGGGATTCTCTCTCTTGTTAACAAAGGAGTTCTTCTAGGTCATTCCTTTCCTCTCCATCAAATAGCAGCAGTCCCCAGCCACCTGCCCCATAAGCTTCTGGATAAGATGCTGGATGAAGGCAATACCTCACTGCTCCATCATTGCTTCCACATTACTCCCCCCTCCACCCTGAAATCCAAAAAGTATTCCCTTCATGGAAATGCAGACAAATTGTATTACTGAGCTGGCTCAAGAACTTTATTCCTAGCAAGATTAATTTGTAATTGCTTTAAGCCTAATTAAAATTAAGATCATATTAAAGGTTCACTAACACACTTGATCATTGCAAAGGAGATTATAAATTGAAATAGTGTTGGGGACCAGGGATAATGCACTGCTGAATGGATGTGACATTTTTATCAATAGCAAAAATTTGTTCTTTGTGCTTTAAATTATTGAATGATGCAACCTTATGAAGTGCTGAATCCAAAACTAGCAGTATGAGTAGGAGCTAATGTAGTGCAAACAATGAAGGTTGATCACAGATTCCTCATTTGCATCTGTACCAATTGCAGAGCATACACTTCCCAGTTGATAGGTATCATCCTCTTGTTGGAAACTACTATCCTGCTTCAGCCTGCCATCTCACCAGTTTATGGGAGCACTCCTTAGTCTGCCTCCTCAAAATCAACTGGATTAGCAAAAATCCATTCCTTAAATCGTTGAAGGCAGCTGGGTTTGCCAGCTAGGGACAGGGGAACACTCACACAAGTTGCTGAGCTGGCAGGTCAGAAGAGGTGACAACATCTGGTAGGAGAATGGTGAGAGGGCTCTGGAAGAGGCAGCTCCACCTTGTGAAGCGGTTGGAGCAATGAACATTGCAGAATTCCTTTGGAAAGGCCTGACAGCTTGAGATGTGCAGCACTGCGTTACAAGGACATGCATGGCTGAACAAATGAAAAAGGGTAATTCAGACTTCAAATACAGACCACGTTGATTAAATAAAGAAGGACACAACTTACGGCAAGAGACTAGGAATTAAGAGCCCCGAGCCCTACTCTCACACTGCTGCTGACTGCCTGCGTGACTGTAAACCAGGCACTTATAGCTGAACTTTCTCAATAAAACAGGATTAATAATATCCTCACATCCCTGTAAAGCATCATGAAACCTCTGGGTGCTGTGTGCTCTAAATGCAAGTATCACTGAAGTATTTATTAAAGGAACATGTGAAAGCTATTCACTACCAAAGTATGAGCTCCTTTGCTAGCTCTACATACTCATTAATCAAATACATTTTATGCAAAATACTGGTATCAGAGTTCAAGAAAGTTCTAAAGCAGATAGATTGGAGGTGGTTGCAAGAACTGTGATGGAATTAGGCAGCTGATTCAACTACTTCTCCAAATGTTTGCAGTTTTTGTACAAAAAAGTCTAGTAAAACAACTGTCAGCAAAGAAAACTCCTGTGCTGAGAGAAATGTGTCAAGTCTGAGTGCAGAGTAAAGAAAGAGAGAAATTCCACAGTCAATTTGATAAGATTTTCTAACCTTTAATTAGCCAGTTAAATGACTTACAGGAATATAAAGTAATGTAAAGCTTGTATGTAAATGGTACCTGTCCTGGACTGAGTGTAACGACATGAGCTGTTGAGTTCCTAAACTTGGGAAAGCGTTTCAGATCAGGGTTGGCAACGTTGACTTTGCTGAATACGCTGGATTCCTCATAAGGGATCCTGGTCGGATAAAGGAAACTGGTGTCACCAGGTGGGAAGAGGTGCCATCTCTTCCTGAAAATAGAGAGAAGACAAAAATGTATTCAGTGCATGTCACTTACAGCAAAGAACTAAAGGCAGTAGCAAGGTTTTCAATAAAACATAAATCTGTCTTCGCTGTGTGAATCTCCTACGCAGTGAGAACACAGGCAGTGCTTACAGGCTGTCTCCTGAAAGTGTTTTTAAAATATTTCACTTTTTAATTTTTTAACTGAAAAGATTTACAGCTTCTCACCAATTATTTCTAAAAGGCAGATAACATAAAATTTAAAAAAAAGCTCTCCCATCTGGTTTCTCTGTCCTCCCTTTTACATGCAGCATTTACAGATGCTCAGAGAATTAAAAACTGCTCCATAAACTAGAGGGAATAGTTTTGTTAGAGACAATGTATTTTTGTTCAGTGAATGAATGGCTTTCAAAATCCACGTTTGTTTTGAAAGGAGGGCATCGTGTGTTTAGGATGGCAATAGTAAAAGGGTATAGACATGATCTTCTGTTTCCTATCATCACCTGGAGTACTTACGAGGCTGTTAGTCACAAACCCTTCATTCTCAGTAAAAATCACCTTAATGCTCCCATGCCAAAGATGGCATAAACGAAACCCAGACACACTCATAGACATAAGCATCCTGAAACATCTGTATTTTTTGTGTAATTAGTACCATATGATGAAAATGTGGCTTGTGTGGGCCATTGGGTTTAAGAACTTACTGGTGTGACTAAATGCCCAGATGGAGCACAACAGGGTTGTTCTGTTCCTTGTCTGGGGACACTCATGTGCCAGGTTGCTCTCTATGTGCCCAAAGAAGCACGTGAATGCACCACAGTGCAGGACCAAGCAGAGCTGAGGCACAAACCTTGTTCTCAAGGGTTAATGTCTCTATTTCACTTACACAGACCAGATCAAAGGGAAAAAAAAAGAATATGCCAGAACGGGTGGTGCCAGTTTTATGGGTACTATAAATGAAATATCTTAGTGGGTACATATGTTATTTAGAAACAGAAGTTTTATATGGCGGTACTTTGGGTGATAGAAAAAACCAGAAGGAATACACAAAGAGAGAATTTATTACATTTAAGAGGTGCCAGACAAACATGACCCATACACCAAGCAATGGAAAGGTAAAGGCAGCACTTTACAGCCCAGCTGGACAACTTGTGCAGCTCTCCTCTTTGTTTTGGACTCTACCAAGAGCTTTTCTTTTTGTTCCTTTTACTTGGTATTCACTTCTTACTTTTTGTCTACTGCTTCTGGTTGTCAGTTCTAAGTCACAGATCTGAAAATAGGAGAAAAGCAACTAAATGGCACAAAACCAGAAGAAACAGGAACAGAAGAGATAGGAATAGCAGGATAGCCAGAACTGGAGAGACCAGCACGGATGGAAGTGCCATGGGCCGCTGACATTTCTTGGTAATTACCAAAGCTACTGCTGGGCACAAGCACAAAACCAGTTCTTCTGAAACTCAAGCCTTGCTGCAACTTTATTTTGCCCTCCAAGCTAAATCCTCTGAAGGGGCGGAGAATGACTAGGTTAGGAGGCTCAGGGTTAATCCTGCAGGCTCATGACAAAGCAATATCATGAAGCAAAATATTAAGAAGCCCGAGGGATGCAAGGAGGAAATTCAAGATAGCAACAAAGGGCTAAGGAGTCGTCCCTGGCTTTCCTGCAAAGGCAAATCTATTTAAGTTTAGCATAAGCTTATATTCTTTTACAAAGCTTGTCTTGTTTGCGAGTCTCAAAAGGGAATCTTTCTGCTCTGAAGAAGAGCACACGATTCACAAGCTTGTGGAAGTTTGCAATCTATTTAAAGGCTTTGCTCTTGAAGAAGAAAACAACTTTGTCTTTTCAGGCTGTGCAAAGGCTTTAGACTTCTTTCCCTGAGAGGAACAAGGATTTTGTTCTACTAGAGGGGGAGGAAGTGTCTTGGGAAGGCAGGCAAAACTGCTACGTGATGCTGGAATGCTGGCTGCAGTTCAGCACCTGAAGGTAGAGATCAAAGAAGCTTGGCAGGTATCACGTCTGCTAGATCACTGTACTTATTTAATACACCCAGTATTTAGGTGGATCCTTAGAAGATATTTAGGCATTTAAATCTCATGGTTTTCAATGAGACTTCTGGCTCCTGAATACACTTTAGTGTCTGGACTTCAATGCACAATGCTTACTGATGTGATCTGAAGTGTACACGACTGGCTGCAGCACTGTGCAAGGCTGAGGGAGGCTTCTGGAGTGTCTCTGCTGCACATCCACCCAAGGATCTCAAGGCCACATAAAAATGTGAAGGAAAACCCAGCTGGAAGCTAAACAGAGTTACCCTTCTTAGAGATAAGATGATGATGAATTCATTTCCCTGAAGCCTTAAAGCCAGTCAACCTGTGGCACTGCCCAGCTAGAAGCCAGCACACTGGAATTCCAATCCTGCACTTTCATCACACCACCACCACCGTGATTCTACTGTTCTATAAAATGTCAGAATAATTAATCTCATTGAAATCCCACTAGCAATTTACTCCTTCCACTCCATAGTATCAAACCTAAAAAATGTGTACAAAGTTTTCGTTACCCTAGCACTACTCTAGCAATAATAGATAACAATAAAAAAAAACAAACCTGAGGCCAATATGAAAGGAAAGGAATGAAAAAAAAAAAAGAATGGGAAAAAAAAAGACAGCAGGCAAACAAGCAGAAAGATACAGGAACAAAGTCACATGCTCCCACATGAGTTTGGAGCCTCAAATGTCCCTTTTAACTTTGCTCACAGCTGGCTGCTTCCATCCTGATGTTCCCTTTTTAAATTAATTCTAGCAGGCTATTAGAGGCTCTTGCACAGAGAATATTGTAAAAGTCTAAAGGAGTTTATTTCTATTTTGTTTCGGGGCTTTTTATTTTTACCTCTTTATCTCCTAATTCCAAATTCCTGAATTCATAACTACTAGGAATGTTTATTATTGAATTACATAACACATAGATCAGAAAATAAAACTGTGATAGCTCTATGACCAAGCCAAACTCCAACCCCCTGAAGTTCTGCCATTTCCTGTAGTTATGATGCTCTTCAATCATTGAGAGCTCAGAAAACCAAAATAATCAGGACCTAGAATTAATACTCAAAGAGTCCAAAACTAGCTTTAAGCACAGTATAACTCTTCCCTATATTTGCTGTACGTATATGCACTTGTTACCTTCCTTCTACTTGCAACACTAAGTTGCAGCCATAGGAGTCCAAATGGCAGGGGGTGTTTGCTCCTTCAGAACCAATCCAAAGCGTGCTCTCTTTTCCACTTCTTCCAGGAAAACCAAAGTCAGACCACCTTATATCCTACAGCAACAAAAAGGTCATATATGTAAGCTGTTGAACTGATTCACGTCCTTCCCTCAGTTCTCAGTCTCTCATCTCCTTCCACTGCTCAGTCACTCCTTATCCACTGCAGCTGTTGGTCCTTGGTGGGGTTCTGGAGCATGCGTGGCCTGTGCCCCTTCCTCCAAAATTATCCTCTCTAACAGCATTTCTTCTGCTGACTTTCTTCTCCTGACTACATAACCTCCCAGATCTCTGTCTCCAGTTCCCATCCCTCCCTTTCACATCACTCAAGTTACCCCTTTGCTCTACAGAAGGACTGTCCAAATGCTCATGGCCACATCGGGCTTGTTGTCCTTTTCAAACGCTCCTTTTTAACTTTCTCCACTCTTAACCATCCACTCAAGCTCAGGATTCCTTTTGGAAAAATTCTGATACATGGCATTTTAAAAAAGAATGAAAGGAAGAAAGTAAAGAAAAATCCCAACTCCCTTTTCAAACCAATTTGACAATGCATGTGGCACATTTGCTCTCTCTTTGCTTCTATCAGCTTTCTCCACGTAGTCTGGAAAGACAGACTTTACCCTATCTCTGACCAGTGTTATGCTCCTTTTTTAAAGTTTTTTAATTATTTAATGGACACATTTGCAACTGCAGAGACAGTGAACTTGAAACAACTTGACTACGTGATGAGAAACGGCAGAACAGGCATGCATGTGTTATGAACACAGTCCTGGAGTGTTCCCGTCTGTTGATCCTCCCACAACCAATCCCTTGGGGACGACAAGGCACAGCGAGGTATTTTTCAGACAGTCCAAGAGTTTTGCAGAATGGTTCTGGACAGCTTGGATAAAGCTTTCCCATGTTTCTAGAGCTCACCCTGCCACCTGCAGGGCCTGATCATTTGTTTATTGGAAAGCACTTGAAGTATACTGGCCAGAGATACTGGTGCCTTTCGGCTGGAGCCCCAGACTGAGCCACAGGAAACAGAAATTAAACTCCTGGCTTCCTGATGGTCTTAGGCAAATTGCTTCACCTCTGAGCTTTATTTTTCCTTTTCAAGAAAGGAAGATGATGGTATTTGTTCCGTTTCAGCAGAGCATTTTGGGGTCATTCACATCACCTGACTTTAGTAACCTAACTTAAGCTTGGCTTATGCTGTAGTCAAAGCACTCTCAATCACACCTTGGAAAAGCCTCTCCCTTTTTGTCATCTATAAAGAGAAAATAGGAGTCTGGCCTCCTAATTTAAGCATGTAAGCTAGCTGCTCGCAGACAGGTGGATGACTATCCTTTCTCAAGATCTATGGATGAGGCAAATTAAAGCTAGACGTTATGAGGATAACTTCACCATGACTCTGTATCAGGAAACCCTCAAAATGAGCAATAGCCTTCCCAAAAATTAGGTGTTGCTAAAGATTTCGAATTTCAGAGTTATTGATTTTAAAGATATCATTTTTAAAAAAATGCAGAAGCGTAATATAAACATTTGTCAAAGACAGTAAAAGATCAAAAAGAAAAAGTTGATCCTATAGATTTCAGCAGCCATAAAATTTAAAATCCAATACAACTATTCCAGTGAAAAAGTTAAGTGTTACACCATCTCTACACTTTAATCTCACACCTAAATAGTTTTTGTATTTTGTTACAATTTAAGTGGGAAGAAAGCACACATAATCAATATTAGATTTAAAAGAACTTTTTCAAAATGTTGCTGCTGTAGTAAATAGTTGAAGCGATTATGGGTAAAATAGTTTTTAACCAATGAACTGAAAAGGAACTGGTAGTATTACTGAAATCTTGTCACAGTGGGTTCCTTTTCTACAATAAAAAACCACAGTAAGAAGAAATGTACTAAAAGGTGTTCCAACCATAACAGATGGCACATTACTTGTGAATTATATTTATTTCATTTGCTGCTTATAATGAAGTTAATCTGTACCCGTATGTCACTTTAAAAGGTCTCATTTCTATTTAAACTTCATGCATGTATCTTGCTTCTGATTTATATCTCAAATTCTGTAATGAAATATCAACTGAACAAAAAACGTAAGATGCTAGATATTGCTCATAGATTAGAATAATGGAATCATTACCTTAGCCCACACAACTGTAAATGATAAACAGTGCAATCTAAATTTCAAACAACTTCTAAATGGCCCTATTAATCACTATAAATAACAGTGCAGTTGGCCTTCTTTTCCCCTTCAAATCACCTTACGTAAATCTAAATAAAATCTAGAAAGAAAAAAAGCAGTTATCATCAAATTCACACAAGAATGGAAGAGAATTTCCGCAAAGAACTCTTTTGGCTGGTATAAATTGTGTAGCAGTGTTTCAAAAGCCATATGAGTCTGGAACTGATGGATGCATTTCACTCCCATGCCTGTGAAAATGGCAGATGACACACACCATATTTGCTTGCATAACACCGTTGATTTTTTCCTTCCCAGATTCTGCTTTTAAAAAAATCCACGGCATAACCATTACATGTATCTATTCTAAAACTGCAGTACAATCTGTTGCTTGTTATAGGTCAGGGGATCAGGTAGTGGCATGACACCTGCACAGAAATGCAGTTCCTGGAGCCTTAACTTTATTCTTGAACGGGGGCAAGGGGAAGAAGGAGGTAGGAAAATTATTATTTTCTTCAAGTGTGTTTTTAATGACCGAATGAAGCAGTAGGCTGTTGAGGCCTTCTGAGCTGCTATTATCTTGTGCCCTAAAACACAGGAAAATGCTGTCTGTCGAGGCAGTTTAAAAAGACAGGACCACAGAAAAGAGGAAGTCATGCAAAGATCTGGGGAAGCCTGAAACATCCCTGGAGCTCTCGACTTAGTTCAAGAAACATGAACCAGTATCAGTGTCATGCAGCCCAAGTTTATGTGATCCTGATTGTGTTTCAGTGTGCTTAGGAAGGGCAGGAAGAAAGAAAGGTAAGATGATCTCTGTGTTCAAACCACAGAACAATGGGAGACAGTTTGAAAAAAGGCTGATCACTGATAAATACCAATTTTACTGGTATAAAAGAATAAAATACATATAAGGAGTATGGGAAATGCTTTCTGAGAAAATAATTAATTTGAGGGGGCTTATCAGTTTGTACTCTCTGACATCCAAGTGATACAGTTTTTGCAGGGAATTACTGATTCCATTTCCATCTTTCAAAGTATAGAAATGAATAAGGCTTCATTTACTACTCTTTTCTTATATCTTTTGAAAATGTACACCTTTTGTATAGCTATCCTTAATTTTGCCTGCTTACAATTTGCAAGGAGAAGTAGCAGGAATGTCGATGAACCAATACATTGAAATAGCAGATAGACACAGAGAAAATAAAAGAAAATACCCCAGGTAGGTGTCCTAATACCTGCATTCAGTAATTACCATAGATTACGTACCTCCATGGACAGGTTACTTCATGTATTTTACTGCCTTCACAGAAAACCGAGGTATAATAATGCCTCAGACTCAGACTCCTCCTCACAAACAGGTAATCTAAATACATTAAGGAAAGGAACTGTGCTACTTGAGAAAATGAGCCACAAGCCAAAACATGGAGCAAACCCATGTTACAGCCCTATTGCTACAAGCAAACACATGCCATCGAATCCTCTCTCCTGAGTGAAGCTGTTACCATTCAGGTACCAGGTGGATCTGGGGAAGCAGCAGGGTCTCAAGTTTGCAATATGCCAGGCCTGCCAGCTGCCTTTCCTCTTTACTCCCCATTACTACTTCATGTTCATACCTTCAGCAGAGGTACAGAGGTGGTGTTCATTTGCAGAGATCACACACACGACTGGGTGCTCCCCAAGCCCGCTCAGTCACAAAATGATGCTGGGCTAAACGGGAAGTAGAGTACTGCCAACTTGGTAGCTGTTTTTGTCACTTGGGGTGTTGTTTTTAAACTTATAAGGAGACACAGCATTGTAGATGGCTGCCACTTGGTACTCCACTAGCCTGACAGCCAAAAGCTTTTATTTCAAAATTTTAAAATAAATGGCCAAAGGAACAGAGAGGGGATAGCAGTAGAGGTTTCAGAAACTACACTAGACAATTTGCAATGGTTAAACTCAGAAGAGATAACATTAATGGTTTACCTGGAAGATTTCTGGCTTGTCTTCAAATATCCTGGCAATGTATTTGTAGTCAGCGTAAGCCCAGTATTTGGAGGAATCGTAACAACTGAATGGTCCAGAGAGACAAGAAGGCTGCCCACAACTCCAAGCCAAAAACTCTTCAAGTGTAGCCTCCACGTAGCTACACCTGGTTTCAAACTGGGGAACTAGAGCAACAAAAGGAAAGCCCAATATTACATGAGCATTGAGCACAGAAGCAGTAAAAATAATACACAGTTTGTCTCTCAGCTCTGGTTAAATGCAACATGAGAGATGAAGAGGGACTAGGTGGTTTGACTATGGTCAATAAAATGGTTCTCATCACCTAACTCAAAATTAAAGTCTGAGACTATTGCTTTTTCATTAAGGTTTAAGTGAATGACTGTTACCTTGAACTTGCTGCGAGACAAAAGCACACCAATAGTTACTGTTGTTCTTCAGCACAGTAACTCAATAATACGCCCAAGTTCCCTAAACAACTTCACTTCATCTCCCTTCCTAAGTGGGAGCTGCAAATGTACGTGTAACTATTTGTGTACTCTTTATTTTGTCTCCATGGATTTATGCAGATGGACATGTTCATCTCACCCTTTCCCTAAAGCAATAACCAAACCAGCATGGTAATGCATAGAAAGTAAATTATGGAACCACACACGTGCTGCCAATGATCCATCTAAAATGCTGTGTGCCCTTATTTTTCATTTGGGACTGACAAAAGCATATTGCAGTGTTCTTGGCAGACACAAAAAGTATTTACCAGCAGTGTTTTGCTCCCATCATGCTTTGGTCAGGCTGACTGATACAGCCTTTCAGCTCAAGGTCAGGTTACTTGGAAGTTCTACAAGATAACCCACATCACAGTATACTTTAATTGCACTTAATCAGAGATCCTCATTTCCCACAGCCACTAATCGTGCCAGCTTCAAAGAGACATCAATGTTAAAAAAAATATTACTTTACTATAACTACTACTGGGGAAAAAGTACTGCAGCCTGCATGAATGACAATGACAGAGCTGCAATTTAACCTTGCGTAACTTGCACAGAGCTGCACAGAAATGGGATCCTTTCACTACTGTGCAGCAGCAGCTCTTCGTTCTTTACCAGTTTCATTTTGTTACCACAGCAATTCCCATAGAGTATCATACATTTTTCTTATTCCCTTTGGGCAGGAAAACAGCTTTTATAAACCTTTATCACTATTATTTTGCTATTTTCCATTGTAGTAGCCTAGGTAGTGGTTTCCTTCCCCACACTATCAAATCATTAACTAAAAGTGTCAGATAAGCCTTGCTATTCACCAACCCATAACCTGGGTCTGTGCAGTAGAAGGGCTCCCTACCTAAGGGCTGCACGTAAGTCATATAAATTACCTGCAATAACCAAAAACCTCTATATCTGATCCCATGTCTGTGTTGCACTCCCTCTCCTGATACCCAGTTATTAATGCAATGCACATCATTTTACTAAGAGATGGTCTGAGGGAAAAATTAGATAAAAGACACAAGCACTACTTGAAGGTGGCTCTATAGCTGTATTACTTTTATGAGAACAAAGAGTGCTTAGGACACTGCCTATTTTCCAAGATAACTCAGGAGCAAATGTTTTAAAGGCAAGAAACATGCTCTTTCTACCTCACAGTCTATTTCACTCTGAGGTTCATTAAAAAAAAATCCAACTATGAAATGCAAGACTGTCTTGTAGGATACAATCTCCTTGGGACATGGTTCTTGCTTTGATTTATAACTTGTTCAGTATCAAGGTGTGTGTGCTCCTGGAAAAATAAATAATAATAAAAAACATATTCGGGCAATCTAAACAGATTGCTTAGATGAGCTTGTAGGCTGCAACAAGGGTGAAAATGTTAGCAATGAGCAACTAAAAGCAAGAACATTATTAACCAGTTTGCTAATACTTAATGACTAAAAGCTGAAGGTGTTTTGTAATTGACAAATTGTAGATGTAGCCATGCAAGTCTAAAGTAGGCTGCCAGTTCTGCCTCATCATGAAATCTGAAGGCATAACAGTCCTCCTGTCTCCCACTTAATGCCACAGATTGAAACACAGGGAGAAAGAGAGGGAAAAAATGGTTTCTCAAGAAGCAGTTCCCCTCCTTAGTTAAGGTCTGGACCTGACAGACACGAACTTCTGTTCTTTTCAGAACTTCTGTTCTTTTTGCAATGTATACTAAGGCAAATGTAGGGGTGGAAAAGCATAATAGCCTTAGAAAATACCTAAAACTCCAGTAAGAATGCAAGTGAAATATCTCCTCCATTTCTTTAAAGAAAACCAAACATCTATTCACAGCTGCTGGAGAATTACAATTATTTAAACAAATAATCCAAGCAAGAAATAGCCATTTCATACTATAACAAAGCACAGGCATACTCACAAACAAAAAAACTGGCCATCCACATCCAACCCCAATAACCACCTCAAATCTCAGCTTTATGCAACATTTAATCAGTGTACAGCATTTGTACTGTATTTTTAGCCTCCTATTCAGCTACTGAGTCTATAGCCACCTTTGCATCCCCCCTATATCAAACCTCAGGGGCCTGAATTCTTCTGCCATCCTTAGTGGTGAAACCTCCTGGGCAGATGATCAAGTTGCAGCCCTTTTCTAACCAGCTGCATATCTGACAGCATCAGCTCTATCCAGCATCAATAAGAGAAATTTCCTCCAGAGATCTTGTGACTCATAAACTGATCAGCATGACAACTTCTTGTTCTCTCCAGCTTCTCCACAGTAAACTCATTGTTTATTCATTTTACTCTACAACCATAGAAAATGGTCAAAATAAGAAATGGCTACGCACAGAAATCAGTTTTGTGTAAGCTTTCTTCTTACTTTGTACTTGCTGGTGTGCTCCAGGTAGCCATCAGATAGATGGGCTATAATGCTGCATTTCCTCTGTCAGAAACTAAACTTCCGCAGATTTTGCCCACCCTTTATCCCACACGAGAAAAATAAATCTTTTAGCGTGGCTGGAACTAGATGGGTAGGGATTTCCTGATTAATAGCGCCTTCATTGTTGTTGTAATGAATGCTGGTACTCTCTCTGGAGGTATCTTATCTCTGTCAATGCTTAACGCTCTGATTGTATTTTTTCCCCCTCTTACAGACACATACTGTTTAACCTGTGTAATCAGACAGAATACTATCAAACACACAAACTTAGGTTGGTACAAATAATTCACACAAATAATACTGCTAGCTCCCATACCTTCCATGTTTCAAATGTGCCTTCCACATCCACATGCCTTAAGAAATTAAAAACCTGCAAAAAAAGCAAATACAAAATCCACACAACTCTCACCCAGTTGCCTCATTTGCAATTCTCACTTTTTTATATTAAGGAATCTTCAGTTTGGGAATCCTATCCAGGCTACAGATGTGGAACTAAGGAAAGATGAGAAGTTGCTATAGTAAGAGGTCTCAAGTCATTTGGTTCTTCCAGATGAACCTCATAGCTTAAATAACCTCAGAAACTCTGAAGGAACCATTCCAGAGTGACACCAAAATGTACCTACATGTAGGAGAATGGCTTTTCTTTTACATGTTTCCAACACAGTGGCAGGAGTGGTCCCATCTAGTCTTAAGGCAATAAATCTATTGTAAACATGGAAGGAATATTCAGAAAGAGATCAATACGATTTTATTTGTATTTTTCTGTTGCTCTCCCTAACCACATGACTGTTACTGTTTCATCTAGGAAAGTTTGCAGGAAGAATGATAAGAAAGAGAGGCCCTCACTAAAAAATAGTGTTAAGCATTCAAGAGTGAGATCAACCACCTTCCAAATGACAGTGGCACATGAAATGTATTACATTATTTCAGACTTTGAGATGGCTTGGATAATGGCTTCACTAATATATCCTTACAATGCAAATTTTTTATAGCATCACAGGTCTCATTCAGCTACAATATAACCCCTGAAGGCTGTACCCATCTTCTTGAAGACAATTCTAGCTCACATTAACATATAATGGAGGTTCCTGGAGACAAATTCATTGCTGCATAGGGATTGATGCCTTTAGGAAAAAGATAAATGCAGATAGATGCTTCAAGATATAAATACCAATTTCAATCCACACTATATCCCTAGTGACTACAAGTTATTGTTAAGTGATGCCTCTTATCTATTTAGCATCAATCCGTGACTTAGCCACACAACACTCTATCAATCCCATCAGAAACTTTCCCAGCTGGCATACCCATTTGGCTCTCAAAAAGTGCCTACTAACTGATGGAGAGTAGGACCAAAATTATTCTTTTACCTGGTAGGCCTTGTGTGTTACAACTGAGATATTAACAAGGTATCAAAGAAAATGTCATATATGTATGTACGTGACACCTTCCCTATCAGCAATGGGATGCCTTTCACATGTAGTGCAAGAACTGGTTGGTACCTCACTGAACCACAGAGATATTGCTATGAAGATGTGTACCAACATATTAATTCTACACCTCAGTTATCCCAACTGTAGAAAGCAAATAAATAACATCTGTTTTCCCAGGAATGGCACAGGAATCATCAACCCATGCCCATAAAATGATTTGAAATCCTAACATGCCAGGCATTTTCCGTCTAACACTTCTGTTTCATCACCCACTTCTCTTGCAAAAATTGAACATGTAATAACATGGTCATGATTCTGTGAAGAAAGCAAATTTCACACAGTGTTGTTAAGCAAGATAATGTGATGTAATCCTATCACTTTCACTGGAACTGCCAGACCCTCATCTGGACTCTTTGTGCAGACTCTACATTCCAAGAAAGAGGTAGTCCAACTGAAGGAGCTTAGAAGACTATATAAAGAATAGCTAGGTGGGGTCTAAAACACCATGACTTACATAGAACATTTTTTAAAAACTGGATTTTTCTGGCCTAAGGAGAAAAAAAATCCTAAAGGGAGCCAGTATGCTTTATAGGCCAAAGGGAGAAAGTGCATAGCAAAATGTATTTTGGCATGCAGGTGGCAGGGCAAAGAATGTACAGGACACAAATAAAGCAATGCAAAACCTTTCAAGTGGCTAGCAGATTGTCACCTTGGAACACATTTCTAGTATCTTCCCTCCCTGGTATGAAACTCTGTCTGTCCATGGACACATTATGACACACTATTGTAGGGCTACAGACAGAAAAAGTTGTAGTATTTAAAATCGAGTGCTAAGATTGTCTTTCTCCCATGGCATGTTCCTAGATGTCTGAGTGAATCTGGAGGGTTAGAGGTGAAGTTACTGTACTGGAGTCAAATGATTTTCTTAACACCTTCTACAGCATCTTTCATCACAGGATACTGAAGTACTGAAAATCACCAGAGTCTTATAAAGCCTCAGGAGGAAGGTGTGAATTATCATCATTTTAGAGATAAAAATCCCAAGGCAGACTAGTTATTTGGCTAATTCTTTAACACAGTCATGTTTGTGGATATGAAAGCTCAGCTCATGTGAACAATCTAATCATGTGTAAGACTGGACCAAAAATACCACACTACAAAGGAAAACTGAGATGCTTGATTCTTATGTGTTAGTGTTACCCACCGGGCTTCCTACTAAGAATAAACACATGAGAAAGGGAAAGGAGAGTTTCACTGCTGGCCAAATCCCACGTCCTAAAAACAGCCTGCAGTGAAAAGCAACATACTAGAGAGTGAACAGTGGTAATGGAAAGGCAAACAATTGCAGAACCTAAAAAAGAGAGTTGTGACATTAACGCCTGTCCACCTCATTCTCACCTAAATCCACCGTCTTCAGTCCTAGCCTAAACTGGATTGTCTTTCCATCCAACACCGCAGAAAGGTATTTCACATTCCAGTGCAGGGCTGGCCAGTCACCAACCATGTTACAGAAGACTGCAGGTTGCTGTAGAGACATCACAATTTCCTGGGCTTTCTCAGGAGTAAATGGTTTGACACCTTCACCTATGGAAAGAAAAAAAACAGTGGCAGAGATGTATGATTTATGACACAGGAAGTGTTACCTACCGTCTCCCACAGTGCAGGAAACGTTAAGAACTAACATCTCCTTTGTTTATGATTGATTTATTACATTCGTAGATGTTTTTAAAGTCAACTTTGTACTGCAAACACTGAAAGAACATTCTTACACTAAAGCTTAAAGCAGTGTATTAGCACACGGAATGTGAAGCAAAAAATAAAAATAGGCACACGCTTAAAATTTTCACTTGTACCTTAGGCAATAAAGCACCACTGTAGCCAAACTGTTTAGAATTAGGCTAACAATAAAATAAACTTGCAAATAACATCCAGAGTTTAGAGAACATAAATTTTATGAGTTATTCTTTCTGCATGGGATTCTTTCCTAAGTGTAGTGCATTTTCAAAGATAGCAAACCAGCTTCCTGTGCCTTTGATTTAAACCGAGGAAGAGTAGCATAACCGAACCAGCAGGTATTTTTAAAGTGTTTTAAAATTTCATTAACAGAAAACTTACGAAAAGGAAATTGTGCCGATCCAAGAACTAAACTAACCCAAGATTTCCATTTACTCCTTTGCTTTTAGAGATTTATATGCCCCACTGAAACTGTCAAGCTGAAATGCTGGCAACCTTGAATAAACTCAGCACTTTCAGAACAACTTTTCTTTAGGGACATATTGAGAAGGAAAATCTGTTTATTTTAAATGGAATAACATAACAGTTCCATAGAGATGAGGAGGTGGACTACAGCTTCAGATCATAAAAAAATCCATTCATTATTTTAACCTCTATTGAAGTTAACTCATCCAGAATATATCTGTAAAATGCCTAAGATTTAACACACCGAGTTGATACGTATGGCTCCTTATGACTTCTAGCAGCTTACTTCAAATAAACAAACCAATTCAATCCAATCACTCCATTTAGGGGTCAAATTACAGTCTGGCATGCACAATTAGTTAAATACATACAGAACAAGAAAATTTCCTTTACTGCTGGGTGCTAATTTTGCCTGTTGCTCCTCCCCATGTGTGGGACAGGTAATGGAGAACCAGCCAGTTCCACACAGGGCAGCCCCGTGCTGCCAGCTGGGGGAAACACAAAAGAAAACCCACTGAGAACGAGGTCACTGAGGATGGTTCTTCAGGATTAATTCAAATATAAGTTTAAAATAAATCTATGAATGCTGAAGTGTGAATGGCAGGAATAAGAGGAGCCCTGTGCATGCTGTGTGCTGTATCTCTGGTAACTTTTGCAAGTCCCACTTCTTTCGATAGGGTTTATACTCTTGCATAGCTGTGCTTTTTAGTTTTCTAAATTAAGCTGCTATCTTCACTCAAATTCAGTGGGAGGTATCAGGGCTGGGGTTTCCTACAGTCAAGGGGTCTCTTCTCCCACAGACTTTCAGGGAAACTGAATCCCCCTCTTTTCACTCATGAAAGCTCCTTCGTGAAGCTTTAAAACAGAAAACCTCTGATATTTTATGTTCATGGAACATGAAATTTTTTAATGGTTTCTCTTTCTTAAGGGTGATGACAGAAGGTAGTTTGGATTTTGGTTTGTTTTCCACAGTTCCTCTCATACGCAGAGCAACACTTGACAGGATGGTGTTGCTGTGACACAGAGATGTCTCTGACACTTGGCCTTCAGTCTCGCGCTCCAGCAACTCGCACAACCAGGACATAAGGAGGCCTCACAGGGACCGTATGTCTCACCATATGGTCTTCCCTGCCCCCGGAAAGGGGGCTCTGGGACTTTCCAAGGAATAGGTTAGTATACCTGAGGCAGCAAGTCCAGAGAAGGCAGAGAGACCATCTGCAGACACAAGGGCACGTGCTGGTGCAGCTACCAGGAGCTGGCAGGAGGCATGGTAAGAGGTTAAAGCTCAGCATGTTTCTTTACAGTGATTCTGCTCAAGAACTAAGGCAAGACTCAGTCCAGATCTGAACACTCCCAGAGGATTTATAGAACTTCTTCTGTCTTTCACCAGTGCAATAACAATATTGTATAGAGGTGGCTTTCAACATGTGGGAGCTGGCTGGCCTTACCTACCTTTCAGATTTTCCAACTCATAAAAATGAAATTATTCCTGCTTAGGTCATGTTTATCACTGCACAGCTGTCTTTTTGACGACTCAATTTTTTTTTGCTTTAAGGGCAGTACATTTAATTATTTTAGAGAATGTAAATCCAAATAAATGCAAGAAACTGGTGACACTTTTTTGGAGGATACTGTAAAGCTGACTTATTATAAAAGCTTCAGGTTTATCCTGTAATTTCAGTCAACGGTTGGGTTGTGCCACAAAAGCTGAAATTTTACTGGAATAGACAGAAAGGCTCTTTGAAGCCAACTGTTGATTCCATGTGGCTTTCTAATTGGATTTCCACATGGGTATTGTGCTTTTGCAAGGTGTGGTTTTAACCACAGTGCATACACAGAGCTCCAGCTACTGGGAGTTCAATGCCAAACAAGAAAAAAAATTAGGCTAAATAGCCGCTCCTCTACTGAATGTTTGTCATGTCACCATCCTTTCTTCAGTTGTAAACCTATTTCCCTATAAAATTTAGAAATAATGAAAGAGGACAGTCTGTCTTAGTAAGATGCTAATCATTCCTATCTTCAAATTGTACTAAAATCGTTGCTAAATAAGTAAGTATCTTCTCCTGATACAGATAATCACATACAAAACATATCATGTAACCCACTGTGAAGTTTGAAATGTTTTACAAAATTTAAAGACTTAAATAAATGTACATTACGGGTTTTTGCAAAGACAAATGGGGATTCTTGCTAAATCTGTGTGAAGAATCTGTAAGTGTCTTGATTCAGTTTTATGTATTCCTTGGTGAGAACATTGTTAGTTAAACATAATTCTTTCCCTATAATATTTGTCATGCATATCTAAGTGCCTGCTAGAGAAAAGAGACATGATAAAAAGTAAATATCATACACTACATCAAATAGGCATTACGATAATTTGAAGAACTCTGCTTACAACCAACAGAGATTTCTGATGGAACTATATGCTGTAGGAGTGTTAAGAAGTAATTAAAAGATGTATCTGAATACAGAAGACCTTGAAGAGATATTATCAGAATTATAACTTAAAATGATCTTTTCCTTAGTTATTGTTATCATAGCTTCACAAAGACCTTAAAAGCTGGGCTCTTGCTTCTCAGTATTTCCTAGCCTGAGATGGATGGTAACTGCTTCCTAAGCAAAACCTGAGGTTGTATAGCTTATATATAAGCGCATACAGTTTAGACACAGATGTGTACAAGTAAAAATGTGTATAAATAAAATGTGTTGCAAAGAAGCAAAATATCCATTGCACATCTTGGGCTTTAAATATCAAATTCCTAGGGGAGATTGGGTAGCTGGAAAGAATTGAAATGCATATTCCCTTTCAAAAGAAAAACTCTGTGGGAGTCTTTATTTTCTCAGTTGTACTCTGATCCACAAGAGAAGAGGAATACTTTAAATTAGTTCTTTCTATCAGGCTCCACAAATGGTGTGGCTTCACAGCACAAAAGGAAGAAGGAATAATTTGTCTCATGTTTTGACTTTATACAAGGCATGTACAGAATCCAACCAGGAACTGAAAAAATGAACCAAGTTTTAGCTCAGGTTTTGTAACTGTGACAGCTTATATAATTGGCCAAAAACATAGGTGTTCTTTAGAAAGGGAACACATTGCAAAATAGGGATCTACCAATTAAAAAAACAAAGCTCTCCAGTCGTCTTTACATGAAGTACTGTCAAACATGAAGACTCATCGAGACTTAGCATTGAGGGCAGGTAACAGAACAGCGATGAATTGGCCAAGTACTCTCCAGTAGACTTTGTGCTCCTAAGAGAAAAAATAATTTAATGTTTCTGATTAACAGTTTTTCTGAATAACTGAGCGGGGTTTGGGAATAAAGAATTTAGCACAGCAGGCAGTCTGTCTAAAAGTGGACTCGATCAAAGTTGTTCAGAAGTTAAATGTACTGTCATTAAAAAGCTAAATGTACTGTCATTCAGTTAAAATAATTTAGCAAATTAGAAGAGTTCATTAGTGCATGGCAGTTGGCTTCTGCCAAAACACCCTGCTGCTTAAATACGAAATTTAATTGAGAGGTATTAAAATTATTTTCTAAAAGAGGGAGTACAAGGAAATCCTGGTAAATGTATTTGGTACAAGCATCATTAAATTGGTTTTTTTTGCAAATCTGTAATGCTTCCTTATCCTTACTTCTTAAAAAAAAATTTAAAAAATTTAAAAATTGGCATTTTGAATACATTAATACAAAGTAGCCAGGTCACTCAAAAAATCACCTAATCTCCAAAATCTTAACTAATCGTAACAACCAGGAGTGAGAAAAGAGAAGATATGGGGGAGGATAGGCAAACTCCCCAAACCAAACAGAAGTGACTTGGTTTGGAGGTCAGACTTAATGGTTTCACACTACATTGCCTCTGTACATTAAAAAACAACTTTAAATAATCTGCATGTGATTACAACACTATGCACTATAATCAGCCTACTCTGGGCAAACAGAAATGTCTCTAAATATACACGTAGTTTTCAGGATAGGCTGCACAAACATCTAGGTATTACTTCCTGACCAGTTACTGCTGTTACTATTAGTTTTGACTCTGGGAATATTAATACTGCAAACACACACAACCAGCAGGCAGCTAACCTAGATTTGCATAAATATGTTGGTTACTGAAGGAGAGGCAGAAGTTCATGGAGACTCTCAGGACAGACCGGTCTGCACTTGTAAAACTGGCACCTGAAGCTTAGTCTGGTAGCCTGCAGTCAACACACCCTTCCTTCCTCTCCTCACTGTGGAAGGAGGGCATCAAAAGAAAAGAAAGAGGCCAAAACGGGAATTCGGACTCACTTTCCAGTCCTCCTGTGGCATCTTATAGTTTTTCTTACAGTAAGTCTAAGTGACTCAAGACATGAAGTAAGATAAGAGTGTGGGCTATGCCCTCAAACCTCAAACTGTCCTTCCGATAAAGCAAAGGAAATTGCTGCCAGACTCCTTAGGGCAGAGTAAGGGGTTGAGTCCAGAATACACCACTGGGAGGGACTTCCCACCCCCATTCAAAATGACAGTGTGTCATCTCAAGCATACCTTTACGAAATTTCCCCCTAAATCCTCATAGGCTCTTCCTAGAAAGCTCTTCCTGAACCCCTGGCCAGCTTCTTCCTGTTGTCTGTACTCCCATCCTGTAGCGCATGTTTAGAAATCAGTCATGAACTGAATATTGAATGACCTCAGCTCCACTGGTCTCCTCTAGCAGAAGAAATGCTTGGAGGAAAAGACTATGGTCTTTGACCAAAACCTTCCACCAGGAAATAAAAGGGCAGACTTCCCTATATTTCCTTATGCTAGGCTACCACAATTCCACCTTTCTGTCTGTCTACAGGGTGTAAATTACACCCACCTGCTGCTGAGGAAATTTAGTGGCAAAACCATTCCTTCCCAATACCCCACTGGCACTGATTTCTGACACTTTCTGACAACATTTCTGAATAAATGGAAAACCTAATACAAAAATTAATACTAATATAACATTATGATTGAAGTTAAGGGAACTGGCATGTCAGGGAGTTAATGTGTGCATTTCTAAGAAAAAAAAAGTATTTGTTCACACTGTAAGGTTTAGTTCTATTTATTTTTCTATTCTTTGTCAGTAACAAACACAAAAGTCCTACTCTTAAGTAGGTTTCTGACACTGTACAAAATTCACTGTCAGAAACTGTAACCATTTGTGACTTTATTGTTGTTCTGTCCTTCAAACTTGACTGACAAAAACTTCAAAATGGCAACAACAAAAGAATCTAAATCTTCTAAAATACACTGTTTCCCCATAAGTCACTGTAGTAAATAGTCAATAGTATTCTAAAAATATAGGGCTTTTTTTCTACAAAACATTGTAATAGTCATTAATACAACTGAACCTTTTGAATTTGATCCACAAAGGGGTTATGATGGTAGCATATGTGACTTTGTTAGCTATTGTACCACACAGAATACAAATTATGATTAATGACTGAGTCAATTAGAGGTGTAATTAATTGTCAGAATGAAATTATACTAGCTATTTTTGAATTACATAAATTATTGAATTGAAAGAGACCCACCACATGAACCTCAAGAACAGTTTCTGAAATGTACAGTAACCAACATGCACAATAAGGGTATTACGTTCAGCAACTGCCATTACTATAGGAATATTAAACAAAAAGCATGGCTGTTATTCCATTGTTTACATAATTCCATTTATTTCATCATGGGTAAAATAAGCAGAAGTGAGTTTAACCTTTGTTCCAAGTTGCTATTTCTTTTTATAAAGGTTCTCATGCAGCAATATGAATTTTGCCTGTAAAAAACTGTTAACAGTGTACGTTTTGAACCCTGGGGTTCACATAAAGACTAAAATCTTGTTTTGACATAACGTCAAGGATACACTTGACCTAAAACAGTGCACAAAAATGTAAACTACCAAGCTTTTTTAATTTTCAACCTTAACATTCATTAATGTTAGGGTTTTTTAACATAAATATTACACATAAAAGAAATTGCATTTACTGAAATAGCACAGCCTTGTTACACAGCTTATCTTTCACAACTTCTTAATACAACAAACTGCTGCTAGTGATGTCAACATATCTTTACCATCTTCCCTTCAGAGATTTTCTTTCTTTTCTTTTTCAAATAACAACTGCCTGCAAAATTTCTTTATCTATAAACATCAAGAGCTAAATATCAGAAAAGATCAAGCACTACAGGCCCAAGTCCCCACTCAGACCTCTATGAACTCCTGTTCTAATCAGCTGCACCTGCACTTCTGGAGAATGGAGGTGACCTTTAATTTTACAAGAACCTATGACAGTGGTGCTGCTTTGAATCTCGGAAGCTTCTTGAAATATGCAAAATTTACCAAAACTCAGTATTTGTCAACCTAGTAGTATATCTGGAAAACTCCTTTCAGTAGAGGACTTTCAATATTTTCTTTTCTTTTTAAACATTAACATCACTGCCAACCAATGTCTGATTTAATACTAGTATTAGAAGTAATAACGTCTTCTATGTCCAGTCAGCAAAAGCATATGGTACATGGAAATTTAGGAGAACTCCCTGAACATTAGCAAAATAATAAAACTACAAAAGGTTAATGCTGTACTTTTATACCAAACATCTAAACTACCTCACCGTTGCTCTTTTATAAAATACTTATACCCAAAATCTCATGCTACTGTACCTACTCCCAAGAATCTCATTGTGTCTGTTATCACAAAGCCTAGAATAATTTAAACTTAAATCATGTCCCTCTTCAGAAAAGCACAGATACAGAAATAATACATTTAGCCTCTTCTTTCTATACACAATTATATGACAGAGTAATATTTTCAAAAAGGCAAACAACATTTTGTGAGCTTTATGTCCTCAATCCCAAACACCCACCCAGACAATCAGGTCTTCAGAAGACTCATTTGCAGAGCTTATAGCATAGCTATTGTATGACAGCTAAGTGTGACTGGCCAGACCAACAGAAACAAACTCCCTAATGCCTACATCGTTAATTACAGCAGAGCAGTAATTAAGTTACCCCTTGCTGCTTCGATGAATGACAACAGGAGAACAATGGCGCAGCCTGATCAGAAATGAGAAACACACTCATCAGAGACACCATAGACAGACCAGTACCAGAGCACTATGACTATCTGTTCTTGCTGGCATCACAGACAGTGAGAGCTGCACTAAGGCAGTCCTAGCCCAAGGAGACAGGTGGAGATTTTCACCCTGTATTTCCAATTCAAGCCTAACATCCTCACGTGACTCAGTTCATTTCCATAATTCTCAGGTTTTCAGGAAGAGAGGAAACCATTAGTCTTTGAAACTGAATTTCCCTAACACAGTCTTGGGAGGTAAAATACTCCATTGATGCTGTCTGCAGTCACTTGCACATGTTGGCTCTGAACAAAATGAAAGAACATGGGGGCGGTGGTCTGATGAGGTTGAAGTTCCAATATAACCTCCCTAAAACACCTCCCTAAAATACCTCAGAAATGGAGCCTCAAGGCTGTCTAAGTGAGGGAGGGAAGCAGTCATCAAAATGAGCTTGGATGAAAGACATCATGCAGGTTCCACCGCCCCCTCAAAGAAGGTACAATCATCGCCTACATGTTCATTGTTAAGCAGGTGATGAATGGCAGAACAATCATAAACGGAGTACAAAACGCTTTAAATATGCTCAAAGCTCAAGTCAGGTGTGACTTTTACATATTCCTTTTGAGAACCACAGTAAAGAGCCTGCAGTGTGGTCTACAGGAAATCTGGTGACATGTCTTTCATTGGCCAACCACAAAGGTAGATTCCACAAGAAAAAGGAGCGCACCTCCCTAAATCACCCTGGAATGGGCTCTGTCTCACTGCAAACCTAGAATCATCTCCACTACAATGGGGACTTTGCAATGGGGATACACACAGCCTGCAGTCAAAAGGTATAAATGAATTCCTCACTGGAAAACATTGCTGTTTGAATTTAATAATAAAACTGTTCAGCTTTCATAAGCTGACGTTGTGTCCATATTTTCTTTTCCTGTTGATGCTACAAAAAAGGAAAAGAAAGCACTATAAAACCATTTTTCTCCTGAAGTACAAGGAAATTGTTGTATGACATTAGAGCCAAAGTCTACCTACTTCTCAATAAAAAAGAATGGCAAGAAAAGATGCTAAAAGTTACTGAACACACAGACTGGAAGGTGCCCAAACCAAGCCCAAGACAGAGCAGATTTTAAACAACCTGTTCCTGAGTAACTAGAAGGGATATCAAAACTGGAGGGAAGAATGGGATTTACTCACACCTCACAGGCTCACCTTCAGAGGTGTTGTTCAAGACAGGGTGTAAAGAACACACTCATTACAGCTCCCTGCTACACTAGTGCTGTTTATGGCAGCTCTGAAACTGCATTGTCACAACTCCAGCAGAAATCTAGAAATTGGGGGAAATCTCTGGAAAATGGGCCTTTTTTTAGATGTTGGAAGGAATATTCAGAACTGGCTAGATGCCACTTTTGAATCTTTGAATTAATTTCAGGTTCTGCCCATTTTGTGCCAAAATGCTTCTAGACTTCATAGGATATACAATCACTTGTTGCTTGTCACAGTGCAAGGTATGAGTTGACACAAAAACGACGAGATTGTACACGCGATATTAGTTTTTGGGAGAGAGGCATGAGAACCCAGGGGATGCTGAAGTTCATCAGGTATCACTAAAAAGTCACATAGAGAACAAATCTACCAAAAGGATGGTACCTGGAAAGAGCAAACGTGACTTCCTAAGGCATTAGGAACTGGAGGTTGGTTGCTCCATAGGGAGGATACTCTCCTGGACTGCCCAGCTCAACCATGACATGATAGATATGTTTTAGCTGAACTGGACTCTCCAAATGCCTCAAGTTTATAACAAACCTGTCAAAGTCTCAGTTTATATTCTTAAGGCTTAAAGCTTAAATCGACACACTATAGGTGCCAACTGTGAAGTGGATCAGCCACGTCTGCCTCAGGGATGGGATGAGTATTTGGCAGCAATAGCAGCTTCAGCCACATAATTTTTGTCTGTCACCACTAGTCTATCAGAGCTCCAGGCCACCAATTCCTCCTAAGATGAATTCCATAATGTTTTAGGCCAGACACAGGCAGACAGGCATGAATATGGACACGCAGCCACCTTGAGAGGTTTTAGATTAGAAATGGAGGCACCTACCAATGGGTACGCTATTGTGGTTGGGCAGTCGGTACCTGGATGGGCATCTGCTTCGCAGTTTTGGATCTAGGTGCCATTAAGTCCATGCGAGTCCTACTACAGACATGAAAGTTATGGGCCAGGACACAAAATAACCTTTCCGCTAGCCTGACTATATGTGCATTTCATCTGATAATATTCAAATTTCTTTAGCTACATTATAATGAGGTTAAAGCAAGAAAAATTTCCCCACCCCAAATATTACAAATGTCAGTAACGAGAACAGTAAAAATGTCACCACACGGAGAAAAGAGTGAAATTAGCATATTTTGAGAATTATTATACCCATGAGTGAAATAATGCAATCAGCTAGCTGCAAGATAAAGCTAATTTGGTTTCCAACAGTTTATCAACAATGCACTGCTCCTTTGCATTAACAAATTTAAATGGTACCATATCCTGCAAACAAGAATAATTCACACAGAATATTACGCTGTGTTAATTAAATAGCTGGAATGGAAAAGGTCAGGCCATGACTGAAAGATGCGCATATGGGTTGTGAAGCTAGGAAAAGATGGAGCGATTTCAAATCAAGCAATCAAAATAAATTATTTTAACCATGATTAAGTCAATAATAAATACACCTAGATTTTTTGAGCCTATTTTGACAGCCCCTTTAGTTTGCTGCTGTTTTTCAGAATTTTTTCTTTCTTGTTGACCCATGCAAGAGTCGAAATATCTATAAACCCATCGTAAGATAAGTTATCAAAGAATTATCCTGCTTATATTCAAGTTTTCCTTTGACTGTGCAGATAGTGAGAGGCATGAGCAATTTTTGCAGTTAAAAGGACACTGCAAAGCCCCATTTGCTTTATTTTTGGATAGGTTTCCTGCCACTAGAACCATGAAACCTCCACGACTACTACAGTTAATTGAAAAATGTTCAAAGAGAGAAATATTTTTTCACTTTAGTTTACTTCTGCAAATAACAGCACTTTGGCTGAATGCCACCAAATCACTTAAATTATAGTAGTAACATAGCCCTTCTTAATTGAGAGAACACTTTGGCATAGGCTAAACTATGCTGAGGTGGTAATGTATGAAAAAGACTTAGTAAAACAGGGAATTAATCTTAGTTGGACCCCCAAAGCACTACCAGAATATCCATCAGTCATGATGAAATCTGAATCTCATCCTGTATTTTTACTGTACTTTCGTCACTACAGCTGAACACAGCAAGCTAAAATTTTAGTTTATTTTCTGCATGTCCCCCCATTATTTAAATGTGCACGAATCTTATTTTTCCTGGGGAATTTCCTGAACTTTTCTAAACAAAATATAATTTGCTTTCTCATCATAGTTCTGCTGATTTCAGTCAGCATATACTTCCTTTTTGCACCTTCAGTCTAGCAAACAGAGCTGTGTGAACTAAACAAAATGCAATGTCGTATGTTTCATGAAGATTTTCACGTGAGTCTGTGGGTTTGGCTGCAAAACTGAGGGATGAGCACCACGTGAAATTCAGCTTTGTGCTGCCCAGCACATCAAGAGTACTGACACTGGATCTAAAACCAGCCCGTGGGGACCCCACTGTTCAGCTCTCCCCAGTTACACACACAGGCATTTATCAAGCCAACTTCCAGACTTTGTGACAGAATGCCTAAGCAAGCCACACTGAAATACCCGTTTTTTTTAAGGGAAGATGAAGCACTGTGCAGCATACGAGCCATTAATTTTACGACAAGTGCAGATGGTTGACATACAGATAAATTCTCACACAATCTAACTGAAATAATATATACTTCACTCTATTTAAATGATAATAGTTTCTAATAAGCACAGTGTCCCCCACATGATGGTATATTCACCCGAATTATTTCACAATGGATTTCAGGGCAAGTTTTACCTGAACCCTACTGTTTATTCCCCCCAGTTCGGCCCATGGCTGATTTGTAACCACTTCAACTCAACGCGTTTTCCTTCTCCCTTTAAAAGCACAGACTCCCCGCTGCGGTATTTCCCTGCACGCAGGTACCCACGCAGGTTCGGCTGAGCGGGACGTGCGGGAGGAGGAGCGGCAAGGGAGGCACAGCGGGCCCCGCTACAGCCGCCGCCGCCTCCTGCTCCCCGTGCCCGCTGGGCCGGACCCGGAGCCTCCCCGCGCTGGGGCCCGGGCCGGGCCGGGGGGCACCTACCCGGCGCGGGGGGACGGCTGCTCTCCGCCCCGGCCATGCTCCTGCGGATCTGACTGCGGGGGCTCCGCTCGGCACCGCCTTGGGCGGCGGAAGGGACAGCGCGGCCCGACAGCGGCGGCGGGGCGGAGCCGGGCGGTGGCGTGACGGCCGGAGCTCCGCGGCCCCGCCGGTGACACCCGAGAGCGGCTCTCGGGAGTCGCCCCCTCCTGCCCCGGACCCCTCTCCCCGCGGGGTGACGGCCCGGTGGCCTCCCCGCCCCGCACGCCCCCGCTGCCCGCCGGCGCGGCTCTCTCCCCGGTGGCGGCAGGCCCGGCTCCCGCCGCCGCCGCTTCCCTCCTCCCCTCGCCGGCGGAGGAAGGAGGCGGCCGCCGGCCCTCCCCGACCGCGCATGCGGCTGTGCCGGGCCGGGGCAGCGCTGCCGCGCTCGGGGGCTGAGGTGTGGGTGTCCCTGTGCCCGGCCCCGTCCCCTGCTCCCCCGCGGGCCCCCGGCAGCGCCCCCGCAGATGGGCTTGGGCTGGAGCACCGCGGAGGAGCGGCGGCCCCTCCTGCCGCCGCCGCCGCAGCAGGCGCGGCCGCAGGCGCGGGGGCCGGCGGGGGGCCCGGCGGGGCGGCTGCCGCCGCTGTCGGGCCGCGTGTACGGGCGGCGGTGGCTGGTGCTGCTGCTGTTCTCGCTGCTGGGCTTCGCGCAGGGCCTAGTGTGGAACACCTGGGGCCCCATCCAGAACTCGGCCCGCTTGGCCTTCGGCTTCAGCGGCTGGGACATCGCCCTGCTCGTCTTCTGGGGGCCCATCGGCTTCGCGCCCTGCTTCTTCTTCATGTGGCTCATGGACAAGAAGGGTGAGCGGGGCCGGGGGCGGCGGGGCCGGGGGGTCGGGACTCCCCGCCCCGCTCCTGCGGCTTCCCCGGGGCCAGGCGGGGCCGCCGTGTCCGTGTCCCCCCGACACCGCGGTCCTGGGGCCGGGGAAGGGGGCGCCGCCACACCGGGGACACTCGGGGCCGGTGGCCTCGGCCTTAAAAAGGGAAGATTAATACTCAAAAGGCATCGTGAGTGCTGTTTCCAGCACGCTGTCCAAACGAAGGCACATCAAAGTCCATTCACAAGGAAGATACTTAAGCTGTTCCTACAGCTAAGCGGAATTAGGGCATCTGTCGTCGCAGCTGAGGTGTGGGTCTGGAGGTGTGTGCCAGCCTGGCATTGCCGTGCGTGCGGCTGCTTGACCTGGAGATGGTCGTGATTTCTGGTGACCAGCTGTGAAACAAACACACGTAGATGTTCGGGTCAAGTAATGTCACTGCTCAGGGCGTCCATTGCATCTTAAAGAAGTACTTCGTTTTTAAAAGCAGGCTGAACACGAAGTCTGTGGTTTGCTTTTCACTGCGCTAGGAAGATGCAAAGACAGGGAATACAAAACAGAAGTTGCACTTCGGGGTTTCGGAAGGCAAGCACAGGGGACAGTTCCCTAATTTGTGTTCAGGTAGCAAACTTCTGAAAATGGTGTTTATCTCTGGAGAACTTCTCCAGGGCCTGCGTGGTTTGTCTGCGGTTGCTCCTGGGACTGCTCCAGAGAGGTCAAGTACCCCTGTTTGCTGATTTGAGCTTTTGGGCCTAAATCCACAGAAGCGATTTATTTTAATTCCCGTTTAAACAGACCTTTAAACAAGAGATAGGAGCCAACAGACCCTTGTGCCTCCTGATGTTAAGTGCTTATTCCATTTATTTAGGAGTTAATAGCTTGATTGTGAGCAGGGAAGGGAAGAGGGGAAGTGAAAGCTGGGGAGGAAAGTTGTGTTTGAGAAGGACTGTGTCTCGAAATTGTAATTGCAGTTCCTAAATCTGAAGAGGCATTGTGGGAATAAAATTTACTGAGCTGAAAATACATTTTCCAAATGAGTCCATGGTGGCTGTACAGCCAGTCTTCTTTTAAGCCATTTAGACTTAAGTCAGCAATATCTGTCTAGATTGATGTATAATAGTGTTGTTAATTATCTTTGGTTTGTACAGTGAAGACTGACTCTGCTCATGGTATGAAGGAAATAAAGCTAAATGTGAACCTATGCTTATAGAATTGAGTCTGTATTTTCATTTCTACATTTTCTATGAAGTTGGTCCTGAGCAATGCAAAATAATACTGAAAGAATTTTGAAGTAACTCACTGAAGAAGGAACATTAGTGTTTTGTTGTTTTGTAATGTGATTACGTATGTAGGTGCTGAATTTCTTGGTTTCACATGTAGCTTCTTTTAATGAGAATATGTATACAGGTGTTTTTCTCATTTCCTTACCTGATTGTTTGGGTGTTTTTCCTGCCTTTTTTTTAATCTCCATGTTCGTTGAAGGTACAGATATGACCTACCCCTTTGGTCTTGCTTTATTGCTTTCCTTGTCAAGAGAATTTCGCTTGGTAACCTGAATAAAGCGTCTCAACTCATTGGCTGTGTGCATAAAGAGTACATATGGGCTCTAGAGCAAGTTCTTTGCACAGCAGCAGATTTTGCGAGGGCCCTGATTGTTTTCTACTGTTTCTTTTCTGCTGTTTTCTGTGTGCGGATGATTCCCACAGAGAATGTGGTGCTGTTCACTTTGGGAGTGATGGTGGAGTCCTGCCACTTTGTTTCTCAGGAGCAAAGAGGAGAGCTACTGAGCCCAGCTCTCCCGCGGGGCACACCGTCTACTGGAGGCACATTGTATTGAGTTACCTGCTCTTTGGAGTACCGTGTACCAGAAAGAGCTTGACTCTGCTACTTTGAAGCTGTAAAGCTGGTTGAATCAGACCTCGCAAGGGCAGTATTTCACATGTTGTTACACCAGATTTACTCTCTGTACCATGAATATAGGGAAGCTACACCATTTACTCTGTGGCTTCAGTCATCTGTCATTGGAGTTGGCTAGTAAGGGAGCTGTCAGGAAAAAATGTATTTGTGAAGTGTCAACATGTAAAACCTGGCATGTATCAGAAATATGACACTGTAGATGAGGCATGTCAGAATCTGAGAGGAGATTTAGCTGTTAGATAGTCCTATACTTCACAGTCAGAGGTAAATCTAACTGGTAAGTAGCTGCCTGCTGTCACTTAAGTCTGATTTTGTGTTATGATGCTTTACAACAAGTCCAAAAGTATTTGTCTTTTTGGGTTTTAGTAGTTCATTGCAGCACATGGTTCAAAGCATAAATCTGTATCCATTTTTGTGCAGGTGCACAAAAAAAAATTGTGCACCTGCTTCCTATTTCAGTACTGCTTGTAAGGGTTTGGTCACTTTTTTTTTAACCTTTTAACTAATTAGAAATTGCAAGATTAAATATTCATGAATAGGCATGTTAATAGTTCTACTTACAAGAAGCATTTCTTGGGCTCTGTGATTCAGTTCCATCACAGCTTCTCAGAGAAGTGTGGGGTCCTCTGAGAAGAGAGGACAGCAGTGTTTAGTTTTCTAACCTCAAAAAGTTTCTTGGCCTTTTTGACCTTTTCCCTCGTGGCCTTCTGAGAGTATCTCCTGGATTCTTTGTGGAGGTCTGTTTGCAGCTGACACAGGCAATGCAGTTGGAGAATAGGAGAAATACATGGGCTGGGACAGGTGTATAGATGGTGTCACTTCTGGCTCCCAGTGGAATTTCTACAGAAGATACTACTGGCAACTGTACACATCTCCCAAGGGCTCTGATGACCCAGAGTAGGTCTTGGTGCCAGAAGTAGCATGACAAACTGTCTTGGTTGACTTAAGCCCATGTTCCTGTGGATCTATAGAGATATTGTGTTTTTTATGAAATTTAGGGTAAATTTTCATCAGGAAGGTAGTGATGGTCTTCAGATGGCTGTAATTGCAAAAAAAATAATCTTACTTGAAGGTCTGAACAGACTCAGAAGGAATAGACATTTTTTGATGGGTGTTAACAGTATTTTAAAGGGTCTTTGAGACACTGGAGGAAGCCTGGATTTAGCTCGTGTCTCTGTAAGGTGTGTAAATTGAAGCTACTTTATATTTTTGCAGAGCTCTTGTCATTCCTAAAAATACACTCGTTTTCAGATGCATAGTGAGGCTCACATATCACAGCTGGAAGTTCTTTGGGGAGTGAGTTCTGTCCCTGCCTCCCAGCTTCCTCAGACATCCTCAGGGAGCTTTCCATGCTCCTTGGCTGGGTGCAGTATTAGGGACAGCAGTGGCATCTGTCGCGTTTCTTAGTCCTGTTCTGGGATGGGTGCATGTTGAAACTCAGGAATTGTGTTTGCATGTGCCATTTTTGAGTATGTGCCATTTTGGGTGGGTTTGAAAACCCTTTTCCATAGGTAGAATTACAGATGTTGTCTTGGTTGTTTTTTTCTTAGTGAAGAAAGGTTAAAAGATAGAGTGTGCCATGGAGCTACACGTCTTATTATTTGGTACATTTTCTTCATCAATAGGATTAGAGAGTGCTGGTTTAAATTCTAATTACCTTTAGAGTTTCAATAAGACTGAAATTAAGTGGGAAATTACTTCAGTGTGATATTGGATGGACCCTTGTTGTTTACATGATTAAAATTAGTTACAATTTGTCACGTGATGCTTGAGTGTTTATGTACATTTTGTGCCTCAAGTGTTTCATTTCCTGAGAACTGTAAATACAAGCACACAGAACTGTTAGGATGTTTATATATCTAACTCGAACCTTACATCCTTCCCTGGATCTGGTTCACCAAGGGGGTTTTATTAAGTTCCTAGTTACAAGGTGAGACCTAGAAGCAGTACATGTCAGTCTTTGCTATGTTCCCATATAAGCAAGAAGAGGCGATGAAGAATGAAACACTTTATAGTAATTCCCATTAAACAAATTGAATAGAATGGTGATATTTTTCAGTAATTGTTGGAATACAGTGAACATAGTTTTTTAGTCCTTTTTTATAAAATTATATATGCTTACATGGGTTGCATAGACAATCTTAGTAATTTTATTTTGCTGAAATTAAATTTATATAACATTGTTATTCTAGTGATTACATTATAAAGTAGAGAGAAAACTTAAATAATCAAATTCTGTTTTTTAATCAAGATTGTCTTGTCTGTTTAAACCATGGAAGTTTTTACTTGTATGAAGTTATTCCTTTCCTGAATATCAAACTCTTGATTTCTTTGCTGTCTGTTAGATCATGCTTCTCAGTTTCCTTCTCTGAGACATTTGACAGTTCTTATCTCTTTAACCTGGGAATTTTAATGCAGTCTGACCAAATAGTCATGAATATTGAATACAGGTACTTAATTGGACCGTACTAGGATAAAAATGTCTTAATAACTGTTCTCTTTAAAATAAACTACACATGATGGATAAAGAGAATTCTGCATGGCAGCTTTCACGTTTGGAGTTCCCAGATTGTCACTTGGTGCTGCATGCATGAAAACACTGATTTTACTTTTAGGGGACCTTTGGATTCCTCTACCTCACATGTAGGGTTACTTGGATAGAAGGCAGGTGACTCCAAATGAACTTGTTCTCCCCCTAGATTTTAACCTAGGAAGTGTTTCTGAAATGCCTTTGGATTTATTTTGAGAGATGTGAAAGTGGGTATAGAGGGGAAGCAGGTTGTTGTTCCAGAAGTTGGTGGAAACATCAATGGCCAAGTGAATCCAACAGATGGGGAAGATTTTCTGAAGTGTTTCCGTTGCTCTTGGCATCTCAGAGTCCTTCTCTGTCATTCAGACTTTTGGACAATGTTATAGTAAATATAAATTGGAGCATGTTAGTAGTAACTTAGAAAAATGACTGATAGGTTGCACTTGTGAAAGAGATGGACAGTGTGAAGTACTTTCCATGGTGGCTTTCACAAGAAAATGCAGAGTTTTTGATGGAAGTATCCATAGTTCTGTCATGTCACAAGTGACCATAAGCACATGGGGTTTTGCTTAACAGGGGAAGGACAAGAACCTTTAAAGTCTGAGAATTTACACCTGTGGTGAAGAAATACATTTTCAGCTCTTATTCATTGTGATCTCAGAAATAGATTTTCCTTATCTCAGATGCATGGCTGTAAGATGTGTGCCCAATATTTCAAAATTGCCAATTTGATAATTCATGTGTCAAGTTCAGCTGTGAGCCTCAGCTAAAAATGTCTGGGATAAGACTCAGTATAAGACTGTAAAACTTTAGTATAATTGGGTGACTTCAAGTCAAAAGGATTTGCACAGTTCAACAATAGAAAAGGTTTATACAGGCATTATGGCTTTGGGAGGTTAGTACAACCTACAGGAAAGAAATACCCATGGGAAAACTTAGATATGAAAATGTGGGTAGAATAGCAAGGAGCCAGTGAGAAAAGAAAGTGTACAGAGGGTAATCTTATAAACAACTGATTCTACTGAGTAACATTTATGTTAATGGCAAAGGTCTTAACTCCAACAAGAGCAGGAGAAGGCCCTCTTGGATTGAATGAAAGCTAAATGTGAACTTAGTGCATCACTTAAAAAGAAGAGTAGGGGGAGAATGCCTTGACTCATAAGAAGTGAAAGGTATGTGTATTTGGTGAAAATGCAAGTGGTTGATGCACTTAAACTAAACACAAAAGAAGTTTGAAGGAAAATACCTGTTTTACCCCAGTCTTTTCTCTCACATCCTGTAGACATCTTCTGCTGCATGCTATAAATTATGCGGATTTCATTATCTTGTAAATGATACTGATCCACACCTATCAAATCCCATGAAAGGGATTAATGTTCCTAAATAACAAATCTTGGAAGAAATGAGATGAAGTGTTGCTTTTCATGTGGAGAGATGAAAGGAGCAATTAGAGAGCTGAATATAGGTAAATCCCACTAGAGCATGTATTTGATCAGCTTGATTTTACAAAACTTATTTTGATGAGTTGCTGGTGCGCATGTGTGTAAAGACATATTTTTCCTCTATACCATCAGAAGAAAAGAAAAAGGAAGACTGAACCAAACTTAGCTTTTGTTGCATAATTTTATATACTGTGGCTACATGAAGGGCCACAGAGCATTTGTGCAAGTTCTTGCAGGAGTGAAGACTCATTAGAGAATTGACTGGCTCACCCTCGCTGGAGTCAGACATGCTGCAGAAGAGCCTAGCAACATAGAGTGGTTTAATTAGATCTGATGAGTTGTATTAACTTGGTGCCACTATGATTCATCATAGCAATGCTAGCTTGATTCTTAGCAGCACTTCTCATACCTCCTGCTGGGCCAGGTTGAGTTGAAAGCATTAGTCATGGCTGTGGACAGATGTCCTCTTCTGGAGCTAGTTCTTTCTGTTTGGTGGGATCACCCCCCATCTCTGCTTTGTACCGCGTTCCCACATACATTCTCTTTGTTCTGCCCCCCTTTAGGCAACTGCTGTGCTCTTTGTACTCCTCACACACGTCTTTGCAGTGGTGCTGGGACAGCTGTTTGAAACACCACATGCTGAAGCACATCAGGAAGCTGCATGTTGGATTTAAAAGAACTTTCCATGATGGGAAGTAAAATCCTAACATGTTTGCATAGCCTATACGAGAATAATAATGGCCATGCTATCTGAGGGTAACACTCTCTTGAGGCTCTGCACAAACAGGCACAGTGAGTGGGGAGGTAATGGCCATAAACCAAAACACAAGAAGTTCCACCTCAACATGAGGAAGAACCTCTTTACATTATGGGTGGCAGAGCATTGAAACATGCTGCCCAGGGAAGTTGTGGAATCATGTCTTCTCCCTGGAGACATTCAAAACCCACCTGGATACATTTCTGTGTAACTTGCTCTAGGTGACCCAACCTTGGCAGGAGTGTTGGACAAGGTGATCCCCAGAGATCCTTTCCAACCCTAATAATTCTGTGATTCTGTGCGTAACTTGATATACCTTGATGTTGACAAATGGATGAATAGTGAAATCATTTACCAGTGTGAAACACAATCCCTTACTTTTCTTATGCAGCTGCTGACACAAGCAGAGGTAAAGCACTTAAGCGTCCCAGAACTGGGTCAGGACACAGCCCCATCTAAGAAGCTATTTTGTCAACAGTAGCTTTTAGAAGTTGATTACAGGGAGTTTAATACTAGTGCAGCTGTGCACTGATATCTCCCCTATTGTATGTTCATGTGTTTTTACTACCCCTCATAATCTTCTCTTGACCCAAGTTGGTTCTAATCTGAACTCTTTCACCTTCTCTACTTTCTGCCTCACCTATGTTGTGGCATGTCCATCTTGTCCTCCCATTTCCCACTGCTCTCCACTCCTTGGTTGTTGAGGAGTAGGAGAGGTTGGATGTGAGAAGCTCAGGGCCCAAAGGAGTGAGAAAAGCCCTTGGATAGATGGAAAAAGAGACAGAAGAGGAAGAGTATGAGACAAGGTAGTTGGTAAAGCATGGGAGGTGTGGATGCAGAAGCAAGATCAGGAGCCAGAGGGCAGGGAGTGCTGGGGATGGGAAAGGTGAAAGAACAAGTTGAGTAAGAGGCACAGGGAAAAGGACACTGAGTGAGCAAGAGACGGAAGGAAATGTGACTTAAGTAGCCGGCAGCAAATAGTGGGGTGGCAGGTGCCTGCACAGCACCACAGGTCAGCAGCATGGTTTTTGTGAACTGCCTTGAGGGGCACTTTTAAATCCAGGAGAAGGGAATCTCTTGGAGCACAATTGACCTTTTTGCCTTTACTTATCTCCAACAAAGGCCCCTGTGTTTTGCCTCTTCACAACCCAGCCTCTGAACTCTGCCTGACACTGTCTCTTGTCAACCAGAAGGTGAATCGGCCCTTCCTTCACCCTCCCCTTCCCCGTGGTGTCCCGGCCACAGCCGCCTGCTCCCTGTGGGGCTCTGTGGGTGCTGCTGACGCAGAGGAGCGCGGCTGTTCCTGCTCTTCCTTCTTGTGTGGGTTAGGTGGTGACGGATGTCTGGCCTCGTGATGGAGGCACAAGTGGGATGCTGGGGTGGATGTGGCCCTTCTGGCTGGTATCTCTCCCCTTCTGGAAAGCCTTGTAGAATGGGACAGTAAACACTAAAATACCATTTTGTTGTCCACTGCCTTGCTGCATTTTGAAAGCATTTAAATTTTGCCAGTCTCCTTTCTTTTGGAAGTTTTTAACAGTGTGACAACTGTGCTACATAAAGGTAGTTGATATAACATAAATGACAACAATAATTTCACTTTTATCAAAATCCCTCAGGCTTTCTTGTAGACTTTTATGATGACAGTAGTAAAGTACTTAGGAAAGTTGTATTGGATTTGTTTTGCTAGCTGTATGTTTATACTGTATTTATAATTCCCAGCTATTAGTTTAGAATTCCATTAAAGAGAAGGAAGAGTAGATCAGTTGTTAGGTTGCAAAAGCTGAATCTGTTTCCTTTAAAGAAAACAGAGTCTTTTCTTCAAAGAATTAACATGGTATTTATTTTTCCTATCAGAAGAAACTAAGTATGAACAAAGACCATTTTCACTTGGTAATGCTGAACTAACACAGCTTTTCTGATTTCTGAATTCCAGTAACAGCCTTACAGAACTTCAGAAACATAATAGTTTTTATTCATTATTTTTGGCCAATATTTTGGGCGTTAATTTCATATTATGTTTCAGGAGTGAAAAAAAAGCTGAAGAAAATGCAAAAATGAGCTTCATTAGTTCTCAGCAGAGTTTGGATATTTTCTGCATTGCTGATTTCTACCTGTATATTTTTATTTTTCTGATAAGAAGTGCCTTGCTTGGGGGAAAAGAGCTGTGTAAAACAGGGGTATTTGTATTTGCTTCCCTTTTCAGAGCTGAAGAAGTAGAGAGTGCATAACACAGGCCCTACAATAATCTTCCCTTTTGGGAAAATCTGTCGTCTGACATTGCCAAATAAAAATATTTGGTTTATATAAAATAACTTGTTTAAAAACACCCAAACCCATGGTCAGTGCTGAGGAGAGCAGAACTACATTTAAGAAACATGATGTTTTGGTAATTGTTACCTTATTTTGCTAATTTCCTTGGAGAATGTTTGGATTCTCCCAATGGCAGCCTGGTACAGCCTCAGCTGAGCAGGCTGAAGCCCTGGTACAATTTTCTTTAAGAATTTTTTTAGTTATAATCCCAGGGCAAGGGAAATTGTGGCTTGCCCTGCCTTTCTCTCAGTGGTGATATTCAGAGCTATTCCATCACTTCCTGCTGTAATTTGGTTTTTTTAATGCTTCTCTTGTTCCTGTGCTATTGTGACACTGTAGCTATAATTGTGCTGCAGGAGCTTGTGATTAATGCTCCAACTTCCTCAAAAGCTACAAATTTAAGCTTTCTTATGCAGATTTTTAGAAGAGAGGATTTTTAGATTTTTCCTCTTTTTAGAGCTGGAGATCTGTATGACTCAGCTGGGAGTGATGTGTTTTGAAAGTGAGAGGTCTTCTGCTTTTTCCAAAGTCTGTCAGTGTTTTTCTTGAATACAGGACACCAAGTCTAACTGCACCTAGGAACTCTTTCTGTTTTATATGGTTATTTTTGATGGGTGCCACCCCTTTTGAATACTTGAGAGAGGTGGAATTGTTACATTTTTTAATTAATCACGTGAACCTAAAGAATTGATCAGGAATCTTAAAAAATACAATGGGTTTAGGATCCATTGCAGCATTATAGTGCTGCAAATGGTGTCTTTTAGAATGAACTATGTACCCTAAATAGTGCCTGATGTATTTTAATGTTAAAATAACATTGAAACTGTTCACACAGAGGAAAATTGAAAGCTCACTCCAGTGACCTTTCTGACAAGTCACAAGACCTGCATGGATATGACATCAGTGAGGCTCTTACAGCTCTTTTTCCTCAACTCTCAGCAGGGATAATAAAAAGGAGAAACTTTGTGCTTAGTGTCCTGCTTAGTGGATGTGCTAGGCAGTATTTAGTGTAGCTGCCAATCCTTGCTGCACGGTTGCTTCTTGATACTCTGTTGTGGCAAATCAAACTGCCTCTGTATTTCTTAAAACGAAGAATTTCATGCACCATTGGGTGGTGTGGGCAAGTATCAGCAAGATAATGACAGAACATCTTCCCTCTTAAATGTATACAAGAGAGATTGTTTTTCCTCCCTGTCACCACAGGTAAGACTCTGTAGTTAGTTGTGTGGTAATTGAGCCTACTGTGCAATTGGAGTCCTTGAAAGGAGTGGGAAGAGAAAAGAAAGAGCTTCCCTTCCTTGTTCCGTGCTGTAAGGGCTCTTGTTCATCCTCAAATACAATAATAAGAGCTTGAGTGAAGCTTCTTGTCTTGTACTTTCTGTTGACTTGTTAGTGAGCATCCATAGTTTAGCTTCAAAGTTAATGAGGAGATTTAGCCCCCAGCTGCATTATTGGCTATTTTTGTCACTTGCTCTGCATCTCTCAGTATTTATACCCTGGCACATGTATGCACACACAGACCCCATTATGTAGATTTCATTTTGTCAACTGGAAAAGGTGGATTCAATGATTCACCTGAATCTTCATGTTTTATTAGATCCTGGAGTTGAGAGTAGAAAGCAGGTAACTGAGGTGAGGGAAGAAAGACTAACTCTTACAAGTGTTTGTTGATTTCACAGATTTAGTAAGCACTCAAATAGCTCTTTTCTCTTGTAGCCAGACACTGCACTGATCTCAAGTGAAGAGAAGCTGTTTTATTAGACTTTCTAATTCTAATGGTCAGACTGGTTCCTGTTTCCACGTGTTTATAGCCTGAATAAACAAGGCAGAGAGGGGAAAAAGAGGTGAAGCAGAGGAGAAGTGACCTGCCCAATTCCATAAGGCATGTCAAGAGATGCAAGTCCCGCTGCCCCAGGCCAATGCTCTTCTCCAAGATGTGCTGAAAGCATTAAGAGAGGTTCATTGCACTTGGATTAGTTGCAGATGAAATGGATGCTTTCTGCAGTAAAATATATAATAACAATAATTGGCTAAAATAATTGTCTCCTTTGAAGCCAAGAAACATAGTATTAAAGAATAGCAGATATTCTAATAAAGGGGTCTAAAACTGATTCTAAAATAATCATTTTAATCTTCAGGCAAATACCATTCAACTCAGCACTTTGTTTATCTGTTCAGGCAAAATGTCAGTCTCTGGATTGCTAAATAGAATTTACATCACTTGCAATGCAGATTTTTTAATCTACATCTTCTGCCATTTGTTTTTCCATTGTTGATGTTAAACTGTAAGCATGCTTCAAAATCCTTCGCTGACATATGGAAGGAAGCTTCAGTACTCGTAAACTACCTTTTGAAATATCCAAAAGCTCAGATTAGGCCTGTGCAGTTCTTAAAAGTAGGACTACTTTATTTACAGTAGCAGACTTCTAAATTACTGTACAAACTCTGAAATACTTGCTTTGTATTTACAGGTGTAGTCTGTCAGCAGCTGTGGTTAAATCCATGGTAGTGGAGCTAACTGTGTAAGACACCATAGAAGAACTTTGGTCATTAACTTTGTAATCACTAAGTGTGGAGGAGTTGAGAGCAGCAGAATTGTGATACTTTTCTTGACATATTTTTAGAGATTGACTATGTGCTTGCCTATTATGCTGGGGTAATGTTAAAACAGGATAGATCAACTATTCCCATTGGCTTGGCCTCATTGATGCAGATGAGATGAAAGCACCCTGCAGCCTCTTAGCATGGTTGTGATTGCTTGTGATTCTTTCTAACAGGTGCAGACAAATTCTTATATTTAGAGTACAGAAAAATAAGGACTTTAATATGCTTTCATGAATGTTGAAGGGAGTTGAAGAAGAAAAATACCATAAAGCAGGTATTTACGATACAATCCAGAAGTGCAATTAGAGTATGAAATGCTTAAGTGTCTTGGTTTCCTTACAGTCAGGGTGCACAGAAAGAAAGATGCTCAGGATTTGTGGAGTGGTTGTGTGATTGTCATAATTCTCAATTACGTTAGATTTAGCTTTGCTTCCCACAGTTATGTTCTATCAGCCACTATATCTGCTTTAGTGGTTACATGTGTTCAGTCACTTTCCTCAAGATGAGTGTCCTCTCTGAAACCCTTGACTGGCTAAATCTTGTGCTTTAAGTCTCTTAATTGTATTGTGATTTTTTACAAGATTCTTAACTAACCTCAAAATTTGTGAGGGACGCTCTTCTTACAAGGACCCACATGATGACTTTTATGCAGGGAATGCATAAAAGCATCTTCTTCATCTGAGAGGTACACTGAAAAAAGGTGGGGATGAGTGTTTGCCCTCATACTTACGGGTTTGCATGCAGCCTTGCTGTGTCTGTCCAACAAGTGCTAGCAGCAGAAATAACTATTTGGGTCAGATCTGGTCCCTGGCACCAGTCTGTCTTCCTGATTTGGCAGGGACCTTCCTGTGGGTTCCCCTGCATCAGTGGTGACAACCCTTCTGAAATACTGGCTCTACTGAATTTCTGACCCTGATAAGAAAGTCTGTATCAAACCGCAGGAACTATTTTACTTGAAGTTCCTGTGTTTACACATACAGAGTTTGTTTCCTCAAATTTAAACTTTGCAAATTATTTATATAGGAATTTCAAAGTCCTCCTGATAACCTGGGTGTTAACTGGGCAGCTATTGCTGACAGATTCTGTTGCAACAGCTGTAAGATATTATAAAGAGAAATTACCCTTCTGAAGATCATTACCTCTGACATCTACATTTCAAGAAGTTTCTGGTACATATTTTATCTGGGCATCTCAATCTGCCAGTTCTTCATGTTAGAAATTGGAGCACAGTGTCTAGTGGAATCTGCCCTTGCCCTGCAATCCTCCACTGAAGGGTAGAACTGGGCTGTGTTATGGATTTGTACAGGAAAAGATCTTTTTGTATCCTAAACAAGACTGGGGGTTGAAAGGAAGCTCTGGGTCTAATTTATTTCGGACAGGTTCTGTATGACAGAGCTCAGTTCTTACTTTTTGATACCAGGGGGATGCTTTCACCTGTCTTGTTTAAATTGAGCTGGTGTCAATTGGTCAGAAAAAAAGGACTCAAGTCCTAAATCTTTCTAGTTGAAATTTGGCTGCTATCTTGGCAGTGCCACATAAAGCCAGGGGAATGGAGGGAAGCACTTGGCTTCAGTTTGTTTTGAAAACACAGCTTAATAAGAGAGGTCTGTAACAGGAGCATCAACATCATGTAGCCAAAGAGAAAGGGAGGTCCAGGTTGTGCTTAATAGCACACTATGATATCTTAGCCCTCAAACTAGGAATAATTTTGGATTAACTATATACGACCTGGTAGTTGTTCTCTCCTGCATGCAGTCTTGTATTTGGTTCCCAGTTTCTCTTTCTTCCGAGTGTAGTTGATGCTATTTTTGAGAATGTATTTATCTTCCATTGAGTTTCCAAACATTTATGCTCCTCTGCAATCAAGTGCCTTTGTAGATTCCAAGGCAGGCACAATATACTGACTTTTCAAGTTTGTTCCTTGTGTTAGCAGAAAGACTGGGACCACATCTTGGCTATGAGGGTTTTTTGCATCAGTGAAAAAGTTCTTTTCTTGTGAGAGTTGTATTGCTTGATGCAAGGATGCCTCTTCTGAAAGAGGATTGATGCTTATCCTCCTTAATGATGGTAGTCAATTTGGCAAAGAGCAGGCACAATGGAAGTTTTATTCTCTGAGTTTAGTAGAAAGCTAGAAAATTTTTATTTTAATCACGACAAAGAAAACTGATCTTATGAGAATGTGATGGCTATTAGTACAATTTTGCTAGAATTACATTTAAAATCCAAAGATTTCTGGAGGATAGTCAGGGATGAACAAGGAAGTTCTGTGCAGGGATTTCAGGATTCCATGATAAAGGGAGCTGTTTAATTAAGCCTTTTTTTTAAATTATAGCTAAACGTAAAGGCATGTGTCAAGAAGGGAGAGAAACAGACCCATCGTATGAAATGGAGAATTGTTATCCAGCAAAGAAATCCATTTAAAAAGGATGCTTGAAAACTAAGGAGGCCATTTAGACAAGACAATCCCAGGACCAAAAAAAAATTGTGGAAGACTTGGAGTTCAATGCTTTGCTTACTGAACCCAAATGTAAGAGTTCTTTTTTATCGGTTTATTTCATAGATGGAAACTTGCAGGAACTGTGCTTTGTTTTATCGAGAAAGGCAAACCAAGAATTTGTTTGAAAGCTGAATTTGCTTTAAATTGGAAGGAAAAGCACAATTTAACAGTGAGTTGTTGAAACAGCTGTTGACATTAGTGAGCTTTTAGTTTCCTGGTGTGTGTGGATCAAGACAAAATTTTATGTTTATTTTCTCTTAGCTAGATATGTTTTAGTCAAAATAATAGAGTAGTTAAGAAAATACTCTCAGTTCAGTGTCAGAAGGGACCATTCACGCTTCCAGCCTGGTCTTTAAAAACTATGAAAATGTGCAGCAGGCTGATGTCACTCGCTCCTAATTAGAGCCTTGTTGTGCTCTATATTTGTGAGAACTGATTTTAGTATCTGCAGCTGAAGGAAGGAAACCCCTCAAATGTTAATGCATCCAAGAGTAGGGGATGTGAGCTGTAGGAGGGAAATCCACTGCTGCCATGCTAGGTGGAGGGCTGTCAGCCTTTCCCCTGACCAAACTTCCATTAAAAAAAGGAGAAAGATGAAAACTTTTCTATTTTGCACATCCAATTAGAATTTCCCCCTCAGATGAATGCTTCTTTAGGAGGGGGAGGGAAAAACCAAACCTAAACAATACTTGTCGTGTGTGTGTGATACTCTGAGCTAGAAGGTGCTGCTTGCAGTGGTCTGTAGCTGGGGAACAGAGTGGGCTGCAGAACACCAGCCTCAGCTGAGGGATGCACAGGGACATATTAACCATGTTCTCTTTCTGAATGACAAACTGCAATGTATAAATAGTTGGAATGAGGACTTCATTATAGCCATACAACATCTTTTATGAAGTGTCTTAAACTGGGCATGATAAATCACTTACTGGCTTACGAGTCAGTAATGAGGGAGATAGGGGAATGCATTTTCTTTTCATGTGCTTTAAAAAGCATCCTGAAAGTAAGGCATGCTGGAAGAGTTGAGGGGGATGCAGCACCCACATGTTGGATGCTCTTGCTTGATGTTGCTGTGAGGGAGCTGGAGAGCAGCTGGGTGCCACTGGCAGCCACTGCCTCCCACTCCTGTGTGAGACCACATTCCAGCATGGTGGGGTTTTCTTGTTTTCTGTGTTGGGCTGTGGGTGCTGGAGGGCATTACGAGGAGAGTTCAGAGGACTGTGGGTGGGGAGTTTGTGCTAAATCTGTAATAGTGGCAGGAGTTTGGGGGCAGTTGTTTTAAAAAGAAATAGAAACCAGCTAAAACAGCATGGACTGCTGAAGTCATAAAGCAGACAGTGTTATGAGCCACAGGAGGGCTAAACAGTTGAACAGTATCAGCTGTTTCACTCATAAATGATAATTAATATGCCTTTTTTATTACCAACTCAATTTCTGCTGCTAGCTTGGATTTTTTGTTACTGTCAGTGATGGTTGGGTTTTTTGAACATGGCCACAGTTTGCTCAGGAGCCGGTGACACCTGTGGGGCCCAGAAACCTTCTGCAACAGGGTGGGAATGAGCAGCTACAGAGACAGGCTCCAAAGAACAGAAAACTTACTACACTGGGATAAAGTCTCCTTTAAAGGAGTTTCTTCCCTTTCCAGCCATGTGTCAGAAACCTGTGATAGAAGGGAACTAGAAACTGAATGATGGATTTAAAAAAGCTGTAACCTCCCCCCTCCCTCCAATTGCTGCTTGCATTTACAGGGTAAAATTAATGAAGTTAATTACATCTACTCAAAATCTCTTGGTTGAGTGAATTACTTAGCTCTTTTAAAGTAGAGACATAATTTTCTGCAGGATCCACAGGCTTTTTTTCAGTCTTGGTTGGTTACTCTGGTTTATAGTCCCCATGATGCATGGTTGCTATCCGAAGCACTCTGGGTTATACCTTTTAGAGTAATACAAGATGTCAAATTAAGGACATCTGCAATGTTCAAAGCAAAAATACTGAAATAATTATAGAAATACTAATAAAGTCCAGTTTCTAACAAAGATGAAAAAGAGGATGGATCCAGAGAGTTAAAACGTAAAGCAAAATAACAGGGCAAGATGCTTAGAAGGTAGAAGTATGTCATGTAATTAGCAAAGAAAATATCTAATATACTGCTTGTCTGACAGTCTTTTATTCCCTTTGACATCATAATTTCCAACATGCAGCATTAACCAAAGGAATTTTCAGGGGGGTGTTTACATGTTAAGGTGGACAGAAAAGAAAGAAGGCCAAAGAATATTCTATGCAATCCAAACATTTACAAATGATACCTTGCAGTGTATAGTATTCAAGATTATAATAATGGCCCATCTTCGCGAACGAAGATTTGGGGAAAGGTCTTTTTACCTTTCCAGCCTGCGCAATGGATTTTTTAGGTGAGACACAGCCTGCGCTGAACTGAGCCCACCCTTTAATCCTAAGGTTCATCTGCCGGGGCCAAGCAAGCTTGGACAATGGCAGTGAGGTCCTCAGGACGTAGGTTTGTTTAGAGTGTCCTTCTCATAGATGGATGGCCACACAGGGCTAACGACCTCCATCAGGCCAGGAGATCGGGGACTTGAACCCGTGGTCGCAGCAGTGAAAGTCCTGCACGCTAACCACTAGGCCACCAGGGGTCTCGATTAGGACTTCAAAGAATGTTTGGGGAGATCAAGAACACGATTGCGGGGCTTTAACTGATAATTTTACTTTAAGATTACCCAGCGTGTAAGGTTGACATTAAAGATAAGCCTAAACTTAGGGCTGGAGGCAAACTTGCCATCCAATTCAGTTTTCACTGAATTGTAAGTTGGGAGGTTTTTTTGTTTTGTTTTGGCTGTTTGGGTTTTTTTTGGAAACTTTTGTGCAGATTTAATTTTAAGCTTTCTTGGTTTATATATTTTTTGCTTTGGGGATATTTTTAAAATTAAAAATCAAATAGAAGTTTTTTGTATGTAAACACTCATCTTGTGTCTTTAAACTTTAATTTTTGTGTAATACTCCTTTACTGCTGTGCCCTGGGCTTGCCCCAGGGAAGTACCTCCTGTGGCACCCCATGAGCAGCACCTTCCAGGCTGTCTCTGTCCTTGTGTCTCGTGAAAGGCAGAACACATCATGTTTTGCGAAATGTAATTCAAAAAGACCCTGGTTTATGTGGAAAATAAGGTGATATGTACATTACTAGAGCTTTCCTGAAATATTTTGGCAGTGTTTCCTAATGGCAAACTTCAGATTTTTCAGTTAAGTCTTGTGTTTCAATTTCCCATCAATAAAATTCTAAAATTCTTCTCTAAGTTCTCATTATACACAAAAGCAGTGCTAACATTCATTTCCCAGGAGCAAAGGCCAAAGCATCACGTGAGATCCTGATACAAACAGTTGCCCCCACAACATAGGCAGTGTGGTAATATGGACTTAAGCATGATACGAAGTCTCATATGGTGGCCCACCAAACATGAAGACCATGAAGGTTTTGAACAGACATATTATCTGGGCATTTGGTTAGGGCTCTCTGAACACACACACTTGAAAAACCAGTTTAACAGCAACTGAGCATAAAGTCAAGTAAGTCTGGGCAAGCATTGGGAAATCCTCCAAGGGAACAAATATTCTTGGCTGATGATACTTCTCCAGGGCATTAGGGATGTGAGGTGTTCTTTGGAGTCACGTCACTGTAGGTGACATTCCTTGTGTTAATGACTGAGCCATACCGAAGGAAGTTGTATGTCCATTTCAGAAAACCTGTAACATTAACTTGGTTTTGTTTGGGTTTTCCTGGGCTAAGACTGACTGAGAGAGAAACTTGTCTTTGGTTTGGTTTGTGCAGTGTCCAGCACAAGGATTTGCATACCTGTGAATGAGGTTCATTAAGAGCTATCGCAGTAAGAGCAAAATGTCTTGACCACTTAAATTACATTTTAGTAGAATATGTGCTCTAAAACTACCATAAAATTCACAAATTGGAGACAAAATATTTCATATAACTATTGGTTGACCCTGAGATTAGCTCAGTTGGTTAGAACACAGTGCAAATAACACCAAGGTTGTGGGTTTGATCCCTGTATGGACCATTCACTTAAGAGTTGGACTCGAGGATCCTTGTGGGTTCCTTCCAACTCAGAATATTGTGATTCTGTAATTGTACTGAATACAGGAGTGACTAACATAGAGGGAGCACTCTTCTGAAAATGGGTAGTTTTAGAAAGAATCAAAGGATAGATGAGTTATCATAGAGACTTGTTCTTTTTCCATCTGTGTTTTGAGTAGCAATTAGTTTTACCTAAATGTTAGAGATATTGCATGTTTGTCATCATTAATAATTTTTATTATGTTCTACTAAGAACATGGAAACCCTTTATTTTCTATTTGTTGCTGTGAAATTGTTTCAAAATTTACAACTTCACAAATGTAGACTCTATCTATGGTTTTTAATTGTGCATATTTATGATACTGATGTTTTACAAGATTCGGGAGCCCCTCAGGTGTCACTGTTCTCAGCTGCTGAAGGAAACACCTTAGCAGCAGCAAATACACTGCTGGCAAAAGGAATTGCAATGCTAAGATAAGGTTGTTTCTAATCTAAGTGCTTCTCGTTCGAGAATCACAGTATGAGGAAAAAACATACTCAAGGTATCAGTCAATTGTGGCTTTTTTCTAATGTACTATATTTACAACCTCTGACAATTCGAGCTGAGAGCAGCAAAAACCTGACCTAATTGCAAGGACTGCAAAAAAATACTCGCACTTTTTCCCCTGAATAAATGGTTATTTCTCCGGAATGAAATGCATATCTGCATTACAAAAGAAAGCAATAACAGTGCTGTGCCTTTCCTCATTAAGTGCTTGGAGAAGAATGAACAAGTCCAGATTTTTCTTCATGTGTACCTAGATTTCAGATCACACACTAGAGCATGTTCCCCAATGCCTCTAAAGGATATACTGTACATTTTGATGATACTTTTATTACCACTTTTCACTTTCAAGAATGCCTGTAAAGATTTTGGATATGCTCCTGTGCGTTAGTATACTAAGAGGAAGCCTTTGTAATTCTGCAGTATAAATGTAGAAAGTTACTCAGGATTTCATGATATGTCAGGAATTCATATCAGCACCAAATTGCTTATGATTTGAATGAGATATGTGTTACTTCTGTGAGTCTGTATGTAAATAGATATGTATTTAAGCAATATTTTTTTTGCAATGTTACTGACTTAACTTATAAAATATTGTTGTTTTTTCATCTTAGGTCTGAGGGTAACTGTGTTACTAACTTCATCCCTCATGGTATTGGGAGCTGGCCTCAGATGTGTTCCAGTCTCAGACCTAGAAATTAGAAAAAAGTAAGTGAATTAAGTTATTTTTAATATACATATTTTATTCTTTCTGCTAATATAATTTTTGCTGCTACTGCAAAGAAATGTTAGTAAAAATTTTCTGTATGAAGTTGATATGCCAAATGTTTGTTGTGTGGCCATGGGCTTACATGCTTCTTTGCTTCTTAAATGGATTTTTCTAGTCCTTCTTTTACATTGTATCTGAAGATCAGAAAGCCTTTTACAAACTTGAGTTAATTACACCTCACCCCATCCTGCATAGCTAATATTAATCTGCTTTGCAAATAAGGAAGCAGAGATTTAGAGAGGTTCAGAAATTGGCCCAAGATCACAGAGGGAACCATGCCTCAAACCCCAAAAATATGTAATTTGTATGCAAATGTTAAATAGTTAGTTCATTTTCTCATATTGGATGTGTGGGATCGTGCCGTGAGACAGATGAAATTGCGCAAAATGGCCTTTTTCATGTAGTCTCTCCCAGTGTGGATTCCAAAGTAGGCTTGTACTTTATCTGCAGTGAAATGATTGCCTTCTGTACACATGCAGTTAAAGAGTTTGTGATAGAAACAGATTCCTTCCTAAAAATCACACAAACCAAACCATTCAATTGTCCTGTCAACGTATCCTGAACCTGGGCATCCTCAGTAAGTACAGAGTACATTTTGTATGGGCAGGGAATATGGATCACTTGTTATTCACTTAACTTTCTTTTTCCTCTTATGCTGAAGGAGGTAGGAGTACACAGGCATTACTACACCTTCCTTCTTCTTCAAAAGCAGCAGTAGCACTAGGTCTTTACTAGTTATGCTTGCATAATATGTAAACATGAAGAACTTATAAATAAAAGATTTCTATGTGGATTGGGTTTTTTCCCCCCTTGAACTCTAGTCAGCTTCCAGGCAGTCCTTTTATTATTTCAGCAAGTTATTTGACTTTGGGGATTTTTTGTTTTATTTTTTTTTATTACTCTTAGTATTGCTTACTCTGAAAATCAACTTGGAATCTTTTTAAGTTGGGAAAGAAAGTGTTTGGTGTGAAGTTGAAAGCCGATGACTGAGTGCCATGGATAAAGCAAAAGAAGAGGTTCAGAGAGAGAACTGAGAATGTAAAAAACATTGACTGTAAAACCAGCCCTGATAAGTAAACTAAGAGCAGTGTGTCAAGTAGGGGAGGTGCAATTTCAGTTCTTAGGTGCTTAGTGAGCATATAAGGAAGCACCCAAGGTGCTGCTGATGTTGGTTGCCCAGTGTTGCCTATTTCAACGTGGTGTTCAAGGACTCTGTGAGCAGGGGAGGCTGAACTAACCATATTGTGCTACCATTCAGAGTGACCCTTTTAAGGAAAATGTACTGTTAAGATGGCCAGGAAGAGCTGTTCTCATTGTGCCCTTTTCCTTAAAATGTTAAGGGGTACTCGACATTCAGTTCGTTCATTCTCATCAATATTGGATTAAATATCGATAGCTTTTAAATGGGCCAGATGGCTTAAATGCAATGAAATATGGTGCCTTATGTAGCTTTTCATTTATGATTGATGCCAAAAGACGTGCTGCCCTAGGCTTTACCAAAACAAGGATGAAGGCTATAAGTAGCTGAGAAGATGAAAATTCCCAAATGAGATTTAGATGTGAGGTATCATTTGGGGAGTGGGAAGAAGAACGTCCACAAAATCTTGATCACCTTTAAACAAAGTTTTCCAGTGTAGCTGCAGCAAGGACACCTAGGAGAACAATTAAATACATGCCTAAGGAGAAACGTTCACAGAACAACTTCTTTAACTAGGAAAGGAAAGGCTATGGATTGCATAGAGTCTGATGAGTGAGATGTATAAAACATGGTGTTAAAATTTATTGAAAACTATATAGGGGAAAAAAAGAGCATGAGCAGAATCCTGATGGAAAAGATTAATAATTTCATATATTCCTGCTGTGAAAATATGCATCATCTCCAGGTGAAATTGATAAATTTGCCTACTTAGCCTACTCCAAAAAAAGAGACATTTTCAAGAATTTCAGCTCTATCTGAGGAAGTAGTTTGATCTTTTACACAGTTTGATTAAAAATCTACAGAGAATTAATTAAAGCTAACTGTGTGAAGCAAAAGGATGGTTTTCAGTGAAGTTTCTTGAAACATTGTAAATAATTGTACAGACTGTGTGATGTTTTGTCAAGTAACCTGCATTGTTTTGAGGGCTAAGGCTGAAGGCCAGTTTTCATCCGTTACTTGAAGCGTGATACCAAGTAAAATAATATTTTTGAGATGAGCATTACTGCTTAATGCATTAGCCACAGCTTACTGAGCACTAAATTATGCACTTATTCTGAATATGTGTATGCATTAATACAGCAACCTGAATGTTACAGAGCCTGTCAGGTGGACAAGATTACACACAGGCTAATATCAAAGCATTTCAGAAGACAGTGTAAATGGAATTTCTTTAAATGCTTTTGCATGTTTTGTAGTATGTTCCTTCAGACCTTGAGTAATTTGCAGTAATATGCTGAAGGATTTCCATGGGACAATTATGTCAGAGTTAACATGCATAAAATTATAAGAACGTTCATGAGGTTTGTAAGGTTTAGGTTGGGTTTTTTCTACTTTGTAGCTGTCTCTGCTCCCTAAAGTCATGTGATTCAATCTTAGGGAGAGCTACTAAAGCCCGTCACTATCAGAGCAATCACACACATAAGGAAATCACTGTTAAGACTGACATTTAATCCTGACTGCTTTATGCTCCTTATCTTACGCAGAACTGTAATATCCAAGTGTGTTCTTAAGCTCCTTTCTAGTCTAATTATTCTTTTAGCTATAGTGTGTAACATCAGACTATCTTCAGTTCTCCAAGTCATATTTTAAAAACAAACCTTAACCTCTTTTTTCAGTTCATTTAATGCCCATATATGTAAAGGAAAATTCAGGTTGCACATTGGAGTGTGTCGCTTGCAGCAGCTGTGAATTTCCTATGGTTAATTTTCATTCTCTGCCAGTGTGTGACATAAAACTGTACAGGGAATCCATGCCAAAACTGCACAAGGCAAAAATGTTGAAGCGTGAACTTGCATGTGGGATGGAGGAACCATCCTTTACATGAACCAGTGAAGTCCCTCTTGTGTGCACCTGTGCCCTTTCCCTGCTTTCCTCCCCAACCCACTACCCTGTGAGGTTAATGTGTCTATCATACAGCCAAGGACATTAAAAAGGATTGTTCTTACGTACCCTGCACTTCTGAGTTTGTCAGATGTGCCTGATATGTGACAGTGAATTTGACTTTTAAAAATAAAACCCCAAATCATTATTCTTTTCTAAATATTATGAAAACCTCATTTGCCACACCTATTTTTTTAGTTCACAGTTAATGTAAATTATATAGAACACTAAAAAAAAAAAAAGTTGTCAAATTGTACCTTTTCCTGAACCTTCTTCCCTTCCCTGAAGGTTACAAGAACATCACTAGTGCTTTTTGCCTGCATTTTGCTCAGTTCTTTTTGACTCCTGCTTGTCACCAAGTGAATATTTTCATTTGACTCTTTTAGAATGTGATTATTTTGTCCTGAATGTTAACGTTACTAGAAGTCCATTTTTTTATAGACTAAATCAGGGTTATTGTTTTCCCTTCACATAACACTTCATATTTACCTCATATTCTGTGTTTAGAAATAGATTTACATACATCTTAGGTCTTAAATCTAGGCAAAAAGCTCTTTGAGCTGAAATGTGTAAGAAAGAAGGAAATAAAATGATGCAATCAGCCCATAGCCGTAAATCTTTGGCTTTTAAGACTGACCATGTGATGTAAGACTTTTTAAATGTTTTGAAAGACAGGATAATTAAAGACATGGAAGTAAAGGATGTAACATAATTTGTCACTTGTATTGAATATATTAATTAAGCAATTTAGTAGAACTGAGTGTGCTATGGACTGGTAGTGTTTGTCCTTCACATTAGATTTCACAACAGACAAGTAGTTATTGAGGATCTTGAGTCACAGCAGTGAGAGGGCTCTCCTTGGCAGTAAATACCATTAAAATGTTTGCTGGGAATCCAGCAAAATGACACAGAGAATGACAGTCGTTTATGAGAGTAGTTGGTAGATCCTGTAAAGGGGTCTTCTTGTTAATCCTACTAGTTCTTAGGATTTTAAATCTTTTTGCCTACTCTTGGATATAATGTTAGCTCTTTCTGTTACTATATTTGAAGAATTGCTCTTACCACATCTTTGGTACACTTTGTTTCTATTAGCTAGTTGCAGCCTAGTTTGTATTTTATTCTTGTTAGACTTAGTCTTTAGTAGTTCCACGTTTTCCCTTTTTCATCCCTTCAAGCCTAAAGAATGACATGGGATCATCTCATTATTTGCCTTTTCAGATCCTAAGACTGTCATAAGCAACTATTCTTATGCATGAAAAATGCAAAGGGGCACCTCAGAAGAGGTAATTTCAGTAAAGACATACTAGGATTCTCATATTCCCTGTCAATACTGAACACACATCTATGGTGAAAAAAAAAATCCAAATTGGAGCATCTGTGGAGAAGAGGGATTAAAATGTTCCAGGGAATGAGAAGAGCCTTTTAAGAGAGGATGGTACGAAAATCTGCCTGTAAGAAATAAAGACAGAGTGTGATGCGTGTTTTGTGCTCCCTAATTTGCTGAGGAAGAGGAATGAAAGAGAATCTAATCTAAAGTGAAGTTCTGGGAGTAAAAAGATGAATAAACATACCTGTTTGTATATGCTGCAGCTCAGCAAGTGTAGGAGGAAAATGTTAAGATAGAGCACTTGCCTGGCGCTGATGGTGCTGGTTTGCGCTTCAGCTGCAGTACTGGGGGAAGACTGAACTGAGTTAATCCATGGTATCAGAAAAAGAGGTCAGTGGGGAAAAAAGGAAATAGGTCATTCACGGGTAGGTTCTCATGGGGAATACGTAATTGTATTAAGTAACTGTAACTCAACAGTTTAGCTTGTTTTTATTACTTCCACTGGCTTCATCTTGTACACAGGGTTTATTTTTTGACCTGTGCTCCAAAGCATTTGTTGTAGATGAGAAGTTCTGTGAGTTGTTCATAAGCAGCAGTGATTTTTTTCCAGCTTTGCTTGTTTTTTGATGGTAGTGGGAGGTGATTTATTGTCCCTCTATCTGCCCAGTGGTTCTGGCTGCATGTTCTGTGGCACACCAGCAGCCACTCAGGTGGCAGCCAAATGGGCTTCTCCTTCGGCTTAAACAGCCTGGGTGAAAAAAAAGACAAATGGTCAGTTTGAGTTATAAATGCTCTTTCCTTTTTCACCTGTGCTGGATTTTGGCTGTGGCACTGTGGTTGTCATCCACCTCCCCCAGCAACCAGGGTGGCTGCTGAATTAGCAGTTTACAGACCCTGTGTAAATTCTTGGAGTGATGAATCCAGGACATTAAAGGAAACTCTTGAAATCTCAGAAAGACCTTGATATTGCAGCACTATTTAGTGGGCAGCTTCTACAAGGCCTCAGCTAGTGTAAGCCTTCGCTGGGAAGGAAGAGAATTTATATTCTCTGTGGGATATTTAGTTTCATCTCATATAATGGTAGGTGGTATCCTCAAATGTAAAACACTTTTAATTTTTTTTAATCCTATTTAAAATCTTTGCCTCAGTTTGTGACTCATGTCGGCTAATTTCTGTCCTTAAAGAAGAATTCATATTAATTGAATTTATACTAAAGTTGCTGCATTATAAACAAAACACCCTCTTGCTCTTTCACTCACTTAAGAAAAATTATTCAAGAATGTTTAAATAGCTCTTGTTTATTCCATTTCTTAATTTGATGCATCTCCTGTACACTCCTACTCTTTTACTAAAAAATCCTACTTAGGATCTCTTTTGTGCTAAGTAATCTTAATCAGCTTTCTCCCACAGCAGCCCCAATAGCTGATCCTGGTGCACTTCCCTGATAATTTGTTTCAGTATATTTTGCCTCATTAGCCCATAATGTAATTGCCTACTCTGTGTTTACAACAATGTTGTTTACTTTGGGTCTGTTCATATTTGATGAATATGTCTTCTGTTAGTGTTGCTTTAAAGATGTCTTCTTTTAGTAATGGGTTAGTGGAGAGGGCTAGCTTTAAAAGAAAAACAAAAACCCACAACCTTTTAATAAAAAAATTTTTAAAAAAGGAAGTTTTGATTTTTGTGTGCCCTCATCCTTGAAACCTGGATAAAGTGAAGAAACCCTCTTCTCAGCTCTGTGATGGCCGTGATGGCTGCACAATAACATAGTCTGAGGATGTGAGTGAATTTGTCACCATACTGCCAGGGGTCTCACTGTACCCCCCCCCTCATCCCTTTCCTCTGTCAGAATGTCTGATGGAGATGTCAGGGACTTGGCCTGAGATTGCTGCTTCCTCTCCTTGCAAATCCTTGTCTCTCTCAGCAGGCTCTCAGTAATAAGTTTTGGAGTAACTCCGGCTTTCCAAACCTTTAAATTTGAAACCAAACCACACTACTTTTCATAGCATTTGTAAATGGGTTTGCTGTTTTCTTTAAGCGTGGGAGAAGAGGCATGAGTCTGGGATGCCTGATAGATCCTATGGTCCTTTCAAGTCTGCTCTCATAATGGTGTGACTGACAGTGCAGAGACCATGGTTTGTATAAGGGGTAAAACATCTGCCCAATTCCTAATGAAGATGGCTAAATGTACATTTTTAAGTTTTTCTCTTTTCTTTTTCACTCTATTGTTGGAGATAATGTACCACACAGTGACTCAGGCTTTCTTCTTGTAATAATATTTCTTACTGATGGGGGGAAAAACAGCTTTAAATTATTCCACATATCAATGGTTGCATGCATCAAAAACAAGCTGAAAATGCTAATGGCCTCAATCCATGAATATCCAGAAGGCATAAAGCTTTTGTAGTATAAATATATCATTTAATGAAAATATTGAAAGGAAGTGCATTTCCATGAAATTCATCTATCAGAATGTTATTTTTAATAGATGAATTCATTGCTTTACCCAAAGGTGTTTTTCTTTCCAGTCTTTTTCCAGACATAGAGCCTTCTTAAATTCTCTTTGGGTTATGAACAAAACAGCATCTGCGTCAGTTCTCCCCATACTGGTAGCAGTGAATTGCTGTAAAGCATGAATTTGACCTCCCTAATTCTGTCTTTGCCTTAAAAGTACCTAAAAAGGTTCCACTTTAAAGAAGGTTCTTTTATTGTATTTATTTTTGTGAGTCTAAAAGAAAAGCTCCATCCACTTCTAGTAACTTGATTGTGAAAAATCAGAAGTGGTTCTTGTCAAATCTGGCATCAGTTCCCTCTGAAGGATAATAAATCTCCTGATGTATAATGTGGGTACGTCCATGTCTTTTCCTATGCCTTTTTCTGGGCAAGCAACTTGCATCATACATCAGTGTAGATGCTCTAGAATAGGAGGTATTTGCTTGCTTTGGTGCCATGTAGTGACACTAAATTCAATAGCACTTGAAAAGTGCTCTGAAGTCCTCCAGTGGAAGGGTCTCTTTCATTTGCTTCCAGTAGTTCCCACAGTGAGCTAATCGCTACATAAACCTATTTGTCTTCCAAATTAGGAGTTGAACGATCCACTTCTTTCAATGAGTGAAGTTGTCAGGCATGTGAAAGAAATATTAGCCGTCCATTTCTGTAAAACATTAACTTCTTTATCCAGAATTGCTTTTTGCATTAATTGTTAGGATCAGCAGTTCATCTACTCAACTTTTCCATGCTAAAAGCATGCTACAGTGCTGTCTTCATGCAGCAGCAGACTGGCACTCTCAGTGACTTGGTCACTCCTCACACTTTGCCCAACAGTGGCAAAACTGAATTATAATTTATTTTCATTCCTTTTGTATAGAAGTTTGAATAGTGACTAAGTGGTCAGTTCTACAGGCAGCTAATGGGAGAAGCATGGTAAAAGTTTCAGGGAAAAAATCTGCACCAAAATCACATTTTTGCAAGACTCTTGAGCTCTGCTCCCTCCTAGGACCGAAAGGAACTGGGTTTCCCAGCTGACCAGTGGTCATCATGTTTAGAGAGTCAGAGCAGCACCCTGGGGCTGACAGCCCTGCTCTTCCCATGTTGTCTGCCAAAGAAAAGGTGAAAATATTTTTCCACGCTGTTGATCAGTGTTGAAATACCAGCTTCTCCAGTCTTAGCCTTCCCAGAACAAACTCAAATTAACATGTCTTGGAGCTGAGCTTTGGGAGCTTATTTTGGTGTTGTGGTTTAAATCCATTGTGTTAAAAGTAATTTTTTGAGTAAGTATTTTTCCTCTACTGTTGCCTTTGTTTCCCCATCTGACTACAGAAACTAATGAGATTTTCTTTCATTTAAAATTCTCTTAAGTCCAGGCATGAGACATACAGTGATAGAAACACTAAATGTCTGGGTTTTTTACCTAGAAAAAGTGTTTATGTAACACACAGCTTTTAAATAGCTTAACAAATCTGGTACCTGATGTGACTGTGGCCATGCGTGCAAAGTTTCAACTCATACAGGGAGAAAAAGATAAATAAAGCTGACTGTAAATGGAAGTGCTTTCCCATCTTAGCTGGATGGTATTATCATCAGTCACTAAAACCCTTTTCCTCTACTATCTCACTTTTTTTTCCATACCCAGTTTGCTTAGTGATATTGTAATTTCAGCATTTATAGCCTTCCATGGTTTTCTTTGTTGCTGCCTGTTAGGATATTGCAGGAGTGACAGCACGGAGTGAATAAAACAGGTATAACCAGGTTAGTTCTTAATACTAATGTAAAGTCTTCTGTCAGGGAAGTGATGAAAACCATATAATTAAAGTTATTTATAATGTGACTTGACAAAAAAATTGGAAAAGAGGTGACAATACAGTACAGTAAGTGTTTTTCTTCTCCAGTTTCTTTTGCTTTATTTGAACTGTCCCTTGTACTAGTGTTTTTGCAGTTCAGTTTAGGAACAAAAGTGATCTTTATTTCATGTAAAAGGGGTATGTGTGAATATGTCTGTGTGTTTTGTTTATATATAGATAAATACATAATATAAATGTATAAGTTATCCATTACTGTGATGCTCTGGCAATGATATTTCACACTAGCATTTCCTACCAGTCCTCAAATAATTTTTCTTCTTTTTTTGTTTTTAAAGGGCTTATGCTCAATTACAAGTTCAAAGTTTGGTAGAGCACACAGATTCCTTAGCAAAGAGATCAGGTGTGCAAAAACCTTGACATTTCAAAATGAGTCCTGATCTGGCTTCTGAAATGGTTAAAACAAGATATTTTGGGCAGATATTTACTTCCCCACTTTTGCTTTAAACCAGTCACTCATCAATTATTGTGTTAGTTGAGGATGAATTTCTAGTGTATTTTTTTTCCAATATTCTCTTCCATGATTGTGATTAAGAAGCCTTCTACTCTTGTATTATTTTCTGTCATTTGAACTCAATTGCTTTCTACTTTTTGATACATGGAAATAATTAAATGGTGATTGGATAAATAACGCATCTGAAAACAGCAGACCTGGATAAATAACAGATGAACATTACCGTGCTACCGTAATGAGATTGAAAAATATTTTTCCATCTGGGTAAGGCTGTGAGCTAAAGTTATCTTTTTAGCCCTTTTCTCAGGAAAGAGAATCTTGTTATGCAGAATGAAACTGGAATAGTGACAGGAAAAAAAATGCAGTGCTCTTTGCACCTTTTTGGTTACAGAAACAAGAAGAAAATTAGGGAATAACAGAAACAAACCTGTCTTGGTCTTGGAGCAATTTTTAGCACTGATGGTGTACGAGAGGAGACTCATGGGCTGTGAGACCAAAATCTAGCACAGTGCTGATAATATGTTGTAACAAACAGCAAAAAGCCACCAGTACTGTTGTGTTCATATTTCTCTGTCAAATGGAGAGGCTGCTACATGCATCTCCCAGAGCAGCAGCTTAGTAAACGCTCTGAATTGTGTTTTGAATCTCTCATCCCTGCCTCTCTAGGGAAATGAGTTAAGGTTGTGCAGAGGAACCATGCAAATAATCTTTTTCTCAGGAAAAAGTAGCTTAATTCAAGCCAGTATTGAAGAAGAGATAAAATAGGGCTTAGGCTGTTATCATATGCAGAGTTATTGGAGGTAGTAGTCTGTATATTGATGGCAATTTAGTCTGAAAATAGTGTTTATTAACTCAAATATGTTAGACTTGAAAAATTAGGCAATATGAAGATACGAGATGTTTTATCTTGGATGATAATGTCAAGCTTGGTAAACGTCAGAAATGCAGATGGAAAGACCATGGGAAAATCTATGGGAACAGACAGCACACCAGGCAGGGCAAGGCTGGAGGGACAGCAGCCAGGAGAACACCAACAGAAGAGACCTATAGAGAGACAAAATTGGCTTGCTCTTTCTAAAAAACCCCCAAAACCCCAACAAAACAAAGGCAGAAAGATAATACAGAATTAAAATTCTGAATTAAGGTACTACTTTCTCCCTTGGGATCTACAAAGTAAAATTAACGTCTGTTTCTCCCTCAAGTATGAAGGTTGATTATAGATCTTTATTGAGATGGTAGAGTTTGATAGACAGAATCTTAATCTGAAGTACATGATAACAGTATGTATAATTCTCACAGTCGATAAATTGTGGGTTTTTGTTTGGTAGTTTGGGGGTTTTTTTGCAAAACTTTTCTACAAGATGAAGTGCCTACATGTTATTTTCTGATGATACAGTTTCCCAAATGTACAATAACTAAACCACGATTTAAACATTAAATTTACTTTGGAGCAATATTTACTAAAATAAAATCTGTATATTTTGCAGTAGTTACCTCACTTGCTACTGAAATACAGCTGTTCCTGGGGATGTGCCATAGCTCTGCAAATACCCTGGAACAGTTCAGAAGAAGTTTGAGAATAACTTCCTGTAGTGACATAAGTAGAATGAAAATACCAAAGTGCACAAGGATACCTTGGTTTGTCCAAAGTACACTGAAGAGTAATCTCGGGGGATTGATGTACTGTGTCCTCCAGAAAACTATATCAGAGTGTTGTTTAGATAGTGCTTTTTATTTATTTAAAACTATTTCATTTTGGTGTAGAGATTGTATGTGGGGGGGGGTGTGTGTGTGTGTGTGTGTGTCACAGTTTAACAAGCATTCAGAAGGCCTGACCATGCCTTGGTGATGTCCATCTGAAGCACATCATGAACAGTAGTAATGAAATCTGTCCTCGCTCAAAAAAATATGTAGGAGAGGATATTATACTACTTCTGTCCCAGCTCAGAAGAGGTTTCCTTCAGATGATATATAATAGCTTTTTTTTTCCTGTATACTTTTTATAAATTTTGTTTAAAAATTTAATTTCTAATTCTCTGAGAATTGGTAGTATACATTCCTTTTTATTGCAATCTCTCTTGTTAATTTGATAAAGACTTTGTTGGCATTTCTTTTGCATATTTTGTTCCTTTGTGTGCCTGCTACACTGTATGTTGTTCAGCCATTTGTGGCTTGAAACACTGCCTAAATGGTGGCTTATGTTTCCCCATTTTCAGGCCATAGCTTTTTATGTCTGACAACTCAAGTCTTGCAGCAATAACACTGAGTTCCTGCTATGGTTAGAAAAACACCACCCATTTGAAAATATCATCTGCCACCATTTCATTGCATATTGAATAGATCTACTTTGGAGGGTTGCAATGCCTCGTTTGACTCTAGCTATTTTTTAGACATGAAATTTTTATATAAATTCAAAAATACTGTTGCCTTTCACGGCTAATCACCTTTTGGAAAAGTCAAAGTGGAAGATTTCTGGCTGACTTTAATGTGTGGGAGAGCCTTCAGAAAGTCCTTTCTGTATGTGCTCATTGATATTAAGCCAAACTTTGCAGAGACTTCACTGCTTGGAAGTACTATCTCTGTTCTGTCACCAGCCTTATCTGTTAAATCCCAGTGAGTGTGAAAAATGAGAAAAATCTGGGTTTGCTTGGCTGTTTCAACAGTATGTTGAGAATGGCCAGATTGCTGGAGAAGATGATTCTCTTGGAAACCCTAACAGCCCGGCCTCCTCATCTGTAGGCACATAGAGCTCATCTGAGTGTGTAAATAAAAATAAATAATGCAGTGAAAAAATATGCAGATTATTTTGCTGAACTGTCTCAATTTTGGATCTGCCATAACTAATTTAAATCTTCTATTGGGATTTATGCATGCAAGAGGTCAGATTTAAGATGTTTGTAATTTAAAGCTTTTCTGCTACTACACCTTTTCTGCTTTTATATCCTATCATGGTGCCTTTTTGATGCAAAGAAAGTCCTTTTTGTTCCCTTTTCCTTTCCTGCTTTGAAGAGAACATTTGCTTTTCCATTTATATGAGGTAATGAGACCAGAGTAGCTCGGGATTCTTTAAATCAATCTAATTGGGCTTCTTTTAGTGTATAGAATATCCTTTTTTTGCACAGGACTTTCATTCCTTTGTGCAGTTGCTCCATCTCCAGCACTCAATATCTCACATGCCTTTTTAATTAAAAACCCCTCAAAAAGGGCAAGCGATTGTCATCCAAATGGCTGTGATCTGTTCTCTATTCCAGGCTGATTCACGGAGGGCAGCTGTTAAATGGCTTGGCGGGGCCAACCGTGATGAATGCGGCACCATTTCTTTCCACAACGTGGTTTTCTCCGGACGAACGTGCCACAGCGACAGCCATCGCCTCGCTGCTCAATTACCTGGGCTCTGCTGGCGCCTTCCTGGTGGGGCCTCTGGTGGTGCCATCTCCTAATGGGACAGCTCACCTCCTGCTGGCATCGCAGAGCAACACCGAGCACATCAAGGACCGCATCGAGGCTGTGCTGTATGCAGGTGTGGCTTAAAAATAAGTATTAAAAAAAATAAGAAAATATAAAAAATGTGCATGCGTTCATGTGTGTTTGGTACTTGTGAACCAGTACCCTCTAGTGGCTGGTTTGCACAGGAACCGGTTTCTGACTGAGGGAAAATAATCAAGTAGTAACATATTGTACCATCAGAAGGGCTAATTTTTTCCCCTTCTTTTTCCCCCTACAAAAGTAGCCTATTGTACAGGCTGACTCCAAAGGAAGTAATTCAGTTGTTTATATCGGCTGATCTTGGGAGAAATGTCTCCTAGGAGAGCTTACACTTTCCCTGAGCTTCCAAACTGGTTTTTGCTTATTGAATTTTCATTAAAAATATGTGTCCATGACATGTTGGGTTTTTTTCTATTGTGTCTGTAAGGAGGAAAATCCAATAGTCTTTTAGCATTAAATTTCTTCCCTGCATTAAATCAGCCTTAATTTATGATTTGCATGTGCCTTTCAAATGTGATTAGATTATTAGTATTTAAGAATCTAACACTGAAATTAAAATGAAATAGATTTTATTTTTAACTAAAACCACATAATTCATATTGGTGAGCAATTTCAATGAAGTGGCAACAGTTTAGTGGAAAAAACCATTGATATAAAATTCGCCTGATATAACTTGCATTTTATGTCCTTACTCTTTTTCTTGCAATGGCTTCTACAGCTCTTTACATCACTTACAAAACTCAGCAGCAAACTTTAAGGAAAATGAGTTGGTTAAGTGGCTTAGGAGCCTATGTTCTGATTTTTAAAGGATATAAATTGGTATAGCATTCAGAGCAGATCAACTCTTTACCATGTCATGATAGTTGCACATTTGATTGGGGTTTTCCCCCCCTTATGATTGCAGCCTCTGAAATTCAGCCAGGAGCTAGCCCTAAGTGTTCCAGAAGTCTTAAAGTACATATACTGTGTAGTTTATATGGAGGTTTATGGGACTGAATTAGCTGTTTGTGATCATTTATTCCTGGACGTTATTCTTGCGGAAATTTTGTCAAGTTAATATTCCTGTTGGGAGAGGGTCACTTTACTGTTCGTTTTAAAGAAGGTGTAATAGAAGTTGAGTCACCATTTCACCAAGTATTTTTGAGTAACCTATTTTTTACTGGACTCAGATGGAACAACAGTTAAATTTGGGTTTGGTTAAGCCTTTTTCACAAGTAAATATGGTGTTAGACTCTGGAAATCTCATGGCAGATGAGAATGACTACTGTGAAAGAAGCAAGAATGAAAGCAAGTCAGGTTTTGTCCTGAAGAGTAGTAGATAAGGGGAGGAAAACTCTAGCAGTTAAAGAAGTGCTTTAGCTCTCCCTCTTCAGATTTTCTATGGAGCGAGAAGAATTCATCTGCCTGAAGAAGGTACTGCTTTGTGCTTGAAACCACTGGTTTGGGTCTTGTAGCACTAGAAGTATTGCTTTCAGCAGCCCATTAGATTCACATTCTCTTCTGTTCTCTTTAGGGAGGTTTTCCTAAGCATTTTCTTCAGAAACAGGGATGGATCTTGCCACCAAGGTTAGGTGTGTCTTGCCTGCTCCATGTCTTAGCATGGCTCTTTATGCCTGTCTGAGCTGACAAGGGCTTGGGAACACCCCATAGACTTGTTTGGAATCACTGGTCCCAGCATGAGATGATCCTACAGTAGCTCTTCATCTTCCTAGGAAATGTGTTTTGAGGGGCATCTGCACTTCTCAGTATTTGAAAGTCCTGTGAACAGAGGTGGATTCTGTGTGCTTGTGTTTGTGTCCTACAGGGTGCATCTTTTCAGGAGCTGCAACCTCTTTAACTGTTCGGGCAATGACAAAGAGCTGGTTTGTGAATGTTACTGGCCTGCAGTGAGTCACAGTGATGATGGCAAAACCTCCAACTGGCTTAAAATTGGCAAGAGCTGTCAAACAGGAGGTTGCGTGGAATCCCTCATGGGATTTCTCCTGTCTCACTTCAGCCCTGTTTCCCTGGAAAGCCGAAGGCACAAGGTCCCTGCTGACTGCCTCCCCTGTGCTCTCTTATGCCAGGTGGGCTCCAGAGGTAGAAGGAAGGCTGCCTTACAGAGGGCAACTGCCTCATGTAATGTATAGACAGTTCTGTTCACCCATGGGCCAAAAAATACCTGGTAGCTGTGGTAGGATACTGTTTGTCCCTTAAATTGGCTAGGCAGAAAACTTGCTTCAAATTGACTTCCAAGATTACTAGCAAAGGTTCTGGAGAATGCAGCACAACAAGGAGCTGACCCAAATATCCCACTTCCCCACTTCTTTAGCAAGTGTGGCCAGGCTTAGTATGACTTCTCATTTTGGATACTATGGGAAAGCCAGTTTCACAGGATAAGCACGCTGCATATCTAATGGAGTTGTGTTTATGATGGAGCTTGTTGCTTTTGTGTGAGGTAGTATTAGATAAGCAGCCTTCAAAAGTTAAATGATGTCTTTTAAAAAGCAGTAATGATGTGAATTGTTAAGTTGGGATCAGTAGTGTGCCAAGAGTTTGCAAATTTTCCAAGGACTTAACCTCAAATATGATTACGAAGCAATTGCTTATAAACCCATTCTGAAACTGCTCTGTTAACTCCAGTGTCTTCTGTGTTTTAATAAATTGCTCTTCCTTTATCTCAAATGCGGACTAAGAGCTCAGTTGAATTACCGCAGCCTCTTTCTGTGTCATCTGTGTCGCTGCACATTCTGGTTCACAGCTCAAATAGTACAGATGTAGCAAATCAGGATTGAATTGTATTACCTGAATCGCACAAGGAAGCTTGAATTATTCTGGACTGCAGCCAGAGCTCTCAACCTTGTGCTTTCCTAAATAACAATGTAAAATCATTATTTGTTTAAAAAAAATAAAATGTGTGCGTGTGTGTAAAGGCCCCTCATTCCCCCTTTACATTACAGGACAAGGTGGGGAGAAAGGCTTCTGGGTTTGAGTAGGTTTTTGTGCTATAAGTAGCCTATCTGAAGGAAAAAGATGTTGTATCAAGGAGGCTTTTGTCTCTGTTAAACCACTTTTTTTCTTTTTTCTCTTTGGGGTTTACACAAGCAAGCAGCAGGATGTCTACTTCCTAGGCTAAGGTGGAGGCATCTGTCCACTTTGGCAGCCTCAAGTCACTGTGGTGTGGTACCCAGCTTTTGTAAAGCATTCCAGGTTCACTCCTCAACAAGAGATATACAGCTGTGTTTCTGCACACTGATTTATGTCTTGCCCAATTCTGAGTACGTTGCTGCATCCATTGTCCTCTTCAGAAGCCAGCTACCCCTGTGGAAGAGCTTTAAGACAAGTTTTAGATTGTATTTTTCTTTATCTAGTCTGGAAGAGTAAATGATGAGGGAGATAAAGGTGCAGATTTCCTAATGAGGAAGCAATTCATCAGGTAAGAAATTGGATGTGTTTGGCAGTACCTGGACTTCTGATGTAGGTGTGATACACAAAGCTAAGATGGTACTAAAGACTTCTATTCTTCAATAGAGAGAGGTACTTTAGTTTCCAAAGGGCATTCTGCACTTTCCTTTTGTGCATGAGGGCAGAGCTAGCTAGGCAAATTTGTTAGCCTGGAAAGTGTAACACTGGGAAACATTGCAGAGGTACTACAAGGACAGCATGCTGAATTTAATAATAAAAAAAAAATAGAAGATGTTACTATACTGCTTCTGCTGCAGCAATTTGACTGGCAGAAATCTTGAGGCAGCACATAGATGAGGCCTCAGATGGGCACCTGTTATAAAATATTGCTGTGACTTAAAAAAATTATCATCATTTTCATTCTTCAGAAAAAGATCTAGCCTTTTCCCTTATAGCACTGCAGGATAACTAAGTTAAATAATTAGTACCTTGGACAAAAATTACAAGTTTGTGTGATCACATTCTTGTTGGCTATACCTGTCTGCAGTCTGAAATCTTCCTTTAATATGTGATTAAAATGTGTGTATGCATGTATATATGTATAGCTATAAACCTGTATGTAGACCTAGAATCAGGATAGGCAGATAACCAGCTTTTACTAAACAGCTTTGTAGTGACAAAGCATCTCATCCCTTTCTTAGTTCGAGGATGATCAGTTATGGACAGTTCTTTATTCACTGCTCACGGTTTCAGAAACAATGTACACGAAGATAGAAATTAATCTGTTTTCCAGAGAGCAGAGGAGATAGAGTGAGGTCTAGTTAAAGTGCCCTTGGCCCTCAAAACATGCAGTTAGACTACAGAAGGAAAAGACACCACATGATTTAAAATGAATCTTTTAGTATTTGATCGTGAAGAATGGCATTGTCACATTCCCAGTATGCCTTCAAAGGAAATTTAGTGTAGACTTTTTTCCCATATACTGAATAGAAGCATTCGTTTCCTTTCCCCATCTCCAGCTGATCCATTTAGACTCTGTTATTTGTTTCTTGAATTTATTTTCTTCTGGTTTAGCAGAAGACCTGGCAAAGTGCCATGTTCATATTGATTTATTAAAAAAGAGAGGAAAAAGAAAATGAATGCAATTGAGTATCCAGCTCTGCTGGAATTTATTTGTGGTGTCAGTGAACACTTCTTTGTTATAACATCACAGGTTCTTTTAAGATAACAGACTTCAGCCATACATTTTTCTCTCCAGCAGCAAAGAATATTGTTTTCAAAGGGGATGGGAGAAATATTGGGATTGAGGACTGTGGAGAACATGCTATACATTGCAAAATGCCTGTAAAACTAATTAGACTGACTGTGGGTAGAGTTGTTTTTCCTCAGAATGCCTGCTCATGGGACTTACTGAGTATTTTCTGTGAAGTGCTCGTCACTTTTCAAGCTCAGTTCCAGACTTCTGCTATGAAATTTTTCAAAGATTTAGAATACCTGCTGCTGAACAAGAGGAGCATCTGCAAACAGCTGTATTCTTTCTTTTTTTTTCCCCTCTTACCTGTACTTTTTTCTGTTCTTGAGCCATGGCTGCTCCTGCACTTTTCTCTTTATTTTCTGTTGCCATGTAAAACTGTTTGTGTCCGAACTGCTGCCTTGCTTGACCTTTCATTTGCCTTCATCATCTTGTGCAATGACTAATTGTCATTCCATGCCCTGGGGCTTCCCCAGTCCCATCTGTTTAAAGTCTCTGGCCTGCTGGTACCTGCACTGCATTACTTCCATCGTGAGGAAATGTGCCCAAATCTTCATATTGCAGTTCTCTCTAAGGAGAAAAAGCAACAGTTTCCTTTTGCTTCACTGAGTTCCCCATGTGTGAGCCTGGTTCTCTGCAGCTCCTAACACTGGCATGCACTGCCAGTCTCATTGATTCTCCATCTCAATTTGAAATCTTGTTTGGAGAGGGAAAAAAGAAATTCTCCTTCAAGTTACCGAGTTCTGTTGTCAGGGGCATTAAGGCACTTTTGGTGGGATTTATGTCTCGAAGGCCGGCCGATAACAGCAGTGTACCAAAATAAGTCTGTCGATGCTAACATCTGTTCTTGGTTTTGTTTTTCTTTGCCCTCTTGCTTAGAATTTGGAATGGTTTCCCTGATATTTTCCGCAGCGTTGGCCTACTTCCCCTCGCGCCCTCCATTCCCTCCCAGCGTCGCTGCAGCGAGTCAGCGGCTCAGCTACAGGAGAAGTTTTTGCAGACTGTTAAGGTAGGACCTCACTGGGTTTCCACTTCAAAGCAGATCAGCACCTAAATAAATAAAAACAAGTGTGCTTTAATCTTCTCATGGAGCAAACAAGTTGGTTTGTAGTGCTTTTAAACAAAATAAAATTAAATATTCATGTTGAGGCATAAAAGGATGCTAACTGCTGAAAAGCAGACATTAAATTTTAAATCACTGGGTATATCTCAAGCCTTCATGCCAGAGTCCTTTAGCACCAACAGTGCTTTACTCATCCTGTTATCACAGGTTTTTTTATACAATGCTTCTGTTACAGCAGGTTATACAAGATTGTTAACAGTGTGCTGTGAGATAACAATTAGCAACACTGGGCAAAACTAACTAATAAGTTACGTTCTTCTGTGCTTATATCGGAATGAATTTGGAGTTTACTTGTCATTCATAGGATTATTCAGCCATGGGAGCAATGAACGAACTATCTGAAACTGTGATATCATCAATTAAATCTCATTAAGTATGTTAAAATATGAAGTAGGAATAGGAAAAATGTCTCCAGATGTGTTCCTGGACAGGTTCAAAGACTAGTTAGCTTCCTTTAAGTTCTTAGGTTTAAAAAAAGAAAGAAGTTACAAAGAAAATGACAGCTTTGCAGCTTTTTGCACTTGGGCTCTTTTGGTAAGACACAGACTTACTTCCCCCCAGTGTTTGTAAATGTCTTGTGTAATGGAACTATCATATCAAAGGAACAGCTAAAACAACTGTAATATTAATGGTAGATAATTGTGAATGCCCGTGCCCTGTACATGATATTGCAAAGATGAACTTCCTGGGGCAAAGAACTGCTCCCATGATACCGAGTGTGACTGACTTCACAGGGAGGCTTCAGACTCTTCTTGTAATTGTTTGTTGACTGATGCAGTGATAGAAGCTGAATCTGCATATAAAGGGCTGCTTGAAACTTGATAGTAATGGAGCATTAGCCATTCAGTTATTACAGATCTATTGTGGGGCGTACTTTCAATAAGTGTATTCAGAGGCAGCGAAAACAACTCATCCCCTGTTGTAGTTGGCTTTGGGTTTTTTTTCCTTTTGTTTTTGGAGGCTTTTTATTTTGTTTGGGGGAGTAAATAGTTGGCAAGACGCTTAATCCTGAGTGTTCATCCCGGAGCACGGTGGCAGTCGGGAGAAAGTGTGAGTACAGCTGACTGGTTAAGTCTGCAAAGTGACCTACTCAGGATATTAAAAAATAGCAGTTCCCCTAAGGACACTTAGCACATATAGTAATGCTCTTACTCACCCAAGCTGATGTGCAGTTGGACCCTGCCTGAGGCTGTGTAGTAAAAATGTTGCCATTGAACAGAAATCCAAACAGCAACTGACTCTGCAGGTGAAATATAAAATTCCCGTTGACAGTGCTCCATTTGGGAGCTTTTTAACCAGTAGATTCCATGTTAAACGGGTTGTAAACAGTGGACCTGAGATACTGTAAGGTCAGGATATAAACAGCAAAGGTGGCTTACTATTCTCAACCAGTGAAACTGAAGAAAACAAACTCTATTCTTAAATAATGAGCATACTTTATAGTGTCTCCAAGAACCAAGAGGGTTTTTTTTTAAACATGGACAGGTAGATAACTATATCTCCCGTCCCTCTGGTCTTTTTGCATTCTTCCATGCTACCCTTTATCAAAGGCACTTCTTCATTCCTCTGTACATGAAATAATCAACAATTCATCATTAAACCTGCTTATCTTGAGGAGCCTTTCAGCAACAATCCATCAAAGCAACTGGGTTTTATAGAAGAAAATGGTGTCTGCCATGCTTCAGGAGAAGTCCATCATCTGGCTCATTAGGCTTCTAAGCTCTGTTGCCTGCCTAATCTAGGCTTCATAATTCTTGGCTCAGAAAACCTTTCTTTTGACTTAGTGTAGACTGAAGGTAACCAGCAGATGAGTACTAAGAAATCATGATTTCCCCTTACTGTAGGCTTACCCTCTGGTATAAGAACTGTGTGTAAGGCATTTGGGATGCGTGTGAGCTGGTGGGCTGACTCAACTATGCGCCAAAAACACTCATGAGAATTGAGATGTTCATCATTTCCCTCTTCTTTCCCTCAGGCTGCAGTTTTATTACTTCAAAATAAAGCAGCATAGCATAATGTTACCATTGAAGTCATTGACCTTTTTACCTTGGACACCAAAAGGATCTGTCACATCCTTTCAGATCCCACACTCCTTCATGCCTTCAGGTCCTTGGGCAGTCATCTACACAAGCTGCTTCTTGCAGAGTTTTATTATACCATCAACAGAGGTCAACCATCCCCTGTAGGCCATTTTTTGGGACTTTCTTAGGAAACTTGATTCTTCCTTCTGATTTGGAGGATTCCTGTTTCTGACAGATTATAACAATTAGCTGATCTCTGGTTATCTCCTGATACCAACTCTCTCAGCCTGCAGTGGGAGATGACAGATTACTCATGGTTTGGGTGCTAAGCCCAAATCTTTCAAGTCTGTCACATGCTGTGACAAGTGTAGTTTGAATTTCTGTTAGAAAAAGTGCAGTGCCCTTTATCAGTTTCTTGGGTGAAGCAAATACAACTTTTTTTTTTTCCCAGTTCAGAATATGCCGCAAACTTCAATGGAAAAAATCCTAATAGAAGTAAATAGTTGATAAATATTAAAATTTGTAGTAAGAAAACTTGTTGTGTTTTTTGCTTTGAGGTAATTAGATACTTTTAACCAGTTATGTGCCTTTTATATTTTCAAGGGACTATGTAAGCAATTTTGAAATTTTGTAATAGGGTTTTTATGCATCATTGTTGCTTTAATGAAACTTTCATCAACATCACAATCCAGTAATGGAAGCTGCTCAGAGCGTGCCTGATGTTAATAGGCACTGTCAAAGTTATTCTGAAAATGATGACTGACTTTGATGGGGCTCCCCTCTGAACCAGTCTGTCTTACAGATTCTGATAGCATTAGATAGGTTTCTGAAAAAAAAAAAAACAGGAGAAAAAATCAATTTGTATTCAAGCAGAGTGGTTTAAGAGAGGCTAATGCTGATGTCCTGTCATCACTGATACGATGGAAAACAGTGTGGGTTCACCAGCTGATGGTGTGACAGACAGCACATTTTTCTATTTTCTGTGGAGTAATTGCAAAATTGCAAAAACAAATACAAGTGACTGGAGCCACGAAAAGCAAAGCTGCTGCTGAAAGATGTATGTTTCAAACAGCTTTAGCACTTAATGTAGACAGCACTAGCTGTTGCTGGACAAGGGGGCAGAATGACATCTGGGGATCTTTGTCACTGTCATGCACCCTTTCTCCAGGTCACCTCCCTTCTGCTGGAGACTAGGCAGGGTGGCAGTCTCTGTCATTGGAGGATGTCATGATGCAGAGCTGGTTCTCTAGGATTGGTACTAGGAGTTGGATGTGGCACAGAGCAGCTATCCCACATGACAGTCTGTCTTGTTGCTTGAGTTACAGAAAAAAAATACACCACAGGAAATTTTGGTCAAGTACATTACAAAGTTCTCAGTTCCTCAAAAGTAGCTCTTTAATGAAGCTGAGGTTCAGGTAGCCGAATATTTTGAATATTCAGCAAGTGTTATATTGGAAGACTGCATTCAGACTTGTTCCCCCTTTGCAATCTACAACATGGCTATTTAATGTCCATGCAAAATTCCTTTTTATTTTATTTTACAGATGTTGAATTGGCTCTCACATGGATAGCATCAGATGCCAAGATGATACAAGATAGACTAGGATAAGAATATGGCATTCTTAAGAGAGAAAAAAAGTTGTCAGGAAGACGATAGCATACAGAGAAAAATAACCAATGTGTAGAAGAGATGAAAGTTTGGGAGTTGTTTTTCTTTGCATTAAAAAATAAATCTGACACAAATGATATTGAAAGCAGAGGATATGTTCATGTGATGAAAATGTGTTATTCAAGAAGAAGATGTGTGAAAAAGAAGAGTGCAAAAAAATACTGGCTGGTGTGCTGTGCGTGGATCATCTAGGGGAGTAAAACAGTGTAAGCTGCAAACCTCTGAATGTTTTGGAGAGTAATCGAATTTCTTTCTCTCCCTCTTGGCTTTCGTAACTGCTATCAAATTGCCACTGCATGCCAAGGAACTGGTACTGATCAGGATCAATTTTACGTAAATTGTTTGGGATTGGAGGGAGCCACATTTTGTGGTTACACAGATACCCCATGGGATAACTGACCTTGGAATCACCATAAAATCTCTTCACTTTAAAATATCACTGTTGCAGAGTCCAAAGTATATTTTCTGGTTTTCATCCAAAATTGAAATATTTTTGAGGAAAATTTGGATGTCTCTTAGCAAAGATTTCACATTTGCTTTCAGTGTCGGTGAGTGGGGAAAGTTGTTGGCTAAACCCCTGTTTAGCTGTATATGTTGAAGATGGTGACACAGTTTTGACTGTTTCACCTTCTCTGAATACTAAAGGTTAAATAACTTTAATTGAGAGGAAAAGCAAACATGTTGACTATTTAGAGCAGAATATTATATTATATTGTCTCTGGTTTTTGCCTGTTCAACTTGTCAAAATTTTCCACTCTTGCAACTGTACCCATCTAATTTCCAGAGCTCTCCCTGCTTTCACCAAAACAAAGAGAAATAAAACAGGGTTTCTTTTTATTTTTTTTTAAAGTTCAGTTCAAGAGGCATGAAGCTCTGATTTTATTCTTGAAATATGCTTTTCATCATTTGAATTAGTGCTTATTATTCCTAACCTACACTGTGGCTAAGGAGGTTGCCCATGCCAGTGCACGGAAGAATTCCTTGTGGAAATGAGAAACACATGAGCCCAGCATGTTACAGAAATCTTTGAACCATGTGGAGAGACTGGCTTTTTCTATCATCACAGTGCTAAGGCAGTAACATATCAGCCACTGGAAATTCAGTGGCAGGGCTGGATACCTTTCTTGATTTTCGTGGCTCACTCCTCTGTCAGACCTTTGCTATTTTTCTTGATGGGCAGAATATAGAAGGTGTCATTTACTGTACTGGCTAATCTTGGTGTGATTTCTAATATAACCTGCAGCTAATTGCAATGTTTTATCTTCACAGCAATTTCCGATTCTTGATGATTGCTTTAGCCTATGCTATACCACTGGGTGTTTTCTCTGGCTGGTCTGGTGTTCTGGATTTGATATTAACGCCTGTTCACGTAAGCCAAGTAAGTATCTCCTGACTGATAATCAGCAGCCATTTTGTAAATGGCACGTTTTTATTTTGCAATAGCATACAGTTTTATCAGGTTTTTATGTTTAAGCAGCTATTAATACATATGGACCACTTTTCTCCTTGAAATTTTAAACAAAATAAACCATAGCTTTGGCATCCCAAACTGTCACAATTCTCCCTTCTGACTCTCCATCAGTGGTGAGTGTTTTCAGAACTGTGCACACCTCTTGACAAGAAGGAAGAGGCAGGTAAACAAACTGTAGTGTTGTTGGCTGCTGCACCTTTAGGGAAAGAAAATAATGTGTGCCTGGTGGAAAAGATGAAGTGGGGAGAAGATGATTTCTAAGCTTTTGATAGAGTATTATAAAAAAACAGAGGACATTACTCAGATTCTATAAAGAGAGGTCACATTTAGGGCATAGACTACTTAGTCATACTTCCTTGTAGTGAATTTATTTCCTTTCCTAGAAAAAGCATTGCACTTCAGATTGTTGTCAAGGGCTGTTGTTAGCAGTTTGCAGCTCCTGCACACCATTTGTTTTGAAAGTAACATCGTCTTATTTTCTCAGCTTTAATGCATTTCTCTCTTTTGTTTTGTTTTGTTTTTTCCTGTCAGGTAGATGCAGGCTGGATTGGATTTTGGTCTATAGTTGGAGGTTGCGTTGTTGGCATAGCAATGGCAAGGTAGGAATAATTACAGGTCCTTCTTCATTTCTTCAACTGTGATTGTCATTTAGCTTATCTTCTTAGTAACATAACTTGTTTTCTCTCTTCTTCTGGAAACTTGAAATGGAAAATGCTTCTGGGGTTATGATGTGTTTCTTGTAGAGGAATAATTTGTACCGGGTTAGTGGTTGTTGGGGATTGAGAATTCCACATGCATATACCTGAATTTGGCAAGTCAGACTGTTACTCCTGGCAGGGGCTTCCTGTATGCTGCTTTTAAACACAGCTCTTGTGAATTCAGCTGCCTGGTATAAAGGAGAACCTGTTGTAGCACATTTGGAAGGCACTGAAGAAATTAATGTCTGTCTCCTTCCATCAACACTTTTGGGCATACTGATTCCCAAAGGGATATAGGGAATGTAGTACAGGCAGCATACCCACCATAATGTTATGCTCCTCCACAGAGAAATTAGTCTGGGCCCATTTTGGCCAAGTTGCTGGGTTCCTGTATAGCCTATTTTCTGCTGTACTCCTATGGACTACAGTATAGGTGAATCTATGCATTTTTATAAATCCAGACACAGCTTGCTCTGGCCATCATGAATGATGATGACATGGGGAGAGGAACAGCAAAGCATGGATTGCCCTTCCGAAAGGTTGCTGCTTTTTCTGCATTGAGGTTCTCTTCAGAAGAAGAGATGGGGGGAGGAAGAAAAAATCTTTCAGGAGATACTTGAGCAATGAGTTTATAAAACTGTCTAAAACCAATCACACATTCCCCTTGCATTGTGATACCTGAGCATTGTCCTGGCTTCTCTGTGTCCACTCTTTAGACTCCAGTTCTGCAATGAATTTAGCACAAGTGCAGAGATCTTTAATGGTTGCTGTCATTGCAGGATTATGGACACAGGGAGGGATCTTTTTAGGACAGAAATTGAAACTCTCTTTTTTTCACTTGCTATTTCATGTGCTTCATCAGAGTACACAATGCATAAAGAAATGTGAGGTTTCTCATCCTGGCGTTTTGCAGGCTGCCTAGCAACTGTGACGAGGAGAGGAAAAAACTCCTGACCTAGGGAAAAGAAACAAGCGCTTCTCTCCCATCCACTCCAGATGCAGGCCAAAGGACTCTAGCCAAACAAAGTTCATGCCCTGACTTCCTCTAAAAAGAGTTGCTTTTGATTAGCTAAACTCAGATAACAAGGTTTTCTCCGTAAGAGATGCTGAAAACCAACTGTTGCAAATGACACAAATGCATTAGGTTGCATGCTGAAGCACAAGTAGTGTGCTAGTTTAATCTTTTCCATCATGAATTAATCTCTAGTATATTTGCAACATTTCAGTAGTAGAGGGGCACCCTTAGCAGCTCACTTAACTTTTTTAGGAGAGAGTCTGCTGACTCAATGCCAACATGCAAATCTCAGTCTTTATGGTAGATTAATTTATTTAATATATTGCCTGGGTTAAGTTTCAGGAAACGCTGACAGTCACTTTAACTGCTTCAAACCTTTGATTTCAAACCTGGTTGAACACCCATATTTTGTAGCATTCAGTAAATTTAGGAAATACCAGCAGTCTGTCTCCAAATATGTCTTTCTAACTTGGGCATTGCACAGTTCAAATGGGAGGGTTCGTATACAGAAAGGGAGGGAGGAGGTGATTTGTCACTCCTGATGGATGACTCTCCCTCCTAGGCCTATTCAGCATTTATCTGTGTAGGGTTGAATCAATGACGAGTCTGACTGTAATCTGCTAAAAGTTGTAATTAGGAAAATTAAGTAATGATTCTTGTCAAAGCTGACAAGTTGATGTATTTCAGTGTCAGAACTGTGATTTGCCAAGCAAGCAGCTCTCTCCCTTAACCACCTCTTAAGAAGCTGTTAGTTTTGGGGTGGGGGTTTTTTCATTGGTTTTATTTTCCTGCTAATTTATCAAAGCAAAATTGGTGCAGTTTAGGCATTTGCTCTTTCCATTTTTGTCAATGCAGATTCTATCATTTAGAACTCTTAGCAACCTGAGAGCAATGCCCTGGAACATTAGGTCCTGCACATCACAGTAGGTGTTAAATCATCTATATATAAAGTAATGCCCAGTTTGGAAATTTGTTTCTCTATCTCATTTTCAAAGTGGTGCAAGTTTTCCTCAGCATTATACATAAATCCTCCTGATCTCCACCCACTGCTGTCCTGATAGCTGTGAAGTTACATGTTTAGCTAATTTGTGTGATGAATTTTTATAATTGAAAAGCCTGGCCTTTTGGGCAGCTGACAGGTGCTGTACCCTTTGCTGGCAGCTTTCAAATGCTACTGGTTTGAAGAAAAGCAGTGTCAAAGAGCAACATTTGTGTCATTGCGTGGAAGTATAAATCTATTCCCTTTCCTCGGATTTTTAAGATATTTTCCCCCCCATTAGCCAATGATCGCAGATATTTTTGAGATTTTGTCCTCTGTGGCTCAGTTTTTCTTCCCACTTCTAACCTGCAGTGTAGTCAAAGTGCTGAAACTTTATGGCATGGTGATAATTTCCTTAGCAACAGACAGTGTTGTCAGCAACGCAGGTTTGTGATTTTAACTGTAGGATACAGCCTTGGGCTGGATCTCCTGGGATGCTGGAGACTAGTACCAGCAGTAGGCTCAGAGGTCTGTGTCTGGGTAAGTATACACCTTATGTCCTCTTGTGCCTACTGTTTTAGCAGCTGCAGACATCCCCTTACATGCTAGATGATGAAGAAGGATCAAAACAGAACAGAGGGGTTTGAAAGCAGATACCCAGGTCAGAGGATAAAAATAATTTTTTAATTGAAACAAGTATTCTGAAGAGTTGACTAGATTGACAGTCTTTATTCTCCTGTAACGAGACAAGAAGCAGAAGTCCCTCAATTAGCAAGTTCAGGCTAGGTTCTTATGTTATTTTTTTCCCATTATTTCTATTGCTGGCTGAATTCAGTAGCTGCATAAACCTTTACCTTTTGGGGGACATTTGACCCTTTCGGAGTCCTATGATGTCTGAGAGCTCCTTGGAGCACACTGCTACCCAAACCAGGATCTTTGTGTCAAAAAGAGTTGCAGCTGCTCAGTAAAGGTAGATATTTTCTCCACTGAACTGTTGTGAATGGTTTAAATGCGTATCATCCTCCCATCTCCACATATCCCTGGTGGTAGGATAGAGATAGAGGATCCCTTAGAGATTACCTGCAGGCCTGTTTTCTGTGAATGTCCCTCCCAGAAGGCTGATAGTTCTCACACTATGTTTCATTAGATAGGATCTACATCACTGCACTTGCCTGTAAGGCAAGAGAATAATGATGTTGTCTGCCAGCAGGCAAGACAGGGAGTCTCTGTGGAAGAAGCTGAAAGCTTACACTTCGAGGTGCTTCTGCAAAGCTTTTAAAATTGCTGATTTTGACCTTAGTGATCCCAAAGAATAATTAAAGAAACTGCCAAACCAGTGAGATGATCCTGATTGCTGGATTGGATTGTCAGAAGAAAAGCAACAGTAGCAGCTGACCTCTGCTATTGGAGTTGAATGCATAAGCCACTTCAACACTGCAGTCATAAACTTTTAAGATGATATGCAGCATTGATCTCCCTCTACTGCTTATTGAATTACTGACTGCTAAATTCAATGTGGAATTAAGCACAGGGAGAATCAAAACAAGAGGAAAGAAGTTGGTTTGGGAGGGTGAGCAGTGTTTGATTGCATTACTCCTACATCTCTTATGGTATATGTGGAGCTGAGGTTCCTAGTTTTCAAAATGTTGGTAGCATTGTCTCTTTTATCAATTAAGCTATAGGGCATCTGCTTGTAAAGTGATCTTTGTCAGGGCAGAGAAGGCAGTTAGCTGATGGATGGACAAATTTCATCACGGATCGACCTAGGTGGATTATGCTGCCATTAGCCTAATCTAGGTAGGAGGCTGTGAGGGTAGAAGATATGCTTGAGACATACATACCTAAACTATCCATCCCAAAGTCACATCTCCTAAGCAGGAGATTATGGAAAATTACTTGTGAATAAATGACATGGGCTTTTCTAATATATCTTTTTTAGTAGCTAGGTTGAAATCCCTTTTGAAAAGAGCAATTGCACTGATAATTATGCTATGCAAGCACTGGTCAAATGCATCCCCATCTCCTTGAAAGAAAAAGAAAAAAAATGAAAAAAGCAATTGTACCATCAGGTGGTATAACAGCCAGAATACCCAAGGGCTTGTGGGACTGTGCTCCCCAGACTGTCAACGGGGTATGTGTAGGAGAGGAGTGACACCAAGCTCTTGGTTTCTGGAACATTTCAACTCAAAACAGCCACTGGCAGAGTGACCCCCTGTATAAAGAGTTCCTCCTTTGCCTAAGCCACCAAGAGCTTCATCACCAGCACATCCAAGGGCTCAGAAGCTGTTCCTTGTCATCTTCAACTTGGGATTCTGGTATTTGGAGTTTTGTCATTTCCCACAGAAATGAATCTGGACACTTAACTATGTCTTGAATGAAACACAGCAGCCTCCTCATATGCTAATGGAGTTCTGTGTCTGCCAAGGGAGACTGGCAAACCCTGACAAAGCAGCGATGGAAGTAGTGGTGTGATATTGTGTCCAACAAATGCAGAAGGAAAAAAAAAACAAACCATTCCTCTATACCAAGTGTTTTCATTTGATGCCTTGAGAATTGTTCTGGTTTGGTTGTTATTTCCTGACAGCTAAAAAATCTGTGGCTCTTCAGCTTGACAGCTAGAAATATCACCATTCTATAAAAACGCCTTTTTTTTCTATTCCTGAAAATGAGAAACAACTTTCAGATTCTTTTTATAGTCTCCAAAATGTTTAAGGGGAATATACTGAATTAATTGTCAGGCATTGCATTTAAATAATATGAAAATCAGCATTTGTACTGCTCTGATCTGTGCTTTTATTTCAGGTTTGCAGATTTTATCAGGGGCATGCTGAAGTTTATACTGCTGCTGCTTTTATCTGGAGCAACATTAGCATCAACCTGGTTTACTCTCACCTGTCTAACTAGTGTCACTCATCTGCCTTTAACCACAGGTATCGACAATGATTTTAATTCCTATTATTTATAATTGATATTGCAGACAAGTATTTGCAGTCTTACTGTCTTATAACCTGGTTTGTTATCTTTAGTAATACAGTAGTTCTATTAAGACAAAAAAAAAATGTTTAGAAAACCTATTGAATCAGAAATATTTTTACCAGCTTTGAATGACTTCATAACAAAGTTAAAAACTTAAAAAGCCCAATAATAAGAACCCAGAATACACATTTGAATTTGATTTGGGGATAAAGTGTTTTTCTTCTTTGAGTCTTTTGAAATAACTGAGGTGAGAAATAAATCAAGAAAAATCAGATGAATGGGTGTAGTGTTGCATATAAGAAACAGTGTTATGTCTGGGAGTTTAGGGGATTGAAACCTATATTAGTTATTGGAAACATGTGGTACATTTCAAACCAAGGTGACCCATAGTATTTTCAGCCATCTAAATCTGTCCCTGCGCAGTGCTGTCCTCTTTTTTTTGCACCTGCATGCAGGTTCAGGGAACTCTTCCAGCCCAAAATTAACTCAGCCTGTGCCTCAAAAAGACGGGAAAAAAAGCTGTTGGCAGGAGTGGGGAAAAAGCTCAGAGGTCTACTTAGGCTGCCAGCGAGCTGTACCCTTAGTTGAAAATTAGTGCTGCTTAGTTCTTAAAAATCTGTCCTTCACCTTATCTGCACCAAAGGACTGATCCACCTGTAATTCCAAGACCTTCAACAGAGTAATGAGTTACAGTAAAACCTAAGCCATTGAGATTTAAAAATATATTTATTTAATAAAGAATTCTGTAAATCCATTTTAAATAAAGTACGGTCTTTGTTATAGGCAACTTATGCATTATAGGAGAAATGAAAACTTTTTTTCCCCATTTTTAATTAAAGAGTTTGGTGTGGAGAGTATATAGAATGCTGTTTTACTCAAATTAACTTTGATTTTCAGTGAGTGTCCTTGGTGCATTGCAAATGTCACAACTATAAACTAAAGTGGGTACAGCAAATTGAAATACATGATCAATTCAGGAGCAACACCATCTGGATGGATAGGTCCAATTTGTGCTTTATCTTGAAATTTCAATGTTTTCAAAAAAATTCTGCTTAAATAAAACATAATTTAATCAATAAACAAATGAAATTTCATGATGGCTGTTGTCATACCAAATGACTACACTTTTCCATCAAATCTAAAATAAATGCAATAAAAGCTTTATTCTTGTGCTTGCCTGCTTCGTCACTACAAGCCTGCAGTAATGTAAATTTTTACAGTAACTCTATCCTCTGAATTGATGCAACAAGCCAAATACATAAATGTCTCTTCAAGTCTATGCATAAGAATGAAGTGGAAAGGTTTCAAGAGGTGAAAGTCATTACGTATGTGCTCACCAGTACTCCAAAATAAAACTGATGGAGCTCTCTCTGATTTTGCTTTATTTTTTTTGTAAAGAATTCAGCATGCGACATGGGTTCTATAAGAATTTTTACTTGTTTATAGCATGTACGTGCATTGCAGTGTTTTTTTTGGAAAGGTGATCCACTGTTAGGACATGAAAGTATGTAAGGTATTTGAGGTTTGATATACAGTATCCTAAACTAGCATCCCTTGATAAAAATCTGGGGATTGGGTTGTTCTTTTCATGCAGCTATTATTTCTCTTAAAATGGATGATTCCTTAGATTAAGTTGTAATTATATTTTAGAGTTTTATGTCAGTAGTGTTCTTATATATGTCTCTGTAAATATTGAACCCTTTCCTTTAAAACAAAAGCTTGTTTTGAATAGAAGTGCCAGCAATGTGGTGCATTCCTCAAAAAAAAAAGTCAATCAAAAGCATCAGTCTAATGTGCAAGCACCAAATAAGATCTCTTTTTTCTTATATTTAAATTTCATAGATAGGTGCTGGGGGAAGGTTCATATCAGGCTCTTCTCATTAAAGTTCATATAAAAGAGATGTAATGTGCCTGTTCAATTTAGCTTCTTGTACACAGAAAAGCAGTGGTATATCTTTATGAAATATGCTGTTATGGATGAAAACACACAAGCTATTTAAGCTAATTTATAGGCCTTCATGCTAGATTATTCCTCAATGTAATGATGCAATATGATGATGACCTCTGCATTCACAGTAATTGGGAGAAACGGTACATTTGAATTGATTTGGATGAACTTCTTTTTTTCTTCTCCTTTTAATTAAAAGTTTGAGATGTAGAGTATATCAGAGTACAAACACAGGAGGTCAAATGCAGGCCGTGGGCTGGCAGCTTTGGGAAGTGATTTGTGGTAGCTGGTAAAGGTGGAAGTCACTCTGCATCCTCAGTGGACTAATGTTGACAGTGGGCTGCCGGGTAGTTATCCTCTGTGTGTTTTTGTAGAGGTGGAAGATGTGCAAAACAAAAGCAGCAGTCATTGTGGAGTTTTTTCCTCATTAATTTTTTTCATTTTTTCCCTCATTTTTTCTTCTTTTTTCTTCCCTTCTTTTTTCTTTTCCTCATAGTTTTCTTTTTATCTCTAGTTTCTTTTTTGTTTTGTTTTTTTTTGTTTGTTTGTTTGTTTTTGGTTTTGTTTTTGTTTTTTGGGTTTTTTTTGGTGTTTTTTTTTTTCAGAAGAGGTCCATGTAATGCTTTGTGTCCCAGAGACACTTTTCAGGCAGCACTGAACACCTGCTGCAAAGCAGGGATTGTTGTGTTACTGAGGGCAGCAGGGTTTGATGTTGATAGAAGGTTAAAAGGCTCCTCCACTTCTTCCTGCCCTGTGGCAAAGAGCACAAGTGTTGGGCTTGGCAGTGCTGAGCCAGTGATGGATCTCAGTCCACACTTTCAGCCTCATTCAAATGCTGAGGCAGACCAAGCAGGGTTCAAAACTGATATGGAAACTTGTGGGGGTGTATATTTGATCTTTTCCAAGTATCTAGCTCCCATTTTGGGAGGGACTTCCCCCTCCTCTCGAGGCCTGCCTCCAGCATTGTTCTCTTGAACAAGTCAGACTTTGCCCTACAAAACCATATGCATTGCCATCTTCAGCAGTACCTGGAAACTGCTAAAATATCCACATGATCTGACAGACTGCTGGTACCATTAAAAGGGAGCTCTTCCATGGGTCAGGAAAGGCATTTTGATGAGGAGGCAAGACACTTCATGGGAGCCCTTGTATTGGCCCAGGTGTTATGGCAGGAAGCTTCACCACAGAGGTGAACAATCATCTGCCACATCTCACCTGACAGCTGCTTGATCCATGAATAAAGTTTGCATAGGCAGACCTTGATAGGGGTTTCCCCAAATCCAGAACCAGTCTTTCCTTTACCATGTGGATATTGGGTGAGTCCCCAATACCCAGCTCATTTCCCTCTTTTGAAAACCCTCTGCCCGTCTCCCACCTGGTCTCCAGAGCAAGCACTTAGGTGGGTACATTTACATGGAAGCAGACTTTTTAAATGCTAAAAAGATGAGAGTTTGGCCAATTATACATCCTAAAGGGAAGGGAAGAAAATCTCTAAAGATTTGTTTTTAAAACACAAACAAACTAACCCTTCTCTTTTAATCGGTATTCTTTGTAGCAGTTGTAGTAGTGTCTGGTTTAAATATTGGGGGAGGAAATGTATTTGAAAAAACGGTCACAGCAAAATGTATTTTCCTGACCTTGCTCGTATAATATTTGCCTAATTCCTTGTAAATAGGCACGACATCATTTAAAGATATTTCCTACAAAATGTAATTACACAGAATGGAGACCTTTAATGCAGACATGAAAAATCAATGACTGCATTTGAGAGTTTTTTTTAAACTATACTGTTTAGCATTGTTTGTATTGAGTAATGCCTACATTGTTTTGCATTTGCATAGTATGCTCCATTTTTCCTCCAGCCATGGAGGAAGACAAGTTTTCTGTCAGTTGTTGACTTCTTAATGTATCTCCAAAAGATTTTATAAAAAGTATATTCAGAGTCATATACATGAACTGTAATTACTAGTGTGGGGAAAAAAGAAAGCAAGGCAATAATGATACAGTGCCATCATAGCTACTGTATCATCTGTCTAAAACACCTCTCATCAGCTAATCACAGCTCTCCAAAAACCTTGATTCTGGAATTGGTTTATATTTTAAGCAAGCCTGAATTTTATTTTAAGAAATTTTAATTTTAATGTATATTATTTGCATTTCAGTTTCAAAGACAATTTTGTGTACACATCGAGCATTGAAATAGTTTTCTCCATTGAAGTCCCAGCACAGCTGCTGATCTGTTTTTCTGTGCCAAGTTCATTGTTAGTTTGCTTTGTACTGAACTTCATTATGTGAATTTATGTACAATGGGATACTTTGACCCAAAATAATTGTGTAAGGCATTGTAATGCCAGTTTCGGTATCTTGCCACTTTGTATTGCTGGTAGTATCTCTGGTTACAAATACTAGCATTTTCCAAAAATTGATATGCAATGCCAGTTGCTCGCAGCTCAGATTGAATGTTTTCAGCATAGCATGTCAAGAATATTCTAATATTTATGAGCACATTCAGCAGAATTTTGCTTTACAAAATCTTTTCTAGTGCTGCATGGCAGACACTGAATATGGTGGCAACTCCATGAGTTGATGACTATATTTAGGTTAGGCAGCCTACACTTTTATTTTCAGGTTCAACAGATTGAACATTATAAACACATCTGTCTCTCTGTCCTCATCTACAAAGCACAGTATTGAAAAAGAGAGATGTTAATAATTTAATACTGATTGGTTTATTATTTCAATTTAATTTCTTTACTATAAACAAGATGTGCTTCGTAAGTATAAGGCAGGGGGACCCAGAGGATAAAACAGTGGCCTGAAAACACTGACCTGCTTATGGCTGCGGGCAAATCATTACCCCCACTCCTGTTGTGCTTTTCCCGCTCATAGGATGGGAGTAATGACCTTTGTTCTGCAGTCAGGTTCTATAACTCCACAGGTAGTGCCTAAAGAAGAACTGATTTAGGGGGCTTATTTGAACACAGTTTTAAAAACAGTGTTAAACAGTATACAATGCTTGAAATTTAGGAGGAGCATTTCAGGGATGAATATCTATGAATCTGGCCACCTTAAATATCCATTGATAGCAAACCTCAAATATTGTGTAATTTCCAGCCCCCTCCTTTATATCTTGAGGCTTACTCAGTATTTTCTTTACTTCTTAGTTCTCCAAACTGAATGCTCTGCTTTCGAAGAGAATTCCACTTGCTTTTCTCATGAGAAGTATATAGAACAAATCAAATTTGATCAGATTTTTGGTTACTTTCAAAACTATATCATGACATAACAATTCGATCAGTGTGTGCTGGAATGGAAATCCAGACAATGAGACATATTGATGTTATAAATGTGCACTACAGAGACATCTTTCTTCTATTGTGTTTTTTTGTTCCTATAAATGAATTACAGTGAAATTTACTGTCTTACCTTGAGGGAGTCCCATTTCTCATGGAAAAATTAAGGGGGACTTCTTTCATGACTTTTCTTACCATGGCCAGTGGCAAGAATTAGATTGTAGGGAGGTTTTATTCTACTTTAACAGACTTTAGATTTTGGTAGGAACTAACTTTGAATTGTTCAGATCATTCATGGGGATACTGAAGCACTAAAGTCAACACAGACTGCATCCACATGAGGGATTATCCTTTCACTTTGATATTTGGAATATAGTTATAATGGGCATTAACAGTGCCCTAAACCTCCATAGGTTTTGCTTTGAATTGCATGCTGCACCCAAGAGAACATATTCTGTTTTATTTACTTTTCTGTTTATCCACATAAAATTTGTGTGAGTCTTGGCTCAGTGTGTCTCAGAAGAGAACTGTTACAAAATGTACAGAGTTCAAGAGATTCTGGCAGAGGACTTTGGAAGAAAATACTGCACCACCTGCTTGCAGTTGATACAGCATTGCCTGTGTAAATTTATCTGAAAACTTTTTTTTTAAATGGTAATATTTCATATTCTTTGTTAAAAATCAGCCAAGATACATGTGCCAGTGGTTGATAAGAAGTAGTCACATCACTGGAGGTCCTTCCATCAATTTTGTTTGGATTTGGATCAGGCTCTGTAGTTATACATTTAGTGATGGTATACTTTGAGAGTAAATTGCTAAACCTGTTGCAGAACATCCTGGAATATTCTGGGAAATTGTTTGAATGTCAGAGATACTTGAGTCTCCTGCTGTGTTGCAAGCTCCTCTGGGGACACCAAGTGAATTCTGTCATTTAAATTACTTCCCTATTTGAATTCCTAATTTTTTCCCTGATTATTTTTTTATTGTTATAAAGCTTTTGTCACAGCTTGTGGTTGGGAGAAAAGAAAGTCTTTTTCTGGGGTACAGGCATGTATTCACCATCCAGTAGCTGAAGGCCTGTAGGAGATAAGAAGCCAGGAAGGAATCTTCCTTCTTACCACTTTTTCTTCTCTTTATGCTAAGCCACTGTATCACCATCAGTCCCAAGTCAGTACATGGATTCATCTAATTGGTAACATCTCTAATTGTATTATCAAGGCACATTTTATTCCTTGCTTCCTTCCTAGCCAGGAGAATGAGTGCTGAGGGAATAGCATGGATTGCCTCATACCTCAGGCATGAACATGACAAGATGAGCATGGCTTGAGCCTCGTGCTGCAGCAGCTCCTGGCCAGTTCTCTGAAGCAGCTGTGCTTGGAATGGGTGTTTTCCTGATCTTTTTGCAGTGACCAGCTTGAGAAATAGCTGCTTAATGCACACAAATATGTTCTAAATTATTTCAATTAATGTCATGTTTTAGGAAACCTAGCCCAGTTCCATTGTTCATGTCCATAGCTGCCACTGTCTTGGATATACGACTTTGCACATAGCTTCATAGGCAGTTAATTCCTTTTCCTAAGAAAAAGTGATCCTTTTTTATACTAATAGCATGACATGCTTCCCCACTGTATGCCTATCCAGGCTAGTTGGTAGTTCTGAGGACATAATGTTAGTTTCTTGGTAAATCATCTCTTTTTTTTTTTTTTCTTTTATTTTTGTCAGTGTTTTCATATTCATTTTTGATGACTGTCATTAAGATTGTCTTAATTGAAAGAACATTTGCTGTAACTTTAGCAGCTGTTCTTCTGCAGTATAAAATCATGGTAATTGTTTGTGTTCATTCAATGCAAGGTCACTGTAATGGAAAGCAAATGGTCTCTGTTAACAGGTAGTGTTCTCCCTGCTATCTTGTTGCCTGTGAGCTGGAATGTGAGATATGCTATTTAGCGTGTGAAATAAAAAGCAAAAAACACTTTTGAACTCTTACTTTACTTCTTTCTATTACTTATTTTTCTGAAACTGCATATCTTCTCTTCAAGTTTTTGTCTAGTTGACCGGTTGGATTTATGACTTAGTTGCCAAATTAATGAAATAAGCTTATTTGTATATCACTGAGGACGACCCTGGGTGATTTACAGATACATGAAATAAAAAACAGTTTCCCATCACTACAATATGTACCCATTAAGGAAGGTTTTCAGATGTGCACATCTCCTTCACTTTCAGAGCTTCTTTTTGTGGCTTACTAGTTAAAAGCTTTCATTTACATTAGATGTTAGAACTTAAATTGGCATCTTCTGGATGCTGTATTCTGTCTGTCCTGTTGCCGTGACATTTCTGCTGATTAATTCCAAACACGAGTGTACCTATGAGTAGCCCTTGTTTCATCAGTATTACCTGTGATTGCAGCTGAGGTGTTGTCACTGGTATTCAGCTGGCAGTTTTTGGTGTGCACACACAAGGCAGGGGCAACCAAAGGATGATGCTAAAGCTGCTTTGCTGTATGGAAGTGTGAGGTGTTTACTGGTGGGTGTATTTGCGTGAGTGTCATGACAAGGAAATGTGAGGGTGTAGTTTCTAAAGTACAGAGTTATTGCACTTGTTCACTTGTGGTCTGGTTCTCTTAATACATTTTAGTAAGTTATGAGTAATGATGTAGTTCAACTAGCATATTTTAAACGTACAGATCTACTTAAGTCTCCTGTTTGTTTTATGGAAACTTTGGCACCTACTAGATTAACTCAAATTTGAAGTTGTAATCTTTTAAATGGCTGCTAATCTTTGATGGATATTTTTTACTTGATCTTGGTGACTCTTGAGTTTCTAGAAATTATACATCTATGGACTGCCTTTATTCAGAGGCATGCGATTCCCCTTTCCTGGCTGTTGGCTCTTTATGGCAAATAATTCAGCCCTCCTGGAGAGGTGTTGCCTCTGACACTCTGTACACAGCTCCACTTTTCATGGTGCTGCTGTGGCTTTCAGCAGCTTTATTTCTGTTGTTTGAGTTTCTGATACAGAATTACAGCTGGCTGACACCTTCTCTTCTTTGGGGAAAGTTCTGAAATGTTCTCTAGAAGTAGCAAGTAGTTACCTATAGATATCTTCAACTGAGTGTAATAAGAGACAGATGTTCATTTGTCTTAAGAGATTCTTCTATTTCGTTTATGTGTTGGTTTCTTAAACAAGTACAAAAATTTCAAATAGCCGAGTATGTTTGGATTTTCTGGCTACCCCTGATAGCAGTTAGAGGCAGTTAGAGCAATATGCAGTGGTGTTTGAGGTAAGCGGGAGTTCAAAGAGTGGCTCATGAAATTTTAAATACTGGCGAGGACTTGCAGTAAAAATCTATGGATCTTTTAACTAGGAAATCAGTTCTTAGTGTGTTAGCTGGAAGAGCCCATTAGGAAGAACATCCTAATACTGGTTTCGGTTTTTTTCTTCCTTTCTGACAATGCCTGGACATACCTTGCATTGATTTCTTTGGTTTATTCTGCAGTTTATGATAAAAGAATTTAAGAGTTGGGAAAGTTACCATGGTTTTTTTGGGAGGAGGTGGTTGGGTTTTTTTTTGGGGGGGATGGTTTTTTGTTTGTTTTTTCTTAAAAGCTCAGAGTATTGTGGTACATTTTAAAAAGCAGGGACCAGCTCTCCCTCCCTTTTCTTGTCTAGAGAAATCCTTTGTAGAGAAAGAAATATGTCTTTGTGCCTTGGAAACAAACCATATCAAATAGAGAATCTGATAGACAGCACTTTCTGCTTTTTAATGCCTTTATCTCTTTCCCATGATTCTTCACATTTTAAGAAACAGTGATTTTTATTTTTTTTTTAATTTTTTGAAGGTGGAAGTTTCTTGCTTCCTAACAGTTTCTCAATTGAAAGCTTGAGCAATGCTGAACAGAAGATGAAACAAAACTGTTTCAGTTCTCCCCTTTCCAAGACAGAAGAGTGTAAATTAAACTGAAATATAACTATATATTATATACCTATATGAAAAAAATTGTCTAAGGATTTTGTACCATACTGCAGTGAAAATATACTATAAATAATTTCTCTGTGACTTCATAATACTTTTGTATCTGAAAATTTTTTCTTTATGTTTTCTTATAATTTTGGTGGAAACTTCAGAAATTATTCCAGAGTTTTCTGGGATTTTTTCAAACCTAATAATTTCTTTATTCTTTTTGCTTAATCAGTAACCTCGAGTTGTTGAGTTTGCAGGTCAGGAAATCTTTCCCATCCCAAAACAGCACTAAGGAAAGACTTATTTAAATTTCTAAATTGGTACTAAATTTTCCTGAAGTTTTCAGTTTTCCTCTTCCCCCCCCAAATAGTTATAATAGATTTATTAAATGATAATATAGGCTTCTCTATTAAGCACTGTAAAGTATTTGGCAGTGTTAGAAATTGTAGAAAAAAACAGTTGAGGCTACTGAGGAAATGTCTATATTCTTCTGTTTATTTGTCCAAGAAAAACAATTTGTTGTACAGCAGTGAATAATCTGTGTTATCAAATCTATCCCGTTCCTGTCAGGCACTGGGTGCCCTTCATTTCCTTTTGCAGCCAGAAGGGATTCAACATGTTGCAGCTCAGGCCGTGCTGAATACTAATGTCTTGATATCTGGTAGATCATTAGTATTTATTTGTAAAATGGAAGCAGAATTAGTTTTGACCTTTAGAGCTAAGTCAAAAGGTTAATCCATGTCCATTTCCAATTTGGTGCATTAATTGCTCCCTGTCCTAATTGTTTGGAGGACAATATTTTCTGTTTGTTTCAGAGGTAAATCAAACTGTAGGTGATGCTCTGCATTCATAATTTTGTTGTTTGTTATACTTACAAGTGAATTCCAAATCACTGAGTGTATCTTCCTGGGTTCTGTTTAAATAAATAAATAAATAAATCAGTATTTCTGATATTTTTTCCAAATCAATGCATGCATTCTGCCTAAAGCTAGTGGGATGTGATATGCTTTATGATACACAGAGGATAAAAATAAGTTTATGCTTTTTTTGGTTATTCACATATTAGTATTCTTGGCAGCTCTGAATAGGGGAGAAAAATACCAGCATGAAATTAATAACTGTTTTTGTTTGTGTTATAGCTACGCTGTACACATCCTGCATTTTGTTGGGCATATTCCTCAACAGCAGCGTACCAATATTCTTTGAGCTCTTTGTGGAGACAGTCTACCCTGTTCCAGAAGGAATTAGCTGTGGAGTTGTCACCTTTTTGAGTAACGTGTTTATGGGAGTGCTTTTGTTTTTCCTCACATTTTACCATACAGGTAAGAAATATAAGCCACTTTGAAAATGTAATTCTCCAGTAAGACATACCTTTGTCAGTAAAACGGAGGATTTGCACATACGATTTCTCTAGTAACCAAATGTTTAAATCCCCCAATGGGGCAGCAAGGGAGGAGAATTTTAATTGTTCTTTCCTATGTGCACGCTAATAAAAATGGAATTACTTAGATGCAAGATACATTCTACTTAAATTTGCTGTAGCCAGGTGCATCAAGGTACACATTGTTATCATATTTTTTTAAAGGCCTGGTAATGTGACCATTAATAATGGTTATATCTGTGGGTGTTCAAAACCACAGTAAACCTAATCCAATCTCGTACTTTTGGGTAGAATTGTATTGCCCAGGAGGGGCAGAGCAGAAATGCCCCGTTTACGGTCAGCTCTGTTCAGTGGGTCGGATGTACCATTGCAGGGGAGAGAGCAGCTCTTTCAACACTGCTAAAAGTTGAAATAGCCATTCCTTTAGACAGTCCTGAGCCTAATCCAGCACATCAGTGTTTTGCTTGATGTTGTCATCAACTTCTTCACATCTCTCAAATATTGGCTTCCTTGTAACTCGTAATTATAACTTACAACTTGCTATTTAGTAGGCTATAATACATATTATTACTCTAAGCTGTAAAATAAGAACCCAACTTGCTTTCAAAGGGAAGTGGTCTTTATTAATGTCTTTCAAAGATGCAAATGTATTGGTTTGTCTTTTGTCGTTGTGGTAAACGTTTGCATCATGATGCAAGACTTGTAAAGCATTAGAAAATATGAGCTTTTATGTATTATCATGAGTGCATTTACTTCTTAAAATGTTGTGTTTTATCATCAAGAGGAGACTGACAAATTTCAGAATGAATTCTGCTAGAAGTTATCAAGGTTACAACCTGGGGCCATTTTTCAGCATAGTTTGTATCTTTCTGCCATGGAATTACGAAGTAGGATGACAACCCTGTTCCAAATTGTGGTCTGTGAACACAGAGAGAATTTTTTTTTTTTGTAATACTGTTGTTACACTGCATCATTGTAAAATCTGAATGCCAACCAGGTTAGCCTTGGGTGATATGAGAGTTAGTCTTTACCTTTTAAAGTATGCTTTTAATATTAATTTTTTTTAAATATTAATTGGTGTGAGTTATAGTTTCTGACATCCATACCTGAGCTGGAAAGATGACATAGAATATTCTGATAATTTTTTCAGCATTTTTCAGAGTAGCAATCCAGCGTTTGGCATTACTTAATAACTGAGGATGGGAATACAGTGTCTCATTTCTCATGGAAGAATTATGATTAGGTGAACTCGTTCCCTCATAAATAGGGTATTTGGGGCCATTTTTGGTCTCTAGTATTTCTTTCCCTAGCAGGTATCAGTAAATGCAGGTAAGGATAAACCTGAAATTGGTATATCCGTATACTTGGAATATTTTCCCTATTTCTTCAAAGGAGAAAACAAAAAAAGTAAAAAAAAAACTGATTTGTGCTTAGGACATTCCATTCTTTGATTGAAAGTACAAGAGAGCATGTGGTCACTGGGGGGGGTCAGTGCCAGTGGGTGCTGTTGGCTCCTCTGATTAAAAAAAATCCTTTAAGAGGTTGATAATGATCTTAATCATTTGCTTTCATTTGATTCAAATACATCCTCTAATGGCATTTAAGGTGCTTACAGATAAATCAGAACTCAGTCAAATTCATCTTGTTCCTTTGCTCTTTCCTTTTAAGCCAAATAATCTTTTCAGTAGTTTTAATTCTGATTTCTCTTCTCCTCTGATATTGCAAATGCTGTAAAGGACCCAAAGCCTGGAAGCTTTCCAGCACCCTCAAGATTTTGGTTCATCTACCACAGTGGAGATGTAAACCTTCCTAAAGCTCAGCCTCCCTGCTAGTGCTGTGTCCTGCACCCCAAAGCTGCAGCCTCTGGATGTGTTTTCCTTTGCCTTTTCTGCAGGGACTTCTGAGGGAAAAACAAAAGCAAACTGACCTTTGGCTTCATGCGATCGATGCGTTCGCTGCATTGCCAGAGCTGTCACAAATTCTGGATTAAAAAAGATAGGAAGGATTCAGAAGTTAAATTTGGTGTGTCAGGAATTTTGAGTTAAAGTCTGTTTAATCCAATTAAACAAGAATATTATACAGAAAATAATAGCAAAGCATCTAACTGTTGACTTCTGGCAACACATAACACAGTCTTCTCCAAGCCTAGGAAGATTTTACTTTGGTTTTAATAACATTGCTACCTAAACAAATCCCTCTGGGTTTATGGTGGATCAGGGAGGGAGTTGTTGAAGGTTATTTGGTTATTTGAAGGTTGATTTTTTAGGCTTTCTGACTTTTGTTGTTTACATTGTGTAATATAAATCGTGATTTTTCTTTTAGCAATATAAATTACAGATTTAAGAACGTAGCAGTGCTGAAGCCTTGATATTGATTAAGAGACCTTGAGGGAGAGTTTAGGTTCTGTAAAATTAAATTAATAATAATAATAAAGGAAAATTTTAAAAAATAAATAGAACAATATCTCCAGTGAAATTAATATTTCTTCAGTAAATTGACAGATTCTTTTTAAAAAAGGAAGTTGTGGTGCACTTAGTTTGAAAATAAAAATTAATAAAACTGTTAATTAGTAGGCAAATATCAGATGATAGGATTTCTTGAATATGGAACACAGCCTTTTAAGAGCAGTACATTACGTCTAACAGCTAAAAAGAGGCTTCTGAGGAGTTGTTTTTGCAACTAGTTTTAAATTGAATTGATTGTACTAAGCACAAGTTTCTTCTGAGGAATTGGTTTTTTCCTCCTTATAGGATGTAGCAGGTTTGATTCAAAATCAAATCCAGCTTTTTCCTACACTTTTAATTTGTTTTAGTTCTCAATCCATAGAAATCAAAGAACTAATGAGTAGAATCTTTGGAAGTGGTTTATTCTCCATTAGCAATGATAGATTTTATTTTTTTTCCCCCGTTCTCTTCATTGGCAGGTTGCATAAGGAGGATTAACATTAGCTGGAGGCATTGGCTATAAATATATATATATAACTTGAGGCATCCATGGAGAAGTCTCGTAGACCTTGTTAACCGTTGATCAATCAAGGGCTGTCAGGATTTTGTTCAGAACACAGCAATTTCCTTCAAAACAGCCATCAATCCAAGTTTTGGTCACTTTAAACACAGAACATGTTTGATAATTGAGGTTGGGTCTCTGTTCTGCTTTACAGAGTTTTCCTGGTTCAACTGGTGCCTGCCAGGATCGTGTCTGCTCAGCCTGCTCCTCATCCTGTGCTTCCGCGAATCCTACGACAGACTCTATCTCGACGTTGTCGTCTCTGTGTGATAACGCCAGACTGGTGAGGGGTTGGAAGAGACTGGAAGTCAGCTTTGCAGTCTGCACATCTGCCTGGATTTGCACAGCTGGACAGCAGAAACACAAAGAAATTACGAGACTTAATCGTGGCTTTATTTAGAGAGGGTGAGGGACGGGTTGTTCTTATGTTCCAGACCACCTTGATTTGCTGTAAATGTGGAACTTGAGTGGTGATAATGATGCCAAAATGCACAAAGAGAATATATCTGCTGTACAGGTCCCAGTGCCAGAGCTGGGGCTCTCTATTTAAGGGGCTGTCGATGTGTTGCAGTGAGGTGTACGTTGTGTGTGTGTGTGTGCCTGTGTGCTGACTTACAGTTATATGCACCAGGGTACCAGTAATCTTTGGAGTCTTCTATCAGAACAGAAATAGGGAATAATCTTAACAAAAGGAAAAAGAGAAAAGAAATCTTTCTTTAAGATCTCTTCTAAATCACTAGTCATTTATATATTGAATGTCCATTGAACAGTACACTACATTTACATTCTAATAAAGTGATTTCTGATATAAGACACTGGTACCACGGTTTTTAGCCATACTAAATATCCCAAATAATCCTTGCAGTGTTGTTAGAGGTGTTTGTAATCACCCTGGAGCACAAGTAAACAATAGCTTTAGCTGCCACTGAATCCCAACTTGCACCCACAGTCATCTCTGAAATACCACCGTGGTTCCGTATCTCCTGAATATGGAACATTTGTGGTGTACTGGAGAGTCACTCTTGCTAAATGTTGCCGTTCTAAAAGCCACCACTGTGTCACCTTTCCATCCCCTGTCTCCAGTACTGCCTTTTTTACTGTGAAGACCTGTTTGTGACACTGAATACTGTGGATGTGGATGTCTGAGTCCCGCTAGTTCTCTTCTGATTCTCTAAGGTGTGTGTGGATTTTAGAAATAGTTAATGATTGAGGGTGCCTAAACTATATTGCTTGTAACCCAAGTCTTGAGAAATCACTGTTTCCTAAAAAAAAATCTTTCTAGTTGATGAGGTGTGCTGATAGCGAAATGACAATGAGAAATAACTCATGAGTTCTGGCATAATATGGGAAATTAATGCCAGCTCTTTTTATCAATACTAATCTGTGGTCATTCTGGCCCTTACTTGAACATAAATATTAAAGACACTTTGAATAGTTTTTTAAATCAATTTTTAAACCTGCTAATAATTTCTTAATTATATTCTTAGATTTCAGTTCAGCATCATTTACAATATTTCCGTGTGTGTGTGTGTTCCGTGCTTTATTGTTACGGGGGTGTGTTCGCGTGTGTGTGTGCGTGCATATTTATATCTATGTATACACAAATAAAACTTATATATATAACATATATATATAAGTTATATAAGGGTATGTGTTTACATAGGTTTATTTTAAGTGATCCTGTCTGGGGATGGTGGTTTGCCTCTTTGTAAGCAGTCACTGCTGTGAATGGAAACACGAGCATACGCTGTCTGCGACATGAATGTTTTTCGGGGGGTGAATGATTTCCTGTCGTGGCAGCTTTATCGCAGGGGGTGGGTGCACGTGTTGGAGGAGCCTGGTGTGCAGGATTCTGTGTCTGTAGAAGTCTGAATCAAGCACCCTCTGCTCCAGTGTGGGGCTCTTTTCTGTGGCCCTGGGGTGACACCAACGCTGTAAGCTCACTCAAATAAACCCTGAACTGAGCGCTACTTTTCAGACACGGATCTGTTCGTTCTGCCTGCTCTCCTTTTGAAGAGAGAATACACCACTAAGACCTTTAACTCAGGAGTGTGTCTGTGCAGTAAAATAAAACGAGCTGTTCCCTGCTTTTATGTTTTCAGAGCAATGGATGTATTTACTGAGTTACTGAAAACGGATTTAGCTCATTACCTGTATCAGCCACTAAATGATCTTTTCTGTCTTGAAGCAGACTCTTTGTGGAAATGGAGCTAACCTACATGGGGATTACTAAATCAGTCTAAACAGCATGTTCAGATCCGCTGGCATCATCCTCTTACTGTTTTTTGGATGAATGGTATTAACTATCCAACTTCTTTTTACTATGTTTTAGTGCCTGGAATAGTTTCAGTATCCAGTAGCTGCTGCTACCTATTGTCTTCTGAAACCAAGGATTGCTTGCCAAGAGTCTGATTGGAGTTGCATTGTCATGGCAGAACTGCAAGCTCGGATGGCTCTTCAGAGCTCTGTTTCTGCAATTTACTGTAGCTATATTAAGATTAAAATTGCACAGCTCAGGCACTGTCCCGAGTGACAGAGATTTCTAATCCTTTCACTGTCCTGACTATTTTAAGATGGAGAAGCACTTCAGGCAGTGTTCAGACTATAACCTATTCTGCCTCTGTTCCAGAAAGCATCAAACAGTTCAAAATAATTGTCAGTGCTGCCAGATGCAGGCTCTCCTTAGTCGGGGGAGAAGAGTGAACCTCTTGTTTTAAACCTCGTTGATTGTTTTTCTGAGTCAGTGTGAATTGCTCACTGCAATCCCAATGCTTTGGTAGATGTTTCTCTGTGTGAGGGGTTGACCGTGGCTGGATGCCATGTGCCCAACAAAGCCACTTTGTCATTGCCCTCCTCATCTGGGCAGGGGAGAGAAAATATAACAAAGAGCTCGAGTTGAGATAAGGACAGGAGAGATCACTCACCATTTACCATCACAGGCAAAACAGACTTTTGGGGAAATTAGTTTATTTATTAGCAATCAGATCACAGTAGAATAATGAGAAATAAACCAAATCTTAAAAACACCTTCCCCCCACCCCTCCCTTCTCTCTGGGCTTAACTTCACTTGTGGTTTTCTCTCCCTCCTCCCCCCAGAGGGGCAGGGAGACAGGGAATGGGGAATGTGTTTAGATCATCACACAGTCTCATCCCTTGAGGAGGACTCCTCACACTCTTCCGAAGCTCCAGCACGGTATCCCTCCCAGAGGAGACAGTCCTCCATGAATTTCACCAATGCGGATCCCTCCCACAGGGTGCAGACCTTCGGGAACAGTCCTGCTGACAAAGCTGCTCCAGCATGGGCTCCTCTCTCTGTGGTGCCACAAGTCCTGCCAGGAGTCTGCTCCAGCACAGGCTTCCTGCAGGGTCACTGCCTCCTTCAAGCATCCACCTACTCTGGCATGGGGTTCTTCACAGGCTGCAGGTGGATCTCTGATCCCCTGTGGACATCCATGGGCTCCAGGGGCACAGCTGCCTCCCAGTGGTCTTCACCATGGGCTGCAGGGGAATCTCTGCTCTGGTGCCTGGAGCACCTCCTGCCCCTCCTTCTGCACTGACTTGGGTACCTGGAAAGCTCTTCCTCTCACACACACAGTCCTCTCTCCGGCTGCAATTGAAGTTGTGCAGTAACTACTTTCCCTTTCTTATATCTGTTATCCCAGAGGCTCTGCCACTGTAAGGATTTTATTAGATTAGCAAGTCTGGCTCAGGACAGGTGAGGACTGTAGATGTGCTTGCTGACATCTCAGTAAAATATTTTTTCCCCATCCGTGCCCCACAGCAGCATCCTTCAGTGGAGGAGCAGTCCATTTCATGTCAGTAACCCAGCTCAACCCATAGGAATATTTTTGGATAAGTGTTATCACTTGGTCCACCCTTGTCTGGATTTACAAAGGGTGCAAGCTGCCAGGATAACTGCATTTTGATAGAAGTTTGAGTTTGAGAGCTCAGGGAGAGCCCTAAACAGTGCTTATACAATTAGCAATAGTGCAGAATAGGCTCAAAACAGTTTATGTTTTTCTTAATAATGAGTGAAAGTTCGAAGTCTCTCTAACTTTTGAACCAGTAATGACATTGGCTGCTGCATGGCCTGTGACTTGCCAGCAGAGGAAGGCGCCCTGGGGAGCCAAAGAATTTGCCTCTCTTCGTGGCCCATAAGTTCACAGCCCTGAAGAACATTTTCCCCAGCAGTGCTGGGCCCCTTAACCACAGGTAAATGTGTTATGGTTTGTGTTGGAAATGCTGGGAAGGATGCTCCATAGTGACCACTCTCTCTTAGTAGTTCATTTTAAATATGGGCTGCTCCTCTAGTTTCTGTTTGGATTGGTAACACTCTAGGTTCAGCTTCCAGTGCTGCTGGTTTTTCTTCTCCTGAGCTGCAGAGCTGTGCCGGTTTCCATGCTGCTCATGAGGAGGCTCAGGATTAGAATATGTAGGCTCCACTTGCAGCACTGGTTACTATCTCTGGTTGCTGCTGTTACCCATTAATTCCTCTTGATTCCTTCACCTTCCCCTGTGGCCGCCTGCTCCCCTGAGCTGGAGGTGTGGAGAAGAGCTTCCGTGCTCCCAGGCCAATTCTAGGGGGATGGGTTGGCTGGCCATGTGCTTAATATACGTAAAAGTAGGGGTTTTTTAGAAAATCATGCCAGCAGGAAGAAAGTGCAGACCCAAAGGATTCTGCAAATATTGTGAACTAATAATCTGTTACAAAAAGACTGTAATTTGCCTGAAACTTGTAATTTTAGCTCCCACACCTAGAGAGGCCAAGGTGCTAGACACTGTGTGTGTTAGGTATTCAAGCTCACAGCATCCTGCAGTTACTCTCAACTGTCTGACAGAGCTGAAATGAGTGGGAGTGGGATGTCTTCAATCTTGGAGTGGGTTGGAAAACCCCAGGCTGTGTCAGTGTTTGCAGTGGTAACCTGGGGAGAACAACAGGCTGGTGGATTGAGTAAGGGGAGGGGGCCAGTTCCAGGAGGCATCTCAACTGTGAAATATTACGTTGAGTTGATCATATAAAATTCAAAGGTTTGAGGTGATGAGGATGTTAATGCCTGGCTTGTTCTCCAGTAAACTGAGCAAGTGACTGTGTAGCCTTGCGCTGCAACATAAACAAGCAGAATTGATTGATGTGCATATATTGGCTGGTACAAGAAAGGAAAATGCAATTTAATTGTGAGCAGTGACTGAAATATGAATGGGAATTACAGAGTTTGCACAGTGGATGTAACTGCTCTGTAATGCTGTGACAGCAGGGCTTTAATTGTTCATTTCTTCTGTTGGGTCACCTGCAAATATTAGTAAGTATCTATGACAAAGGCATTTTTATGCTTGGGGAGTTTTCTTTTATACTAAGTATGGGCCATTGTAATAGCTTAGCAGGACAACTACTACACTGATATGGAACCCTACACGAATATTTGATATTGATTTAGTATTTGATGTTGGTGCCACCAATTCTCAGTGTTCTTGAAGCACCACATGGGAGAGCAGGGATGTGGGGTATGCAAGGAGGCCACCACATGCATGGATGCACAGTCGTGCAAGGGTAGATGCTGACCCTGCCAAAACACACAAGAACTTCATCATCTGTGGGTCCCAACATCTAGGCTGGGAGGAGGAGTAGGGGAACATGCGCAGGCAGAAATGCTGCCTCATGGCTGCTGCCTCCTGACTGACAGACAGACAGACAGACAGACAGCCTCCAGGCTCACTGCTTCAGGTGTGAGGGATCATAGCTATCAACAGAGGCCCCAGTCATTTCCCTGCAACCATTACTGCTGTGAGGTGGGTTGTGGGTGGCACAGGAATACCTGCCTTGCTCCCTCCAGGAGTGTCAGTTCAGCCAGCAGAGGAGAACTGCCACAGAGCAGGCAGAGCCCCAGTGGAGTCAGAAGAAGATGTCAATCTGCTCACAATTTTTGCAGTTTGTGTTTCAAGACAGATGAAACTAATAAATAGAGGAAGAAATGTAACTCTGTCCAAAGTTTTGACAAGCAAAAGCAAATATTTGCACAGATGTGCTGGCTCCTGCCTATTACTTGGGATCACAACGTGTTTGGAGCAATTTGCGCCCCCCCCAGTTCTGGAGTGTGGACCTGCTCCTGCAGCCCCAACCCCACTTCTTCACTGCTCAGTCCCAGCAGCACTGCAGGAAACTGTGCTCGGGGGGAGGGGGCAGCAACCAGGGCAGAGCAGGAGAAGGGAAGTGCTGAGCCAGGATGCCCAGGAGCTGCGATGTTGGTGGGCGCCTGGATTATTTGCACAGGAGGGGTGTCTTCTGAAGCCCAATTAAGAGTCTCATTTTTTATTTCCTCAAGGATGAGTTTCTGATGTTTGTTTTCTATTTGTGATGTGATGTGTGCAGGGACAGCTATAGTGATGGCACATGGCATGGAGTTGCTGGTTTTCCAAGGTGTGCAGATTTGCTCTCTGCAATAACTGCTCCCTACACAGTCTCTCTTCCCACTGGCTTCCTCCATGTGATTTATCCACTTGTTAACATCTGGACAGACTCACTGCACTCACTTTGTATTGCTACATGAAGAAAATACCATCAGCAAAACCTTTTTGCTTTATGGGGAGCTTTTCCCTTCAGGCTGATGCCCTTCTCCAACCTTAGTCCACCTGTTTGTAAAAGCCAAAACAACCCCAAGCCCACGTTTTCCTTTGCAGAGGGGGATGTGCAGGTTTGTGTGACACTTGGATGGATAGTGAGAGCCTGGGCACTGCACTAGCTCTGTCACAGAGCTGCTCAGGGCCTTGGGGAAGGGCTGTTTGTGCATGGAGTGCTTCGTTCTCCCCACCTGTAATGGGATGGGGATGCCACATGTCCCTCCCTGGGCAGGGATACTCTGGATGTGCAATCTAAGCCATGATGCAAAAACAGAGTTGGCTTCCTTGCTTCAACCCCTGCCTGTACTTCTGTGTGCCCCGACCTTTCTGCTGCCACCCTGTCACCTGAGCAAGCCCAGCAGAGCTGCAGGGTGTCCCCACGGGCAGCCAGCCATCAGCTCCTGCTCCCCCCAGGATAACCATGTACTTTCCAAATATATTGATTTTTTCTGCCTATGATATTTGCTAGATTAAAATCTCTGTTCCCCTACCAAGTTTAATGTCTTCTGCTGTGCATTTTAGAAAAGTACTTGATAAGGTGGAAAAACCCGAGCTTTTAATTATGGGACGCACCAGGTGGGGCTTTTTGAACTGCATGAACATATGGAGAAGTAAGAGGGTTTTGCATGTTGGAGAGCATCTTTGTAAACTATCCTTGACTTGTAAGACTGTTCAGTTTTACTGGACTTTGTATGCATTTTACTTTTGTAATTTTTTAAATGATTTGATAGAATTTTAGGGCAAATTCTACATTTTGTATGCAATATTCCAATGTGGTCTATTTTTATTTTTGAGAAAATAATGTTGAAAGCACTATATACTTGTCAATGTAACGTATCCACCATGTCATTTCTATTTAAAACTGGACTCTGACCATGAAGTGCGTGTTATTTTACGTACTGGTTGTTGCACATTAAAGAGGTTACTCAGATTTGCCACCATCACTGTTCATGAGTTCCAAGAAAACACAAGGGAATAGTTTATTTCTGCTATAATTCTGCCAAAACCCACTGCAGATACTGCTACGAAATGGAGGTTGTTTAGTCTAAATTAATGTAGCCTCATCCAACCCCCCAACCCAGCCAACAGAAAGATTTCCATCGCTTTTAGTGATGTTTTAGGGTGGGGGTCTGACACTGCTGTTGGACCAAGGGACCCACAGACCAAGGGGTGCAGGAGGTGAGCTGGGGCAGAGGGTCCCCAGCCAGTAGGGGACTGAGGGAGGGGAAGGGGCTGGTGGCAGTGGCAGCCCCTGCTGTACCACCGCACCATCACAACTCTGATTTCACACTCTGCTTCATCCAGGCTCATGGCTCAGGATGCTGCAAGCCAGTTGATTTTGCTGGTTCCCACCATCAGTGTCTCTGTTCGGGGTTAGAAAGGAGACCCTTCATAATAACCTTCCTTGTGTTTATCCTGCATTTAATTGAAATGGCCCCAACCTGAGATCTCTTGATCCATGTTTATTTTCTAGGACCAACGCTTCAATAATGCCCTGACTATTTACCAGGGCAAGTTTAAAATAGCCTCACATCCTATTAGTTCTGGGAAGAAATCTGTCAACTCTCATGTCGTGAAATATCTGGGCCCCACTATTCTTAGCAACAGTCTCTTTCCAGGCTATATATGGGAGCTTAAAGCGCCTCTAATGATACAGTTCCCAGTTGTATTTATCTTTGCTGTGTTACAGAAATCTCCGTTCTCAGGGGGATGAGAACTGAGGGTCCATCTCAGATCCCTGATACAGTTTTGTGTGTTGGTGAAACCCTTGTGCTTGTTCCTTCTCTGAGGTTTTTTTCCCCCCAGTTTCTATTTTATCTTTATTGTTGTTGAACTCTGCTGTTACCCTGGCACATAAATGACATTTATTCTCTCTTTCCTGATTGGCACGTCCCTGCTGGGAGCTCACTAGTGGCTCCCTCTCCGACCACACTGCAGTTACACATGGGGGAGCAGCTGGGCTGGGACCAGGCTGGTGCTGTGCCCAGATGTGAGCAGATGTGGGTGAGCTGCTCACAGATGTCTAATAGCCGTGGGACCAGCAGAGCCTGGGTAAGAAATCGGGGCCACTTGTAAATGCTGGGTATGTGTGTTTTGGCATCTCTGAGCTGCAGCCCAGCACCAAGGGATGCTGATGCTGGGAAAGATGAGCAGCAGCACCCAAATGTAGGTGGGCCTGTCTTTACGCTCCTGCCATGGGTCATGACAGCCAAGCAGCAGTGGTGCTTTACCTGCTCCAGGAGCATGGATTGGGCTGCCATCAGGGAGTTTCGATGGGATCCAAGGCATTCTCCTTTACCTGACATGCCGCTGATGTTACTCGGCACCCACCACCATATGAACACAAATTTCCAACCAGGGATTTTTCTTTTTTTTTGCTGCAAGTTGAGCTTGAGCAGACAGAGGGGAAGCCCCAGAGCGTGCACCATGCCAGGACTCCTCATGCAAGCTGCCAGGAGCAGCATGCTCTCCTCTCCTGGTGTGGGCCAGTCACCCACTGAAGTCATCCTTGGCTAAGGGCTGCAAAAAACACCTTAACTCCTCAGGAGTCAAACGAATATGGGGAGCAGGGCCCCACAGCCCCGGGAGGCTTTGTAGGTCCCATTGCCACAGTGAGGTTTCTCTTTGGGAGATTTCTTGCTTTGCTCCATTTCTTTTCTCCATATCTGCAGGCAGGTCCTAGGGCTGTGGGAGCTCTGCCAGTGGCACCAGGATGGGCTGGACCCCTTCCCTGGGGGCTGCAAGGGCTGTGCTGTGAGTAAGCCTGTCCATCCAACTGCTTGGTCACAGACCTACAGCCACTATAAGTGGTTCAGGCACTAAAAGGCAGTGGGCAGGGGATGCAAACCTCCCCATGGGCAACACACAGGGGAACGTTGCCTCAGTAGGACCCTGGTGAGTGGGGCTCAGGCAAGTGCAGGCAGAGGACATCTGGCAGCCAACAAAGTGACCCCACTGTGTTCTGAACCTGAAACTGTTCCCGGGGCTCTCCTAAACCTGCCTTTGATTGCAGAGCTGAGGGTTGGCACTATGAATGTAGCTTTGCAGCTGAATTTTGCTGCAGGAAGGGGAAAGGGTGATAGTGGCAAAGGAAAAGGCAGCTCTGAAGGGTTTGCAGTGAGTGGATGAGCAGCAGAAATGTGAACTAGATCAGCACAACCTCATACAGAAATGCCTTCACTGACACTGAAGTGCACAAAAAAACATTTTGAGATAGATTTTCAGCATAGGTCTGGCCCTATGATAAAGCCTTGCAGCTCGTCCCAACTTGTACACTTGTGGTAATTAGAGGTGATTTTATCTTGGCTGGGCCACGACTGTGGGTCTGTGGGCTGGTGTGCAGAAACGATGCTCAGAGAATGAGTCCATACCTATCAGCTCCAGACCCTCCTTGGCTGCAGCAGCACCTGGCATGGCAGGGACTGCCAGGGACTGAGCTGCTCCCCAGGACGGGTGGCCTCTGCCAGGCATAGAGGTTCCCTCCAGTGCCAGAGAAGTGATGGATCAGCAGAAGACAGTAGTAATTGCCAGGAGGCTTTCAGGCAGAAAGCAAGGCTCTCACTTGAGGACAGGCTGATGTAAGTCAGCATGTAAATTGGGGACAACATAAAAATAATTCCAGCCGAGCTCCTAGGAAGAAACCTATGAACAAAAAAATGTTGTTGCTAAGAAATGTGAAAATAGAAAACAATAATGTGGTTCCTGCCAGGGTAATAAAAGTGTATCAGCGTTGTGCCTGCTCTCTCGTACAGATCGCTTGCTCGTGACAGTAAATTCAGTACTGCCAAAATGGGTACATCTGTGGCCATTGATGCTTCACATCATGGAAATATCAAATGTTTCTGATGGCTGTTCATTACCCTGTGCTTGAGAGGGGAGCAATCCTTTGCTGGCTCCATTATTTCCATGACAGCAAGGAAATGACTATGGGAGTTTTAAAAATGAAAGAATACAGCAAGGTTAGATGGATCGAACCTCAACAGCCTGTTGCTGTTCACTGTGGTTGATGCTAACCCCGGGTCTGGGAGGCACCTCACTGTCTCCAGAGTGATGGAAAACCAGGACTACTTTTTGCTTCCAGCTAATTGGCGATTCATAAACTGTGAAGTTTGACCTTGAAAATCTGCAGAGAAGTTATTTTGAAGGTGACAATGTTGCAGCGCAGCTGCTCAGCCAGGAGGAGCTTTAAGCGTTTGCTGGATTCCAGATCTGCCTCAGCTGATGCAAGGATCCAAAGAGTTGCATCTTCCATATTCTGCGGAGATCCACACCAAGGAGCTGAGGGATAGATGTGGCTGGTGTACAGCACACCAATGCTCCCTTGTCATCTTAGTAGTTTTAAAATGAAAGCCAGCTGATCTTACACATGTTTTTGCTGCTGTGAGGTGACTGACATAGGGTCAATTGCAACAAAAAAAGGGTGATAAAATTCTGGGTCACAAAATAAACCTGTCCTGTAAGCACACCAGGACAAGCAGGAAAAGGCAAGAGTCTGCCCAGCTGACAAGGGCCAGCTTTATATTTTTATCTCAACACACAAAATCTTAGCCTGGTTCAGTCCTTTCTCCCGAGGAGAATCATTTTTCCTCTGGGCACAGCTGAACTCTGTCATCTTCTTGATTAATTTGAATCTCAGGTATTTTAAACAGAAAGCGGAGTGACAACTCCGTCAGTGGCTTCTTACGAATGAATAAAATAAAACCATGTCAAAATGCATTTCAACAGTTAGCAAAACAGCATTTTCAATGAATCTCCAAAGCTTTTGGTAATTGAGCTGTGTGTTTGGGAGTGTGCAGTCTCCCAGCTGTACACTCGAGGGGGAAACACAGACAAGACACCATGGAAAGTGGAGCTTTTGCAGTTGAGCGTTGACTCTGGCACACTGAGGAGGTGCTTGCTCTGCACTGCTCTCTGTGGGGTGGCTGCACTGAGCTGATTTGAGCTGACTCAGGGACTGTTGTTGAGCCTGGGGACTGTCCCCCTGACTGGTCACAGCAGCATAACCACATGGACTCTCACAGCCGAGTGAAATGCTTGCATGGGCAGAAGAAAATTCAGGAGTCAGAGCCAGGGCTTGTGATCACATTGTGATGGGGGGACTGGGGGCACTGGTGGGAATGGGGGTACTGGCTGGGGTGCTGAGCATTAGTAGGGGTGCTGGGCATGGCATTAGGGGACTCACTTGAGGCTTTTTTACTGCCACAACCTGACTGCTTTCTGAGGAGTGTGTCTGCATGATGCTCTGCCTGGACACTGGTCCTGGCAGCATAGGAGGGTCATTTATGAGAAAGTCAAAAACCTTACTAAAATCAGGCTGCGTGATACTTCTTATTTCCATGCTATGTGCAGGACACGTCTGTTCAGAGGAGGAAATAAACGTGGTCTGACACAACTTGCTCTGGATAATGCCCTGGTGCTCATATGCATCTGCTCGGCTGCTCTGTGATGGATACAGCTCCTTCATTCAAGTCCTTGCTCCTGCATTTTCACTTAGCACAGGTGTTAACTGGGCTGGGCAGCAATTCCCTGCCCCTCCTTGCCTCCATAACTTGCCCAAGCAAGTGCCCCACTAGCCATGGATGTTTCCATCCCTTGATAGAGAAGAAAAACCCAGCAAATGGGCTTCATATGGAGGGACAGGACTAGGACAGGTTTGTCACTGCACCATCTGGCACAGCATGTCCCTAAAGCACCCATTGCAGGGAGATGGGAGGAACAGGTAGACTAGACATGACTCATGAGGAAACTTCCGCTTTTTCCTTTTCCCACATTTCTTAACCTCTGAGTGCTGCCAAGGGCAGGCTGGAGGGGGGCCGTGGGACTGTGGCTGTTAGTGCTGTTCCCACAGAAAGCTCCACACCCTGGCCTGTCCCCCCCTCGTTTACCAACATTGCTGCAGGTGCTCCCCAGCAAACCCATGGGCAGTGGGTGCTGCTCACAGCCCAGCAGCACAGCCCTCAAGCTCTGGCTTCATAAAAAGCTGCCAGGGAACCTGCGAGATAATGAAACTTTTGCTGTTTGACACACAGTTAAGAATTAAAGAGGGAAAAGTGTACAGTTGGGATGCATAGTGAGAGAACAAAATTTACTGAGGCTAAAAGTCAAACTATTATGTTAATGAATCAAATTAGCAACTAGAAAAAAAAATGTGGTGGCAGACAGATTTAAAGGAAATTGGAAATTGGTTCCAACATGATACTTTGCTCTAATTGTGTGCAGAGGTGTCTTGATGCAAAACAAAACCGTTCAGAAATGACCTCCCTGAGTTATTGTGCAACCTAACTGGGAAAAAAAAATCTATCTTACTCACAGCAAGTTTGTTTTTACGGATCTTGTGCCTCTCAATTACTTTTTAATGGTCTGCATTGAAAAGAAATTCCTGTATGCACACTTGAGAATATGAAAACACCCAAATGATAGCTTATGATTTAGTAGGATTAAAGTATTATGTATGCAGGTGTAGCACGTTTCAGGTTATTAGCAATCCAATCTATTTTTTATGACATCATGGTGTAATTTTCTGTATGGAACTTCAATATAAGTCTTGAGCTGTATCGGAACATAAACTAAAATGTTCCCGACTCTGTCACTTTTCATGGTCTTTACTTTGATTAATAAATCCAACAAGAGCTATAACGTTCTTCAATACGAGGCTACGATCATCCTTCAATCAAAACGTGTCCCTCAGCTTTTTATAACTTTTCACATCAATATGTAGGGCATGAGCAGGAGCAGTGACAGGATTTCATTGCAGCTGAGCATGTACAGCTCAGAGGCTCTGCAGAGGATGAGCCTCTTTTTGCTGGCTGCAGCCAGCTGATCTCCTTGGCATGGAGAGTAGTTGTGCCCTTGGAGACTCGGTGTCACCTGTGGAGAGCTGGGGACCAGAGGGGAGACACGTATGGCAGAACTGGACAAGGACTTGGCACCCCAAATTTAGATCTTACCTCACTGGGCACTTTATTAAGAAACAGAATTTTTGAAATGCACCCCAGGTTTGGTGTGGAGCTCATGAGGGAGGGGAGGTGAATCACAGGGACAACCTTTGGTGTAACATTCAGTAACACAATTTTGTGTCCGCACAGCCTACAAGTCAGACAAATGTAATCCAAACCTGGGCCTCAGGATGTAGGCAGAGTGCAGACAGGGAGGAAGGATGTATGCTTCAACTCCCCATCTGTGCTCAAGCAGCTGAGTGGATTTTGCATTGCCATTAGCCACCAAGGTCAGGAGGAAGCTCCTCCATGTTCCTGATGACCCATCGTGCCAGTGCTCTCAGGAGCCCCAGACACGCCACGCACTGGCCACGAAGGGGAAATAACTCACAGGCTTGTCAGGTTGGTCTGTTTTATTTCTGAATTATTCTTTACATTGTACAATATATAAAAATACAGAGTACCCAAAAAAAATTCACAGTGTCTAAAGGCAGTGATTACAGTCTAGGTCACCTTTATGCTAAAGTACCATCAAGTTCAATTGCATAGGAAGGGTGATGTGCCTTCACAACAGAGTCCAATAATACTCTTCAGGTTTTGTTGTTTTGGGGCAAGCATTCTGTGTTGGCATAATCGTTTCCCATGTATCCAAGATCCAGTATTGCATCTGTCACTCTCCCACCTCAACTACAAGCTAAATCCTATCATTTCCACCTCACATACCATTCATCCTCCCTAAAACTTCCTCTGTAGGAATGCTCCTATTTAAGTACATCACTTTTAGATATGGGCAGGTTTGGATTCTGTCTAAGGAGGGGTGTGGATGGAAAGCACCCTGCCGAGCAGCTGGCTGGCTTTTACATTGTTTGACATTTTGGTACTAATAACATTTTTGCTTCAGTTATTAATGGCCCGTCCACACCATCCTCTGCTTGACTCTGCAGCCTGCGAATCAGCAGCATCCTGCTGGATTACAGAGCTGTTAGAACCAAGATGCAGTATTTATACTTTTCACAATCAGATTTGTTTAAAATCAAATCGTGGCTGGGACCTGCAGAAAGCCAAATGCTGCTTTTACAGCACTGAACTCTCTCAAACAGCAGGGGTGAGTTTGCAGCTGAGGTTGGAGGCAGAATGTTAAAAATAACAGGTTCAAGACCCAAACTTATGTTGAATGCAATTGAGCACTTATATTCATGGCTATGTAAATAGTGAGTTGCTGGTTTTGCTCCTCCAAGCAGGACTAATGCAGACATTAATATTTCCCAAAGGGTCCAAAGGAGGAATTTCCAGACAGAACAGCTGAGACTGGGTAAGTCCCACAAGGACCCAGCTCCAGAGGGGTTTCTGCCGAGTTTCGAAGGCTCTGGCAATCAGACAACACACAATTGAACAGAAACCTCTCTCACCTACCCCAAAACTGCTCTTGAAGCCACCTGATGTTTCCTCTTAACAAGCTTAAGGGGAAGATTCACCTGTTGGAGTTTGGGCTTGGTCATGAGGGCATTACAAAGTGATTTGTCGAAAAAAAATTCTTCAAACCCCATTTATTGGGTATTTCTCTCATATACCAGACAGCTCCAAGGGTTGCTGTGCCCTGCCGTGCATATGGGCTGCATATGGGCTGGCTCATGGGATCAACAGGGCAAGAAATGGATGCAGAGCCTTGGCCACTAATGCAGAAAGCTCCAGAGACACACAGGGCACCAGGTGCCTGACTCCCATGGGCCCGTGGCTTCTTTTGGAGCCTTCTCTGAAAACCAAAAGCCATGGGTTTGCAGGCTTTCTGTTTTCCCAAATTTTGTACTAAAACCTCCTAGTGTGACCATAAGGCAAGGCTTGTAATGCAGATCATTAACTCAGAAGGCAGTTACTGACTTCTTAAACATGGAAGATGACAGTTTTCCTGTTCTAACAGATGATGTCTTTTGCTCTAATGGTACAAGATTTGTTACTCCTACTTGCTATTTTAATTTTCTTTGCACGATTACTCCCTACTTATAACTAGGAAAACAATAGAGGGATACACATGAGAAATTTGGGAGGCTTATTCTGAAAATATAAGCAGTAACAAGTATCTTTTTCTTAATCACTCTTAACCAGAATGATTCAGGGGAGAATCAGCATTTCTAACTATAAAAATCAATTTACTTTTCAATTAAAAAATTATATTTCATTTACCTCAAAAGTGGGTTTTTAAACCTAATAGAAAGGACACTAGATTTTCACAGGGTTTTTTCTTCGCTTTGTCCCTGTAGTATTTGAATACCAGCACTGCCTTTCTTATTCTAAGTTTCCTCTGCAGGCATTTTGCTAAATATATATATTGCGTGTATATATTATAAATATATACTGTATCTATCCACTGATAGATGTATACACTGTTACAAAAAAAGAGTAAGTTGTTACACAAACTTTACATTTACATTTTTATATATATATTTTTATATATATATATAACTCTCCCCCACTACATTTGGTACAAAGAATAAATCAATCTCAATGGACAGCAGTTTTCTCTCCAGGTGGGCTGAACATCAGATTATCACTGGAGCCATCAAATTGTCTGTGTCAGACACGGGCTCCATTCCTGCTCTCTGTTGATTTCAAACCAAATACTTCGTTTTCTGAACGTAAGGCATTAGGAACAGTAGTGGAGAGACAATACATGTTCTTCTCCTATAGTATCTGTACAGTTCATATATTTAAGAGCAGCCCTGGCTCACATGCTGAACATTCAAGTGCACCCTTAGAGCAACAGCACCTCTTACGCAATGGTTTGATCATCAAGTGGTTTGTATGTTAGCGAGCAGCACAAGGTATTCCTGGTGGGTGACAGCTGCTCAAGGAAAGCCTGACAGCAACAGCACAACACAGCCTGGATAGCACCATCATGCACACTCCTTTGGCTTTTTTCACTTCCATGGAAAAAGAAAGAATGGCCTAATTAAAGATATTTCCACTACATACTTGGCTGTAAGATTTCCACCATATTTCACACATTGTATACCTGAATACTACCCAAAGGGTTTGCAGAGACACGGTGTCTCCAGACTGCTCAGGGTTCCCCTTCTGTCTTAGAAGTTAAAAAAAAAAAATATTATATGAGTCTTTTGGAAAGCAATATTCCCAAAGGAAATGCATTTCCAGTGTACTTTGAGATGGCCTTAGGAATAGGAAATTTTAGCAAGTTCAACATCCAGCTGCAGAAGCAATTCAAACTGATACAGATATTACAGACCTGATGCTCAATGTGCTGAATTACCTGGATTGCAAGATATCACTGTACATGGTGTCATTAACCTGCCACGCATTAGAGAGCTCATAAAAAATGCAACTCTCACACCGCATTAACATCCTCCTTAAAGAACTGCACTCTCCTGCAAACATTAATTGAGTAATAAGTGTTCTGATTTCTTTTTTTTCACTCTCTCCTGGATTCTGCTTTCTGCTCGAATGGAGACTACAGCCCCTTGCTGTGATTGCCAATTATATGAAAAAGGGCTGAATCATTTGGATGGGTGGTAAGAAGGAATGTCTTGATGAAACTATAACCACATGCACCACCCTCAAAGCATTTGCCTCCAATAGCCTCCAATATCCACCTCCTGAGCACAATGGCAGTAATCACCTGTCTTGGTGAGTTGAACATTTAAATAATTTCATCTGCTATACAGTACTTTGGGAAAAAAATCAGTTTACATCATGTTATTCTGTGAAGCCAAAAATGGAAAAAATACTGGGGGGGGAGGGGGAAAGGGAAAGGAAAAATAAAAAATTGAGATAATTGCAAGGTTTGACTTGCTCACATCCCCCCCCAACTCCAGCTGCAATCTTGCCATGTGCATGGTAATTGCAGAGTGTGTCAATACAGGGAATCTTCTGAAGGGGAAGCTCAGAGATGGCTTTGATTTTACCATGGCTAGAAGGATCTTGGGAGCCAGTGTTTTTTCCAGAATCACATAAACTAAATCTGGGCAATCCCATCCTGATAGCCTAATATAATAATTTTCAACCCCATGGCTACATACTTGTTAAAATTACTTTAAATTGGGATCTTCAGTGTTGCTGAGAGGGATGTGGAAATTCAGTAAGACAGAGTGAACTTGTCATGGCATGAAGGCACAAAGTCACTGCTCCTCAAATGAAATTCAGGGGCCTGGGAAGAGCCTCTCCGCAGGTGCTGGTACCTGCTACCAGTGCTATCCTGCTTCCCTGGTGTTCCTGCTTCACTCCTGCTGCTCTTGCCTGGCTGTGCTGCTGGGAGGGGTCAGAAGTGCCAAACCCCTGTGCCTACTTGGAGGGTTGCAGCAGGTTGCTTCAGACAGATCTTCTACGTCTGCATGAGCTTAAAATCTATTTAAGAACACTTCTCTATCTCGCTCTGCCCCCTCTATTTTATCTGGTGGGACCAGAGCAGAAGCAGGATCAGCTGCTAAATCAGAAAAGCAGCTGCTGAAGATGGGCACTGCTGAGCCAAAGGTGTCCTTGTGGCAGTGCTAATGACCCCACTCTATTACAAATATCCCTACAGCCTTCAATCACTGCAAACTGAAGTCAAACAAAGTAATTTAAAAATGGGAGGCTATTTCATACTTGCCCTCTGGTCAAACCGCCATAACACAGGCTTACAGAGCCATGCTGACTCTTCCTCACAGGAAAAGCAATATACTTGTCACAAGCAACACAGTCTTCCTTCATTTCCTACCAGCTGCCTACGTGAAAGGGCTGAGTACACAGCCCAAGTTGGACTTCCAAACAAGCAACTGCAAAGGAACAGCACTGAGCAACAATCAATGTCGGCTTACAGCGAAATCTGGATTTAAGCACAGACAGACAGGACTGCTGGGAACATGGCCGGGTCAGTGGCCAGGCACGGGCATGGCAACTGCTCGAGTAAGATGCAGACGACAAAGCCAAGCTCAGGACCACATGGAGCTCATGCGTATTTCAGGGTGTACTTTTATCTCATGCTCTGTATTGCGACATTCTAAAATCCTTAGCATCAGGAGTTCATTATAAATATTTAGAAACACTGAATGATAACAGCGGTGAACTTGTTCACGTTGCTAACACACTGGATGTAATTGTACATTAAGCACCAGCAATAAGTTTCCTTTTTGCCAAACAATTATGTCAGACAAACATCTGGTTGTAGACAACATGGCTTCTGCATCAGACTAATACAGTTCTTATAGACACAGTCACACACATACACAAAATTACATTTCAAGGCTGGATATACTCTTTAATAATGCTACCACCCCAATTTACTTCAATAGCTGCAGCAGCATTTGTTTGTTGGGTTGTTTTTTCTCAGAAAAATTAAAGAAATATTGGCAAACAATGCACATTACTCAGCTGTGTTACAATTTCACTGGAAGACACTATAAGAATGTGCAGCAGACTTTCTGGGTCATGTCAGACTATGGAAACATTCCTTACAGAAATACCTTACCCCTGCAAAGTCAGAATTATTCACTCTTTGAGAGTAAAGGAACTAAAACCCAATAATAAAACAAGAGGAAGTATTAGCCCAAAGCATGATGATTTCCCACAAGAAGAGCATGGCCTCTAAAGTTGCCTTTCCTGGCAGACGCAATCAGGATCAGAGCTAGAACAAAAGAGTTAACACTGTCTCAGAAAAAAAGAAAAAGGAAGAAAGAAAATAAGCCCATGGCTCTTGTGCGGCAATCATCACATCTCTTTTTCCAGTGATATAAACATCTTTGTTTGTTAGGCACTCCAAGTTCATGTCTCCGATGTTATTCCAACATTTACTTTTCTCAGTGTCTCACTGCCTGTATAATTTTAATTAAGACTGGAAACATTCTGGAAAGCTTCTTTGGATAATACACTTTGTTTGTGTGTTGTTTCTCATCAGCTGAACTGCATATTACCAAAGAAGGCTGCAGAGAGTATTTCCTGTAATATGAAAAGATTCTGTTGAAGATAAAGGGAACACTGCCCTAGAAAGTTACTACTTTTTTCCAGAAACATTAAAAAAAATAAAAAATAAAAAAATGAAAAGAAAATGTTCTTCAAGTTGTTGGCACAATGGAGTCCTGTTTGGCCTGTCTCACAAACTGTGTGTCATCCAGCACACCATTGCTATCCTGGCTCAGGAAGGATGCTCTTCACCAGACAGACACCTCTGCCCCAGGAAGGCCACCTCTGGCCTTGCTTGGAGTGCTCCTGTGTATTGTGTGCTGCTGCACAGCGGCCACCAAGCCCAGCACACATCTCCCTTCTTGACAACGTCGGCCTTGGACAGCAACACTGATCTTCCTGCCATAAACAGTTGCAGTAGTAAGAGCCATCTCCAGCCAAATGTCCACAAAAGCTCTGCAGAATGGTCCATGTGCATTTTTGTCCTTGTAAGGAGATGTGCTGTTTACAAGAAATACAATTAACCAAAGGAAAAAAAAAAAGACCCTACTGTACAATATTTACATCTAGAGGCTGGGCCGGTATTTGGTCCATAAAATCAATTAAAAAAAAAATCATATAGGAAGTTATCCAGTCCTGTAGGATCAGTCCATCATCAGCTGTTGGTAAAGGTCCTTCCAGGGGAGGCCTCAGGCCTGTAGTCATATTTATTCAGTGTACTGGGATAATAGGTTGTTGTGTACACGTTGGTTTGCTGCAATGGGTAGAAGTTGGTCCTGTCATCTGGTATCAAATTGTTCTTGTTAAGTGTCTGCAAAAGAGAAGAGGAGATGACAGGCATGGCAACAGTGCTACATAATTACTCTTTTCTACCTGCAGACAGCTCCCTCTCACCTGCCTTCTCTATCACGGTCTCTGCTGTGGCCACCACCACCTTCCCTCCAGCTGGGAGAGTAAGAGGGTACCTCGCACTCGCTATGGGGCTGGTCTGTGTGGGACCACAGCTCCTGCCAGGTCTCCTGCAGCGGACCTGTGCTCAGCTACTGCTAGGGATGGAACCCAGAGCCTTCTCTAGAGTCCCGGAGTCTCCTGGTAGATGGTGTGTTGTCTGAACATCATTGTCACACAAAACCATGCTGGGCCTACACAAAGGTTGGTGATTAGTGGCAGCACTGAGTCTAACCTCTTCCAAAATGCTCATGGTACAGCCTGCAGCTCCTTCTCATACCAGTTGCCAAAAGGCAGCTTTTCTCTTTGGAAGAGCAGGTGTGCATTTACCTGATCTCCATCTCCATTGGTAGATATCCAGGTTTGGACCCCCCGATATTAAGTGTGTCACTTCTGTAAGCTACAGTATAAGTAACAAATCATGGTCACTTTTGGAAAATCTAAAATTACTCAAAAAATTTAACAACCACGTAACAATTGTTGGAAACAACAACATAAAAAATGAGAATGACAAATGCCCCTTTTACCACAAAAATTTAGAAATGTTGCTCTTCTCCCTCCCCTCTTCCCACCAGCAAACAGATGTCCCCCTGTCCCCAGATTAAAGCCCATTGCTATGCCAGCTGTTACCCCTATGTACAAGGATAAAATCACATTTTATGTGTGTGTGTGCAGTAATTCTAGGGAACTTTCTCCCACGTCACTGTCATTTGTGAATTTGTTGGAGGAACTTTTATAACACTTTTTTCAAATAACCCCTGGATTAAATTTCTTATCCCTCTCTCTGGTCTCTGTCACTCAGCAGTGCACCTTTAATGGCTGTTGTGCAGGGAACCCACTCCTTTGATCTGGGAGTCAACACTAGGCGTGCTGCTACAGCATCCTTATGTTCAGGGCACATTTAATTAACAGCACATTTAAACTGAGTAGGAGCATCTTTCCTGTCAGGGGCAGAGGTGGAGAGGTCTAATGAGGCAACATTAGCCTCAATGTTCCTGGGGGAACCACTTTACCTCAGTTCCCCCTTGACACAAACACCTCATACCTGACCCAGCTCAGGGCAAGATAAAAACTAATTAATAATGCTCAAGTCTATGAACAACCCAGCTCTGTTAGCTTTAATTGACCCATCTAACTTTGGTCAACTCAATTTCAGGCATTGTGGTTTTGTCAAAGGCAAGAAGAAGACTCCTTTCTATGTGAGGGCAGGTGCAGATGAAAATTTCAGGGGGAGCCCCTGACCCCTCCCAGCCCCAGCACCAGTGGAGGCCCAACTTTTAGGAGGCTACAGTTGGCAAGTGGGGTCTCACCCTGTGCATTTGCCTGTTGCACAGTCAGGGCTTAGCCACATCCCAGCTGTGATCTCTGAAATGATCAGCTACCTCAGGCTCAAAGACAAGACCACAGGTAGCACATTTATCTCCCAATTTCTTTGTAATCGAATAGTTTTACTGCATGAGGAGGGGGAGAGGAGGAGGAAGAAAAGAAAATGCTTTCTTCTAATCAGATAGCAGATTGACAGCTACAGCTACCCTGGGAGCTAACAACTCCCAGTTTCATACAAGACATTAGGAGGAAAAGCTTTCCTATGACCAAAGTACCCTGCAAAGAAATTTCCCAATTGCTGAACAACCCAGAGTTGTTCTGAGTTTTTCAGAAATGAGCACTACCTGAAACATCTCATCCGTGAAAACTGGAAGAGACCCAGCCCCTTCCTGGTCTGACTGCAATGTCTCCCTGCTTGGAGTCTCTAAAATGAGCCCACAGCACAACAGTTGTAGGAAACAAGGAGAGAATTTGTATAGGCATGCTGTGACAAATATTTTCAAAGAATGAGAATTTGTGCCCTTCAATATGAAAGAAAAGAAATGTCATGCTTTGCTCCCAGTCACCTAAAAAAATATTAAGGTAGTGGGGGCAAACAAGGAAGTCCTCAGTCCTCCACTACTTGCTATGCTTCCTTGGGAAATCCAATTAACTGCTCTGTGCTTCCGTATCTTCTGACTCAGCTTGAGAAAAACTTTTGAGATCCCTGGAAAAATGCACTTTACTAAGTACTACCACTGAGTATTTGGAGGAATTGCTCTCTGGTGAACCCCACAGGTGTTCATACCAGCTGTACACAATGAATGCTGTTTCCTATTGGTGCTTCTAGCCCAGGACACCCACTGCAGGCACCATAACTCCATGGCCACAGTCCACCACAGCAGGAGGAGGCGGCTGAATCCCACTGCCACAGTTTCTCCGGGCTCTCTTGAAGGTGGTCCAGTATCCAAGCCTTGTCTGGGTCACTTTTTGGGATAGTTAAGATTCATGACATGCCAGGACTGCCATGTCTGAAACTTAGTGACATCAAAATCCTGACCTGGAATAGCTCAGGACTGTCTTGATCTGAGGACAAAGACCTCAGGACTCAACTGTTTTGGCTTTCAGATGGAAAATCTCTATGAGTTTCAACATGTCCCACAGCATTCCAAACTAGCCCGCTACAACAGATTTAGGATTTAATTAACATGATTTGCATTTTCCCCCTCTCTCTCTTCTTATTTTCATATAATATTTAATTAGGAAAAACCCCACAACTGGTCCTTTGCTCTTTTTGGTTTTATTTTTGATAGAGGGCTTGTATGTTAGGGAAATACCTTATGACAATGGTTTAGTGGAATTTATAATGCAATTAGCTGCAAAGAATTTATCTCCGGAAATGCTGCGATGGCAGTACTGTCCTAAATCAGTATGATCAATGTGCACTGCCTTCACATTTCCCCACACAAACTTACTGTCTGTCTCATTTTAATAAATAGATGATTAGGTTCCTTGTCACTAGAAATTGGTTGATATTTTGAAGAAGGAAAATTAGGCAGCAGTGAATTTAGAGATATACACAGACACACTCACACACTCACTGCAGGAGAAGGGGTGTGTGCAGTCAAATCTCTCTGGGTGGACTCACGTGCTGCTTTACTCAAGTATTAATCCTTGCTCTCATCCTGCAATGCTGTGACAGTACAGAGATGGCCAACAACTTTCCTTTGGAAGATATTTCCCCAATGTTACGTGTGTTATGCCATCAAGGTCAGAGCCTCCTGATAGCCCAAACTCACTGGAGTTACTGTGGGGATGAGAACAGCCTGCTGCACCCACAGGTGTCCCCACCAATACTGATCAGTCCCAAAAGAAAAGGCAAGAGTCATCACCACTGCACAACTACACTTGTGCAAACAAAAACAAACACATAAACAAACACAGACCACACCCTGGCTCCCAGCCCAACTCCTCCCTCTCCACCTCAGCCACCTCTGAGCCAAGTCCCCAGTATTACAGGGGCCAAGAAGTGGTTGCCGAAGACGATACCCAACAAGTCCTCCTAGAAGGGACAATCCTTTGGTGCTTTTGCAGGGACTGATCAGTGGCTGCAGTAACTAGGGTGACTGAAGCAGCACAGCAAGCACTGGAGCTCAGGCTGTCCTCACTAGAGCTTTCAGAGAAGGAAAAGAGACTTGGCTTTTCAACCTGAGCCCTTCTGCATCCTCCAAGGAGACATGTCACTCATCTGAGCACCCTCCAGACCTTACTGATGACATTTTTCCTGACACTCAACCTGCATTTTCCCCTTGCTGTCTGCTCCCTCCCATATGAAACACTGACTCCCCTTGACAGGAGCTACAACCTTTTAGGACTGTCTGCTCAGTAAGCAGAAAGAACCAAAAGTCTGACCAACACTTACTGCTGCAACAGTACTTGCTGCAAAACCTCTGTGCCATACACACAATGTATTTCAAACACTGAGGAAAATGTATCTCAGGCCCTCATTGTGGTCCTATCCTGCCTTGAGAAAAAAGAAGTTTCTAGTATTTGCGCAAGTATAATATTCTCTATAAAAAGTGAGTCCAGATTCTAAGCTAATATGAAAACCTGTGGGATGTGCTTAGAAAAAGTGCTCCATTCAACTAATAACTACTTCTTTTTACCTGCTTCCTCCCTTCCAGTATGAACCATGCCATCCTGGCATATTTAATAAAAGCTTTTTCCTCTGGTCTGTTCACCACTAACCTCAATTCAAGGACCTGTTAGCAGAAGGTAAGCCACCAGCATGCACTAACCCAACCAAGTAGATCACTCAAAAGCAGGCACAACTTAACTGCTTTCTTTAAATGACTCGACTATGATACATTGCCATATGACTAATATAATTTTAAAAAATATATGACCCAGGAATTCTGCTTTGTCGAGCAGGGATGTTTTCAGATGGACTAAGATGGTTATGGCTTTAAGAGAATGTAAAAGAGCAGCAGCTTGCTCCATTATACATGATCTGTCAACTAACCAAAAGGTCCAGTCTTGTTGTCAGTGAATTTCATGTCTATGCCAAGCACAACAGAATCCTGAGTATTTCAATATTTACAGAACTATATGAACAATTTGTGATCACTCATGCTTGTGTATTAGCAATTAGAACTGGAAGAGTCTGAAGGGAAGGGTTACAGATATCCCCCTTGTGTTGGGCTCTGCCCCCCAGGATTCACACTGGAGGCAGAACATTTACATGAAATCGCAGGCTGTTTCTCCCAAGGTACAGCCAAATGTGTTAAACATGACTGTATTGTACCATATGCATACATTTAACTTTGTTCAGCTTTCTCCATTGATATTTTTAGCCTCAGTCATCATTCAGATTTTCCATTTGTTCCTTTTTCTCCAGCAAGGCCTTGCCACTACTCCACAAAGTTCTGCCTCTGCTCCAAATCATTAAGTCATTATCCACTGACCTTCTTGCTTACATTCTCCCAGATGTATCAAAACATCTTTGCACGTAACAGTTTGGGACTTGCAGTACTACTCCCATCCTACAGCTGCAAGTATAAGCTCCATAAACATTTCTTACACACATAAAGAGATCAAATGCTCCAATTTTCAATATACAGTCATGAAAATTTCAAAACTTGATTTAAAAAGATGAACATTTCCCCACTCCCAATTAAAAGGAATTCCATATATTTTTTGAAAAGCTGAAGTGAAAAGGATACTTCTAAAAGCATCTGATACACACACAATTAATACCAAAATAAGGGCCATAATGTAGTTCCCACAGGGTAACATATGATGGCAAGATTTCCTTAATCTGCTCATGTAGAAAGCACTCAGCTTTCTGGAGCTCAGCATTCTCTCTGAGCTCCAGATCTTCTTTTCTATTTTGGGGGTGGTGCGGAGGAAAAGTCAGCAAGTTTCCCAGGAGTTTCATAGTTTAATCTCCACCAGCTATGCAGCACCATAGTCTCAGTGAAGTCAGTGAGCAAGGAAAATTCCCCTCATCTCACGGTTTCTCCGCTATTTCCCTGTCGATGGGTGTAATTTCAGTTCTTCCATCTCCCACCTGTGACACTTTCCTCTTTAAAAACATAAAAAAGACAGAAAAAGTCGGGAGACCTTCAAGGACAGCTTCAAACCACTCTGTCCAGATTTATGGTTGCCACCACTTTAACCTCTGAAGAGGCTGAACAATGCAGAGTGCACCTTTCCAATGGCCATGACTCATCAGAGATGTGCCACCTGTGCCAGGGCTGCATAGTTACAAGTTTCCATCTTGAAAGTTTGTTTGTAATGTAGAACATCCCACGTTCTACAAAGAAAAGCTTCCCCTTTCCTTTATCACAGAGAGAGTGCAGGCACTAAGGAACCAGAAGTAACAATTCCCATCACTGGTCATCCACTGTGGACACATGCGAAGATCTAAAATCAGGCTCGAGGTAGGAGACAGCAACTTTGCAGGCAACCCATTCCTCTTAGTAAATCCAAATGAAGCCCACATGCATCCTGCCTCTGCAGGAATCAAGGACAACCTTCCTGCTGAACTCAGTCACACAATTATCCCTAAAAGAATTGAGAGAGGCTTTCCAATTTTCCTTGGAACAGCATCCAACAGACCTCCTGTAGCAACAGTAGGATAGCCATTACACCCCCTCATTCTCCAGGAAAATGGGGGGATAAGGGAATTGTGCAATGGTGTAATGAAGCCAAGATCCAACGTTTAGGTTCTTTTGTGCTTCTTTTAAGTCGTTTGCTTCTTGCAGTGAAATCTGATTAAGTAAAATGCCTTTCTGATGCAGATTAGCTGTTTTATGGAGCTAGCCATGCCTCCTTGTTAAAGGATGTTACATTTTGCATTGTAGGAACATTAGCCAAATTACTTAGGGTTGTGGAAATATATTAATATTATGAAACATTTCCCACAGCTTATACATCTCTGGAAGTACCAAGGCAGAGATCTCAGAATTATAATTAACCAGTAAATTTGGAAATAATTAGCATAATAATTACATTTCAACAAAATAAACCGTACAACTAAAATAACCTCTTTTGGCAATAATTGACACCAAGAAAATACATGACGTCTGGCCCACCCACATGTTCCCTTTCTTCTGATCAACTGGATGCCACAACACTGCTGTGCCTCTCAAGCTATGCATTACAAATAACCCTGGAAAGATGGAAAGTTGCCAGAAAGACCTTATGAGACCCATGTATTTACTCCAAGCTAGGAGTGATTTTTAAGACTCAAATGATTCTTCTTTCTGATCTTTCTTAAAAAACTTGCTTAGTGTCTTACACTCAGCAAACTATCTCATCTGATGCTTTTATAAAATCTCTAAAGCTCTGCCTACGTGAAGCCAAAAGTAGCAGTGGCCAGGGTTTATGCATTGAGTTTTTTTCTGATTAATTCAATAAGGCTGTTTGCAGGATTTACAGTGAAGTGTACATGTACAGATGAAGAACCTATTTTCTATATAAGAAGGTTATTCCTCTTGAAATGAGATACAAAAAAATCCCACCGGGACACTAAACTTATGATTGCATGTTCTTTTTGGATGGGAGCTTACCATATTTTCAGACTGGAAATTCTTTGTTCTCTGTTATTGGTAAATAAATTAAGCAACCCCCAAATGATGGCAGCATCTGTAGATGTGCTCAGGTTGACAATGGAACTAACATTCAATTATGAGAAAATGAATAGCTACAGTTATCTATAGCTGTTTGAAAATAGCTATTTTATCCTTGTACTTAGGAGGGAGTGAAGTTATATTACTGCCATTTTAAACTTATAAAAACCTTCAGAGTTGGCAACATAAAGGACCATTGTCAGAAAGATGTTTTGGCACATCTCTGACTTTAAGCACATGAGTAAGATGGCAAAACAAACTGCATGTAATAGTAAGGCAAATAAGTATTTTTCTGAACTGAAAACTGAAATCTGAGGAGTTGATGGAAACCATCCCACTGGCAAGTGCAGGTGTCTAGCCTAAAGCTTGCTATTTATCCCTGGCTTGCCTATGATTCGGTGGTGGCAACAGCCATGACGTGGTGTCCAGACACAAAAGAGGAATTCAGGGCTGCCCCGACTGCTTCCCAGTATAGCTGGTGCACGTGGTCTCAGCTGCGTGGGAAGGTATAAACTGTCTCCTTGCTGCACTCCTGTGCCTTGGTGTTTGCCCATCCTGGGTCTCCCAAGTATACAAAAGTGTTACTACAGAGGGTCATCAGCTGAATACACCATGTGCTCCTGCACATGCTTTAGTACTCAGACAAATTCACCAGAGCCATAACTGTGGCCCTCTAAAACTAAGACAAATAGATCACATTGGATGCAGATGATAGTTTGGAGCACTGGGCTACACTGGGCTTCAGCTGATGGTACCTGGTAAGGGCTGTCTGGGGGAGGCAGCTCTCACTGCTTCGTGCAGTTATACTGGAGCAAGCAGCCTTGAGTTTTCAGATGGCCTCAGAGCTGCTTGTTCTGGTGAATTACCAACACAAGTCATGCAGCCTGGTGCCAGCCCACAGCACTGCATTGGCACTGAGAATTGCAAAGGTGTAACTGCAGTGGTGAAAAAAAAAAGTAGTAAAAAAGTAAAAACTGGGCCTAATTTGCCATCTGCTAACTCCATTCAGTCTCTCCTAGTCTTACTGCTTTCCAAATTCTCCCACCCTCTAAATAGCTGCTTTTTGATTATTTTCCTCAAGATTGCTTTGTTTTCTCCCCATGTTACATCTCACCTTGCTATTTCCTTTCTACATTTGTAACCTACTCAGGTCATTTTCCATTATTTCTAAACCAGTGGCTGTTTTTTTGACACACCTCCCAGTTTAATATCTTCTGCTAGTTTAATTAACGCATTGACTGCACTCTCTCCAAGCTCGTTAATGAAGATATTAAATAAAGCTAAACCTTGCATTACTGCTTGCAGTGCCCCAGACAACTCCTCCCCATAGCCCTGTTTGTTCCCAATAACAACTGCCCGATGTTCACAGTCCATTAGCCAAGTTTCAATCTCTACAGCAGCATTCCTGTCCAAGCCAATTTCTATTTACACATCACAAGATTATTTAAGACACCAATACCACCCTCTTTTCTTTAGATATATGGACCAGTGAAGCTACATCTTTAAGCAGCTGAGAATCTGCTCTTATGCAGTTTCATGCTTTCCCTTCATTCCCTAATGCTGAAACTCTGCAAAAAGAGGTTATGTTTGATTTCTTCTTGCTCAGCATTAGGTCCTGGCTCAGCCTGTCAGTTCAGCCCAACCACCTTTAATTTCATCAGGGTATGTGATATGATGCCTCTCAAATATTAATTCCGATCTCCCTGCATATTAATACTGACAGAGGTTTGTTTCAATGAGTTTCCATTGCTGTAACTGAAACTACAGTCAAGTCAGTCCCATTTGTTTCTCCTGGTTTCACTCTCTAGTATGGCCCTGACTGCCAAATTTTACAGATGAAGAAGGATTTAACACCCCATTGATATGTTTTGTTGAATGGGGAAGGTCCAGGCATACTCTAGTGATTGTGGGCCTGTATGCTTACAGATGTTTTGTCTTATCTCCAGATCCAACTGGCATTTCCCACACAGACTTACTGGAGCTACTTGTGTGACTTTAGTGCATTAGACTTCTGTAGCTTAACAGTGACTCAATTAGCAGGGAGGAAATTGGCCTGCTTTCTCACAAACACTTTTGTATTACCTTTGCATTTCACGGCACTGGGGTTTTGCCCAAGATCCATGATATTTATAAAGGTAATTGGAGTTGTTCATTAGCCGGTTCTCACAGACTCTGGGATCCGGTCCATCTAGATTCCTTCATCCGCAGATTTTCAGTTCTTTTCTTTATTCACATGCTTTGTGCCAAATCTCAGGACGATATTAGAGCTGACTTAATGAGGATTCCCCCAGCTATATGGGAATGCAGGCAGAGTTACTCCTGCTTTCCCTATGCCAAATCTATCATGCATATCAAAATGATGCACCAGGGAAAAGTGGCAATGGCTGTAGTGTTGCCACAGCCTGTGCAGCCTGTGCAGCCTGTGCGGTGGCATTAGCCAGTGCATCCTGAGCAGCCCTGAGCTCTCAATTACTCTTTAGGACAGGGTGGTCATGGTTCAGAAAAAAAAAGCTCAGGCGTTTCACATATCCTCGCTCAGAGGTGCCAAACACACTATGGATGTTGAGCTCTAGTCCTGAATACTGACATAGCTCTCTTTATTTTCTAGGCATGTAGCTCCATTTCTTTATAATTCTATTTAAAAATCCATTATTTGCAAGTGGAACTGTTCCAGAAGAATCATGAGGCTGCTCCCCTCCAAGTGTAGCACAAAGGTTATATGTTTTCTGGTATTTATTGTTTGTCTAATATTACCCCCTCCCTTCACTTAGCTCCCTGCCTCTTTCATGGCTGCCTTTAAACTCTTCTGCAAACACATAATTAACTCCTCCTGCACATCTTGGCAGCACTGAGGATTTCCCAGCTCAGCTAATGCACATAACACTGCTAGCCAGACCTTTGAGGAGACAAGGAGTGGAGAATCAGTTCAAGCACCTGGACCAAGGAAGAACCATTAACTTCTAGCAAATGAGGCAAGGGTATATTTGAAATATTCCTCTGCTGACCAGTAGAGGGAAGTCATGTACGTACACAGCAGCCAGTCTAGTGCAATTTTGTTATTCCCATTCCAGCAGTTCTTCATTTAATTCTCCTTCTTCCAGCACAGCTGGATGGGTGCAGGCATGTACATGTCAACCTCAGAGAAATTAGGAAGGGCAAAAATTGCCAGAAAAAGCTAATATCAGTCATTAGAGCAATTAATGTAGCTGGAAAAATCAGATAAACTTTTGAACACATCTGTCTGTCTTCAGTTCTGAAACAGCAGTTCACATGTTCAAAAACCTGCCAGCTTTTCAAGCTATGCTTATTGATCTAATTAAAAACAACCCAAAACTTATCTGCCTACAGATTATCACAGCTGCAGTACCACTACTCCAAAGAAAGGCTTGTGTGAGCATCTATGATGACTAGCCCAGTCTGTGAGAAGGCAGAGAAAGGACCATATCCCTAACCTAGGTGTAGAGGAGATATGCCTGGTTGTAAAGGAGGAGCAGAGAAGACTGAGTCAATAAAAAGAACATGACAGGATTAATATGAAGCATCTACCCCCAGTGTCAAAACTTCTCAATATGACTTAAAGAGGAAAACAAAAAGTCATCCCAAAAGCCAGACTCTCTCAAAATGGTGAGGAAGAGGGAACAAGGAGGATTCCCACCCTACAGAGAGCAGCAACAGCCCTGTGAAGAAACAAGGGTTTGCATGAAAAACAGATGGAGCGGGGACCCAATTCCCATTGTGGGCCTTTGTGAGCAGCTGCTTAGTATCCCAGAGGGAGCAGGAGCAAGGTAATGTTCAGATCTGAACTGGCAGTCTCCCCTACTCTTAAATACTTTATCTATGAGAGTGCCATATCTGTGACTCACACACAGCAACCCACTGAGCCCCTGCTGCCATGGGGTGGGGACAGTGCCAGGAGATGCACATCCCTCTTTGGGCACAATCATCCCAGGACAGCCACACCTCCAGGCATGCTTGACTGCTCAATTTGACTTGAGCCAATGATATAAAGGGAAGAAAAGACACTAATAGATTTTGACTGAGACGCACCACTTAATCCTTTTTTCCCCATCAGTAAGCTCTCTTGCTTTCCCTTCATAGCAGGCATTATGCAAATCAAGAGTCCCCTGAAGTGATATTTGCAACTGCAGGATCATACAAGAAAGGGCACAATGCTCCTTTGCCAATACAACCCCCTGCCCCTACCATTCTTTTTCAAATAATACTATACTCATGGTAAGTACTAAAAATACGTACTCTACCATTCAAGCACTTAATGTTCTTAAATGCCACTTTGTTCAAGGGAAATAGCCTTTGTTAAACATGAAATTCACTGGGAACAATTTATATTTCAATCTGATTTACTCTATTTATTTATATATTTATATATATAGATGTATTTATTTTCTTGAGCTGATTAAATCAGCTAAATCTCTCTCTCAAATGCCATGCAGCTAAAAGAAATACTTCAGGGAGACTGTTGATAACTTATTCATAATGTTGGGTATCATCAACTACTGCCTTATGTGTGAACTTTACAGCCACTTCCTGGTGCTTGAATGATGCACAGTGAAAGGGTCACTGGGAAAAGAAAAAAGCTTATAACATAGTGCTATCAGTGTATGTGCTGTGATCACCAAAATTAAATGCGTTAGCCAACTTCAGCTGAAGTAGCAACATATCAAATTCAACGACAGGACACTGAAACACAAAGTTTTCCATGGAGAAGCAAACATCCTCAGAGACCAAGGCTGACTTTGACAAACATTCCTCTAGGGCACTTGACAGCAGTTAAAGCTATTTAAACTTAAACCACTGGCGGTCTCCTCGCTATAAAAAGAGGTGTGATTTTCAGCAGCAATGAAAATGACCATCACCAAGAGAGAGACATTTAAAATCCATACAGAGATTCACTTTCCTACACCCTGAGCTTTACTGCTTTTTGCAGTGTTAAAAGCCACACCAAACACCCAGCTTGTTGTTTTATTCAGAAGGATTCTTTTTCCAAAGACAGAATTGGTTTCTGTTTCTTATCTCTCTCTGTTGGTATTTTATTGACATGAATTATTTGGGATTAGCAATGAAGTGTGGAACACAGGGTCCAGCAACCTTCGCAGAGGGTGTCTGCTGTGCACTGTCATTTGATTCCCAACAGCACTGTTCTCACTTTATTAGAAAATATCCATTGTAACTTCTAATTTATACAGTTCCAAGTGATCTACTGAATATTCCCCCCATTTTCTGGTAGCTTCATCTATATTTGCTGTATAATTTTAGGCAAGTGCAGGACTATTGAAGTTAATGTGTATTATTCTATTGTCCTAGAAAATTCAGGTATCAAGTAATACATCAAATACTTCGTTTCCCTTTTTTATTGTCATATTCTGCAATCTCACTCAATTCTCACCTCATCTTTTCCCACAATAAATTTAATCCTTGACACAAATGACTGCATTGCTTCAGTGTTTGGCCCTCGGCTTCTACGAGAGCAGCGTTGATGCCAGAGCAGATGTAATGCTCAGGTGCTTCCTCAGTTTATTTCAGGCATCAGCACAGGGAGTTTGACTGTGAGACTTATGACTAAAGCTGTGTTTAAGGAAGGAAAGACAGAGGGAAGTCTGTCTAGCACAATTGCAAAGAAAATCTGCAGAATCATCATCATAACCATCCTACAGACTTAAATTTCTCACTGATCCCATCTGGCCTGATCCAAAGGCCATTGGATTTTGGATTTGGACCAATATGCAGACGCCTTTGTCCAAATCCCATGTAGAATAAAATGTTGGCTCTCTTTACTGGCAGAGGATTTAGCAATAGGAAGAAGTTCAGTCCAAACCCTTTCTCCATGTGTGGCTGTTCCAAGAGCTCCTCTAATTCACAAGGGCTCAATCTTGACCCTACATCCTCCTGCTTCTACTTCAGGATCATCTGGCTTTCCATCAGCATGAGTCTAATAAGTAACTCACATAAGGCATTGAGTAGCTAAAGCAAGATGTTAAAAAAGGGGATCTCCTCACTGCTTTGATAGTCAGTTATTAACTAATCGGCATGGCAGTACCGGCAAGGTTGTAGGTGGTTCTGTAACCCATCATACCAAAATGTGAAGAGCAGATAATTTTTATTTCATTATGCTTTTGTTCTGCACAGTCTTCAATATTGTCAGAGTGCTGTTTGAACTTCAACCAATTAATGAAACATGAACTGCTTATTAGGTGACCCAAAAGGTCTCTCCCCTACGATCTATGAATACCAAATCAAAATCAGCGTGTTACTGGTAAATGCATACGCATGAAATCTTTTAAGACATCATGGCTAAAACAGCTAATAATAAACCTCACAGTATTTTTGAGAAAGCAAAACAGGAAGGGAAAAGAAGCCAAAAAAAATAAAACATGCTTCTGCAAAACACTGGCTATGCAAGTTAGCATCAGCTAAATGATCAGTAGGTCACCGTTATGTATGATATTTACATCTGATCTGCATTACTGCATTGCTGTGCTGAAACGTCCAACAAGGCTCATATCAGCCAGCACTTCCTTCATTAAAATCTGCCTTCATATAAAATTCACCTTGATTTATAAGTTTGCATTCAGTGCTGTACATTTGAATGTAACACTGCCAAACTTTCTACAGTCTTCACCTGCTGGTTGGAGAGCAGAGATATTTCAAGATGAAAACAAACTAAAGATGGTTGCAGAAGGCTTGTTTCCATTATCAAAGAATGGAAAATAATAGACTTGTGCATATGGCCAGCCTTCTGCTACCATCATGTCACTATGTATTATCATTTTCTGTTACTGAAAAGTAGTCTACATATCATGTCTTTCCTTAATCATGGACTTATTAACTCTTTCACACAGATACACACATAAACCTACAATTATTCTTTCGCTTGCATTACCTAAAAAATGTTGAGGGCAGTTTTCTTGGTATTTGCTGAATAGAAACTTACTTGGGTTTAGAATCTGGAATTTCATGTGTTTCCACTTTCTTTCATACATACACATTTTAAATTCAGATGGGCCCATATCCAAATTCAGTCCAATCCTCATTTTCAGGAAGGGGAATTTTAGCTTCTTCATCATTTGAATGTTAATTTTGTGGCATCTCAATAAAACTGCACATGCTCCTTGAAGGCACGAAAAACTCCCTTCTGACCCTTAGAAAATTCTGCCAGTTATTCCTAAATATAAAGCTGGTTAATAACAAGTTCTCTAAGTAATTACACAGCACAGAGCACACAGAGCCTTCCTCTTACTTCACTAATGCTATATGTTTCAAGGGAACACTGAGGAGTGGCAAATTTGTAGTATGAAATGAGAAATTTTCAGTCAAGAGCTTAGGAAAGGAGGGGTAATAGAGAAGGTGAGCAGAAGGAAATACTCAACAGGAATGGGGAAAAGGGGTCTTCACTTGATAAATAGATTTTACCCCTTCTGTAAATCTCATTCACCACTCTGAAAGTGTATGACTTCGAGTCCTTCTCAGCAAGTAGCCCCTTGCTCCTAAACATTTAGTTTTGGTCTGTCCAATGACTGCAGATTTATGCACTTGAACTCTTTCACTTCCTAACATTCTATAAATAAGCCCCATCTGGTCTATCTCTCCTTGTGTCCAAGTCCCTTCTCCCCCCAGCCTAACTCATACAGTGTCAGTTAGCTAATGCCTTCCTTTAAATAAACCAGACTTTTCAAAACTTGATCTAATGCCTAAGCTCTTTATGTCCCTTGAAAGAAGACTCTAGCAGCTGCTCACTGTTACTATACACTAGATCAAGTATTCAGAGATGGATCTATCAAAGAGGTCAACTCCCTCCTGACACTACATTAACTAATCGGCTGCTATTTTAAACTTTGCTTAGCTTTGTTATTACTTCTACTTCACTGCACCACTTGACATAGACATAGTGCATTTCATAACCCATTTACCCAACTGATCAAGATCATTCTGTCAACCTCATCCTTCTAAATTGTAACCATTCTGCCTATTTTAGTATCATCTGATAATTAACGTATGATTTTCTTCATGACACAAATCATGAAGAAAATGTAACACAAATCCAACTTGTAACTACCTGCTTTTGGCCACAAAAATAATTTTGTGCCTTTTCTTCATTGTTTGCTATATAAGAAACAAGAGAATACTCTTGCTTATCTCTATTCCTTCAAGCCTTTCTAATCTGGGTCTTCCTATTGACCTTGCTACTCACATAACTGAAAGGATTGCTCTCATAGTTTGATGCTTCCAGGATCAGATCCCTGTTCTTTAGCTGTCTTAATAATTTATTGCCGAACCTGTATATGCAGAGTGTATAGAATAATACATTCTGTGAAACTTTGTTAAAAGTCTCTGAAAATCCCAATACGTCTGCTCCTTTCCTCCTATCTAGATCAATATTTATTTAATTTAAAAAAGGAATCCAATTTGCTTGACATGATTTACTTCCCACAAATCCATGCTGACTTGCATTATGATGCTGCACTCTTATTAAACTGTATGCAACTGTAGCCTTATGCTGCTAGCAAATGTGTTTTTGAGACTCCATTTGTAGGCAGCGGGATTCTGAGAGGCTGCAGTGCCTGACACAAGGAATTCACGACATTCTTATTGCCAAACTGGTCAGTTTTTCTCCAGCTCAAACTGTTTTCCTTCAAAACAGCGAAACAACTTTGACACTTTTCAAATTATTTGATGCAAGCTCTTATTTCTGATGCGCACTCACACTGCAAATCGTGGCCATGTATCAAGAGTCATCCTGTGCCCAGCATTATACAGCTCCTACACAGAAACAGTCCTCCACACCCAGGGAGTTTATGGCAATGGTCCCACCACTGATCTTATTGTTGGGTCTCAGTTAGAAGCCAGGCCAGATCAGCAGAAACAGACAATCAAAATGTCAACAGCACATAGTTGTTTGAAGGAATAAGCAGCTGCAGGGCTTCTTTCTGCTTTGTGTTCATGTCCCAAATAATGCTCCACACTGTTCAAGTGACCCTAGGCAGGCTGTTCCTCCTGTGGTGACATGAAGCCCCTCCACCCATCCCACTGCTCACTCCTCTGATCCCACGCTTCACCAGGAGGCTGATGCTCAAACACGACGACGTGCCTCTGTCTCAGCGTATTGTCTCCAGCACCATGTCCTATCTGCTCAGATAATGGGTGGTGTTCTCTTTAGCAAGCAGACACAGTAACAGCATATGTCACTTCAGCACTCACCTCCTAAGGCTTCAGCTCCCTACTCTGCTACTGTCATTAAATTCTGCACGGCTGCCTGGGGTAAGTTCTGTCCAGTACTGATAGAGGGAGCAGAACCCTCTCTGCTTTCTCATTCACTCCAATTTGGCAGTTCCCAAAGAATTTCCAAAATCTCATCCTACCAATGCACAGTTTCCCAGCTATTTGTCTAATGAAGTTTCCAATTTTATTCTTCCTCCCCTCCGTTTCCTCTTACCACGCACTAACAATGCACTGAACTGAGCTCTTACTGATTTTTTAGAGGACAATTTGTATACATTCAATAGTCAGAATGGGCTGGAGTATCTTGGTATGTACTTGCCAGACTGGCATTCATCAGGACTGTGAAACAGAACAAAATCCCACTGCAGTAATGAGGCTTTTTAACCCCTTTGTGACAGTACAACTAAATGCCCTTTCAACCCCCTGTACAATGCCATCAGCTGGGCACAGAAACACAAACCTACCCAGTTCCAAACATGACATAAATACAGAATTTATTTAGGTAGTATCAAGCTGTTTGTGGTATTTCTCATCAAGTACCCTACCTTGAACTCCATAGGGGTGTACTTCTCGTTCTTGGGGGTTGTGTTGCCTTTGTAATGGAGATGGTTGGGAGTGGTTGGGTGGATAACGGTGGACTCTTGGGACTGCCTCTGACAGCGCTGGCAGTACACGTAAATCACAAACGTTAAGAGGCTAGAGCCAAAGAAACAGGAGACCCCAGTGGCAATCAGATGGATGAGACTAAAACCTGAAAGGGAAATGACAAGAGATGCTATTTTTAAAGAACAGCCCTTTTCCTCCCCCAACAAGACCACAGGTGCAAATCAGAGCGGTGACATCTTGGGATCAACATTAATAAGCTGTTGAAGCCGGAGTCTTATGTTATAACACAAACTGACATAATCTTACTGCAAATCAGTCCCCCCACTGCAGCCCTGCCTTGAGCAGTTTAACAGGTTCATGCATTGTTTTCTCAAAGCTCCCTCCCTGTCTCTCCTCTCTCCCCTCTATTGATATTGAAACTAAACATTATGTTAAGCTGACAGCTAAAGAAATGAGCCATACAAACAATGCACATTAATGGATTCCAAAGCATGTGCATGTCATGGAAATAAGGGGATAAAAATGCTCAGTGTTTCTCTGAAGGGGAAGGAAGGGAGGGGAAAGCCCTTTTAGCTGGCTGCCCAAAATGCCTATGAGACTGTGTGTGGGGTGGGGGAGATACACATTCCTCCCCCTTGTAATCCAAGTGTGCTCAGCATTTTTGCTTATTCATGGGGCAGCATTGCCTTGACCATGTCTGCACTACCTCTGAGCTGTATTTGTACTGCTAACAGTGAAATAGGGGTCCTCAGGAGAATGAGAATGATAAGGTGGCCAAAGGAAAGGGGGGAACTGCTTGAAAAACACTTCTTTTTTGGCTTTCTCCACAAATTGCAGAGATAGGAAGCCAGTTGCAGGCAGGTGCCAGCAGGGTAGCTACAGTGCAAATATTTCAAACAGAAAAGCTCTTGGACTGTAAAAGCCTCCTCCAGAGATCTCTCCACGTGGGATTGCAGCAGCACCCTCCAAGCCCAGCACTGAGCTCTGGAAGGTGCTGTAGTTGTGCATCCCACGTGCTGAGAAGTACCTAACACACTCACAGCTCTGACTGGTGGGGGGAAGACAAAGTCAAACAGCACTCCTCATTCTTCCCTCACCTCACAGAGTCTCACACCCCACAGTAAAACCAACCACCAACAGATCTCCATTGACAACAGAACAAACAGTAGCACCTTTTACAGCCACCAAGTTAATGAAGCAATCAGAGGCAATCTTGGGTGGCAAAACTTTATGACCCTGCTGTATTTAGCTATGTGCAAGGGACACTCTACAGAAAAAGAATCAGTTATTTGACTCCAAATACTACTGCCTTTCCTCTGCCTTTGCTCTGTCATCTTTCAAACAGACCTGACAAGGGCCCTAGTGCCTGAGGGGCACTCCCTGACTGCTGGCCCCCCGGGGCAGCTGTCCCAGGGGTCAGCCACACCGGCTCAGTGGCGACTGAGGCGGTAAATTTCCCGTAATACTTAAAAAGCCAATTCATCTGGACAGACTGCTGTGTTGACTTGACTGTGTGCAGAGAAATGGGCCCAGTCAGACAGTGACTTTAAATGAGGCTCATTCTTAGTCTGATCACGGCATGCATTTTTTTGGTGCCATCTTACATTTTAACTGATATGCTTTTCAAATAGCAGATTCTGCCCATCAGTCAATGGCTCTCGTCTAATCTTTAGTTAAAAAATATCCTCCTGAGTTTAAAAAGAACAAAACCAACAGAATTCTACAGCGAAGTAATGCACTTCAATCATAATTACAGTAAGGAACATACAGAATTTATTAGACTGATGAGCTACACTTATTTTTCAAACCACACTATAAAACTCTATTGCAAGATTACCACTTTCTATTGTGTTTTGGATGATGGTCCAAAAAAAACTAGCAGAAAGATTATAATTTCTTACTAAATGTTACAAGACTTCTTCAAAAAGACATTTCCTTTCTAAAAACCTCTGCCTGCTTTACATCACTTTCGACAGCTAAAACACCGAATACACAACTGTGCTCAGTAAAGGCACGTGACACACTGCCACATTCTCCTCTGGCCCAGGTTTGCTTATATTGCACTGAATGTTTCATTTCACTGCCACATTTGCAAGTCACTACATAAAGCTCTTTTACATTTCACTCTCACCTTTGAAACACCCATCTGATTTTTCAGATGAGTTTTAGCTGTATCTTAAGGGGGAGGGGTGGGAAACACCAAACAAATTATTTTGTTTTCAGCTTGTGAATCCCCAGGGGGGAAGCTTTCTGGTTCATCACTTTGAAAATATAGATTTTATGAGATGCATCAACAGAATTTCTATTGATTGGCTTCTTTGCCAAATATTGTAGAACACTAAGTAATAAATAATATTAGCTATGGTAAAATGTAGATTGCAACAGCAAATACAATGGTGGTGGTAAAAGGAGGAAATGGGGGTGCAGTGCACAACAGAGGAGTGCAAGCTGTTGCAAGGGGTCGTGGAACTGAAGTAGAACCACTGCACCCTCTGAGGGAGAAGGAGTGGTGCAAGAAGCCAAATGTTACATTGCAGGGGATGAAATATTAATCCCATTGATTTCCCCCCAGTCGCAAACCGAGAGGCCACATTTCCATGCCACAGGTGGCATGCCTGTTTCTGCCATGATCTCTACAGGAGAAGAGATTTTGGCAGTCTGCAGATCATCTCGATTTCAGGAAAGCAGGGATGTGATGCTAGCAGGAATTGGCATGGCCATTAGTGTGAAACTAGCATTTCAAAACGTTAAAGGAACCTGCCATTTTCTTCAGTCTGCATTTTTATCTCGGGGCTGCTAGGGCAGCGGAAAAGTGACACTAATGACTGGATCCTTCCAAGTTACATGCAGAAAGGAGACGGTTCCTGTGAGAGGTGAAAACTTGAATGAAAGGAAATGCTTGGAGGACAAGCATAAACCTCTAATCTCAACCTATATCAGCAAAGGATCTGTCTGAGACCCTGTTCACTGAAATCTTCATAGGCTATTTAAAAACACCTGCCTTCAAACAGCTGAAGTCTTACAGTGGTGGAATGGGGAATATCCCTTCCTTTCCCCTGAACCATTTACCCTATGGGTAGAGAGAGACAAGCAATTGCTCTCTGGTAATTAATGACTCTCAGTGGCCAACCCAAACTCTCAAATAAATGAAAATCTTGGAACTGACAAGTGGACATGCGATACATTCCTCCAGTCTGACTCAGACAGCAAGACTCCAGTGGAATTAAGGCTATCAGTGGGATATGAGCTGTATAGATTAATGGTTTGGTTGATACTGCACAGGGAGAAAAGAAGCTGCATTAAGATAAAAATAAGATACATAGGTAATGGTACCCTACCTCCACAGTTCGTGCTCTCATCAATGCTGGAGGCTGGCAGGATCACTAAACAAAGAAAAGAAGATTGGAGGAAGTTGTCATTTTGCCATCACTTTACTTCTTCAAGTAATTAAACCCCCTGTGCTCCAGACACGAGAAGGTGCTCACATGTTCTGCGGCAAGCTGAGAGCCTCTCTAAATTGAATTATAAGCTCATAGTTTGAAACACATGCAACAAAACCTCTCCAAAGACCTGACAATTCCAGTATTGTTACCTGATCACTCTTTAGCTTCTTCAATTAAGGGGAAAGATGAAAGCTGAGAAAACCATGAAAAAGACTACCATTGCCTAGAGATCTCAGATTTTTAAGTCAGGGCACTGTAATCCAAAAAATAACATGTGGAAAGGCATTATTCAGTCTAGACCCATACCAAGTATTTGCCTGAGAGATTCAATTTCCAGAAAACACAGGGTGGAATATGCTGATGACCATCTGTCCATCAACAGTGTCTCTCTGTTAGACCCTGGATTAATCTCCCTACTTCACACCCAGATTTTCTCCATCTGCCTCACCTTAATTCTTCACTCTTTTGGGATGCTTCTTTTGATACCTGAAATCAAGGACCTTCTGTTGCCCATACCCATACTGAAACAGAGATAATTTTTATATCCCAGCCTGAGATGAACTATGCAAGGTTAAAAGCTTCAATTCAGGTGAAGCCATACTAGTTATTTGTTACAGATCTAGGTAATTCTGTTTAAAAGAAGTATTAAGCTGCCTAAGGGAATGCCAGTTACCCTGTGTCTGCCACAAGGAAATGTATAACGTTTGGTTTTTTGCTTGTTTTTCTAGAAGTATCCAAGCATAATTTATAATAAAGAAAATCTCAGCCTAGTTTGACAGTTTGGGCACAAACTGCTCTCCTGAACTGGCCCACCCTCTCCCTCCTGGGTGACACTGTACATACCAGGGATTTCATTATACAGGCAATCTTGGTACTGGGTGCTGTTCCCCACGCACTGAGAAGAGTCTGGGCTTTGCACCTCGCAGTAGCGGCTGCGGTACTGGATGCCCTCTTCGTTACACAGGCTCCACTCCGACCACTCTGACCAGCCACCTGAAATCCAGACCAGAAAAACACACAGACGATGTCACCAAGAAGGAAAAAGATGTTCTGTAGATATCAAACTTTTCCGATGCTGAAGGATGTCTAGATCCTGGCCTGGGCCTCTCTCACACACCTAATCCAGGGGTCTTTAATGGATTTAATTTTCTCAATACAAATACCGGTGCAAGCATCATACCCTACTTGTCAGGCTGTAGTTTTCTTAATATGGACTAAACTAACCTTTGGTGGAGGACTGCACAGGAGTTGTCTTAAAAGCTCCTATATCAGCTCTCTGGTTAAAGTCATACAAGGAGCTGGATGGGGCAACGTTGCACCAGGACCTCCAAGTTTTGATATGGCTTCCCAGGGACCCCTAAAGCAGCCAGCACAAGTTAGAACAATTAGAGAGTTCTGCTGAGGTTCCCAAGGGCAGGAGTCAGAAAGACACAAAGGTAATGCAAAGCCAGCACAGAACTAAACCCCGTCCTCTGAGTTGTAGCACATGCTCATCTGCTGTCTGCGAAAGAAAAAGGAAGGACTGTCCCTGCAGCAACTTTACAGATTGCTGCTTCATGACCCCTTTTGTTTGTCTTGTAAGCTTCCACGTTGAAGAACCAAGCTCCAATTACTTTAAATGGATCAACCATTGGCAAGATTTTGCCTGACTGGCACCAGAATAGCCAGAGCATGGGCTAGGAGTGAGAAGGCACAGAGAAAGGTGATGCATTGCAGTTGAACACTGGGATGTCTCCTTTTTCCCTGGCTCAGCAGACACCTACAGAAAAACTGGTGGGGTTTCTGATATACTTTTTAAACATTTTGCAGATGTGCCTTGCTCCCACCATCCTCCAAGCCAACTGGAGCAGGGATGAGGAGTGGCTACCTTCGCAGGGGTGCGTGTTGCAGAGGGCCTCCTCGGTGTGCAGGCCAATGCAGATATCCTCCCCACTGGATGGGGCTGGGTTGGTGCACGTCCGTGTGCGCTGGTAGTGCCCACCTCCACAGGTTGCTGAGCAGTGAGACCACGGAGTCCAGCAAGACCAGGAGCCTTTCACTGGAGGACATCAGAAAGCAAGGAGAGAGAGGTAGATGGCATTGGTTACTCCTCTCACTGTGACAAAGCTGGAGAACCCTGGCATCTCACCTTCCAGATCCACCCTGCCCAGACTAGCTAGCAGTTTCCTGCTACCCAGGACATTAGGGCCTGACAAGAGAAACTTTACATCAAGAGAGAGTACAAACGTACTGCACTCTGTGGATGCAGAATGAAATCTAAGCAGAAAAAGGCTCTGCATAATAAAGTGCCAACACAGTTCTTTATGGTAGTCACTAATATTCACTGAAATAGTCTACTCCATTCTATTCCTTTCCTTTTAATAGAACAGCATTGCTATTACTATTATTATTATTATTATTATTATTATTATTATTATTATTATTACTACTGTCTCCTCACACTTCACTTACAGCAACAGCAGATTTACCTGGGAAAAAAGTGCTGTAGAACCTAAGTGGAGCTGATATGGCACCTTTCTGTGGGGCCCCCAAGTCCTCTAGTTTCAGCCTTCAGGAAACAGAAACTCAGAGGCTTTATTTATTGTCCCTGCTCATTGCAGGGGAATTGGACTAGAAGACCTCTAAAGGTCCCTTCCAACCCAAACCATTTTATGATCTGAGCATAACTCCATAGGAGGTTAATAATAAAACTAGGGAGGGACTTAAGAACCCTGATTCCCCCACCCCCCACCCATTATACTGCCTGGTTTACAGGTCGACATGCCATTAATTTAGAAGATAATAACCTGATGACTTAGTGCAAGATAAACCCAGGATTTTTGTATACACATTGAGTAAGGCAGGGAAAGAGGGAGACACAGAGAAATAGTAATCATGCACTCAGAACAGACTGTAAAACATCATACTGTCCAAGGAGAGAAAACAGCACAGAAGAAGGGCACAGACATTAGTGAAAAGCCACTGAGAGCTTCCAAAATAGTACTAATAGCTGTCTTTATAGTACTAGAGTTATTTCCTTTTTATAGGCCATAGAGTGCAATATTTGACACTCCTGCTACGCTCTTGCTGCACATTCTGATCATATCTGCATTGGAATTTTATCTTTGTATTGAATTTTAGAATCATAATAGTACTACTATAATAGAGCATTTTCAAGTGTAGGCCACAAACTATATTGCCAGAGGTAGATAATTGCTAGAACTGCAAAGAGGCAAGGTAATTTGTGTAAGATCACTTAAATTTAGTATAGAAAGTTATTACAGTGCAAGGAGAAGGATAAGTGAGAGAGAATACAGTAGTCAATGGTCTATTACTACTATTCTGGACAAGGAGTGCAACATAAACATGAGGACAAACTTGAAAACCAGGAAACCAGGCAAGAATACTCCCTGCTGGCTGTGCAGGAAATGGTAACTGATGTCAAGAGGAGATGCCCATCGCAAGAACAATACGTAAGCAGGAGAGGGGGAAGAAACAAGTGTTCACAAGAAGAGCCGCCACATCAAGCATCTCTATACAGTATTAAGCCACATTTATTTAGCCTGTCTCCTCATCAAGGAGCAGATACACCATGATGCCCTCCACAGGATGGAGCATCAAACCTTCCTGAAGCAAAAAATTGCTACAAGCCACCCTGCTACTTCCTCTAGAGGATGTGGCTGTGTTACCCTCTGACCCGAGGTGAAACCTAAGTCAGTGCTAAAGATCACATATCTGGGTCGTTACAAAAGTTTTTAAAAATACTAAGGAAAATCCCCCAAATTTAAAAAAAAAAAAAAGCAGCTTAGAAATACTGATTTTGTTGTTGTTGTTGCTCTACCATTAAGATTTGGGAAAAACTCCTCTGAATTTCACGCAGGAAGATGTTCATGGTTACCTGGGCAGGGATGCGGATTGCAGTCTTGGTACTCCATCGCTGACCCCACACAGGGTAAGCCACCATTTTTAGGTTCAGGGTTTGTGCATGTTCTCTTCCTGATCCTAAAGCCCAGCTCACAGTCCCTGGAACAGGAAGACCAGGCCCCCCAAAAGGACCAGCCCCCATTGATAATCCGTGCAGAGGTCTTACCAGTCTTGAGGAGGTCATCAACAAGAGCTTCAAGGAAAACAAACAAGACACTGTGAGATCACAAATTAATCAAAAGCTGGGCTTTTGAAAAGCAGTTCAGCTCATGAATAAAATCAGGATTTATGTGCCCTGTGAAATAGTTTCTGTTGAAAGCCCTTAGCAAGAGTTTTGTTCCACAGAGAACACAAAAAGAAATTTGCACACACACAAACTGAGTCTACTGATCACCTTGATAAATGACCTTTCTGGGCAGAAAACTGGGAGTCCAGGCTGTGCCCTCAAGACACTGCCTTGCATCACAGCAGTACTGCAGGGACCAACCTGAGAGGCTGTGCACAAGGGAAGCCCAAGAGAGAAAGAAAAGGCACACTGTCCTGTAGAACAGCTTCTCTTCTTTACAACTGCATTACTTGCCTGTTCTCTTTGGGGCAGCAAGAACAAATCTATACACTGCCATAAGCACAGAGCTCATGACTGTGTATCTCTATGTCACAGGGCTCTCTCCATCTCTGCCATTCTGCAGTGACACTGGTCGTACAGGTGACACTAGCTGTACTACTGCAGACACAGTCAGGTTTGTGTTGTCCTGAGAGGACCCCCCCTCCCACCACCAAATCTAGGCTTGCCCTGTGGTCCCTAGAGCTGGCAGGACGTACAGTCAGTATCACACACTGCTGAGCCATCATTGGGGCAGAAGCGACTCTCGGTTTTCTTCCTCCCAAACTGCAGCTCGTGGGGGTCCGACAGCTGGGCACGACACGTGTAGCGGAAGCGCTGCTCCTGGCGGGCACCGTTCTGGGTGATGTTCACAGGCATCCAGGGGGTCCAGGGTGTGTTCCTGCGCACCTCCGGGCAGCTCTCCGGGTTGCAGGTCTTATATTCCTGTCAAGGAGAACCACTCTCTCCTTACTTATTAAACAGCATCAGCCTAACTGGCAGAGATTTGTTTACACTTCAGAAAATAAGGGGGTACCTTCTGGATCTAAAACAATCCCCATCCACCTTATCTGACCTCACAGGCACAAGCCAGTGCTGGGCACACCACAAAATGTGGTGACTATGGAAGTAGTGGTGGTGCATAGCTTCAGGTGGACCTCAAGGGTAAACTATGCTTGCTATTTTTACGTCTCCCTCAGATTTGTGTTTATTTGCTGACTCTAAGTCCTGTGGGGCTTTGACAGCTTGGTACATTATGGGCAGGAGAATAATTCAGGCAGTAGATAACAGTAACAGCCAACAAGTTTTCTGCTGTGACCCTGAGATGCTGCTCTCAGGTCAGCCTAGAGGAGCCCCATGAGGACAAAATGTCAGTAAGGTTTATCCCTTGAAAAGTTTATTTTTGATTTTTAATATGGGTTTAGATTATCTCTTTCTACAGCTATTTTTGTTTGATTGGCTTTTTGAACTCTCTAGTGAGGGTTACGAACCATTTACCATCCTTGGTGTATAGGGATGGGGTGATTTGGGGGTTTTACAATTCTCACCACTAGTGGGAGGAATTCCAGTGACGAACATTGTGTTCTTGATTTAAAATAAATGAATAAACGTCTCTTTTCTGGCAGAGGGGAAGAAATAATGCTTCCGGACCTCGTGATTCTAGAGTAAATGTCAAACAGCTTGTGAAGAGATGGGAAGTGTCAGATCAAGTCTGCTTGCTCTGAAAGGAAACTCCACAAAACTAATTAAAAGAGCTGCATGAAACTGCTGCCAGAATAGGAAAGGGAAAGTAAAGAGAGCAAATGGGTAGCCATTGTGTCACTGACGGGTGAACTAGGTGTTGGACCTGTTTATTCAAGTATGACAGTGCGACTCAATTTGGATGTGTGTGTGGCCTCCTTGACTCAACACATCATTCTTGAGAGCGGGACAGAAGAAAAATAACATGTAGAGTGCTTTCAGGCAAAGACCATAAAATCTAAGCCCACAGAGGCCTAAGGAAATCCTCTGTACTCCAGTCTGTCCCTAAATCTGCCACCTCTCTGCTTCCAAGTTCATTTCAGCAAAAGCTGAGGACAACATTTTCTTCTAGCTCAAGAAATAAAACCAAGATGGAGAGAGGAGCTAATACCAAGTTCCTAGATGCTGGCTGTCAATAGGTACCCCTTATGCAACGTCAATAAACAATACATACCACAGCACAGCCTGGACATGTATTTCCATTTTCACAGGACCTCTGCCTTGAATGAATCCCTCCACCACAGTTCACGCTACATTTATTCCAAGGTCCCCATGAAGACCAAAAAATCGGTAATGGACATGGACTGTTCTCATTACAGAATCTGAAAGAAAAAAGTGCATTTCTCAAAAAACATCCACATCAGCACATCCAAGGGACAAAATGGTGCAGGACACAAGACTGCACACTGCATCTGGCACAACTGATGTATGCACAGAGAGCCAGCAGAGGCTGACACACTGCCAGATTAGCAATATTCCTCCTCGTGGAGAGAACCGTAGCCTTTGCACGGAATGAGAGTGGATAACCAGGCTGAGCTCAGGGAGATAGTTGGAGTAAATGGTCGAGATCAGGTGTTTTAAAGTACTCTAGTCTCAAAACTTTTCCACAAACACTGAATCCACAATAGAGCTCATAAACTGAAGCCCAAGTGTCACAGAGAGAATGGATGGTAAATGGAATGACTAGTGGGAGAACAACTCAACAGTGATCTGTCACTAATGGCAAGTGCTAAACAGCTGACAATCTTCTCTTCACACAGTCTAGCTTTTACTGCTCCTTGGACCGTAGGAAACTAGAGTTTGCAAATAGAGCTGAACTAGATGCTATATGCATCTAAAAGCAGGTTCTAAATGAATGCTATTTCATGTTCCCGTGTCAAAAGTAACTTTAATTTTGTTCACAGTTTTAATCAATATTGTTCTCAAATTGAATCACACAGGACTGCAATTGACTCTGATGTAATCTTTAAACCCAAAAAGGACCATTGTGAATGGACACAAATCAAATCGAACATTAAAATGTCTCGAAACAAGAAAGTTAAATGAATTGCTCTTTGTATTCTGAGAAATGCAGAGACATGTGTCTCAGTGACCACTCAAGGGACAAGCAACAGCCTATTGCCAAGCAGAGGTGGCCTTTAATGAAATGTCAAACCTGGAAACAAGTTGGGGTGCCTTGAAGCATGTGTTTCATGAGGGGTCAAGCTTGAAGAAGTGTTATAGTGCAGATGGCTCTGTAGGTTCAAAAAGTATTGGTTTTTTGTAATTTTGCATGACATTTTCTTAGTTTAGAGGGGAAAAAAGGTTTTTCTGATGCTATGCCCTGCAAAACCCAAGACTGAATCTGTGAGTTAAGCTATATTTTGCCTTGAACTTCTTTTGGTGCACCAGCATCATCAAGTAATAGAGACTTGGGAGTGGTGCAACTGGCAATTAAAAGCTGCACATACTCAGCTGCCACTTCCAGGACAGATCAGAAGAGTGCAACTGGATCTGTAAACTCTGCCAACAGCAGGCACAGCTTCTCCTTCAGGTGAGGAGGGCAGGCCCCTGTTGGGGGCACAGGAATACTTATGGAGGTCCTGCTTGATAGTGAAGCCAGTTCTGAAGTCTTTGATGTTCACAGGCTTGTTGAAAAAGAGTGGCCATGCATGTAAGCAACCTTATCCCTCCCAGGCTCTGGAACTCCTTCCGCTCGGCGCATTCAGCCAAGCACCTTAATCTGCAGTCATGTAAGAGCCACCGCTCCCAGCTGCCACCATTACAACCACAGAAATGAACACACAGTGTTGTGGACAACTCTTACCTTTCTTCCCTGCTCTGTCCAACGCAGACCCTGCCCCCATACCGTGGAGCAGGATTGCTGCAGGATCGCTGGCGGACCTGGAAGCCAATCCCACAAGAGGTGCTGCATGGGGCCCAGGAAGACCAGGGTGTCCAAGCGCCATTTCTAACAAAAAAGGGTGAGAGAAAACAGAGTATGGGGATCATCCGACGGTCTCCCTTATCATGCAGCAAAACACATAAGACTATTCATTTCAACCAGACTTTATATCAGAGAAGATTTAGAAAAGGGAGTTTCAAAAGTGCTTAGCACTGGCCTAACTTTCCTCCCCTTTGAAGTCTCTAAGAACTAGAAAGAAAGAGAATGAAGACAATGCTGAATGATTCTGCAAATGTCTCCTACGATTTGTCAGGCAACAGTGTGGTTAGTATAACTTCCACTGACTATTACCTCATCACCTCCCCCATGTCTCATAATCCAGCTCTTCTGAGCCAATGGTTGATCCCAAAGTTGTGTCTCCTGAACTCTTCTGCACAAAGAGTGCAGGTTTTGAGAATCATGAATGCCAGTTGTGCCAAAGGATGTAAAAAACCTAGCCTCTGCTAATTCAGTAAGTACTGATGCTTTAAATCTCTTCCAGCAATACCACTGCCAGCTTCCATGGTTTTATCACAAACCTCATAATATTTTGTGTTTTCCTAAAGCCTTCAGCATTGAATCCTATTAAGTGGAAATCTCAAATTTCATTAAAAATAACAGTAATTGCTTCTAGCTTTCATGGCCGCCTGCAGACGTTACTGTAGTGTGACCTTAAATCTGTAGAAACCAGAGGCAATTAAGAGCTCAGAGGCAGGATCGAGTTTCATGGTTTAATGAGTGATCACATCTCTGCTGAAGAGTGGTAACACAGCCTGAAGCAAATGTGATGTAAAACCCCTTAGTTCACACCTCAGCAACAGAGATGTTGGCAAACACTCCGTGCCTCGTGCCTGCAAAGAGCTGAGCACGTGCCGGCGACACTGCTGCCGTGTGGTGACTCAAACGTGCTGACACAGAAGCCAACATTTTCATCTTTTAAATCTTGCATCTATTAAAGCTCACCTTCCTCTGATTTGGCAGCACTGAACCTTGAAGCAGGAGAGGAGGAACTGTATCTCATCTCTTCTGTGCTGCAGGTTTCATTTCATATGGAGCCAGTGGTAATGCTCTGTCTTATAAAACTGCCTAATCTTGACACTTCACTGCCTTAAGCCAAAAAACATCTTTTTTAGGGTGTGTTTTTTCATTAAAAAAACCCTTTCTAAAAAGTCTAGTCAGAAAACAACTCAGGTGCTCTCTGAATCTTGAAAGCTAAGCTTGAAAACAGATGTTAATTTTCAAAGCATTTACTGAACTAATAACACTGCTGGCAAGAAATATTTTCTGGCATAGCACCAATCAGGGCAGAGGATGAAAGTTAAAACCGACATTGCCCTTCACACTTTTTGTATTTGTTATCAACTCTTGCCTGTTCTTGGCAGCTTTATTTCAGAACCCTGATAGATCTTTCTCCCCTCCTCTAGTTCTCCTATCCCTCTCCTTCCCCAAACAAGGTCAAAGAACAAGAAACTCACTTACATAAAAATCCTACTATTCCATATTATTCTGCCAAGTTTTAACCCACCTACTACCTCCCCACTTCTTAACCCAAAAGAAAGATTATGTGTAAAATTATGAAAAGAAAAACATGAAATGGAAAGTTGCTGTTATTGCTGCAAAAAGGGCAAGTAATTTCTACTAAAAAATCCTCAAAAACCCAACAGTTCTCAGCATATTTGTGTTTCAGGATTTTTAACAGAAATAAGACACCTTCCACTTTGAGATCTCCAGCTTTCTAATAGAACTCATCTTTAAAACATCCTGCTCCCTCTTTGCAGAAAGAAATCTCAATGCCATATGAAGTCAATTAAAGGAAATTTGAGGGCTGAGGCGGATGTAGGATGACCAGATGTCCCTATTTTTCAAACCATGCTGTTTTCCTATGTCTTAAGATTGAATAATCTGTTTTTCATCCCCTTCTTAGAAGCTGTTCCTGCCTTTTTTGCCACCAGAGCAGTGCTGAGAAACCCATCCCACTGGCATGTTTTCCATTTGCCACTGACATAAAAAGCCTTCCTGGGGAAAGCTTCACTCAGCCCACATTGGCAGCACAGGGACAGGAATGACTGCACACCTTTTGGGCAGCACAGCCCACAACTGGAAGGAGATATGCCAATTAAAACACGAGTATTGCTGAATTATTGGTGCCAAGACCAGCACTGATCTCCAGGGATGAGTCAAGAGACAGCTGTCCTTAATGGAATTAATGTTTATGGAGAAGATAAAGTAGATAAAAACTGTATTGACCCAATATTTACCAAAATACTGGCTGTCCCCACCCTGGTTAAATAGCGCTTACACTATTGCATCGTCTTTTCTTGAGTCATGACATGATGTAGTCTGAGGGTGGTGAAGTAACACAGACACAAACACCATGGCTATGTTTGGGCACCCAAGAGGAGGACATTTAGCTTCCATACTGCTCAAACATTTGCTTCAGACTTCTGTGGACAGGCAGCAGTTCAACACAAGCTGAGTTGCACGTGCTGGTGCAATGGTGTCCCTGGCAGACACGCCTCCTGAGCGCTGCTCGCTACCAGGCGATGATGTGTTGCTTTCACCTGGCCAATGTGATGCAGACAGTTCACAGACTCGTAGAACAGGGCAAACAAGCCTTGCTCAGAGCTAAGCTAGGCCCTGTATTTACAAGCGTTACTCTGAAGGAGCTCTGCTTGCTTTTGGAAATGCAGCCGTGAAACCCAAACTCTGAAAAATTATGAGCTTATTGATGTTTTTAGCCTATTGCTGTTCAGTTGGCTAACAACTACCTCTGCCTTATTCACCTCCTCCTGAGGGGTCACTACTCACTGCACAGGGAGGGAAACCAAGGTACAGTGTAAGGAAGGTTAATGTGTACAGTAATTTTGGGTGCTCATCTTCCAAGAGCCTTGGCTGAGGGCCCTTCTCCCAGAGCCCTCGGGCTCCTTCATTTTACGCTGACTTCAAGCTGGATCTCACATACCTCACTTTGGCTGGGATACAGCAACATGGTCACAAAAACACATGGAAGGAGCTAAGCTGCGGACAGGCACAACTCTTGTTCCCTTCCTATAAAGCACAAAGAACGCTGAGGTACCTTGAACAATTTGCGACCTCAATCCTGGCCCCTTCACAAGCACGACCTCCACAGCGAGGACGAGGGCTGTCACATGAACGTGACCTACACATACAGGAGCCTGTGCTGTCCCCATCCGAATGCTCACACAGTTGCCATGGGGACCAAGGCCCCAGTCTTCCATTTGTTGTCAGGTTTTTCACCTAATTTTAAGAGAAAAAAAGTCATTAATAGCAAGTTTACATTTCTGGAGACAGGCCCACAATAGAAATGCCAAACAAAGCTGCCGGGGGGGGGATTAGGATGCAGCTTAGATGGGAGCTGTCTGTGCTTGCGAGCAGGATTGAAAACAGAGGGTTGTTTTCAGACAATGCCACATCAACATTTACCCTCCAAATTCCACGCCACATACCTAACATGTGCACACAGGCACCGAGCCGACCCAGCCAGCACCATACCAGGAGCAAGCATCCATCTGCCACACCATAAAACCACTGTGCTCCCCGTCCCACACTGCACGGCTTCAGCCTTTCAAACACACAGCCAGTGCTGATCATCCCCACTCATTATGCTCCAGCCTCTGCAGTGCTTCCTGCAGAGTGTTTTCTGAGTTAGCATTCATATAACCATAGTGACCAGCTGAGACCAGGCCTTGCTGAGTTTGGCCCTGTCCAAACACACAGTAAGAACTGGATCCCTTTCTAAACAGAGCTGTGGCCTAAATGGCCAAATGGATGAAGGACAGAAAGCGAAGGAGATGGTGGTGACTAGCATTAATGCTGAGGATCACAATGATCTAAAGAGCAAGAATTCATCTCAAGACCAGACCACACTGCTATCTGTTTCCTCTGCCCTTTGCTTCATACCTGTATAGCCCTGAACAGGTTGGGACTTGAGCTTCCTGCATTCTGTGCAGTCCTGGCAGACAAAAAGCATGAGAAACAGAACTATTTCAGCCCAGGACTAGTGAAGACCTTCCAGGAGACAGAGTGTCAGAGCTTGCTCCCCTGTGCCTTGTTCTAACCAGTGCTGCTAGGTGAGCCCTAAGCTGAGGGCTGGGGGAGTTAGCTGCTGAGACCCTCACCCCCAAGGTTGGCTGGAGAGGATGCATGCTGTCCTCCTGGGATCACTCCTGGCCACCACTGCCTTCTTGTGCCCAATCCACCACTACTGCAAAATCCAGCAGCCCAGGACCATGTCTTGAAAGCTGCCCTAAACACCCCTGACCTGGCATCATCTCTGCTCCTGACTTGAGAAACACGAGGCAGAAAGAGATCGGTGCTGGCCCTGCCTAGACCCTGCCTATTCACTTGCGACAGTACAGCACCGTGATGGACTCCGCCCTGGTGGCTCCCTACATCCTCCCCACCCCATGTCCCAAATTGCTGGGCCTTGCAGACGGATGGCACAGAAGGTGGCTGTCTGCAAGTGGCCCATCCCTGTGGTGGTGGGATGCTCAGCAGCTTTGGTAAAACTACTGGCAAAGGCAACACTGGATTTGGCCTTGGTGTCTCACACAATGAAGGGTGAAGGAAGGAAGAGGCTGGAGCCCTGGTCAACAGCCCTGGCCCCAAATCTGAGGCAGCTGCCTCTGACAAACCCCAGTGTGCATGCTTCACTCAGCTCTGTTGCCAGCAGGATCAGCCCCTTGGGCTGCCCCAGAGGGGAAATCATTCCTCCTGCTTTACAGACAAGTAAACCAAGCCATGGAGAGGCTGTGAGGCTGCTCAGGAGCCACACAGGGAGACAACTGCAACCACGGGAGTAGTACTTTCCAACACTCATCCTCTGAAACATGCTGCTCTGTGCTTATTCTCCGAGTTTGGCACTATGTTAAACACTCAGAATGTACCTCTGTGGGCTGTCATCTTCCCCTCTCACCCATCTACAGCAGCATCAAAAACATGGAGCAGTGGCATGGAAGTAATTTAGATTTGGTACTGCGCTCCTCAGGCTGCAGTTGGGGGGTTTCAGGCATCTGCTGTAAGCCTTTGTTTGCAATAGATTATCATGTTGTTGTAGAAATTTGCCCTGGGCTGCCGGTTACAAGGCAAGATGCCCAGGGAGGAGAACACTGAGTTTTGTTGTTGTTGAATTTGCTGTTTTAAACATTATTTAAAAATCAATACAGTTGGGTTGCTATAAGCTGGGGATGGGAGGTTGGTGGAGGGGGCCGGGAAACCAAAAGAATTACTTTGAGATACTTAATACTAGATTTTTATCTCCTTTTTCCTCCTGCCTTACAAAAGTCATAATCCAAGTATTGGATCATTTCTATTCATTTTTGAGCTGGAAAGCCTTGCTGATTCCAGCAGGGAGTTCTGTTCAGAAATCAATGGTATGATATGGCCCGTGGCTTCAATTAAAAAAAAAAAGTAGCTGACAAATAGTTATTGGCTCATAAGTGATACTGGGAAACAACCCAAAAATTAAACAAATAAGCAGCCATAACCAAAATGCTGAGATTTATAGACATGTCACATTCTGAGTACAGGAAGTTTTTATACTTAAGAAATTACATATGGATTATTATTCCATCTTTAAACCCACAAAAATATCTTCAAAAGAGCAAACTTGGGAAGTGGGATGAAAACCCATAGGCATTGATCTTTTTCAGGAATAGCTCTACAAGGCAAGTCCTTTGTAGCCAACAGAGTGCCCATCAGACAGAGCGGACATCTTTAAAAACACATCTGATCAAATGCCCTTCTCTCACCTGACAATATTGCCAATTCTGGAATTCTTGTCTTTTATAAGCTGTCATACTCACACCAAAGGCCTCACCTTTTCCTTTCTTCCTTGTACAGTCTAAAGGCTCAAATGCATGATCTGAAAATTCAGACTGGCCATTCCTAATCCCTGCTACCAGGATATTTTCCATGTTTATTCTGATATTACAGGTAAGACTAGAAGCATTCCTTATTCTTTCATCTGTTCTTTATCTTAGCATTCAGATATCAACCACTTATAATTTTGCCAAGCTGTAATGACTTCGTCTGGAAGTTTCCATGTTGGCTGTTTAATGAAAGCTGAAAATTTTTGCAAAGTTTCAGTCAAACTACTTCAACCATTTATAAATCAAATCTAGGAGAAAAGAATATCCACATTTTCCTTGACGCAAACTAGTGTCCAGAGCAAGGAACTGAATTTTATGACTTTGTGCTACCTCTTTGCAATTCTCACGAAAAGCCATTCACAACTGCCTGATATAACACATGCACATAAATGGAAGAGCCATGCAATTTGTGGAATTTGTGTGCTATCATTTTTTAATGTTAAAATGGCTGACATTGCAACCTTAGTAATGACTTTGACTAGATTCTGGGTTTTACTTGGTAATAACATATATTACCTATTGCCCAAGGTATTATATTAACACTACATGATTAATCCTCTATTTAAAGTCCCTTAATATTAAAGCTGGAGACAAGAAATCTGTGGCACAATGTAGTGCTGTAAAAAGATGTTCAGACTAGCTCTGAACAAGTCTGTTTGCACAAGAGCAGCAGTCAAGTTGTGTTAGTGTTGTGATTGACTCACACAAATGCCTGGCCCATGTAGGATATAATTCAATAATATGCCAGTTCTGGCTTTAAAAGTTGCTGCATGCCAGTCTCTTAGCTGTGCCAGGACATCTGTTTGTGGGTTAGGCTGCAGAAGAACTCACTGACATTATCTGGGTTAGGAAAAGTTTATTTGGGAGGGGTGCTTTTTATCTACAGCATTTCACAAGACTGTGATCTCACATACAGCTGTACCAGCACAGCTGAGCGCCTGGTGCTCAGCCCAGAAAAGTGGGGTGAGAAAAGCCAGGACTTCTTATGACAGTAACTCTTCCAACTAAATTCCCAGACAGGTCTTTTCCAGGAGTGAAATTCAGCACTGTATTCCCCTCCCTTTCCAGTGGTCACCTGCATATGCTGTCCTAGACCTTTGCCTCTGTTGAGCATGACCTTTATCCTGCACTGCATACAAGGAAATACTTGGATATTGCTGATGTAGGTGCTTAAATGAGCCATCCCACTCCACACCACTGGTGAATTCATTCCAGTGAGAGGAAGAGGTGAATAAAAAAGAAAGCACTTGCGTGTGGATTTTAAACAGCTTGGCAGCCTGTCAGTCAAAAAGCACAGTAACAGAATGAGAGCACCTACAAGGAAAATAATCTACAATGGAAATGTTAAAACAAACATAAAACTAGCACCCCAGGAACAGCCAAAGCTCCTGAATATTCTGTGCTGGAATTTTTTGACCTTGAAACAATGATCTGGAGTAGCATGTTCCCTAGTGTGCACCACAGCAGACATGTTCAAACTAGAGGATTAACACCTCACACACCTATCAACAGACACAGGCGTTAAGCAGGACGAGATAACAGCATGGGCAATCAAGAAGCACTGCATCCCGGTTCAACACAGGAGGGTTATAAACACACAAGCCTCTGAATCCAGCAGTGAAAAACTTAAGCCTGCCAAGCTGAGGATGGATTGAAGTAATGACTAATATTTCCTGGGAAAATATCTGAGAAGTAAGGAAGATAAGGGGAATAAACATCCCAGCACCTCCAGATAGAAATAGCATACCGAAGATATAACCCACCCAGTCCCCTCTCTCTATCTACCAGACTTAGCAGTATTAACATGCTAATTGACATTAGATAATAATGATGAGCATTAATGAGAATTTCTCCCCCACCCTCAATTTATTTAACAAGACTGGTTTTCCTCCCCAGCCACCTTGCAGGTACAGTTTAAGCAGCAGGAATTATATTTGGCTAGACAGCTTCTGGGGATCACAGCCAGGAACTGGATATTGTCATCAGAGGAGGGTGGGTGGCTGGGAAGTGAGCTGGAGAGCCAACTCAAACTGGCTTAAGCAGAGACACTTTTTTTCCCTCCATGCATCTCATGAAGACCAGGGCAAGGAAATCTCTTTGCAATATCATGTAGATTTGGTCTTTGGTCTGCTGAAGTGAATCCAACACTGTCTTTCTCATACCCCCCCTCCTCGATACACTTCTCTCTTCCCTTAATTTCTCTAGCACTCTGTATCGTTTTGTTCCCTCTTCAAATCATCCATGCAATAATTTCTCTGCTGCTGCCTAGATGGCTCTTCCTCCAAGTACAACACTTTTTCACCAGTGTTGTCTACTGGGCCCAGCTCAGGGATCCAAGAGGAAAGTTAACCAAATTCTTGTTTTCTCAACCTGCAGGGAAGCCAAGGAGATTGCGCAGATAGTGGAGCAGCCCTGAGAAGGCTCAAGTTTCAGCTGGGGCTTTACGTGGTTCTCAGCAGTAACCCAACAGCATGATCCATTCTTTTTCACTCAAGGTATGGGGGGACATGAGGAGGACTGGATGCTTGCTTTGGGATCCCTCTTTTGGAGCAAACAAATACATTTGGGGTCTCTGTTCCAAACAGGAGGCTGTGCACAAGTGTTAAGTGTGTGCCACTGCCTTCACGACAGCCAGTCCTCTTCAGGCTGCCACACACTCGCTTTCCCTCTCCCTTCTACACATACACACAGACACATACACATATCAGTATATATATTTCCACTCCTTCCACTTACTGGGCATTCAGTAATATTTTGAGTCCACAGGCTCATGTTGGAGCTGTCCTCAATGGTGGTGCATCGCTTCTGCTTGCTGTCCCAGCCGCAGTAAGGGTCTCTGGCTCCTAGGCATTCCCTGCATGTGCAAAGACAAAAGATTAAAGCCCTTTAAGACTGTCTAGCTCTAAAGACATGTATTCAAGTATAGTGCTTGTATATGACAGCTGTCAACCGCACCGAGGCTCTGCAGAAGAAACAATTTCTTCTAAGCAGAGGTTTACCTGCTTGGAACGGGAGGACAGCTGAATAGAAAGGTGATAGGACACAAAGCAAATATCACTCATAGAAGCTGTAGATTAAAAATCAGTTCACTCCTCTCCAAGGCCTAGGGAAAGAAAATGACTTTACAAATTTTAGTCAAAGAACACTTGTCATTGAGATATCTTTGTGCCCCCATGTAATCATGCAGCAGGCCAAATCTCACACAAAGCAACCTCTGTGACTGTGTTTTCTGACACTGTGTCCATCCAAAGGGGTTAGACAAGCAGAATTAGCCAATGGACCGGTAATAAAGGCTTTCTATTAGTCTTGGCCTTTGCCGGAACAATGGTTTCATTTATAATCCCAGCATCAAGATGTCAGTTTGGAAAAGTCACAGCAGAACATTATTTCTAAGCTTTTGGCTGCTTTGAACACTGCTGTATTCATTTTCCTCCTGAATCCATATTTACAGGCTAAGTGTGTGTTCCCAACATGTGAGCTGCTAAAGAAAAATAACTGGGGCTACTGCTGGCACTAAACAGAGAAGGTCAGTCACAGAAGTAGTCTGTACTGACAAAATTCAGCTGTAATGGTTGTTCCCATGAGTTGCTTTCAAATTGTTAATTTTCATTGAGAAAACATAAAGGTACAAGCCACATCACGCATGTATTAGTAAAAGCCAAAGAAGAGAGGACTAAACCTAAAAAGATTCACAACATTATTTTTAATTCAAATGATCCATTCTCTTCTATCACACAAAAGGCTGATTAGGATCTTTCAGAAAGTCCCAAATGACTTGAAAACTGCCAATTAGACAGCAGCAAGGGACCAAAGGGGAAAATTCAGTTCAAGAAGCTAAACAGGAGAGTAATAAAATGTATTCTAAGGGTAGGTATCATCATGATAAATGAAACATCAAAAAAAACCCCCTCGAATGCAATGAGATGTGAACTGTTCCCTCCCAGAAATCTTTGAAATCCTATTAGCCTGTAATCAGCCGCAAATGAAAAAGCAAGTCCCTCACCACAGCTGAGAACACCCTATTAGTCTGTACTGACTCCACAGTGCTTTGCCCCAAAGCAAACCCCAGATTGTTTTGATGTCTGGTACCCATTGCTTTTATATATATTTTATATATATATATATACACACACATATATATACACATAGACACACATGTAGATATTTATATTTTAATTATGAGTTTCCAGTTTGCTCTGCTCCCACATTTCCTCTGCTAAAGATTTCACACACAGAGTTGTAAGGAACATAACATATTTTTTGTGCTTTAGGAAGGTAGTTATAATGACTGTCTCTACCATATTTTTCCTTCAACTGCTTCAGCATGCCCAGGGAAAAGGAAAAGATGATTTTACCCCAGCCTCAGGCAACAAAATATCAAATATTTGCCTAGAAAATGACTTGGGCTCCTCAGTCCAGGGACACAGAAGGGACATGCACTGCTTTGTTCATTATTCTGGTTAAAGAGCCCTGTCCTGCTGTTTTGGCACCACCCTCACCCATGAAGTGGGGCTGCTGCCACATCCAGAGCTGCCCTTGCTGTCCAGCAGCACCTCAGCAAGGGCAGCACCCAGTTCATTACGGAGCAGACACCCGGGCATCTGCTCACCTTCCTGACAGCTCAGCACTTCAGGAGGAAACTGGGCAGTTTCTGGTGAGAAGAATAAGAGAAGTAGTGAATGGGATAAAAAACAAACACAAAAAGGAGGCCCTGCTTTTAGTTAGAGAGCCTTTTGGTCAGGCTTTCAGACTCTGACACCACATACACTATTGTTTCCAACTCCATGAAGCCATTTCGCTCGGCACCCAGCGAGAGAGAGGTCATTGTAATTCATAACAGGGAAGGCTGTTGTGAGCATCACCCTATTATGATACACATTTTCTCTGAATTTAATTTATAGGAAAACATGTGCTGCATAAATTCAGGAAATAATCTCCATATGTTCTGTGCTGCAGCCCTCAGCCACTCCGCAGGCTGCAGCATATCCCAGTTAGGCACTGACCACTTTGCTGGCACTATCATAATGTGTGTGGTGGAGCTAATGCACTGCTCTTGGCTGGGAGCAGCCAGCTACGGATGCCTAACAGTGCGCTCGCCGAATCACAGCTTGTGGTCCCCTGCCGCTGCCATGACCCCCAGCTGATGGGCCATCAGTAACCAAGCTGCAGAGCAGCCAGAAGGCTGGGATGATGGGCTCTGGGAAATGCCCGGCACAGCGTTTGTTGGCTGGGAGCTGCGGCCATCCCGCGCTGCGCCGGCCCTGTGCTCTCTGCATCCTGGGTGTAATGAATTCCTGCCCAGCCCAGGCTCTGCTGGGCTGTCAAAAAACGCACTCTGTAATTTAACAACCATCACAGCCCAGGACTTCTCCTCATCTCATGGCAGGCCCTCAAAACCATTTGAAATCTAAAAACAAAATAGCTATGCTGTCTGCCTCCCTTCAGGATTTGGAGCCCGCTCATCTGCCTCAACTCTGGTAAGAAACCCATTATATCAGCTGACAGCGATACACTTAGAGGTGAAAAGGAATGTATTTACTTACACAAAATTTGCTCCATTTTTCCTTTTTTTTTTAAGCAGGAAAAGCATTACAATGTACAAAACAACATTTCCCTGTTCTTAGACACAAAATAAATTGAAATGTTTACATGTAAATACATTTTGTATTATGATACTGCTGAAAAGTCTCACACAGGCCACGAGACCTGCAGTCTCCCAGGGCAGTATGTAAATACTGTGAAATGAGATATAAAGGAGTTTACATGCATGAGTGAAATTCTGATGTTTCAAGACTTCTTCCACTGGCTCAGTGGGGCCAAATTTCATACCATACATACAGGGAACACCTCACTTAGGTCTCCTCAGTGGCAGGCTGGGAATGCCCCAAGGAACTAACAACACACTCCCATCACAATTCACACAGGTAGAGGGAACCCATTATCCAAGATTACCTGAGCATAGCAGGTTAACACTGACTCTATTAATGCTAAGGCTAGTTAATGAAATCCCACAGAGTGGGATGCTTGTAGAAGTAAGATGATGATGATGATAACACACGGTCCATGCCCTCAGTTTCCCTCTGGCCATCTACTAACCTTGGCACACTCAGTGCGGACTCGGAAGAATACCTCATGACACATATCTAAGAGGTTGGATTTATTATGACAGGCATTACTATCAATAGTGATTCACTTTAATTCATTGCCTCGCAATAAATGTCTTATCTGAAGCATAAAGGCCTACACTGAAAATGCTCAGATGAAAAACAATTCCATTGGTGTCTTCTATTCAAGGTGTTTTTTTCTCCAGTTCCTTATTCTCACTTACCAAGGTCATTTGCATGAAAATAAGATCTTGCTCATAAGAGCTCACCTGCTGCCTGCTGTTTGGGAGCTGTAAGCCTCCCTGTTGTTGGCTGTTGCAATCATTTCTACAGCAGTCAGCTGGGATAACACAAAGGATTAAGATTATGCAAGAGGGGCCCTACCCACAGACCACTGAAGTCAATGGAAACTCTTACCTATGACTCAAAAGAGGTTTTATGTGGTCTTTGACGCCTGGTGTGCTGAGCCTTCACTAACAGCATGTGCTGTAAAAAACCTTCTGTTTCCAAGATGCTGGTGCTGCCCAAGATCCCTTTTTTATAGTGGCCTGAATGACATCTTCTTTCAGAATCTTCATTAAAGCTTAAACATCTGTAGTTTAAAAGTTTTCATTCTGACTTTAATTTGCTCTAGGTCTAGGTAACTTCATCTTTTGGTCATTTTTCCTGGAGAGTTAAAACTTTAGACTATATAATAAATGGATCATCAAGTCAATGGAACCAGACCCAAGATATTAGGCTTCAACAGACCAAAGGAAAGAAAGAATTACTATAAGAATTACTATAGCCTATTCCCATTCCTACTACCAGACAGAAGGCACATAAAAATGCCATTTTGTACCCAAAGCCACAAAACTCATTTGAAATATTCACAATGAAGGACTCTGCTCTTTTCATCTGCCAGGGTGTGCTTGCTCTCCCAATTTTCAGTTCCTCTCTTTTAATTTACTTCTTTCTCCCTCCTTTTTGATGATTAAAAGCAAATAGGAATGGAATGACAGAACATGACGATGTGCAGAGGTAGGGCTCTAGACCCCAAGAAGAGAAGCACCTTCCCAAACTGTTCGCTCACAAAACCCTGCCACTAATCCAGGAGAGAGTTCTGTATTTTCACTGATGAGTTTGAAACCTGCAGCGAAGATTCTGTTTGTCAGGGAGGTACAATAACTGCCACTGTACCTAGTCCTTTAAATCCCCATGGACATCTGTCCTGGTTAGAACGGCTGGGACCAATTCATCCCTGGATGGGTGTAACCCAAAACTGTGTATTCTATAGCCTCCATGCCATTTCCCAAAAACTGCTGTCAGTAGAGGCCTGCAAGGTGGGAAGATGTTCCTGTACCATTTTATGGAATTCCCCGCTCTGATATCCTTATATGGAATTCCCTGCTCTGATAAGAGGGACTGAGCATCCACATGCCCTTTTATGGAATTCCCTACTCTGAGGGAGGGACTGAGCACTCCCGCCTGAACTGGAGAGTATATAACTGGGAGTTTCAGAGCCTTGGGGCTCTCTCTCGTGGGACCCAGAGGAAGACAGCAGACCACCGCTGCTCCCAACCAGGCTGAGACCACCACCCTCAACTGGACTGCAATCACCACTTCTGACCAGACTGCAGCAGCTCTCCCACCAGCAGGTTTATTCCCTCTCCCTTTGCTTTGGACTCGGGGGGTGGGCCAAGGTACACCACTTTTGTTCATACCCCAGGGTGCTGGGTTTGTACATTTGGGTTTTGTGGATTAAAACCAATTGTCTGTCTGTATAATTGTACTTATTGCATTATTTTAATAAATTGTTATTCTGACTTATAAATCTCTCTTTTGAATTGAGTTCATTTTGCCTTGCTGGTTAACTTTTAAACCAGCACAACATCACCAGTCAGGCCATCAGAGGCACATCAGCTGATGCAGTACAAACATTTATAAGCCTGATCCTAGAAGGTACTGAGCAACACTCAGCACATCGGAAGCATGGGCAGCACAGGAGTACACTTTGCTCTTTTGGGGAATAAGACCTCAGAATTCCACAATGGTTTGTTGCATTCTTGGACCAGTTACCTGTGAGGGAACAGCCCTTTGCAAGCAATAAGGGGGTTTTAGCTGTATCTGTTAGTTGTAAGCATGAGGCAGTGTTTGGCAGACAGGCATTTCCTGACAAGGTTAGCTTACTGTCCCACTGCTAGCAACCTGTGGAGGGGATGAACTAAACAAATAATCATATTAGCTTCCAGCCAACCGAATCATAATTACTGACAACCTCAATAGCCTGTGGAAGGAAGAGAGGACCTCTGTCTTCCCTAAAGCCAGATGGCATGAAAAGAGAACAAGAAGAATCAAAAGGATGTTTGTGTCTTAAGAAAATAAGATTAGAAAGGGGAAAAAAAAGCACCAGACCTTCAAACAATCCCCCTAATTTTTATACCTTTAAAAATTCAAACTGCAGAAATGAGTTTGTGACCTGTACAAATCCATTATCTTTCCCCCTAAGAAGAGAAGCCAAGTGGAACTGAGCTGCTTTAGTCAGACACTGGTCAAGTAGCAGCTTCATTTCTCAGTTGGTGAATACAACATACTCCATGCCAGATGTCACTGCCCTTTCCTCAAGACGAGTAGCCACATACTACTTAAGGAATTCACATGGCTATTTGTGGAGCAGGGCACTGCTCAGGATGAGCATTCTACAGCTCACAGGTACCACCACTGGGAGGAGTACAGTTGATGTTAATCTGGACAGACAAGGTTTGGTATTTTGGCATTTGATGTTGGATGCAGAGGCAGAGAAGCTGGAGTGTGTATGTGTAATTTATCACCCACACATGCTTAGCATCAGTGATTGCTGCTCTGCACATCATTTGTTTTGAATGCATAAATTAAAGCTACGGTGTAAAACAACCTCTAACACTGAAGTCCATTTATGAGTCAAACACATGTTACTTATTTGAAAGAAGCAGTGCACAGACAGAGGATTTTCACAGGCAGTTTCACCTAATTTTCTTTTCCACATCAGGGAGTTTGGCTTGCTAGTGTTCACCTTCTGGCCTACCATTTTCAATCGATTGAGGTTTATAGATTATGGCCTTGCACAATCTACACAACAAACTATTCCATTTCTTACTTTCTGACATCCTATTCCATCATTTTCTAGCAACAGTGACCTCTTTATTGGATAGGTATTTATTTTTATTTTTAAAGCAGTGAAATAGAACAACACTGCATTTATTCAAATATGAAGATTAATGCCATCTCTGATTAAATCTGGATTTATGTTTACATCAGTAGAGCAGATTAGTTAAAAAAAAAAAAAAGAGAGTAAGTGTTCCTTCATGAACACTATTAGAAACTCTTGTCGCTGTGCCAAACAAAACTGACCTCTAATAAAAACAAAAGTACAGAGGGTCTCTGACTACCAGTGACAGGATCAGTCATCCACGAGAAAACTCAGATACTATTAAAGTCCTAATGAAAGGAATAGCCAGAAGGAATTCCTGAATGTGGGGCATGTTTGTCTGGGTTGTGAAGCACCACCATTTTAATAGCCTCAGCAGGCTTTTGAGCCTTAAGAAAACATGCTCCTCAGGGCTGCCATATGGGAAGAGGCAGAGGGGACCAGACACCCTTTTGGAAAGGCAGCTTGGGCAAATCAGTGCACTCAAGTGTTACTCCCTGTCTCTGCCCTGCGTCAGTCAGTGTCTGAAGGCGGCTGTCAGATTAAAATGTGCTCTGCTCCTGTGTTCCTGTTCTGTGGTTGCAGATCTGAGACTTCTGTGTGAACATGGCAAACTCCTGTAATCTGGTGGTGTAGGTGGAGACGGGAAAAAGGGTGGTTTAGACAAGAGCAAATCCACTGCAAGGGGCACAGACAGGTACTTTATGTAGTCTCTGCAAGATGCTGATGATTTAAGAACACAAATTATGCTAAAACAGGAACTTAGGAAGGGAAAGAAAACCGCAAAGGCAGAAAGCTCAGAAAGAAGTGTGAATGATGATAAAGAAACCTGAAAACAGCCTACAGTTGACACCAGGCTGCACAAAGTAATCCATATTCAAGGAGCTCCTTTGTGAAAGTTGGATTTGTTAAATTCCAGGTAATTATTTTCTGCTCAACAAGATGCAGATTCAACTAGACAGAGCCTTTGTAGATTAACGTATGTTGGAAAAGGCAAATAAATATTAGACCACCTACTACACGGTGAAGATCTAACACATCTCCGTCTAATACAGGGCTATTTTAACATTCTGTAAGGGGCAAAATGGTCCGTCAATGTATTCTCCACTGTTTTTTCACATGCAGTTATAAAAACACCATCAGACAAAGTCCATTGCCTTTTTAGAATGAGACAACATCACTTAAGTAAATAGTTATTCTTGAAATCCAGCCCTACCCCTTTGCAAACTCAAGTGTTCCCACAGATCTATAATACTTGGGTATTTTGACACATAGAAGACACCAGACTGTTCAATATTATGTTTTTCTATAACCCATACATATTTTATGCAATTTTATGTACTTAAATTTTAAACTTAAACCAACAATAACAAATTTGCTCTGGCTCGATATTCCCTCCTCCCCAAACAGGTAAAACAGCACATCTCCTGATAAAAAGTTAATGATGCATCTGCAGCAATACGTTCATTGGACACATTTGTGTTTTACACTGCAAATGCTGTCTGGAAGCTTGAGACATGAAGCAAACCAGCCACAGCAGCAGTAAGACTGTAGACCCTTTCATCAGGAGCCATGTTACTGAATGTGACCATTGCCCAGAATACAAATTTTATGACATAATAGTAGCAAATGGCAAGAATTGACAGATGCAATGGATATCTGCCCTGGGGCTTGCTGGAAGCTTTAGTTATTAATCTTGTTTGTATAACAATAGCATCAATGTCATCTTAACATAGCATATTCCAAGAAAACTACCTGCTTTCCTGTCAGTCGCCACTGTGTTGAAACTAATTCCACACAGCCCACCTAGCAGGCACTTAGACAGCACTGATCTGAGTTGGCCTAAAGCTAGACTGCTAGAGGTAAAAGGATCCATACACTGAACTGTTTCTAAGTCATGTTGGCAGGACGCTTAAAAAATAGGGAGCAAACAAAAGCCCTCGGTGTGTTCAACGTACATCCTCCCACCTAGGAAATCCAAAACCCCTCCAAACAAATTGGCAACCTAGTCATGATAGTAAGGAGACAAAAGGCAGTGAGCCCTGAAATTAGCTGATTTTGTTTGGCTTTTTCTGGAGTGACCTTCATCTGTTTCAGCAATTGTGTAACTCTGGACTCTGGCTACTGCTAAATTCCCCTTCTATCACTGTACTGTTGCACCGTACCATTCACTCAGGGCCATTTACATAGAGCTAAAAGTGGGAGCCTATAAGTGTACAGGCTGCTCAAAATGAATGTAAAGCATGCCTTTGGTTTGAGCATTTAGAAATAAGAAAAACCGTAATAATTCATCTGGCTAGGAACAGAGCCCCTTCTCATTCTTTCATCCTGCGTCCTCTCTTTTTCAGTGATGCATACACCAGAAATCTCAGCAGAGGTTTATTCCTCAAACTCAGCCTCTTGCTGGTTTCCCTGCTGGCCCTGTGCTGCATTTCTCTCCTCACTGTTATTTGTGATTCCTTCATACTTAAATGCCATCTACAAAGTATGCTATTTTCTTTCTTCCATGCCATTAAAGATAATGTCAAATAAGATGAAACTAAAAACCAATCTCTCTGGCATCTCACTGGAAACATGCCCCAGTTCACTACCTTACCGCTTACCCTTGTTTGCTTTTTTATTTTCCCCAATTTCAGACACACATGGCCCCGTCCCTTTCCAAGACCATTCAAGTGAAGCACTTCAACTGTTTTTCTGAAAGGCATTTTTCTTAGACCTGTAACATTCCTTCAAATCTTAAAGGTCCATATCCTGCAAATAGTGTGGATGCACTTAACTTTACATATATAAACAGCCACATTAAAGACAATTGGAGTAACTGCCTGCTACAGCAGATGCAAATGTGTTTTCAGGCTAGAGAAAATGGTATCATTTTGTACTTCTATTTAAAGAACACAGATCCATTTCATCTACCAAACTTCATTCTTTCCAAGAGCTTTAGTGATCATGGTTCTGTTTGATGTCTTCATTCTCTGTCAGTGGGAGTCTCGCTATTTTCTTAAATGCAACCAGAATGTCAAACCAGATGTTTAGTGATTTATTCTGATGTATTATTGGATACTGTGGATAACAAAACATTGGGCTGAGCACTCTCCTTTCTGCCTATATGAAGTCTTCCAAAGCTTTTCAGCATTATTGGTGATACAATAATTAGCTAATTCCCTTAATTGTGGAGAGGCCATATCAGCCAGAGCAGATGGAAATTGATGATTAAGCTTTATCACAACATTTTTGTAGTCTGTTACCTTCCCTTTTGCCTCTGTTTTTAAAAGGATATTCAATGTGCTGAATATTTTTTAAAACTCTGAGGGAGAAGGTCTTAAAAAAAAAATCTTGGCCAGATTTTCAACAGCCTCCGTTCAGTAAAAGGTGTTGGATTTTCAAGGTCTTTGATGAACAATCTGGCCATCAATGTCGCCTCAGCGATCTGCTGGATGCTGGGCTCCGCAGAACAACAGTGTCTCTGTTGTTCACTCCCCTACCTCTTTTAACATTTTTATCTCTCATGCTTTTCACCCAACAATAGTTCCTTTTTTGTCCTTCAAGGAATTACCATCATTCTGATGAAGAAGTCAGGGGATTTCCAGCCCACATTCAATTCAATCCTTCTCCAAAACTGGGAAATTTTTAGATCTCTTCCCAGACTGTATTATTTCTCCAAATAAATTCCCCAGTAGTTTCACTTCTTAAATCTGGTAATCCTGTAATTCAGGTTTTACAATCCTAAATTCAAGTGCTTCATTCCTTTGTCACAGAGGATTTTGCACCATATAAGGACCAAAAAACAAAACAAACAAACAAACCCAAAAACATACCACAAACCGAAAAACAAAAAAACCCCCAACCAAATCACATTAACCTCCAAAGCAATCCTCCATGTGATATCTGATATCTTAACCCCCCTAAAGCATAGTGTGGGCTTGAGACTTGATACAAGGATCGTGCTTGAAGCTACAGTTGCACCTTGGAGAGACAAAGAGGGCAGAAAACTGTCTGCTTCTTTACTGCGGCTGCTGACTCTTTTCTTCCAAAAACTCCCCAGAGCCATTTCAGGAGTTGCTCACCTATATGTACTTAGTTGTCTGATCACTGGCCCAGAGCTATTTAGAGGTGAGCTGTGTTTCTCACACAGATCTCAAGTCAGCAGATAGGAGTAATTGTCAGCTGAGTCATTTCTGCCAGCTTTGCATTAAGTACCATGGCTGGAGGGGATCTGTGGCAGAATTTAGGCCAAGTAGGAGGGCAATAACTCAGCATCACTCAACAGCAAACTCCCTGCCATCACGCCAAAAAAGCAGGCAGGAGTTCAAATAAGAGCATGTCATAGCTGCATGCAAGAGGTCCTGGCTCTCCCCACAGCCTCAGAGACAGGAGGATCTACACTGGCATGAGGGTAACCTGAGGTAGCACTCACACAACCTGATGAGATGCCCGACAGAGAGAAGACAAGAAAGCCAAACTACTCACAGAACCACATTGTACATCCAAAATTGCAGCTTGCATCATGTTAACTGCAAATTTTATGCAGAAAAAACTATGAAGGGAGGAAGAAGAAAGAATAAATATCAAGATAATGTGAGTTAAAATAAACTGCCCAGGACAGGAGAGCAGAAAAAGTGGATATTCAAGATACTGTCCGGTCTCATTACCAAACGCATTTTCTTTTCCTCATTTGAATGTGTAACCAAACAATGGCTACAAAATCACTCCAGGGCAGCCCCACGGTTTCTGTCTGCTCAGAGGCCCATGGTCCTGATGCTGCAAAGGGGCAACACAAAGAAATCATGAAGTGTTCCCTGCAACAACCAGCTTCATTTTCCTATCTGTCTGATTGCAATTGATAAAAAATGAATAATTGCACCCCAGCCTTTGAAAAAATTACTAAACTACCCCTAAAGATACACCCCACCTGAAAATAATGCAACAGATCTGAGGATCCTCACTTCTCTGAAATTCAGATTCAGGATTTTGTTCAGGCACATTCCAGAGATATGGTGGAGTCCGTGATAAAGCAGCAATACCGGTTCTTCAAACATGCCTCCTCAAAGCTTGGGGGCAACTTGAGGTAAAATATCCAAACTCATTTGAAAACTGCTGGGAGGTTACAAAGATTTCAAAGCCATGCAAAATTCAGCATCAAGCACAGCCAAGCTACCACCCAGCAAAGCAACCTTCAAAACATGCTGCAATTTCGAAGGGCTTGTAGGTTGTGTTTGCATTGGACATCTTTCTAAGAGTCTCCAGCAAGAGAGGGGAACATCAGCACTGAAGACAGCAGGAAAGACAGACAGCAGAAAAACATATGTACAAGGCAAGGTCCCTGCAGCCAAGTCCTGCCTGTAAATCTGGGCAGCTGACATTACAGATGTCTAGTTGACATTACAGATGTCTTCCCCGTTGCCCTGTTGCTAAGAATGGCTGTTCTGAGAAGACAGATTGAGACAGGTCAGTGACTACACACAAAATACTGCTCAGACACCTAGAAATATACCGGGTCAACGAACTACATCAAGACATGGGGCTGAGTTACTGGTCACCATTTAAGAGATCAAATTGGTGCCGTGTCAATAAACAAATACTAAAGGAGATGGCAGAAATCCTTAGCCCTTTCCATCTCTTCCCTTTGCTGCTTTTTCTCCTCTGCCCCAATTCTGAGCCTTGATACCAAGCCCTGAAGGTTTCCAAGCAGCACAGCAGCAAGGATCGCTGGAGGGAATCAGTGGTGGGGTCAAATTTCTCTGGATACATGATTGCCTTTTCCAGGGAGGAGGGAGAAGGCAGGGTGAAGGCAAGAGCTCTGCAGCAGCAATCAAAAACCCACAGCAGCCCCCAGGGCGTAAAAGGCTAAAAAGTTTCCTGATAACATAAGGCAGAGCCTAAAACAATGTTGTGGTATTCCTGCCTGGCAGGCACAAATTCTCTCCGTCACCTCCAAGCTTCCAGAGCTCCCATCAAAACAATTACATTATAAAAACTGCTGAAACCAGAGCTTTTCAAGGAGGCCAGTCACGAAGTAACTGCACAAGGAAAAAGTAAGCAGGGAGTGTCGCAGAGGTGGGAACTCTTCTTCCTGTGGTGGCTGCATATTGGCGTGTATTAAACACAGACACAACAATAAGCAATAAATCACAGCCCAGGAGAAGTGCCAGGTGGAATGCACTGGAGGAAATTAAAATATCCTTCTTGATACTGTTCAGTATTGAAAGAAATACAAAGGAGGTCAAGTTGACTTATCACCTACATAGCCAGGATGCTAAGGGGAGAAAGGGTTTCAACATTTGCAGAGAAAAATTTGCAGTTGAATAATTTCCTACCAAAAAAAAAAAAAAAACCAAAAAAATCCCACAAACAAAACCAAACCTTAGCTTTAAATATAATAATAATAATATCACAAACATCCTTTCAAACAAATAAATAAATAATGATCTTCCTTGGCTTTCCTATGTTTTCTTCTTTTTTCCTTCCTTTTTTCAAATGCACAGTCCCTCTACAAGACTCACCCATAGGGTGAAGGATCCTCTGCAATGCACACTAATACACCAACTGGCCAGCACCCAAATTCTGCAAATTCTACCTCCCACATCTCATCCCACCATACTGTTAGGAGACCCTATCTCGGGTAACTTGGTATTGCCCAGTGACTGGCTTATATTGCCTAAAAGTATCATGAAACTAGTCAGCGGAGGCAAAATTTGAGTCCCCGTGCCCTAAGGAACTGGGCTACTTTCTTATTTCACTGAAAAGTGCCTCCAGAAAGTTTGTTTTGGAAAAAACCAGCATTGGTACACAAGCTTCCCAGTAATTTCAGCCAGGACTTAGTGCTATGCAATGCAAAAAACTGAGGCTGCTTTTGGTCACCAGCAGGCAAGAGAAGGTTTTTATTTTGCTGAGATAAGCTTCTACAAGCAGGGGGCTGCTCTGCAGCCTCCAGGTTCTAAATATATTGCTCCTGCGAGGCACCCCCACCCGTCTGCTCTCCAAGCACTGCTTTTTCCCTGCTTGCTCCTTTTTAAGGCAATTCAGCAAACCTCCACCATTTGAGCTTTAACGGAAGTGTCATGCAAAGTATTCAGGCAGGCTGAAAATGGGACACCATCTATAAATTACCAGAAACCTGAACTCAAGATTAGCGAAAGAAAAGGAAGAACTCGTTTGTCTTGAAACTGAATCACATAAATGTATACACACATAAATATTCTCAAACTGAAACTCTCCAGAACAGCCCAAAGAAGACAGCTGTTATGTTCTACCTTTTAAAATCTCTGCTTTTAAGGGTTGAGGACAGGATGGCATTTTCCAGCTGTGGTTCTCTTTCTCTTACTAAACACTTTTGTGTCCATCTCTTTGTATCAGCAACTAAACCTTTACACATTAAACACTTCTGTGTCAATCTTCAATAATGACCAAGTTATATTTTCTGAAAGGGATAATTAAGAGGTTCAGTGAAAATAGAAAGTGCTATAATTTTTATATTTAGACATGCATGAATTTAGTACAAGCTGATAAACTCTACTTGTTGAAAATAAAATTATGGTGACATTTTTTATATCAGTTTTTTTGGCAAGAGAACAGGGACATCTTGCAGTAGGCCATGGAAGAGGGAATCCGTTTAGAGGTTGCTAACAAAATCCTTCCTCTAGTCTAGCACGGAGGACATCAGTTTCACACAAAACTCTCATCAAGGAAAGCAAGGCAAAAGCATGAGAGGAGAAGGAGAACTATTTTCAAGAGACGTAAACAAGCAGTTGCCTGCTGCAGACCACACTACACACTCACTGAGGTTATTTGAGCATCTGTCTCAATCAATTGGTATCAGACTCTTTCACCTGCTTAAATGGAGGGGTGCCATTTGGATGCAAAAACCTTCTCCTCACACTTCTGGGTGGAAAACTGCTCTGCAGCCAGGGCTGACAATTAAAAAAAGGTATTTTTCCTACTCCCTTTAAAAGGTACAATCAAGGCACAGAATCTCTCCAGGTGTAAGAGGTGTCACACATAGTTGAGATGAGCTATTGATTTCCAAAAGCAATAACAAGCTGCCACACAGCCCAGCCCTAGCCTCATCATATGTTTGAGAGGTGATCACTCAGATAAGCAAGAAAAGGCTGGCTGCAACCCAAATTCAGAAACCTTCAACCCTACTGCCAACAAGAACCACCAGCAAAACACATGAACTTAATAAAAGTAACACTGAAATATCAAGTTTTTTTTAAAAAAAGAAATAAATATTGCAAGCGCTTCCTTGGTAAACATACAATTAATTTCTGATGAGGACTAATTAATATTTACCAAAAAAACACTGCTTATCCTCATTGCTCCTGTCATGAATGTATCTGTCAGGAGATACACTTCAGCAGTGTCTTTTGTCACTTAGAGATGAAAAAAAAGCCTTCTGAACCGAATCAGCCTGGAATATGTTTCCCTGGTGCTTTCCTTTTTAACCTGAAGTGGGATATATCAGAACTGTAAATTTACTTACCCTTCTGTTCTGTACATGGAGCATCTCTCCAGAGGAATTTTTAGCACTCCATTATTTAAGCCCACAAAGAGCGACCTGTCGCTGTGCAGGATTTGGAGACTCTTGATTGCTTCCCGTTGTCCATCAGGGAGGATCTGCATTTCCTCTAAATAACAACTCCTTAGGCTCCTGTTAGTGGTAGAAAGGGCCTTCAAGATGGTGCCATACTCTAATAGAACAAGAAACAATGCACAAGTAAATCTTAGAGGCACTGACTTCATTTCATACCTGCCCAAAGAGTGAAATATTGATGTCATCTTTACAGAGCTGCTTTAAACCTAGTTCTGGGTCACCTGCTGCCCATGGTAGAGAGTGGGAGCTACATCATTACAATACTGAGCAGAAACCACCTGAGAATGCATTTTAATGGGAACTCAGAAGGATGTGAACCATCTGGAGAGTGAGCACCTGGCAATAATTTCCCAGTTGGAGCACTGAAGCAGAGGAGTCTGGTCCCATTACCTGTGAGTTACATAGCAAGGTGACCTAAGATTGCCGGGATCATTTCTGGTGCCTTGAGTCTGTATTTCTATTGGTTTATGGAGCAGATCGGTGTGGTTTGATGCCATGACAAATGACAACAGATGCAGCAGCCCTGCTGGAAATCCCTGAGGCCTCTGTAATGACTGCATGGGTCACGGACCTAATTGATCCCCTTCCTGGCAGAAGCAATCCTGCCAGCTTGACAAGGGGATGAGCACTGCATACACAGAAACATACATGTTTGTGTTCACAGTGCTCTTAACTAAGCAATTTAAAGATCTGCTAAACTGTGGGAGGTTAATGCTGGGGAAAGGGGGACAACCACATCATTTTTCATTAAAACCCCCAAGAGGTCTGTCAACCCTGATTGTTCCTGAAGCTTAATCTTTCTGTCCTGATAACTTCTGCATTGGTGCCAAACCTTAGCAATTTTCAGTGGTGGGATTGGCTGCCATGTGAAGTTTCTCTTTCACTTAGGAGGGCCTTATGTGTGGAACAAGACAAACCCAAGTCTAGGCTTGGTTTGTCTCCGGACTAGCTTTGTGTTCAGGGCTGCCTCTGGGCAGGGCTGTCTCTACTGAAGCATTTCACTGGTTTAAATGTTTCCAGCAGACCTTCCTCGTCAGTCACCACTAGCTAGGGCCAGAAAGCAAACGCAAATCAGGAGGTAAGGTTATGGCAGTGGACCTTTCTACACTAATGATATGAAGCAAAAACTGTTTCATCTTTCTCTCGGGCTTTGTAGCTTGGACTCCTCACTTTATATATCAAGATATCAAAATGGCAGAACCATGTTGTATTTCCATTTAAGTACAGTCTTTTCATCATAATCAATGTCTATGGAGGCTTCCACGGTGAGAGTGTTGCTAGAACACATCCAAGATGATCACTTTGAAATAAGTGGTGGTAAAAGTTAGATAAATTATGACACAGTCCTGAAGGTCCATTCTCCTGAACATGAGAATGAGGCAATGACTCTGCATTCAGATGTGAGATTAAACTAACACTTATGGAGGCAATCCATCTTATTCTAAAGTCAAAGCTTCTGCAATAGAGGATAACAACATTATACCCATGAGGCTGGCCATATGCTCTGATTAATCAAACTATTTAATTTAACCTCTATCATTAGTATGAATATGGGCTAAGACAACCATTTATAACACTTTGTCCTTCTTCAGCATCTTTCATTTATCCAAGATATCTGTGCTTTTCAGAAGAGGAAATGTGTCCTGCTAATTAGAGGACAGCAGTTGAAATCAAGAGACTAAATCATATACTTAATCCTACCACTGGCTTGCTATGCTACCACAAAAAAAGCACTTGCCTCAGCTTCCCTATCTGCATTACACTTCAGTGCATGCCCATTCCCAAAAACACTGGGAGTCATACACCAGTAGGTACGTGGAAGTGCAGAGAAAGACATAATTAAAACCCTGGGCAAGCCTGGAGGCTAAGCATTATTATTGCTTACTCAAGAGATGAGTATGTCATAGCACAGAGAAGCAACTTACAGGTGTGAAACCACAGAGCATTCCAGCGACCTCTGCTCTTTCCCCACTGCTATGTATTAGCCTGAGTAGTTGAAACATGTTTTTATAAGACGGAGAGAAATGTTGTTTTTAAACACAATGTAGATTTATGGTCTGATCACTTGGGACTGTGCCTCAAGTACTCCATCCTGCTTTTAATTTACTCAGGCAAACTAACTTCCATGCAGTTTTGTGCCAAAATCATACTGAATGACAAGTCTGTAAGGACATCACGACTGGGCTCCCAGGGCTGCTAGGTCTACAGGCAAGTGGAGGGAACTGTCTCAAGCCCTGATACCCTTACCTGTTCCAATATACATCACGTGGTAGAGAGTATCCTTCCCCTGAACAATATCAACCACCAGTTTGGAAAATCGAATGCTGTCCTGAGTCACGTACGGATCTACAGTCACCGGCTGCACGACATCATTCATCAGGAACAGGCGCTGTGCATCCTGCAGGACTCTCTCCGTCAGGTTCTCATTAGGGCTGTCATCATTCAGCGTCCCACACTAAATATGGAAGATTGAACTTCAGCAAATGCATTTTCTCCCCACTCCAATATGGAAACTCATGTCCTGTAGATTTCCTGGGGAGATGTGTCTGTGTAAGGGTCACAGGATCAGGCCCATAGCCTGATCATAGGTCCTTAGCCTAGATTTGGCCTTTAACCCACTCTTTAAAAATGTTTCTCCCAGCTTGTTGACTGACCAGCAGTGTGGAGTTTCATTTCCTTGTGATACCCTCAGGCAGCACACCAGAAGGGCAAAAGGTATTAGCAAACCAGGGAGAAAAAGAAAGAATTAAAACTAGCTGTAGAAAGATTTAAAGCTAGCAGTGGGGAGAAAGTTTTTGTGGTAATAAATCCTTGAAGCATTTCAAATAATCTTCAGACTCTACCTGGCATCTCAGTCTGTACAACGAATAAAAAATGGAGTTTAAAAAACCTGAAAATGTATATGTTTTGCATCAAAGAACCAAACTTGCCACACTGCTTTTCTTTGATCCCTTTTGAACAGACCCCCCCCACTTCCATCTGATTCAAGGCAAGTTATCCACTATCGTCCTCCCTCCCCGCATACAGCTCTTCTATCCTCACAGAAAGCCATGTCCACCCATCCTCCAGCACCAAGGGCTGCACTGAAATAGGACTCAATTCCTCGTCCAACCAGAATAGAGGGGAAGAAGAGAGCTCATCTTGTGTCTTTCAAACACTAGCGTAAGTCCTGCATGGTGGATCATGCATTTTAAGGCCTGAGTTTCTATCTTAAAATCACTAGAATTCAGCATTTTCAAAAGCCAGTGCAAGTGTCATGTCAGTAGCTAGGGCTGAATCTCACTCTTCCCCACAATGTCATGCATGGTGGGCAGAAAATTTATTACTCCAAAAGGCAGCTGGGTGACTGGTTATTTGTCTTGCCCAAGACTATGGGAGTCAGTGGTACAACCAGAAATCCTGCCAACTCCCATACTCAGTACATGAACAACTTTGTTTCTCACTGAGTAACTAACACCTGAGTAATTTCACTAGAAAAAAATCCCACAAATTTATTTTTCTTCATTTTGGGTCCAGATGTTTGGGCTTTCCTTGGAAGTCGAATACTGAGAATTAGGATGTTGATTTACAGCACTCCAGCTACAGTGTAAAAATTTCCCATGTGCATACTCTTGATGTGCATCAAAGCAACTCTTTGCAGTACGGCTGCCTTTCCAAGTGCACCACACAGACCTTCTCTTACTATGTGCTAAAATGAGTTGTCAGGAATTTAGCACACATTTACACAATAAATACGGATCTCAATGTCTGGCGTACTAAGCCCTACAATATTTTGGAGGTTGTGTGAACTAGGAGAACAGAGTTATACTAATTCTCACCACCTATGAACGTGGTCACTTTTTAATCAACTTGAGCATCTTCCTGAGTAGCCAGACTAAAGAAACATCAGTACGTTTTTGATGTGTCCTCAGGTGGGTTTTAATGCTTTTTTCTACTGTAAGAGTCTTTTTTTAGTTCATGACTCATCCCACATTCTCAAGAGTTTTTAGATCTCTTTCTTCTGCTGTATCCTATACTCCTTCTGGTTCTCACTACTGTCTTGCTTTGGATGCTTTTCTCCCCACTCACTTTCCTTTCTAGAGTACCACCTAAAAGGAGTCCTAGTGGCAGGAATGTCATTGTTGGTTTTGTTTTCTGTTCTCAACAAGTCACAGATAATCCTTTTGGTCTACTGGCAGATCATGTGCTGACACAGCATCCCTCTGGTTTGGTTTTATTTTGTTTTGTTCTAATTTCCTGATTATCTGCACTGTCCTGATCCTCTGTATCCTTCAGTATTTCTCCTTCCTCTCCACAAGAAAAAAAATTCTGGCATGCTTCCTTCATCTTCCTTTGTGAACACTGAGGCAAAAAACTAATTTAATTTTTTTGCAATATCTACCTCTTCTGTCACTAAATTACCCTTGTCATCTCCTAAAGGCCCCTCAATGACCTCTTGTTCCTTCTGTACTTGAAAAACATCTTAATCTCTTCTTGCAATCTTCCTTTTGTCTGCCACATACCTCCTTTTCCTTTCCTTATTTTCCTCTGACCCTTTTCTTTCATCTTGCTGCTGCAATCTTTACACTCCACATTTTATCTGATACTTCTCACTACATGGAAATGCTTTCCAAAGTCCTTTTCTATTCCTTCTGGGTTATGTGAGGGACAGAAAGTCCTTGATTTTCAGCTAGCCTTAATATTCCCTTTAAACTAAAAAACAAAACAACAACAACAACAACAACAAAAAAAACCACACAAGACCAAACAAACATACCACACAAACAACAAAAAAGCCTTGCCATGTTTGGCATGGCTCGGCCTTCAGAGAAGTTTTGTTTCTTGGTTTTTGAGTGCACCAAGATGAGAGGGTGATCAAGAGTCCAAACCTGTCCCACCTTGTAAGTGCAGAAGCCCTCAGTCAGGTGCCATGAGGGAATTCAGGGGCAGAAATTAGGTTCCTCAGCAGGAAGAAAAGCCTGTCCCTGCCTGCAGCAGAGACATGCCTCCCATCTGCTCTTACTGTGATTTCAGGTGACTGCAGACTTCCTTTTGGAAGGTCCCTGACATCACCAGCTTGAAGGCAGATGGCACTTGCAGGCAGCCACAGCACCTTTGCCATAGTAAAGGAGAGCCAGATTCTTACAATTGGGATGAAAGGATTTACCATGGGGAAGCAAGGACAGGAATACAAGTTCATCCTCCCTAGGATTCCTCAGGTGTATAGGTACTGAGCTGTAAAATGGGCTCATGCGTCAGAAGACTGAAGTTTGCTGGGGCTGTCACACACATACTGTGCACCGCACTGACTGGATCTGGACATAAAGCAACTGAAGCTGTTTTATAATTTTCAAATTTGCTTTAACTGATAATCCTGAAAAGTTGCTAATTCCTAAAACCAAGTGTTTTTAAGCTGAGAAGAAACCCCTGTAACAATCCTCATGTGTCCTTCTCCACCAGTTACTGTGGCAACAAGTCCATGACTTCTCGCTGAGCTACCATGTCTTAGAAAGTCATCCATCTTCCACTGAAGCACTGGTAGCCTTAGGGGCCCTGTCAAGTGATGGAAAATTCATCACATCCTTCCAGAGTCACAGTGGTTAATTACATTTCTTGTTTAAAAAATATAGGTTGTCTCCATTCTAGTTTGACTTTGTCCAGCTTCAGCTTTCAATCCTTCCCAGCTCTGGTGGAGACATGTCTCTGTGTCCCCTTGTGAGAATCACGTTCTCAGAGTACACGTGTCAGTGACAAGTGTAACAGTGATTTAAATTATTCATTACTGTAAAAAATCAGAACATTCTTATCGGTTAAACCATTAAATTTTTGCCACGAATCCTGGGGTCTCAATAACGTGGCAAGGAGTTCCACAGACTAAACCACTCCTAAATATGGAGAAATACAATTTATCTGCACTGTGGGTCCACCTGGAAAAATGAACCCTACACAAATCAACCCAACGGAGTGACAGAACGTAAAAGGGACTGCAGTAAATTGAAGGGCAACAGCAGTACCTGGAAATTAGGGATGGGGTTTAACGTTGGCAGCCAGGCTGATCTTGGGTTTTCTTGGTAACGGAAAGGGCCATTAAATGCCTGAGTAATGGCACTCAGATTGAAGGCACACACTGCTGAGGCAGCTATGCTGTTTCTGGAAAAGGGGAGAAAAAAAATCAATTTAATCATTAGAACATTGACATTTTCATCATAACAGACATCAAACTCCACTCAAATAAAATACATGTAAATTGCTAGATAGATGTACAGTGATGCCAATCTCTCAGGGAGTAAAAATAAATAAATAAACTGTAAAATGCAGATGACTTGCGTGACAATTTTGAGAATGAATTTTAAGTTCGGTTTTAAAATGTCAGTGATTTAAGGGCCATGGGAGCAGTTTTGACAAGAAAGGTGAATACAGTTTAATTTGCATGAATTATTTGTGTTTGGTTTTATTTTTATTTTTTTAACAACCCATCTATCTTTATTGATTACAAACAACCTGATTTTTAATCTCTTGGTGTTTCTCAAGGTGAAGTGCTGTTTCTACAGGTTCCTGAAATCTTCAGCTATAAAATATATCACGTAATATTATAAATATATATATGCAGGGGAAGGGAAAGGGTGACAGTGAAAACCAGGCTGGTTGTGACAGCAGCTCAGCACACATAAAGGTCTTTCTAACTCATGAAAGCCTCTGTTTCCAATGACCACAGTTCACTTCTTTGTGTTCCCAGCTGGGAACAGCATCTGTCTCAGGCAGACTGTTCACCACGCACACACCAGCCAGGGGAGGCACAGCTAGGGAAATGCTGATGTAGGAAGGACTCTTTGGAAGGGACTTTGTTTTAGGGATGCTCTGCTGCCCAGTCAGATTGACACACAGATCAGTTGGCCTTTGCTGTTCCATTTCAGTCCTGGAGGACCAATTTGTGCAAGGTCCCCAGCCAGCTCAGTGCCTTTGCCTCAAGAGGGTTGGAGGGCACTTCCTAGATGGCGATGGCACCTCAGTGAAATCAATCCAAAGAAGGATATTTGATAAATGGTAACCTGAAATTCAAACCTGCTCCCACTTCATCCCTTCCCCCCACCTTTTTTTTTTTAAGGAAAACTACAAGGTTAAGAGAAAAGATATCAGAATAAAACTAAAAATAGGGCTAGCATAAGAGACTGACTCGTCACGGTGCCTCTTAAATAACCCAAGTCCTGCTGTATGTATCTTTCTGCTAATTAAAGCAATTTGAATTCTCTGAAAAGAACACATTTATTTTTACTAAGCCAATAATTACACTCTCTTGCACACAAAAAAGCCTTTCTCCTCAATCCCAGCCTGGAAAGCCAAGAAACAGATTCTTTTACAGCATATTTCTTCCAAGCAGTACAACATCAGGAAGAACTTCCTGCTTTGCCTTCCCATTCTCTGCTCTGCCCCTGCCCCTTCCATCCCCAGAGTGATGGAGCAGCTCACTTTGGACATGTCAAAGCAACGCCAGGCAAACCTTTCTCCACTTTTGTCTGAACACTGCTGACGCAGAGCTCGCAGATGGCAGCTCTTAAGACAAAGCTAATGATGGATGGCAAGTAAATGCCTTGAGGCGAACACAGAAAAAAAAATGAGAAAGAAAGTAAAAAAGGAAAAGAAAGAATAAAATTCCACTAATCTAACAAAAATACATAGAAAAAAACCCAGATATTTTTAGGGCCTTCCTAAGGACTCCATAGTTTAGCCCTTTCCTTTTGCTGGAAAGGACAAAGGAAAGAGGTTTTCCATTAAATCTGTGGCCCATTTTCCTTTTCATCTGTGGCCTGGCGTATTTCCCATCCCTCCTTATGAAAAGTTTGATCCCAGTCTCAAGCCAGTGACACCAACTGGTGCAGCTAGCCCCTGTGTTTTCCTGGTGTGAAGTGCAACCTCCTTTATTCCCATATCCTACCTCCTATGATTAACTAGCTGGTTTAGAGAATGGGTTAAGTTCAAGCAGGTTTTAATGTTGTCTCTATTACCTCCCAGAAAAATTTTAATAAAAACATCTTAAATATTTCATCAGCAGCTTCCCCCAAAAGCTCTCTTTCCCACTGATTCAGCTGGGTATAACATAACATGAAGCAATAAATCTATGTGTGGGTGTCACCAAAACCACTAATTCCCCTTTGTTAGAAGATGACCTTAAATTCATTAAACATGAACCTTCCAAAATAAAAAATACCTGTAAACAAAAAATGACATAGTTTTGTGATGCATTGGTATTTATTGTAAAGAAACTCAAACTGGTGCATACATTAACCCTCTTTGGTATGCAGAGCTCATGCAGCACGATCTAAGTCCCAGTGGAAGTTAAAAGAATAATTACCATTATTTCTCTAGTTGGATGACAAATTGGAATATTTTCTGTTTGAACTCTCAAAAGAACACCATGTTGTAGACCCGAAATGCTATTTGATATAAGTTTAGCTATTATCAATAACTAATTTCTTCAATTACAGAAATGTTACATCTTATATTGTGTCCAGAAGATACAAGATACAGGAGAGGATGTACATCCCTCATGTATGAAGAGTGACTTAAGTGTACTCACAGGAGACAGATAACACTCATCACATCTCATGTTAAACCTGGGTGACAGACACAGCAGAAGTGAACTGTTTCAACCAGAGCTAGTCTATGTCTCCCCCCTTATAGTCCAAAAACATCACCATTTTGATAAATAAAATACAGTTATTAGTAATTTTCTCATTTCCAACTTTTGTTCTTGGCTGGATGAACAAATGGATAGATAAAACATTATCACTATGGGCACAGAAGTCCTCTCAAATTGCAAAAAAAAAAAAAAAGAAAGGTCCGCTCAAGTGCCCAAAGCAGTAGGCAGGCTTCCTTTTAATGTTCAGGATGTTTGGCTAACGTCCTCTAAATGTTTTTAGAGAATGACTCGTGCCTTTCAGTTGGAGAACAGACCTTCCCCAGTGTCCACGGTGAAGGTGCAGTGCTCAATCATGTTCATTTTTTCCAGTTGCTTCTTCACTGGCTCACTTTTGACTGACGTTGGCAAGGTTGGTTTTTTTTTGTTGGAGCAGAAACAAAACATGAAGATGGATAAGGGTGGCCAAACACCTCCCTATTTCTTGGAATTTACAGAGTGGGAATAACATTTGGGCTCTGTTGACTCACAGTGAAACTCCCAACAGTGTTTCAGCTCAAGAAGTTAGGGCTGATGCTTTGTGACTTCAAGGGCTGAAGTTCAAACCCAGTCACCCCAGCAGGTGACACATTAAAACAGGAAGGCTTGTGCTTTAGCAGGGTTTCACTTCTTTGGTTTACAGTGGGCTTCTTGGGAACAGGCCCTTATTCACGTTGCACAGTACACCATTGCACACAAAACCCCCAAAGAAGTTGGCTACCCACCATGAGGAAGGTACTTGGAGCATTTGCTGCGAGGAGTAACCACTCAGATTTTCATTCTCTAGTTTACACATCAGGCTAACACCCCCCTAGAGAACATGTATTATTGAAACTCAATACCAGGCGGAGTGGTTATAGCTTGAAACTTATCATCCTAGCCTTGGGCGTCAGAGAAAAAGTTATTTGAGTTTTCCTGACTTAAAAATATACATTATGAGTTTTTTAATATATTTTTTAATTAACTCCTCTCCTCCTTTCTGCTTTCACACCTACACTAAATCATTCCAATTACAAGTTTTTTCAATATCAAGCCAAGAAGAGGTGATTATGAAGTATCAGAAATCATGCCTTCCTCTCAGAGTTCCAACGCTGCTTTTGATTTGTAGACCTGAAATAGTCTGTAGCAGAGGTTAAGCACCCCTTGGAAATGTCAAATGCCTTGTGGCCTGCGTGACCTTGTTATTACAGTGTTGTTCAACAGCAATATATGTTGATTTCAGTCTAGGCTGTTGTGATCCCATCTGCCTCATTCTTCTCCTCTCAGTCCTTCACTCCCAAGCGTATGTACCAGTCCCTCTCACGGGCCAACTTCAATATTTGCACAGTTGTGTCAGATTGTCCAGGCAGTTAGCCTGGATGGAAATCACTTATACTTTTCTGTTTATTTTCAGATCATCCCCCTGAACTACACAAGTTGCATTGTCACTACAAAAAGTCAGTAGTCTGTTCACTGCCCAGGTTTATATCAAATTAAGTTACGCTAGAACTGCACAGTCACCTTTTATGGACTCCAGGAATCTATAAACCATGGATTAAAAACATAGTCCTGAAGGCTATGTTGCTGTGATGGATATCACAGACCTATCCCTTCGTGTTAACCAAAGGATCTTTCAAAAATGATTGCTCAGACTGTCTAAGAAATCAATATATTGTCAGCCTCAGACTGCTGGGTATAGAAGAAGGGCAGTAAAACCAGTACAACTTACACATTAGTAGTGAAGACACCATAGATCAGATCTTGCTCAGGAAGGTAGAAGGTGCTTTGCAATTCATTGTAATAGAAAGGGATTTCTCCAGCACGGGAGCAGTTCAGTCTGGCCTTCATGAAGGTTGTCCATGTGTCCTCCAGCAAAAATCTCCCTCCAATATCATTTTTGCAAACCCTTGCCACACGAGAATACACTGTTTTCCCACAGTCATGTTCCACTGCATTCTCACGGAAGAAGAAATAGGTGAACAAACCAATGTCATAGGCAGCAATAAAGTTAGGCTCTGAAAAACAAACATTTGAAGAGATTTATACAGGTTAGAAATCAATCAATGCTCACTGACTTGCTCACTGCATTGCGCTGCCAGCTCCCTTTATGCAGGCTGTCAAGGCTGGGACCACAAGGAGTTAGCAGAGGACATAAAAAAAGTAGATAGGAATAATGATATATGGGGATATAACTCTAGTACCTTTTTTCAGATCTTGGAAAGATCCCATAGTTTCCCCACTTTATTGGCAAAGCTACTACTGATTTCAGAGAAAGTAGAGTTCAACACTTTGCATATGCACGACTACTCTCTGTACCTATACTCATTTTACAACATAAAGTCTTCCCATTGGGCTCCTTCACCTATTCACTTCTGAAGTGCACCTTATGATGTGTTAAATATGCTGCATGCATCTGCCCGATTCCCCAGGCTGCTGCACTGAAACATTCAACCTACTCTCCCAGTACAGTCACATCTGGCTTTTATCATGAAACCTTTCCAGTTTCTAGGCACAAAAGATTATCTTATGTCCATAAAACAAACCCATGCCACAGACTGGCAGCAGTGAAACAAGCTCTCCTTAATGCATTTTTTCCTAGAATTATTGTTATTATTTTCACAAGAATTGAAAATAACCTGGAACTGGTCTAGTAGGGAATATTTTAATTGGGTATTTAACAAGGCTTTAAAGTGTATAGTCTTTTATCCTAACAGTTTCTTTGGCAAAGGGAAAAGGTTGGCCAATGAATAATATTTGACCAAACAGAAAAAAAACCATGTTTGTTTTATAGAGCGCTTTTACAGTGTTCATTTCTGAGTAATGCTCAAAGGAAGAAGAAAAAAGGGAAGTACAGAATTCCTTTAATGCTGCAGACCAGGAGTGAAAGAACAGAGTTGTGGCTGAGGGAGAGGCAGGCGGCTGCTGCTGCACAGCAGGTTTGGGAGGCAGATGATGGTACAGAAGGAAAGGCACTGCAAAACATCTCTCATCAAACTTTCTCCTTCAAATAAATCATGAACCTTAAAGGGACTGTTGTGATCACCAATCTGACCTTCTGTCTAACATGAACGAGAGAATTTCACCCTGTAATTCCACCATCGGATCCTGTAACTAACAGGTGAATTAGACCACATCTTTTGAAGGAGATCTGATCTTACTGGACAATGTCACATGGCTTTACATCCACCACTTTCCTCAGTGACTTGTTCAAATGACTAAAGACTGACCCAGCTGCAACCTGTACTTCTTTTCCCATTTGACATTATCTGGTTTCAGCTTCCAATCACAGGTGCTTGTCATGACTTGTCTGCTAGATTAAAGAACTTTATCCTGTCCGAAATCTTCTCTTGATGTAAGTACTTCCATATCAAGAACAAAACACCTTTTATCTCCTTTTCAGAAAGATAAATAAATTGAGCTCCTTAAGTCTCTCACTGTGAGGCAGCCTTTCCAAGCATCAAATCACTGCAAGGCTCTTCTCTGAATCACCTTCAAGTTTTCTGTTTCTTGTTGAAAAGTGGCCAGAACAGGATGAAATTACTCCAATGTCACCAATGCTGCACCAGGTTATAAATCCAAGAGTCACATTAGCTTTTCCAGTCACATTCTAGAACCTCAGTTACTGTTTGTCTTTCTTAAACTTCCCTCTTACCATGTGGATTCCTTCTGAATCTTGCATTCATGTGCAGGCAAGAGGAACCTATTTCTATTGAGTGTATATGAGCTATGATGCTTCTTGGTCCTAATTCACAGTCTTGCCTGATGACATCCTTTTCCTAAATTTCCGGATCTCCATACTGGCTTCAGTATGCCTGCAGAAGTCTTAGTTCAGCCTCTTTAAGCTCCAGACAGTGCACAATCCCACTGCTCTTATCTTTAATTGAAAGGTCCTGAAATCTAATAGAAAGATTCTGACTATCTTGTCAAATTTACCTGGGTAAAAGGAGAGAGGGAGAATACTGGGATCTCCATCACTACGCTCTGCTTAGACAAGAAGTGCTTTGCCCCAGTCAGAACTGTGTGGACTCAGTGCAGGGATTACTGGTTGAAATTCTATAGCTTGCTTGATGCAGGGTATCACACTGGGGTAAGAGCTGCTTTTAATAACTATAAATCCACATCAGCATGAATTCACATGGAACATAATGTGCTGTGAAATTTCTCATTTTTGGACTGATCTTGCACTGAAACCAACCATGTTCAGCTGAGTCAGTGGAAGTAGAGAGTGCTTATCATTCTGCAGAACTGGGTCAACAATACGATGCTTTAAGTTGGTTTTGATCTTCAGATCTTCGAGTGGTTTTCTTGTTAAAATGATATATTTGGTCATCTCACAAGACAGAGACCCATATATATGTTAAGTAACCTGTAAGACCCACTTTCTGTATTCTAAATCAACTTCTCCGGAATACTTTCAGGCTCTTTTTAAATGTCTTCCAAGCTGCATTGATTATTGCACCGGAAGCCCTTTCCCATCATACCTCTGGATCTCAATATGAAAAGAGAGGGAAAGATTTACAAGCCTGTCAAGCTGACTTTAATACATCTTTTGCTCAGATGTGACCCACATGACTTTACCATTGAGCCATTTCGAGTTGTATTGTGCTGTCCTAAGTGGGGGAACATTTCCAAGGCTGCGGTAAATAGCAGGATCCCGTCCAGAAAAATCAATCACAGTTGCAGCATACAGTTCTCCTCGTGATGTAATCACAGCTGTCGAGTTATGCCGAGGGTCATATGGGCACCGAGCCACTCCATTAATTCTGTCAATGATTTTGCTGAGATTTCCTACCTGTATTTAAAAGAAAAGAGAACTTAAAGAGCATCTGGCTTTCTTACTGACATAGAGAATTCAGTTTGCCCATGAGTGCCTACAAGCAGAAACCTGATTTTAAAAAAACAGGTAGCTATGAGAATGTAATGTGAGTGATGACTATAAATTGATCTTTACATCCATCATTTGCCAATATAAGAAGTTGTGTCTGAGCCTCACTGATTCTGTTGCTTTGTATGAAGGGTAAATCCACTGCCAATAAAGCCCCAACGTGCTCGGTGTAATCAGGTGCTCCTGGTGCTAGCACAGGTTTCTAATCTTCCACAGACACCCCCTGAATACATACTGCCATTAAAAACCATAAAAATAAACATTGCCCTGGGCCTGCTCCCGCCTCTGTTGCAGCCAAAGGGAGTTTTGTCATTTATTTTAAAGAAACTTTTAAGTATTCAGCTCAGACAGGTAAGCTTGTCTATATTCCCCATTTTCAGCACCATACTCAAGGTTTACATGAGCAACACTTTGTCCAGATCCAACTTACCCATAAAACAAGCTTTTAGTTCCCCAACTGCAGATATACTCATTGCCCCAAAGCAACCCAAAGAAGAAAACCAAAATAATTTCAGGTCAGCTACATTTAGAACATATTCTCTGTAGCCATGATGCCCTGCCAAATGACTGGACTTCCCCAGCGCATGCATCCAGCCCTCTCCATCACTGTAAAAGAGGCAAAACAGACCTGTCGACTGGAACACACTGGTGAAAAGGCATTGGTACCACAGGTAAAAACCTTCTTGCCATAAACAATCAGCACTCGGACATAGTTCTGGCACTCTTCCTATAGGGACACAAGACAGAGACAAAGGATTTTTGAAAATTTTATTACATTATAAAAATACCTGTGCTGCAGCTAGAATACACCTTCCTCAGCTCTAACTTGGGCTGAGGTTTGTTGCATCAAGCAGTGCACAGCTGTAGGGAGCTAGTGGTCTAAGTGAGCAAGCCCGATTTGCTGGTTATTTCTCTAACCATAGCTCTGCATAGTCCCCGGATAGGATGTTATCCATCAGGTTGACTCTGAGTCTCATAACTACACAAATGACTCTTTCTGTGCTCTGCTTAGATTGGAAGAGAAATTCTCCCTCTTTCCATGATACTTCTGACCTATTTTCCCAGTAATGCTGCAGCTTTGAAAACATTACCCAGACACAGACTCCAGTGAAGGACAGCGGGTCTGTCTGCACTATAATTCAAACCAATGCCAGCAGGAAAACAGCAGGAACTTCTCTTTAATTGACCAGGCTGGTCAGAAGAATCTCATGCTTGAACAGGCTGTGATTTCCTGCCTCCCAGAGGATTGTGTGCTCAGGATTTTCCATGGCGGGAGTCTCTTTGTAAGGCCGGGCCAGTGAGAAATAACAAATTCTCTCTTCTCAGTTGCATGACCACTTGCTGGTACAAATAGGCAGCTCCCTCCACATGCCAGTCCCCAAAGGTGCAGGGTTCCTGCTGTCCCATGCTGGAGTAGGGGTGGCAGCACAAGGCTGCAGTTGGCATTTTTTCAGAAAATCACCTTCATGTTGTTAGAAAGAGCCATGGTCTCTTTTCCTCCTCACAGTCTCACATCCAGAGACCTGTGGAGTGCAGATCAGGCTAACTGAGCATCTCCTGGAGTTAAGCAGCAGGGGAGAAAGAGGCCACATAAGGCGGGAACTTTCTAACAGTACACACAGGGAAAGGGAGGTGTGAGACCAGCGTGCAACTCCCACAGGCAGAGCAAGAGGGTCGAGAGCCACCTGCCCCAAGGTTCATCCAAACAGCCTTGACAACAGATGAGCAGTGGGCCTGGCACAGCCTGCCTGCCCTGGCCTCTGGGGCCACCTCAGAGGAAAGGATATGAGGCTAATGATGGCACCCACTGGGCTCCAAGTGAAGAAAGTCTATTATGTTGTAGCATAAACAGAAAAGGAAACTTGTTAAAAAATAACAAACTCAGCTGGGTTATCCTGGCTGCTTTGCTTTCCTCTGTCCAATAGATCATCATTTGCTACTAAGCTGAGCCTACAGCTGCAGACACCACTTCTCCTTCTGTAAGGAGCATTCACTCTGCAAGCTTCCCTATCTCACAACGCTCCACACTGTTGATCATTTCCCTGAAGACTTCATTTGCAAGTTTCAGCAGTGTAAAAACATCCCCTGGAAAGGAAGGGCCTTGCTTAGCTGTATTACATTCTATCTTCTTTCATTTACTCTATGGAAATCAACTTGTTGAAGGATTCAGTGCAGACATCCACCAGCATTAGCCACAGACAAGCAACTGCATGAGCATGACACATGGTGCTTGCTTTCGAATGGAGAAGATCACAGGGACTGCACTCCAGAGCCAGCCCAGGAGCTCTCACCCAGCCCAGGCAGAAGCTACAGGGTGCCACAGGCTTGAGGCTCAGCAGGGGCATCGGGGGATCAGATACCAAAGGCTTGTCACCCAAAAACGAGAGCTTAGATTCATAATAGCTTGGTCGACTCGACACTTCCTATTTCAGAAGCAGATCAGTCATGGTGACTGTGCATCAGTCCATCAAATAGGACCTTGAGAAGCACCATCCCACCTGCTGTGTGTTGAGAATAGAGGTCTCATTGCTCCCTTTAATAAGACAAAGGGCTTGCCAGACTCTCTGCCCTCTGCTGTCATTGCTTCACGGTGCTGGGAGCCCTGCCATTTACTCCCTGCCCTAGAGATGTCTGTATCTCATGACTGCTTTAAGTAATTCCTCTTTCTGTAGACCACAGTTATTCAATCCCACATAATGTTAGGACCACTATATATTTAAATGCAAAGTAATAGAAATTCTTGAGTGAATGCTATTACAGAAAGCATTACGTCCTCTCCCAACAGAGTTTTGTTTTCAGAATATGACTGATTTGGCATCTAACCCAGAATTCAGCTCTGTACTCAAATCTCACACAAATAAGAGAGTACCCATATGCTCCCCCTCCACCTGCACCCTTCCCTTCTTTGTGCAGGGTCTAAACACAGCTTCTGACCTAAACCAGCTAAAACCATTTATGTTGCTGGACACCCTCCTGCCTAGCTACTACAATGTATTCCTAATTAAAGCCCTGTCTGTGGAAATCTAAAATCCTAATTTGGAGAATTCTCTTATTTGCACAGAACTGTATTACAGATTAACAAACTTCAATTTCTATAAAAATCTTCCCAGCTGAGAAGATAGCACACAAGAAGAATGTCTCTGGAAGATCATGTGCTGCAGTCTACTGGCAGTGATGTATCTATTGCACGCTTTTACTCTAGGCACGGTAGCCTGGCTTGGTGAGGATGCTGGATGCTGGTATAATCTTGTGTTATTTTAGCCTAATTATGCACGGCTTTATTTGCACCCATTCTGTCCAAAGCAGAAGTCATTTACTGAAATAGAGGAAGAAACCATACTGAGCAAATATATCTGCTGCTGTCTGAACCTGCTCCAGGATACTTCATCTGTGACTTCCAGCCCATTCCCAACTGCGGTTGCAAAGAGCAAAAGAGCACAGTCAGTATGGGTGAGGTGTCAGACTGGAAACATTGGACAGCTGATACTTTTCAGGGTACTGGATGCAACAAACCCACTAGCTGGTTTTCATTAGCTGTAAAAGGCAGAAAGGGGGGTGACTACTGGATGTTCTCTACTCTGCTTAAAAACGATGCTTCTAGGTGTGGGCCATGCCCAACTGTAGTTGTTCCTGGGAATTAACTGAACAGGCATTTTTCTCTGGACCTGTCTTACTGATGATCATAGCAGCACTCCATTCTTCTGGAGGAAGAGCAATGATAATATGCACATTTCATACACTGTTCTCAAAGCTATTTCTACACTTAAAGTAAAGTAAACAGATGTACATTATGTGCCCTGATCTCTCAACCAAAACAATGCAGGTGCTAAACTTGCTGTGGTGACATGCTGAGTTAGAGGAGCTCCTGAAGGGCAGCCACAGAGGTCTAACTACCAGACCACATCTCTCTAACCCGCCTGGCCCGAAGAGGAATATGGTGCTCATTTCGTGTTTCTTGTTGCTGTACCCATTGACAGTCATGTCAGTCTATGAAAGCCTCCAACAAAAGCAAAGAAGAAACCAAACCACTTAAAAGGTCCAATTTGCAGGATTTTTCTCAAGACACTGTCTGGGAGATTTACATTAGATCCTCTTTCTACCCCATTCTCCAAATAAATACCAAGGAACAGCCTTCTCTCTGTGTTCTTTAAACCAGCCTGGATTTGCTTTGAAAAGTCATTCAATACGCTTCTCTCTGCAACAATTCATAGCTGAGGCAACTAGTTAGTAAAATGATCTCACAAACCCCTATAGAAAATAGGAGCTATTTAATGCAGTTTCTTCCATATGGCTGGAAAACTCCAGGCATCCAGGAGGCAAAATTCAGACAGGCTTTAATATAACCAGAAATTTGGCAAGTTTGAACCCACCTCTGTCCAGACAAGATGATATTTGGATCCTGCTCTCACATTATGGAGTAGACAGTTAAAGCTGTGTATGATCAGTCTGCAAATCTCATCACCAGAAGATATTACTGGGATCAAGAGATTAAAGATTTAAATAAAGGGGAAGACTGCATATTTATATAGTTAATAAGAATAACTCAGTTATATTAGTTGGGATTATTATTAAATATATGGCAGAGTTGATAAAAACCTGTGGCTCACTGCCAGAGAATTAAGCGTATCTCTGATTTTCCTATGAATTGCATGTTACCCACTTTGAGGTTCTTGCTCCTTCCTCAAAATAACCTTCTTTGAGATAAGGCCTTAAATTTAGAAAGTATCACTTTTTTCCAGTCTAATGACCCTTGTTTTCCTAGAAAGGAAGAGTACATGACTTCTAATGCTCAACACTACAAGGCACAGGACCTCAGTCAGAACAAATATCCCTGAAGCCACTCCCTCCCACCCCCTCAGTTTAAGCCTATCCTCATTTATTTTATTTTTTGTAACATTTAGAGTAACTGTTCATTCACTGTTTGTGAATGCTCTATGTCCATGACTGTGGACAGGACCAGGTCTCTTTCTAGCTTACAGAGATGTCAGGTTGCTCTGAGAGCACATTTCAAACTCGAGAAGCAGGAGTGGTGCCCTGTTACTGCCTTCATTCATGTGGACAGATCAGCAAATGGAAGGGCTGACCTAGTGCAGCTTCTGTTTGAGGTAAAATTCAAAAAGATAATTTCAGAATTATGTGAATAATCCAGCTGTAGATGCTTCTTAGTTGTTTCTTATGTCGTCTCTTAACACCAGCATTCTAAAAGGTTATAAGCCCTTAATCTCATTGTACAGATGCAGTTTTCTTTGAAAGCATAGCCATATGTAGGTACTACTTAAAATTTTAGTTTGAATAAACCACTGTTGTCAGATATTTCCTTTATAATTATTTTTTTAGGCTAACCCTATTTCATCACATACTGATATATTTTAATCATAGATTAAAACCACAGTTATACACTGTATGAGACAAATAGCTGTTGAAGATGGTCTGCCATCCTCAGAGAAACACAAACTCCTAGAGTAAAACCTGGAGTTCAGAGAATCACCCAACAGAACTCCAAGTTACCCCTTCAATGACACTTCAGAGTGCAGTAAACATTTAATTTATCTATTGCAGTTTATCCCAATTTGTTAAAAAATAATCAAGACCTAACTTGCTCTCGAGCGCTGCTGTTAACACACTTTCAGATATCTACATTTATTTCCTCGGACAAGCAATTCTGCTACTCAGTTTAAGCCAAGGCCCCAACCAAACTGTCTTTCTCCTCTGAGTGCAATAGATAGTAAAGAGAATTGCTAATGATTTTTCCAGCCAAGTTTTCTTTAATGGACTTTAATCAAACTTAGGGGCTGATTCTATATTGATAGCTTAGCAGAAGTAATCGGAATGTTGGTTCAGGTCTCTAGGAGCAGTTACAAAGGGGGGAAAAATAGCTGATAGCCTCTCAGTTATTTCTATTTGCCTGGGGATTTATATGGTGCCTGTCCTACTTGGATACCTATTATTTTTAAGTGGTGCAGAGTTTCCCAGTTTCACCAGATAAGCAGAGAGCACATCCTCTGTGTGACACAGAGCCACCTGAAGGCCTGAAACAGCTGATTCCTCCATTAGCTCAGCAATTTCTGCACCAATCCCACTTAGCTAGACTGAAGCCTTGGGCTAGGATTTTCCTGTAACCTTGTATGAATCATAGGACCCCAGAGCATCAGGGCATCATACAAAAAAATAAGGAAGCTATATTGGCAATACAGTGGGACAAGTGCTAGCTGGATGCCTATCAGACATTTCTCTCATTTCTTTCTTGCTCCAGAAGTGTTATTAGTGCATCATCTTCCTCCCGGCTACACAAAGCTCTTCAGGGAGCACTTAAGAGATGCCATTTTTCACTGTCATTTTCACAAATGGTTTCTTTTCACATTTTAAAATGATGTTGTGCTGCTTTTGGAAAGTTTTCAAATAATTCGGTGCTTAGACAAAAGAAATACCAAAGTTCTCATGTTTAAAAAGCCACAACTTTCCAATGTCAGGCAAAATTCCTTAGATGTGGTGGATGTGGACTGTTATGCAGAGACAAACCAATTACAAGCTAGGAGCTGAGCGATTCCTAATGCAATTAAATATACCTCTTCCCCTTCTGCTCTATCCATCACTAATTTTAACTACAACCTCTGGATGAGTTCATTTGGAAGACACAAAATAAAGGCAGCATAACACTGACTTTGTTCTCTGCACTGTCTCTCAGTAATGTGAATGTTTTCCAGGGGATAATTTGAAGGTGCTGATCATGATACATTTTATTAATGCTGCAAAAATAAGAATGATTACTTGTGGAAGCCAGCATGGATCTCCAGGGACATGGTAAGTAAAGCATGTACACTTCTTTGAGGAAACCACAAGTTTTAGTTGATAAAAATAACATAAACGAAAGAGCCCTTTCCAAGGTGTTTGTTTTAATAATGCACAATATACTGCAGAGAGTTAATTTTAAAATCAGTCTCAAGAACTTATACATTATGGGATTAAAATCTGATAAATTACTGGGATGAAAACAGTCCTCAAAGTGAAATCACTCATAAACTTGCTGTTCTAGTAGAGCCCCAGCTGGGGTGGTACCAGCCCAGAATCAACATTTTTCTTAAATAACATTTGTGGATAACCCAAAAATTACAAACATAGTAATTACCAGTGAAGCCAATGCCTCTCTCTATATTTAGCGATATATGCCAGGATGGTTGGTGAGCTGGATCCAACAAACAAAATACATTTTTGTAAGATATTATGCATTAAAGAAAAAGGAAAAGGGCTTTATGTATAAGCATGGAGATTACATCCTAGGAGTAGTAACTGTGAAAAGGATTTAGTGGTCACAGTGGCCAGGCACTCTGCATGGTCTCCTATGGCAGAAGAGCTAACAAAACTGCCATGTATATGAACAAAGGAAGGTGGGAGGCTGTTTTAATCACACTCAGGCATTAGAGAGATTGACAAGAGAATACAGGTGAAAAAATGGAGAAAAAAAACCAGACCAAAAATATTCAAGGGCAGTAGAAAAATGACTTAGAGAAAGAGGCTTGTAGAACTCATATTTTTATTTTTTAAAGGGCCTAAGTACTGAATTGACAAGAGAGTATAAGTGCCTCTGTCAAAAATAAATATTGGTAACTAAAGGGTTCTTTAATCTAGCAGAGAAGGGCAAAATGAGACCCAGCCACTCAAAACTGAAGCCAGATACAAAGAGAAAATGAAGTACATATTGTTTAACGGGGAAGGTGATCTGTCATTAGAACAAGCCAGCAAAGCACAGTCAGCCCATTTGCTTCACATCTCCAGTGCAAAACTTTCTGCTTTCTTCAAAAAGCTGCAGCAGCCAAAGACAAGTTACTGAGCTCAGTTTAGGAATAAGCAGTTGAAGTTTGTGGCCAGAGCTATACAAGGTGCCAGAAGAAATGGTACCTTCCAACCTTAAATCTGGGACCCAGATTTTAAATCTGCCTTTTCTCTGGACAACAGGTACTCAAATGTGGAGTATCCATCATGTCATAATAATTACACTTTTGTGATATGAATGTTGTGGGCTTTATTTTTGCACTTCTTATTTTTCTTATGGTACAGCTCTAAGCATTTTAGGAAGAGATCTTCTAAGCAGCAGGAAGAATCTGATTTAGATACTCAACAGGCACAAGAATGAAGGGGGAAAAAAGGCATTTTAATACACTTGGTGGTTTTGAAAGCCTCACCCTAAAATACATACATTATTAAATGGGCAAGGAAAATGGACCAGTGATATAACTTCTGCAAACTACACTGTGAATTAATGTAAGAGCCAAAGGCCCTCCTTATTTCTACCTTCTATCACCACATATGTAAGTGCCTGACAGTCCATAACGTATTTATCATCAAATCAATCTGTGCTAGGCAGAAAGCTGCCATCAGTCAAGTTTTGACAAAGCAGTGCTGAGGCAGAGCTCTGCATCTTGTACCACCACTGCACAGCAGAATCAGAAATGTTCACATTTCTGCTGCATTTACCCAGACAAGGGCAGAGATGCTGGGTCAGAGCTGGACTTCTTAGCTGGAGTAGAGCACTTCACCAGCTGCCTAGACTAAACTCAGTATTTTTGAGCTACTGCTGAGTCATTTCTCTGCAGTGAAACAAACAATGGAAGTGTAGAGTTGCCCCAAGAGAGACTCAGCTGTGGACACACAGGTTAGAGTAGATACAGACCTGAGAGATCTGTGTTTGCTTAGCTGCTGCAGAATCCTTCCACCTTTGTAGCTTCCTGCCTTCTTGTCAGACTCTTAGTCAACAACTCTGTTTGCCATTAATTGTATACCAAGAAGTGTCTAACAGTCTGCTTAATTATTGTTCCTCAGAACTTCACTCATAGTCACTGCACCCCGCAAACAATTTCAAGCTCTGTATCAAAATCAGCATAAACTCAGCTGTTCAGAGCATCATCCTTCTGACATTTTTTGTAAACCCTTTGCAGTGTAAGGAGGCAGCAGTGAAGATACTCAGACCATTGCTTTCTTTTGGCAAGACAGTAACAAAGACAAAGGTTGTGCTTATCCTGCCTTATGCTTTGTCCAGCTCCTTTGGTTTGGACTGAGAGCTCTTTGCAGTGCATTAAGGACAATAGGACACCCTCGCAGGTTGTCACCCTTGAGACTTGAAGATTTTTGAAGAGAACGAACATCACATTTGAAAAATCAAAATATTTCCTGCTTTTAGATAGATGCCTTTGTTTTAGCTTCTCAGAAGAGGGGCAGAAAGGCCCTGTGGTTGAATCAGAAATGCCTGCAAACTCCAAACTTCTGGGACAGAATGTGTTTTTTCAAGCAATTCTTACTTCAAATTGCAGTTCAGCAGACTGCACCTGCCTCCAAAGCAGCTCTGTGATATTCCACCTGAACAGACTGCAGTGTGTAAGCAGATTCAGTTCTCAGGTGAACTGTATAATGATAAACTCTTAACTGCAAACATGCATTGAATCCCACGCGGCCGAATGCCAGCGGCTCACCACTAGGCACCCAGACTAAGCCTGGCCTCAGACCCCACTGCAAGATGCTACCCCTAGCTAGCCACCACTCTGCTGCTTGATGTATCACAAATTGTGTCCTCTCCAGCAGTGAAATCACCTTTACATTTCCTGCAGAGCAAGTGTAATAACTTGGACAGGGGGCCTTTGAAATGGCTCGCTCGGTGGTGCTTATACACATGCGGTGGTAGAGCTAACTGCTGCAAATTTACAGGTTCAAGCTGGTGTCAGATGCTCCCTGTGTGGATTTCACATGTTGCAAATATATTTACCCATAACATCATTATACCATTGAAAAATTTACCTCTGTTTTCCCTTTACTTTGACAGGACCTCCTGGTGTCTTCATCTGAACCCCACGCTGTTGCCTGAAAAACCAAAATGCGCAAGTCACGTAAGAATGCCACCAGCCACCGTGTCTGGAGACTCCCCAAACAAGAGCAAGCATCTCCAGCCAATTTACACAGCCCAATTTAAAAGCAGCATTGTGACAGTAAACATGTATCTCGCTCCCACTGTGCTCACAGTGCACACAAATGATAAATAGATGAGAAGTCCAGAGGCAGAAGAAACTGGAATGTTCACAGAGGACAGACTTTAATTTACATGTAAATACAACTTCTGATCACCATTCAGCTGGAAGGTCCAAGACATAAACCCCACACACCAAGTCATCACCTTCTTTTCAAGGAAGACAGTGCTGTATAAAACTCACCAGCTTTCATCGCCAAAACGAAAACATTCCCTACAGCAAAGTCCAGCAGTTCTGCACAAATCTGTTGGTCTTCTTAAATTTACCCCCAAGATTATCGCCTTTTAAGTAACCCTGCAGTGAAGCAATCTGGATAAAACCACTGGGAGCTGGGGAAGCGGGGAGAAAGGTTGATGGTGATTTGTGGTGCCAGAAAAGTGGGGTCAGGTCCTGAGATGGAGTAAAACACATCAGTGCTGAGGGCACTGTTGACTGGGGTCTGAGAACGTGTGGGGTCCCCAGTTGGCTCTGATTGACTGCTTCAGAACAAGAAAAGTCAAGACCAGAAAAGCTGCATTAGAGAGAACTTTTAGATTTAAAATATTCAGCAACATACCCAACCATTCAGTACCCTCCCCAATTTTCCTCCCTTCAGCATTTTTTAAAAATAGTCCTAACAAATTCAAGCAGGTATAGTTAGCTGGAGGTGAAAATACAAATAAACATCCACACTATACATAATACATCATTCTGAGTACAAGAAAAATAGCTCCGTTACATAAGGAAAGGCCAGGCTCACAAAGTTCAGATACAGCTCCAAAGCTCCCCTAACAGAGCCAGGTTTTCTTTATTTTCCTCAGTCCATTACCAACAAAGGAAATGGCTTCAAAGTTTGGCCTGGATCTGAACTCTTCTTGAACCTTCTCACTGCAGCCAATATATTTTTTTAAAACCTAGGCTTTCATAGAAATTGTCCCCTCGACACATGATAAATCCAGCTTTTTTTCTGGAGAGAGTTGGGAAACCACTGAGAAGAGAGGATGAATTTTCCTACTCCCAGCTCAGGTCCATTCAGAACTACAAGAAATGCCATCACCCAGGAAATGCATTCATATACAACATTTGGGGAAGGGATATTTCTACCTCTTTAAAAAAAAAGAAAAAAGGCATCTCTCCATTAGCTGAGCATTCTGTTCAATTTGGCTTGAAGTAAGACTTTATGAGCACAGTCAAAGATCTGGTCGGAGAAAGGAAGAGCACAGATCTTTCCCTGGGAGTCACTAGGGAAATACCTTCCATGTACTGCAACCCAATCCAGGCTGAAGGCCAAAAGCTTGTGCTTCAGATGTGTTTTTGTGAGACCTGGGATAAGTCCTTGCTGGAAAGGATCATTAAGCTGTATCCTGAGAGGGTATATGTCACTGGATGAGAGAGCTCACATAGTAAGCCATCACAGGAGAGCAAGGAATTTTGAATAGTGACTCCTAGGAGCCCTTGACATCTGCAACACAACTGCACAGCAGCATTTTGATCCCCAGTCCCAGCTCCAGCCCACATTCACCTAACCACAATATCTTTGCACCTTGGATCATATTTCTGACAATCTTAATATAAAAAAAATTAAAAGAAAAAAAGAAAAAAAATTCAGAAAAGAGGTCACATATTAGGTAGCCCTTCTTCCCATTTAAAAAAACAGAGACAGAGCTCCATTATAGAGCCCAGTTTACCCTAACAGTGCTTGACAGGACAAAATGGAAACAAAAATTGTTGGTTACTTCAGCAATCGATTCTTCTCCGCAAATACTCTGGGTCTTCTGGGGTTACAGCAATGCAACAGAGAAGAATTTGGCCTCCCAGAGGACACCCAGCTCTTCCTGCCAGACACCTGCACCACAGAACTTCAAGGCATGTTGAAAACACAGCCCACGTCAGAGCACTGCTCTCCTCCAGCTACTTTCTGATGTGCCTAAATGTTTTCTTTTATTAGGCACATTGCCCTTCAGCTTTCTGAAGCACTACCTTGATGAGTCTAGTGATAACAGAAGATCTTGGTGATGGCCCAAATTATAGGAACATGTTGTTTGTGACTGCATCATTAGTCAGGGTGCACTTCATTAGAGCTAAGAGGATAATTAAGCAATATGGCAATCTAGAGCATGTTTTACAAGTCCCACACATGTCTTTGGCAGGACAGGGAGGAGTTAGTTTGTGGGCTAAGTAACTCCAATGACCTCTAGTGACTCAAAGAAAATATTCATGACCCTGCAAAGCAGAACATCTTAACAATAATAAAAGTATAACTGCAAAGTGAAGCAGCTAATGTGCATTTAAATATTTGTACTGCAAGGTCCACTGACCTACAGCCTAGACAAGTCCTTGTGCTGGGATCCCAGAGGCCTGCACACATCTGTGGTCAGGGCCTTTGGGTTGGACCTGGGCAGGCTCAGACCTCTGATCTTGAGGCTCTCACATGAGCTTTCCAGCATTGTTTGGTTTCTTTGCTTGACTGATCAGCTGTCTTTTCGGATCAAAATGTCCCACCCTCATCATCCCTGTTGCTTTGGGCTCCTCTGTGCAAACTCCCTGTGTATGCTGGTGCTCCATGTGCTCTCACTGGCATGTCCAACCCAAGCCCCTCCTCCACAGATGAACATATGTTCTTCCTCTACCTTAGATTCATTCTGCCCCAGTATCAAACTACATCCTGGCCATTTGACAGAGAAACTTTCAGAAAGATCTCTCTTCTGGAGTGCATCTGTATGTACCCATATAGTTCTCTGTGAGGCAGAGACCTACTTAACACTTGCATAACACCACAGCACTGTAGGAGATGCTTTGTACTTTCACCTCCTTACCTGATCATAATGCTTCTCAAATGACAGTTTCTTGAACAATGACTTAGGTGCCTCCCCTCCCTTTCCTCATCTCCCTCAATAAACCAGATTAATATTTTTTTTCCCCCCCCACTACTGAAACTGCCTCTGCACACTTGGATGAGATACAAATTGTATCCACCAGATGTTTTTGGTCACTCTGTTGGGTCATCATCCTGAATTTATGATTAATTTTCTCAGTTGTCTAAGGCACTTAAGTTTCCCAGCCCCAGAAAACACATCTGGGATTATTTTTATTCCTCCTGCGACACCAGTCAGTCAAAAGCAGTAGACATCTCTGGACCCACATGCAATAAGACAACTTCAATGGCACAGGTCATGGAAACAGAGCCTGGATGATGTGACAAACCTGGAGCAAGGCTACCTACACATACAGGACAATATGTGCTTTCTCCAAGCCCTGCTTGCCATGTGCTTAAGCAACCAAGCTGAGACATTTTTAGGTCAGGGTGTCAGCAATTCCTCCCCTTATGTCCTTAACAAGAGGTAAAAAAAAATGGAGGTGGGCTGGTGTTTGTGTATTATTTCTGCATTTTTAGGAAGTCGCATGGAGGAGACAATCACAGAGAAGCAGTCATGTCTACAACTACATGTACCTGCTGCAATATTGCTCAACTAGAAATTAACAGAAATGGGCCACAACAGCTAAGCTCAGTACATATCCAAATATTCAAATCTCGCACCCAGACACAGAAAGAATGAGTTAATGTCTCTCCCAATAAATTATGAGCATCATGGTTTCCTCCCAGTTCAGACTGCAGATCAACAGTGCTCTAGAAATTCAATCTCATCATGTGCTGTCAAATCAGTTATACAGCACACACTGCTGAGAGAAGCTTTCTGGATACATTTATTTAATTACCAGCACATCCCAGTGTTTTTATCCAAAGTACCTGCCTGTCACTATCGAGTCCTGTTATCAATAGTTATATGCATTCTCAACTGCTGATGTGGAGATCTCTTTAGACTTCTATAGACCAGCTTTTACATTCAGGCCAGGAATTTATAATTACTTCAAACACCACATAGGAATTTAATAGATTAAGCATACACTAATCCCTTCACTGTACTTGCACAACAGAGGTTGCAAGTTTTTGTGCAAAACCAGAACACTGCTTTAAAACTGGAAAGTTAAGACTGGAAGAGAATATGTTACATGCATATTTATCAGGTAAATTAAACCTGTTGTTAATTTCTAAGGTCTTTTATTACAAACCTATCCATCTGTTACCAATCTCACTTCCATTAAATAAGTGCTCCATGAAAACCACTGGAAGCCTTGTGTACCTGCAGACAGACCCATAATCATGTTGTCTCCTATTAGGAGAAAAAAGTGTAATACCAGAATGTACAACATGTATGTTTAAAAGGAGACAAAAACCCCCTGAAATACAAGCTTGTACTTGAGTACTGAAAAAAAACCAAAACCCTAACCCACCAAAAATCGGACTGATTCTGTGAGATGCCAGCATTTTCTAGAAGGTACTGTGTTCCTCAGGCTTCTGCTGTTGTCAGCAGAAGCAGAAGCAAAAGCAGCACCTTGTGTCCCAGGCCCAGGTCTGCAGCAATTGCTGACAGCAGGAGCTTCCATTTCCATCAACCCTCCCCAGTGCCCATAGGAGGCTTCTCAATCTGCCCACAGAATATGATTTTGGTTCTCCACTTGTGCTGTGCTGGGCACCCTGATCAGAGTCTGCCAGTCACATCACCCTTTGCTGAGTTATGCATGAGGAAGGAGGGCAGGAGGTGCTGTGATATGACAGCTATTGTGCACTAGAGACCTGAACCGGCAGAGTCATTTCCTTCCCTGTGTATTTATTTACATCTTCTTTTACAGTAACTGTACAAGGCACTAGTATGTTGAGAGAAATATAGCTCTGGAAAAAAAAAAACACTTGCTTTGAAGGCTTCCTCATACGGGCCAAAATCTCAGCATTTCTTGTTTACATTTACAAAATTTTTTTAGATCAGCTCGTTTGTAAGGAAACTTTTCTCCAAGTTTAGGGAGAGAGAAACATGGAGGGACTATGTTTCTGCACTGCTTTTAAAATCTGTTGACTTTAATGGAAATAAAGTACATATGTACATACCCTACTGGACCAGTTTAGCTTAACCACATGCTTAAGGAGGCATTGGGGTGCAGACCAAGTCCTTCACACAATGGATGCTCAGAGGCTGCTTCATTCCCCTACAAAATGTCAGCCTCAATCTTTTCATCCTTACTGATGAACAGATTTCAGACCTCTAAAATACCACCCATAGATTCTTGCTGATAATGACAATCAATTTCACAAGACTGTATACTCTGCAGTGTCTACATAATACAGCACCAATGTAGACCTACTCTTCTCTGGACAAACTCTACAGCATTAAAAGAAATTGATAAGTTCCAGGTCTTACAGCACTTGGAAGAAAAGATCTTTCAAAGAAGTTCTACAGGCTGGATCCAGAAAACCCATGAAAAGGTTCTTCATTTTCTATGATGTTTACTGTGAAAACATTTCTACAACACTTTACCCTCTTTACTTTACTTTCTCCCCTATTTAGTCCTCCAGGACTTCTCCATAAAGACTTGTTGCTTTATTCTAAGAGTGGAAAGTTAAATTCCCTTTTTGAAGCATTGACTTTTGTCTCTCGAGGACAAGGCATATTTACAGTGCTCCATAAATAACTTATTGAAAATCTAACTTCTTAATAATAAAGCACAGTAGCTTAATACACCAGAGGCCATTTCTGAAGTTCCAACACTGGTAATTTATTAAAACTGTGATAAGCATGTCTGATAAAAAGATAACTACTACCAAAAGAACAAAATGCGAAGCTTCAGTAATTAGTTCTGCTTCATACTGCAGTATACAAATTGCAAATCACTGCTGCATGCAGTGACAGGTATGAGGAATGATCACAGAATTCAGTCAATTCGTTGTGGGGAGAGGAGGGGGCTTGGATGAAGGGAATTGCATTGTGTGTTACCAAATTATTAATTGATTTCCCTTAAGTGATTTCAGATCCTTCAAAATGTGGTAAAACTCAAGCTGTTCGCTCCATTTAAACTAAGCACCCCCAGTGCCTATCAACAGACTGCCCCAGTCACATGGCTCTTCTGGAGTTGCTGGACAGTAACTCAGATGGGGAAGACCTCAAATTAACACTTAGAAGATGGAGGTTGGCAAACAAACAAACAAACAAACAAACAAATCCACCAGTGAGTTTCAGGTCCCATAACCCTAATCTCTGAACCAGACCTTCTCTCTATAACCAAAAGTCAACAGTTTACTCTACAGGGACTGCTTTTGGCCTGGCATTTATTGGCTGCTGAACACAACTGTTCACTCTGTTCAAGTCAGAGCAGAAGTGGATGCTACGTACTGGTATATTAAGGATGGAATAATTCATCAGAAAGAAGGACTTTCTCATTTTAAGAATGGGTATTTAACTCAGTTCCAAATAATATTATATTTGAATATTCATGTTTCTCTATCTCATGGACTGCTATCACATCCTTACAAAGAGAAATGTAAGAGTCTGAGGCACCTTCCTCTGCCCTGGATCACCTATTGCACCAAAAAATACAGAATGGTGCACATAGCACACAATAGACAGTGAGAAGAGTTTCCAGGAGGACTGACCATGTTATCTTCATTGGTTTCATTCTGAAGACTCACTGACGTAGACTTGAGTCTGTCCTCCCACCTTATGTTTTCAGACTGTAGGGACACCCAAACAGAGCATCAATTTAACACCCAGCAGAATAGGGCCTCAGCTTCCAGGTATGAGAGCTCTACCTTTTTGATCAAGTTATCCCAGTCCAAATGAGGTACTGTACATCAGCTGAGTCATGGTAACCCACCCTGTTCATGGTCCTCCCTTATCTCAGATGCGAGGTAAAATGTTTCAGTTTTCCTCCTGTGCAGAGAGCACATCCCAGTACCCAGCACTGCAGCAAGCGCATAAGCTTCTCAACCATGGTTGGCTGTCTGCGCCTACAAACACAATCTGTTCTCCACTGCAAATGTTAGTTTTTCAGGAAGAGTTTTTAGCTGCTGTGAGCTCTTCTTTGATGGTCATTGCTGCTGATTTTCTCTCTTTCACAGCTTCAAAATCCCTTGTTATTTACTTGTATTATAGAAGCACGTAGAGGAGTGAACTGCGATTGTGACCCCATATTTCTAGGCAATATACAAACATGCTGTGGGAGACAATTTCTGTCTGAGAGCACTTACAAGCTAAACAGAAAGCACAGGCACATGGGAGGAATGGAAAACCAGAAGCACAGAGGGGTCAACCGACTAGGAAAAGCCACCGAGCATGTCAGAGGCAGAGATGAGCACTGACCTTTGCTCTCATGAGGACTAAAAACTTTCCTGTCTAGCACAAATGAGTTCTTAGACAGCATTTTTTCGTTAGTGTCACAAAATACATCCACTGAGTTGGTGGTGCGTGAGGGAGAGGGTTTGGAGATTAGAACAATGGGCAAGACACTGTACATCCTGTCCTCTCTTTTCTGACATCTTGGGGCACGGCCACAGACTTGTGTACAAAAAGAAATTTGAATTTGGGTGCCTTCAACTTCCATTCGTCCTGCAGGAGATTTATTAAACAACATAAGGTCTGTGAATCTGACACTCCCCTCTCTCTGCAGTGTCAGGTAGGAATTTCCAACTCCAGACATGCATTCCCATATCTGAAAGGAGCATTGTATGAGGCTTAACAGATCACAGTTTCTACAGTGTACCCAAATGGAACCACTGTACAAGGTTTTATTATTAAAGACGATTGTCTAAAGCTTTAGTCAAGAACATTTGATACCAAGTAGTAAAACCAAAATGGTGCTTTTTAAGACAAACAACAGCCACATCCGGGTTACAGCTTTTTCCAGCTCTTTGGGAATTTCAGTGTACAAAGAACATATTAAAATGGAGCAGCCAGCTCAGCCTTGAGGAGGTGCTGTCAAGATTCCTATTTGAAGCAGATTGACTTGCCATTCCTTTAAGTACACATCCAGTAACCCTGGCGTAAAACATTTGTAACTTGATGCTGAATTCCATACAGAGAAGAATTTGAGCTTTTTTACATAATGGAACTTTTTCATCCAGATTTTCAGTTTTCATAGCACCTATGAACCTCCAGCATAGCCCAGGACTCCCTGTGCAAGCCTGTGTACGTACAGCCTTGCCAAAATGCATTATAAGTAAAGTGCAATAATATATGATGCATGAGGCAGCAGTGGACAGCAGAGCATAGAGACACAATGGAGCACAACCACATAGAAAGGAAAGGACATGGCACAGCAGCCACATAACTCATTGTGAGGTTTGCATAACCAGAAGAGTTTTAGTATACCAGGGACAGGATTCTGCTGAGACACAAAGAGGACACATGGGAGAAGACAAGAGGATAAGGCGCATTAACCTCAGGAAAGAGAGATGCTGGGCTGATTCAAAGTGGGGTAAACCTCTTACTGAAAGTGACAAGCAGGTTTGTGAAAGACCCTTAAAATTAATACAAGTAATGCCACAAGGATATATCCAAAGAAAGGGGAATCAGTGTAAGGGTACAAAGATACTGGAAAGATGCAAACATGCAGTGCTGTCCATAATGATAAAGCAAGGAGGAGTACACATTCTGCTGTGACTCTATGCCAAGCTTTGACAGTTACATATTTACACAGCAATGTTACTGAACATGCCAACATGATACTTCGGAAGAAAGACACAGCTCTGAAGAAGAGAGATAAAGATGGCACTGTATTTCTGTTTCTACTATCTAGTGTTTGTATTTTTGTCATACTATGAAAAGAAAAAAGTCTGTGATGATTTCATTTTGCTAATGATCTACTTCATTTTGCTTGAAAGTTCTTAGGACTGCAATGATTTATTTGCATGTTCTATATGGGAATGCTAATCTTTTTTTTTTGAAAACAACTTAATTAATTGGATATTTCTATTGCTTTTAAAGCATGGATGGGGCCAAATATAAATTGATAATCTTAGTAAACTGGGATATTTGGCACGCTAGTGAAAAAAGACCTTAAAACTCTCACCTATGGCCAATTTAGAATTAATGACAACATCCAGAACTGGAGAACAACACAGGAGATGTTGGGGAAGGATGACTTATATGTTTCCTATTACTGAAGAACAAAAGCATACAAAAACTGAGATGAGACTTTTAGCACACTGGGTAATTAACAGCCACAGCAGAATTTGGTTTCTTGCCATGTCACATTCAGTTTATAGCTTATGACAACAAATATTTACAAAATGCACTGGAGATTACAGAGACATAAGATTATATGTTAAATCAATAAAATAACTAAATAAAGAGGTTAAAAATACACTGAGGGGGAAATGATGACAGAAAAATTTCACTGCGGTCAAAAACAGGTCAGGAATGTAAGTACCACTGATGCGCACGCAGGTGCAGTTGTCACTGGCCAGGTGGGCACCACATAGCACTATTTCTCACACCACCAGCACTGTTTATTCTGTAAAGAATAGGTTTTGTTGTGGGGTTCCTTTTCTTCAGTTGCTACAAACAAGGTACAACAAGCTATTTCTAAAAAGTGAGCCAACGAATGGAGTCACAGCAATGGTTTCCCTTGATATAGTGGAGGCAATTCTTCCTTCAAGGCTCCTTTACCACCAAAAGATGTCCATCTCTATGCCTTTATGTTCTTTGGCAGAGTCGCCATTCAGAACTAAATCCCTCCTTCCTCTTTGTGGCCTCCACTGATGGATGTGACAAGACTTCTAAGCAGCCTCCTCTTACTGTTTTGCACAATGATTTCTGGAGTAGGAGGTTCAAAACCCCTTCCAATGGACCAGCCCATATTCAGTACAAAATCAATTTACCATGGCTATAGTCTCCTTTGTATTTCTGCATCAAGCAAGGCAATTTTGTTCTCCTCCATTTTTCTGCTCTGGGTTTCCTCGCCATTGTGCCTCTTTGAAGCTCACTGCTATGGAGAGATGTTAAGGGATCTCCACCACACATTTTTGCATTCCCTCCCCCTCTGCTTCTGGAGAAATCCTACAGTCAACTCAGTGCATTTCTGTGCACCCACATTAAGGGTTCAGCTATGAAAAGCAATCTTTCCATATATGCTTCAAACTGAAAACGTAATCAGTGAAGCACACATGAAACCTCTGTGTATTATCAGCTTTCTAAAGTGGGGAAGTCTTGCATTCTTTATTCCTCTCCAGGTTACATCATTGAATATACATGTTCAGCGTTTATTTGTTTGCTTTGAGAAGGATCTAAAATAAGTTTGAGGAACTGTCCAATTTGGATCTGATTCTCCCAACAATTAGGCTGAGATTCAGGAATCAAAATCAGCACATCCTGCAGTATTAGAGAGACTAATAGAGAACTAAGATGACATTTTCACTGTTCTGCGCCTTCTGTTTTTCTTTAGGGAAATCACATCTATTGCATTGGGGGTGCTAATGCTCTTTCAGATGACAAACACTGCAATATATTCTCATTAAAATTGTGTAAGAGGTTGAACATGGTTTGAATCCTGTTTTGGCTTGAAAAAAAAAGGGGGAAGTGTACAATTAAACAAATAAATGTACATGTGATTTAATTTATCCTATCAACATTCTTTTCTGGTTGTGCACTTAAGCTTGGTGTAGTACAACCAAAAGGAAAAAAAAAGGCACTGGAAATCTTTAATTAAGTGAAAGCTGCATTATTGAGACCAAACGAAAGCTTTGAGATTACTTTAATGAGCCAAGGCCAGTTTTGTGCAAGCCAGAGAGATTGGGAAAGTTTTGCAAGACAGGCTGAAAACAGAGATCCTGCCTGAGCCTGCTTGTACCATGGGAACTTAAGTGAAACCAGACTCTCCCTCTTGCTCTTCCCCAATATAAAATAATAGCTTTTGAGCTTCAATAATATGAGCAAAAAATTCTAAACCCTCAGCTAAAAAGGAGTCTTTGTACTTTCCCTATTCAGTTCAGTAGATTTATGTCTGAATTTCCATTTGTTTAGCACACCTAGGAAAAAAGATCCAGATCCTGTTCCTACTATGATTTTGACATGTACTGCAGAAGCACATGAGGCACATGGACTAGTGAGCTGCATTCTGATAGGCACTTCTGCTTAAAATTAAATGGCAATTCTGCCCCAGTGAGCCCAAATCCTCAGGTTGAGGTGAAACACAACGTGTGGCTGTAAAAAACAGGCAGAAGAACAGGAGGGAGCAATGAGATGACTGATACTTGCAGTCAGGGAGTACACATGGTGCACAGGCAAGCATGGTGTAAGCTTCCCAGGAAGGTTTTTGGCAATACACACAGATTTTGACCTTTAGACTCTCTGGTTTCTATGGGGTTTGGTGTTCAGCAGCATAAAGTATCAGAAAATGCCATTTTTGATAAATCACTAATAACCAAGAATGGGTAGGACCATTCAGAAGTTACCAGGCTGGGCTGGAAGAGAAATCCAGAAATGAAAGGTCCTCCATGTTTCATAAAAGAGATTTCAGTATTTTTTATTGTTCTACAGCTACATTGTGCATTACATCTCTGCTTTCCTCCGCCAGGTGCCTAACGCTCTTGATAAGCTAATTACAGCCTTCTGCTTATTTCATGTCAAGCTTAACTCCCCAGTCTGAGCCTAGCCTGCAATTCTGGCATGTATTTTCCTTAATCTGAGGCCATCTGTGCTCCATCAGCAAGGAACACTTAAATACAGAGAAAGCGAAGAACCAACAGTGTTGAATTCCCTGTATGCTGCCTCCAACTCCTCTCCCCAGCATTTCCAATTAAGTGTGAAGCCAACATCCATCCAGTCCTAAATACACTAGATGGCTCTGAGCAGGCCAGAGTCAGCTACAGATGCAGCAATACTTTTCAATGGTCAGTGGGGAAATGACAAGCCAAAAGGGACCTGAATCTCTCAATTTTTTTTTTACATCAAAAGCTTCATAATTCAAGTACTATCACATCTTCAGCAATACATGCAGTGGTTGAGTTCAGCACTTGATCGATGTAAATCAAATACTTGTCTCAGAGAAGAATACGGAGTCAGTTTGGGGAGAAAAAGCAATGGGGTTGATTTATCAAGAATCCAAAAGATATTTCTCAAGTCTCATGTTTATTGCTGCACAATGGAAGGGCACAATTTAAATCAATTGAAAGCAAAACTGGACTGAAATGTTAGGGAAGATGGCTCTCTGCCACTCCAGTCCCACCACCAAAGGTTCAAGTGTTTCTGAGCCCTACTGTCCCCTTGCTGCCCAGCCCAGCTCGACAAGTCCCCGCCTGCTGCCACTGTCAGTGGCCAGAACCTGACCACTGTGAGCCCCGTCAATCCACTCATCTTTCTCCTAAGGCTGGGAAACAGATGCCTTCAGGCTCCCTGCTTGGTCTGTCACAGTTTGCCTTGCTTCTGCCTCCTCTCTTCCAACACCAGACGTCAGCACCTGATGCTGTAGTAAGCTCTGCCAAGCTTCATCTCAACAAGAAATTTATTTGCTCCTTCTCCTGCAAAGATGGCTCTGATGCAGTGTCTTTTATTCCTTCCTCCCAGCTCCTTTGTTCTGTTCTCCAGTCTGCACTCTCCTGCCAACTCAGGATTTATTTTCCAATTTCCCTCAGTTTGAGTCCTGCCCTTACATTCCCCCTTCCACCTGGCTCTTCTCTCACCTCCCCTCCAGCACGTTTGCATTTGACCTCTATCAAGGTCAAAGATTCCATAAATGAGTTTTGAGAATATGCCTTATAATTAAGATGAGGGAATACAAAATGATTGTACAACAGGATTAATGCAGCATACTTCTTTGTGCTTCTTCTGTCTAACTCCTTTTTGGTGGTTTTCAAAGCTTTCACATTTATCTTCCATTGAAAAAAATACCTTTTTCCTTTTTTTGCCTTGTTCTTAAATCCTCAATAACTGATCTCACAGCAAAAGCTACTAAATTTGTAACAATTATATTAGCTACATACATTTTTTCTCCTGTCACTGTGTTTACCACTATTATATTTATGAACCATTGATCATTCCTTTCTGCCCCATGCATCAAAATCCCCTCGTCTTATGCAATTGCAGTATGTCTCTTAATACTTCTAGGCTAACTGAAGAACTTTTTTCCTCATTCTTAATAAAGCTTAAATCATTTCTGTCTGAAACACCTTGCAGCCTATTCAAATAGCTGCAGCCCTGTTATTCCTTTTTCCTTACTTCTAAGGAATTGAAACACTCTATTTCTAAAATCTCAAAACCATGCTATGTCTCCTGTTTGAAGTGAATAATTAATAATTAAAATAATCTATGGAATTTGGTCCACGTTCCTGACACAAAAGTGTTTCTGACGAAAACATATTTATTAACTCTCCCCCAAATTCCTTCCAAGCTGTTCTCTTTTTAAAATAAATTCATAGATTTAGTCACATTCTAAGTATTTTTATCTGAAGGGATACATTCATGTTTCATTTTTCCCCTAGAGGATCCCAACTATTCTATTTTTACATTCAAAGGTTTTAATTCAAAATGTTTAGTAAACAAGTAGTGAAAAATGGGTCCATTTTAAACACATGGACATGCTGAAATTGCCTAATTGCTTACCTAGAAAGCAGAGGTGAAGGTAACAACTGCTTAACTTTATAACTACTATGGATCAGAATATAACAATTTTGTGGGCTCACAATTAAGACAAATTTCCTATACTTACAAGTGCATATCATCATGTACAACACTTGGGTCTTAAATAGAAAGCCACATGTTTCAAAGCATTTCAAAAGGACAAAATGTCATCATTATCCCAGCTTCACATGTGGAAAAGGAAAGCTCAGACTGGAGATGGCTGGAAAAACCTTACCTCCTCACAGCTGTCTACAAGCGATGCAGCCAGTCCATGCTCTCCAAATTCTCTTTATAGCGAATGGAGAAAAATATGTGCTTTTTCTGCATATCTCCTTCCCCTGACTCCTCACACTTGGTCTCCACAGTATCAGAATACCTTAGTCTCTACTTGATCATGTTACTGGTAGTATTGGATAGCTATAACCATGGTGTAATTTCTAGATGAAAGAAGCATTTCAGTGACATTAGAATTAACTTCAGATCATTGTTCCTTTAACTGCTCACGCTGCAGTGGCACCCAGTGACTCAGTTATGCCTCACAGCCATATTCTGTCATGCTCCTCCAATGGTACAACCCAACCTTCCTATTCCACTATCCACCCATTAGCAGGCAATCCACAGCAGCTACTGCCTGATCTTGTTTAGCTGGAGGTTTGCTGCTCCTCCTCCTCCAGCCCTGAAGAAAGGTTTTTGAGCCTGGAAACTTCCCATCCTTCTCCAGTCACAGTGGCTGGGGTGCCATAGGCATAGTCAAGGTTGTGCCTGTTTACTCACCTATCCTCTTAGCATGTGGGTTGTGCTTTCCTTGAGCTCAGCCTGGAGAAGGCAGGTGAAACCTTGGAGGCCAAAGCTCTTTGAGGCTTTCAAAGGATTCAGCTGCACCTGCCATGCTGAGACAGGATCAGTGTCCTGTGGGAGTGATGAGCAAACTGTTCCCATCTCAGCTCCCCAGCTCTGGGTCTCTGGTAACAGCTGTGCAGGCCATGTCTGTGACTCTGCTCTGCAGATCCAATAATCCCCTTGTATTAGTCGTTCAGAACTGCTGCATTTAAAAGAAGCTGTAAAACACACATCAGCTGAACTGTTACTAACAGAAAAAAGTAGAATTATTTATCTAGGGGAAAAATGCACACAGAGACATGAAATGTGTTTACTATTAAATATTGTTTTTCTTTTTTTCTAAGAGCTAAACAGTTTGTTCTAGAGGAAACATGAGGTCATTTTTGGGCCCTTTTAGAGAGATGCAAATCAATAAATGGTGATTTTTTTAATGCTCTCATTATAAATGACTGGATGCTATCAGGGTCAAACTTAATCCTGTGCAGAGAGCCAGTACAAGGGATGTGTATCATTTGGATCTCTCTTAAGCTCTGCTTAGAGAATAAAATGTAGATATTTCTCTGTAATCTCAGTCTTAAAAAAAGCACCAACGTGCTGCTTTTTTGCAGTAATTGGCCCATGTACTCCACTGTTCATCTTGTAAGAGGCCCAGTGTGCTCCTTTGTGTTTTCAAAGACTCCTCTTACTTCTGACTTCCAACATGTGCAGCTCAGCTCCCACACCAGGGATGGGTCAAGGCACAGTGTCCCAGGCAGGAAAAGCGCTTCCCTGAGCGCACAGCCCTGGGCAGTGGCAAACCTTAGTGCCAGCTCAGCAGGATGCCAGGACCTCTGCCCAGGATCCAACAGCAGCTCACCACCAGCACAAACCTGGGCTTGCTGAACAGGGAAGACTGTGGGAGGTATCACCTCCTCCCCAGGAGAGCATGAAGCAGGAGCTGGCTGCGTGAACCCTGTGCTCAGTGTGTGAAACTCAGTAAGTCGCTGCTCCCACATCAACTGCTCTTAGTGAAGGTGCTGCATTAAACCTGTGCTGTGTTGGAGCCTTCAGTAATGATCATATCAGAGAGCCCTAATTGGGACAGGAGCAATTAGGAAATGCTTTCTGTGCCATGCGATAAGCCAGCACTTAAAGCTAGAGAATAAACCACGCCGATGTCTAAAAATATTCCACATCCCTAAAGTAATAATAATAAAAAAGCAGCATATTTTTATATAAATCTCAGTTTATATAAATGTCAGTTTAGGTAAGGTGTTGTCTACAACAAGAGGCTGATTTGCCTCTCAGGAACATCTGCAGGGCTGGATTTGTTGACAGCAGCCATGGATGAATGTGTGTGTCAGGGCAGGGGACAGCCAGGGCATAAGCACACACAGATCCCCCAGAGCCTCCTGGAGCTGGTGGAGTGGGAAGCAGCCCACAGAGAAAAAGGGCTAAACAGGCAAACAAAAATACATTTTGCAAAGATACTGAAGCAACACTGGTGACAGAAAATGAGAAGTCCAAGGAATTTATTTTTTTTTAATTTTCATTTTCCCCCCTCCTCTTTCTAAAGGACATCTAATGGTCCTGACTGTAAGTTGCAAGACATAAGAGCATTAGTCTTCATTCCCTACACATAAAATACCTGACAGGATTTTATCAAATAAGGAGTCCAATATGCTACTGTTATCAGTAAGTGACTTCAGCAGCTAATTAAATTCTCAGTTTCTAAATCCTGCTCATAATGTTTGCTGACAAAGACCAAAACCCCTGTAGTAATTTTGGCTTGTAGGTGAGGTGAGGCAGGGAAGGAGGGAATGACAACTAACAAATTACCCAGAAAGGCAGGCTGGCAATCCACAGCTGACATTCATCATGCAAACCTCACTTTACTGTGTGAGTATAACAGGGCAGTTCTCCTCTGGATGCAAATCAGATCTATGGGCTTCACTGACTCCAAGAAGGCTGCCTTGCTAAGGTATAGCTCCTGAACCTTCTCTACATGCTATACCCTATGTATATGATCCTCCTGTGTGTGGGTACATATATAAAAAATAATATGTAAATATATATATATACATATATAAGAACTTCCTATACCATGCCTGAATATTCACTTTAGAGGGCAATTACATCGGTCATAACTAGGCAGTGGACTCTGACCCAGTTTAGCAGACCTATGAATGCACATATTGAAACATATTCTCACTCACTAGAGCATGCAGCATGTTCTTAACTTCGAGAATTCTCAAAGGAAAACTGGCATTTATTTAAAGCTAAACCTGGGCTTAAAAGCTTTGCTGGCTATAAACGGACTCCTCACAGTTTGGTTCTTCCAAACAGGGGGAATGTTGTGTTCAGAAATCACTCAACGCTATGGAGTATGAGGAGAGATTTGCTTTCTTGGCTCTCTGAATTTCAGCTGATGACTAACATCAGCACAAGGCTGGTTCCCAACAGCAGACACTGGAGCCTGTTAAAGAGTACAGTTCACAGCAGTGAGGAGCTGGAGAAGTGTGTCCTTGAAGGACGAAGACGTGGTCACCTCCAGTCTGACAGGCCTTGTTTTCATCCCTCATCTCCTACTCCAGGTAGAAATTTCTGTCTTAGATAAATCTTTGGAAAGGAGACCTATACCTGAAAGCCTCAATCTAGCTCCTGACCAGTCATTTTTAAGAAAGGGTGTATTCAGGGAGTAGATTTCATTTGGGAACCTGAAACCATAGGAATAAAAAGCTGAATTTACCAGAAAGTTTGTTCAGCCAATATAACCTTTATTATGGAATAGCTTTAAACTTCTAGCCTGAGAGTGAGAGGTTTTAGATGCAGCTTTGGAAGGTGATTTATGAATAGATTTATATGTTAATCTGTTAATAAAAAATGTTTCATACTGATAAAATATGTGACAATCTGAACTCAGCTATGAGCCACATATTAAAGACTGCATCTGCTCTAGTAGAGGTTTTGATTATGTTTTTAAATGAGGGAACTGCATTGGCCTAAAAATAAAGAAATAAACATTGTATCTAGAAATATGTGCCATATAATTCAAATATGTATCTGGGAATCTGCAAAAAACAAATAATAAACTGCTTTGAAGAAAACGGCTTCTGGAAAGTCAAGCTTATTCCTGAACGTTTCAAAATAGAGTTCCTGTCAGGCAGCTCAGTGGAACATAAAGACAGGCAAAATATTCTCACTCTTTCCCAAAATTACTTCCCAAACTGGATTTTAAATTGGATGATAATCTTGACACTCCAACTAGATTGAAGAAATAAATATCTTCAGCAAAGCTGGGCCAGCTTCTGAGCACCCTTGGGCTCATGCTGCATATCAATGCCTAATTTCCTCATGATTTCTGAAAGGATATTTTGAAAAATAGAAACGGTTCTGGCTCAAGGAGGTTTCTGCAAGTAAATCTGAAATACAATACTTTTACCTCTTTTTTACTGGCAAAACCCACAGCACTTCACAAAGGAGTGCTATATCCCTAATTCACATGCAGACAAACCGGGCAGATTAACTTTACCTCAGGCATCTGTGGGCAGAGCCAGCACTACGAATTTGGCCCTCCAAGCCCCATCTGGTGCCTATCCAGCAACTCTTGAGGATGTAAGATTTATCTAATATTTGCAAGTTTTCTGATGAGTGCCAGGGCTTCATATTGAGAATCTTTAACATTTCTCAGTAAAATATTTTCACCAGGAGAGATTACTTGAGTGACAATTTGTGATGTAATCTATATTACTCACTGCTCCCCATTGGGTTTGTTTATCATATTTTATTCAAATATACAGAGAAAAACTAAGTTAAACTCTGCCACCTCTCCTCACACTTCCATACACTTGCAGAGCATGTTTCTCAGCACGTATAAGTGTGGCACTACTGAGCCCTAAATAAGTAGAAAATAATGCATTTAATGCTCGGTTTGATTCAAAGTGCAAAAGACAAAACCTATTCCATTTGTTGCTATGTGACATATTCAGGACTGATACACAAGTTTTATTAACCACACTTTGTTGATACATACTGTTGATTTACTACTGATTAGGCCACAGAGTTAAAAATCCCTTCAGGGAGTAGCAGGGAGGGAAGTGTGTCTTCAGGAGCAGCTGTGCAGTCTAAGAGCTTCATCTCTGTAGCAAGAATGTTGCTGTTTCTTACACTGAGGGAAGAAAACCTGGAGTAAAACCGTCCTTACCAGAAATGCACTGGATAGGAGGCTGCAGTTCATCTGCTACGGGACCCTATTGAAATGTTTTGTCTCTATTTCAAAATGCTCATTCCAAAGCCCCACGATATCAGCAGAAAGAAATTGATTTCAGTAAACTTCAGATCAAGCCTTAAGAGAGGATACTGCCTCAGCATGTGGATAACTTAAGTTTGGGTTTAATTGTTATGCCTCAGTGGTACTGAGAAGTTCATCAAGTTTTGCCCTAGTGACTGGGTAACACTCTCCAAAGTGCCCATGTGAATGTAGGGGATCTTATTTAGAAATGTGGAGCAAAATTTCAGAAGGAAATAAAGTTGCATTTTTTTGTACCATTTTCATGCTTTGCAAATGGGGTAACTGTAGACCCAAGTGGTACTGGACAGTGTGTAACTCCAAAGGGAATCCTTCCAAATTCATGTTTATGACTACTGGGGAACTAACACACTCTCTCTCTGAACTTAATCCTCTCTTCAATTTTTGTCCTCAGGAAAAAAAATATTAAATTGTCAATTAAAACATAGTTTAATCTCAATTTTTTTTGTCTTTCTTAGCAGAAGAAATAACTTGTGTCTTCCAATTAGCTTTGCAATAGATGTAGTCATTTATTCTTTCAAAGTCTGTTAAAATACAGTACAGATTTTTGAAGTATTTTAAATGCTTATATACTACTAACCTGATATAACATATCAGCACATAAACTTCACAGGGCTGGTTAGAAAGTTTTTAATATGAGATCTTCCAGTAAAAAATTAATTGAAACTAAAACATCTTTAGAAATTTTAATAGTTTCTATTAAACTCATCAGATAAGAGTCCAGAAGGACTTCTTAGATCCATAGAGAAGGGAAATGGAAAGGGAAAGGGAAGGAGAAGGGGAAGGGGAAGGGATGCCCCAAACTAACCAGGTCAATTGTTTGAGATGAGAGAAATGCACATTCAAATGCTCTCATTTGATGCTTCAGAAAATAACTTGACCCAGAGTATCTGTGTTCAAAGTAACCACATGTCTATCTCCTTCTCTCTCAGATTTTACAAAAAGTCTTGTTTTCATCTCAGTGCAAAAAAGGTTGGAAATCTTGGCATCTCAAAAAGGTTGAAAAAGTAATTTTTTACTCAGTTCAACTGAGAACTCTAAGATCCAGGTAAAATCAGGGTAAACAGGGGGTAGGCACTGCACTGGGATTTATGAAATGCCAGCAAGTAGCCTGCTTTTAACACACACCAGAGAACAGCATTCCTTGATAAGAGGTCCTAATCAGCCTTGTGCATTTTTAAAAATTTGCTCAAAGCCTTCTGTTTTTAAAATGACCCTTCCACCTACTCTATTAATTATCAACTCCAGTATAAAACAGACTTTTCTATGGCCTCACCATGAAAGCTGCAGATTAGGAGCTAACCTTGTCTCAGACCGATGCATAAATTAAACAGCATGTGCTCCAAGTGCACATAATTTAAAAAATGCATTCTATAAAATGTCTCATACTGAGAGTTTACAATGCATGTAAGAGGACAACTTAAAGATGGGCATGAAACATGTTGCAGAGATTTAGTTTAAAAGAGATACTAAAGATTTAGGGAACAGTATCCATTTTAAAACTATGCTTCTTGACTGCTGCAAGAATTTGAATACTACATGTCAAAGTTTCCAATATTAACAGGTGCTTTTGGATACCTCACCTGGGGCACCTCAAGATGCTGATTTTTAGTAATTCTTTACCCAGGTGCCTCAATTTTGGCAAGAAAAAGAGGTAGACAAAATCACAAGTGATCCCAAAAATACCTTGGCCTCAATTTCCTTATGGATACTGAAATTCAGCCAAAAATGTTTTTCACAAAAAAATTAACCACCACCCAAGTTTCTCATCCAACTAAAACTCATTTGGTGAAAAGTTTCTCAGGTTCCAAATGGAATTTCTAAAACACATTTCAGAAAGAAAGAGAGGAAGGGGAAAAATCTCTGAGAAGTTGGGACATTTGGTTCTGTGGAGCAGGAAATGAGCTTGTTCTGCTTCAGTTTCTGCTGTGCTCCACTCAGTAGTTCTCATGTACTACTCAGCACTACAGTCTTGGAGAAACAACTTCAGCAGAACCAACAGAACATTCTAACTGAGGAGGAAACATCAGCATATGGTAGAGCAGATGAGAGCTAAGAAAGGAAAAAAAATGACCCCTTTATAATATGGCCCAAGAGCTGACACATCCTAAAATCGACCTCTCTTCCTTCACTCCCCTGAAATCAAAATTCTTCTATAAGGTAATGATATCTTTTTTACACAACTCTTAATCAGTAACTTGCCCATATAATACTACATTTTGTAGTATTGTCTTGCAGTTCCAAGACAATAACTTCCTATCGAAACTATGTGGCTTGGCTACATGATGCTCCAGTCTTCTTATGCTGTGGAGATTACAAAATTTAGTTTATATTAATGGCAGTCCAACACAGACTCAGGATTAATACAATAATTTTAGCTTCTGAAACTGAAGATATCAAAAATGTGTTTTCAAGAGTGACTGTTTCATAAAATGATCCTTGAAGTTGACGGAAAACTTCTGCTCATTTTAATTGATTCTGTATCGGGCTTAAATGAAAGGTCACCACTGTCATTCAACAGGTATAAGGAAAGAGCACAGTCTTTAAAAGTGTTGGAGCTGAAAACCTTTCTAAAATCAGGGAGTAATGACATGGTTAGCACTGGGTTTGTGATATGCAATATTCATAAAGGGGATTATAATCCAAAAAATAATAATATATTCCCACTGGAAAGCAATGAATAGAGTCATGCTGTGATGAAAAACATTATGGTCTGCTCAATGGCAGAAAATATTCATTTTCTGGTTAAAGAACAGATAACTGTCAAGGAAAACACGCATTAGGCAGAGTGAGCTAGTAAATCTACCCATTAGGGAATGAGAGACTGAAGCATTGAATTCGTTGTGCTAACGAGCAGTGGCACAGGGATATTGCTCCTCTGAGATGCTGCTGCCACCCGCACTGAAAAGACAGTTCAGAGTAATCTCCTTTCTCAGGAACACCCTGGCCCCTCCTCCTTTCTGTGACAACTGGGGGGCTGAAATGTGCCCTTCCCATTTCCCCACAGGTACAGTGCAGCTTAGGGATACAACTGATTGCACAGGAAAAAACAGCTTTAAAGTTCACCGAACTAGAGAGGTACATTCCACGCGCTGCCAGGCTTTGTCCCACAACCAGCGTATCCTGCTGTCTCGTAGGCTGTGCTCCTCATGTTTCTGCCCCCACCTCATGGAAGTACAAATGCAAGGGAGCAGATATCTGTCAGCACAAACCTGCACCGTGAAGCAGATTTAGCACCACTGGCAGCATAAAATCCCATGAGCAGAAATAAATCAGAACACAATCTCAAGATGAAAAACTCGCCCAAATTAGGCCTGACAAGATCCACACTGTATTTTACTTAAAAGCAAAGAGGAGATATAAAATAATGCAAATTAACATTGTGATTATTTCTTAAACTGCGCCTCTGTAGAACTAAATGCAAGTTTTTTGGGTTTCTTGTCTTCCTTTCTGATCTGATCTTTAAAATGATGCACGGCGAAGGGAAGGTGGGAGCGGGTGCCTCTAAGCTGCATCATGTGCTTTATGGAGACAAGCCAAGCAGCTACTTAGGCAACCATTAGGTCGGGAAACAATTGCTTCCATCATTCCCAACACGTGTGTCAACATAATTCCATGCTTTCTTTGTCATGCAAAAAGTCTTGGCAAAGTGACCGGATACACCCAGAAAGCAGGAGCAAACTAAGCTCATTATGTTAACCGGAGATCTCACAGCAACCTCCAGTGCCATAGAAGGAGACTTCCCATGTTTTGCAGTGTAGAAAAAGAAAATCACTGCACTGAAAAGGGCCCGAGCCAAGCCTGACTTCAGAAGTGTATTAGGGAGATTCACAATCGGGTTTCATAGAAGGGGATCCCTCATCTGACAAGCACAAGAGGCTGTGTCAGGTAGTGTGATAACAGGCACTGCAGAAGGTATTACACCTCTCATAACTACAGAAACTTCCCTCTCCTATGTGCTTGCTGGAAACCTTCCAGCCATGCTAATATGGCTCTGCAAAGGGAAACTACTGCCAAATGGGAGTATCAGCTTCCCTAATTCTTTATTGTTGTCATTGGTAACTCTGGACTTTGTTTTCCTTTTAAAGGAAGATTCAATGCACTTTACAACCATTAAACATCTTTTCTTCTCTCCATCTATCCTTGTAACTCTTACTAACAGCAAAAGGCTTGTGCACATCAGAATGGCTGGCAGTACTATTCTAATGGCTTCTTTGCGTGGTCAGGTACAGGAGTAAGGCCTCAGACTCTCTGAGAAATGCTGAATACATCTTTGGTGCTCTAGCAATCATAGAAGATGGTAAATATCCCAAAGCATAAGTATCTATTTATTTAAAGATAAGCAGCAGGGTTTCCACTAACAATTTTTGCCACATCTTTCAATTCCAGATTCAGTGCAGTGAGAGCAAAGTCCTAATACTGCTGGATATTTGCAAGCCCTTTCAAACTTCGGCTGCTTTGCCTTGGTAAAGGCGTGGGTAACATACATTTTTCAACCCATTTTCCCTCTTGAATGCTTGCAAGTCCAATCGTGGGTTTAGTATTGTGTTCAGCAAAGCACAGGTCCTCAGCAATTCATGTTCACAAAGGCTAACAGGGGCTAAAAATGAGGATGGATGAGAACAGTTAAAGCTTCTCCAACATGTTGCTGACATCTCTAAAGAAAGCCAAGGATTTCTATTGATTGTTGTGTTTAAGCATGTATCAGTCACACTACTTGTTTTGTTCCTTAAGATGCCATATTTTTGGCAGATCCCATTACCACCCAAACACTCAAGAATCAAAGCCAGAGAGCACCATCCAAGTGGGCAAGTGTAGGAGAGCCCTTCCCCCAGTATCATCGCTGGAGTGGGAATAAGCATCTGGCTCTCTGTCTTCTTGCTGCTCCACCACTTTGGGCAAATTTACACTATACAGACTTCTGAAAATGTACATCAAATATTACAGAACTTTCATTAACAAGTCAAATAAAACAAGAGAGTAAAAAGTGAACATACCTGAATAAGAGAAACGTTGTGTAGACTAAGTCTGAAGAGGTAGTTCCTGCATGAACAAGCAGAAAAATTACAAACTATTAGGCTACCAAAGAAGGAAGGGAAAGTTATTAAAGCAAGTAATAGTTTTTGGTCATTCATATCCACAAACAAAAGTTTTTCCTGGACTACTCTCCATAGAATAATGGCCAGTCTTCGCGAACGAAGATTTTTGGGAAAGGTCTTTTACCTTTCCAGCCTGCGCGATGGATTTTTTAGGTGAGACACAGCTTGCGCTGAACTGAGCCCACCCTTTAATCCTAAGGTTCATCTGCCGGGGCCAAGCGAGCTTGGACAATGGCAGTGAGGTCCTCAGGACGTAGGTTTGTTTAGAGTGACCTTCTCATAGATGGATGGCCTCACAGGGCTAACGGGCTCCATCTGCCTGGGGGACCGAGGAATCGAACCGGGGTCACAACGGTGAGAGTCCTGCATGCTAACCACTAGGCCACCAGGGGTCCCTCTCCATAGAATACAAAACCAGTTATATGCCTGTTCACTGAGTTGTACATCAGTATCTTAGTGAACCTGGTAACAAAGTTCTGAGCAGGTCCTGGTGTTAAATATTCCAGAATCCATAATGAAGATCCACAATGAAATCCCAACCACTAAGGGCTGTTTGCAAAGCCTCAACAGGGTTTAGTTGCAGTCTGCGTGGGCTGCAGTCATGTTTTTCACTGCATTCAGAGAAAACTAGGATTGGACAGAAGCCAGCTGGAGCAAAGCTGACTCCTGTAGCATGCTCCCTCAAGCCTGTCCTTGTGGGCATTCCCATTGAGGACTTCATGGAAGGGAAGAGGGCAAATACTTCTCAGCAGAATCTCTCTGCACAGAAAATCAGCAGGGAAATCAAGGCATTGACTGCAGATATTCCCAATCCTCCTGTCATTGTCTCTTCACAGGTAAAGCAAGGGAATTCCTGACAGAAGTCACTGTAGCTTGAGATACCACACATCAGCTGAGCTCCTGTCACCTTTTTCTGAATGTTCATATTCCACCACAAATAGGAGGGAACAACATTTGCATAAATGACTATGGATGAGGCTTAATTAATAGGATTTATCTCACTTTTTTGCTTGCTAAGACAATGCAGTTACCAGGAATCAGCTGACATATCAAGCCATACAGACTGGATTCTGTGCTTGAGGCTTTTGGCCACATCTAACTTCATATTTTTGCATCCCACCTGTCAGGAGGTCTAAAGAGCAGTGATCCTTTTCCAACATCCCTGTCACCACAATCTCCCAGAGAAGAAACATTTATATCATACAAGATGAACTGAACCATGTTTCTTCGAGAGGCTCTATTTAAATGGTAGAAAGTGCACCTTTAATGATCCACTTTCATCCCTTCTAGAGGTGCCAGTATACAGACACTCCCCTACCTAGTGAAAATGCAAGTTCCAGTCTTAGGTCAGTAAAGTCAGAGAAACCAATGGAAAGCTCCTATAGTGATGAAAAGGTCCTAAGGACTCTTCTGAAGAGCCTTGTTTAGGGTCTGTATTCAGCAGCACACTCTGCCCAAGCAAAGAAAGTAATTAAAAATTCAACATATGAGAGATTCTACTGGGTCACAATGACCACTACAAGGCTTGAGCAATTTTTCCTCCTTCTGTTATCTATCACTTGTATATCACCTAAGTCATAATGATAGAGTTGCCTATGTACTTTGTTCCAATTCTATAAATAAATCAAAAGGTCTCAAATGCTGCTGACTGCCAATAAAGAACGACAGGAACAAGGATGATGGGGAGCTTGGGAAGCCAAACTCCTGGTACCAAATCTTCAGCTGATGTAGCTCTGACTTGCTCTGATTTGCACATCCTATTCTATGCTGGGATTGGTTACCCACAGAAGAATGACACCCATTAGCAATATCTGAAGAAAATATATCAGTGACTATTATACCTCCTGTAAGTACGCAGAGAAGTACACACACACAAAATCTCCATCCTCTCTCCTTGTTCTATCAGTGAAGATCCAGCAGTTCTTTTGTACATTCTGAAGACCTATTCTAGCTCAAAGGGCTACATACTCTCCCAAATAATTTGTTATTAACTCTTTAGCATCAGCATCAGACCTAAGTATTAGATCTTGCAGGTGCATTCAGCAGACCAGAGGCACTAAGCATACATACAGCTAAAATTTCAAAATGGAAAATTCTCATCCAGTGATAGATCTGACAACTCCCTTAGAACACCACTTACCTACTCTCACCAAAATATTAATGCAATGCCAGGACATGAGATATCATGGAAGAAGCCTGCTCCTGGAGAAGGCCTCCAATCTTACAACACCCTCAGGAGTAAGTTCTCATAACTAGGGACTTGAAGTTTCTATCCTGTTGTTAAGCATGCTATTTAAATGCATTGATTTTGGAAGTCTTATAATGCAGATTTCAGCTCCTTGTTCTAGTCTTGCAAAAACTGGACAGTTTGACTAAGTAATAGATTTTAATATTCAGGGTTTTTTTCCTTGATAGCACTGCAGAGAAATTCAACCAAAATATCTTTAATGAAACAGACGTATCTAAGGGACACAATTTTCATTGCACTCAGCCAAAACAGATGCAGACAGGAATAGTGTCCATTTCAATAAAGCCAGTCTGTCCTCTCAGTGATTGCTGGATGGCACCTGGACAAACCCACTCAGGTGGCTGAGATCTAAACCAGGCAGGAACATCATACTAATGTGAACAGCACAACGATCTTCCAAAAGCTTTATTCTAACCTTAGCTCTCCAAGTCTGACCTTGGGGTTTTCTTACAGAAAGGAGGGTTTCCCTACATTTTTCATCAGCTTGCCTCACCTGGTGTCTGAACAGCTACTGGCAGTTTCTTTTTGTTTGTTTGATCCTTCTCACATCTTAGCAGCAGCAATGCAAACACCTGTAGGCAGACCAGGCTATCAGGGAAACCTCTCGACTCCAGTTGACCTGCCCAGCTAGAACTGACTAATCCTTAATTAATAACATGCTCTCTTAACAACACTTGTTCTGTAAAGCTATACCAGGAGTAAAAAGCCAAAGGGAAAGAGCTGCTGAATCAGACAGTGCCATTTTTATGAACTGCATTTTAACAGCAATTTCAGTTCAAGAATGAGCAAGGTCTCTGAATGACAGGCATGGTTTATTGTACCTAGAATTGCCCCATTTGTGTCCTTTTCTTCTGCTTGTGTTTGAAGTTATGTCTGTTTAATGCCTTGCTGAACTATAATTTAGAGCAACTGAAAGAGTATGATTAAGAAATATATGAGAACACTGAGATCTCTGCATGAATGGATGAGGTGCCTTCTTGATCTTTTTTTCTGTCTTTTTTTTTCCTATCGTTTTGTCTTGTAAGTGAATGTTGGCTGATTCCTTTCTCTCCTAAATTAAACCCATCTGGACTAGGCCAGAACAGCAATTGCCTGGTGCAAACAGCTATTCTAATATCCTCCTTCTTCTGCATAAAAAGCTGGCGCACAAACTTGGAGGGATAGGACAACGTTCTTAATTTCTGTCCTAAAAGGTCACACAGCTTCACTCCACAGTATTAAACACAAGCTTTGTTTCATCCCAGTTGGTTGCATTTCAGCCATCTCCAGAGCAAGTGACTACACTCCTCAGTGCTCTGGGACAAACGGCATTATGCCTCAAGCTGCTAATTATTATTGCTACTAACCTTATTATTCACGAACATCAGTGCACTCCTGAATACACCCATGTTAAACAGTAATGAACTCTCAGCCAAGACAGTGGTTTTGTTGCATTAAGACACAGAGAGAGTTGATGGTGGTTCCTCTGGAGACTGATTCACAGCCGATGCCTGTTTAAACAACCTGAGGGCAGATCCTTTCTCTGCCACCTCTGATTGCAGAAGAATATTATTCCCCAGCTCAGATACATGAATGTAGCTGTTGTAAAGACCTTCAACCTAGTCTTGAAGAATTTGCCATCTAAATATATACGAAAGAGTGAAAAAGATACATAATTCTCATTTAAATTTAAAGCACAGATTGAGTAATTCAGCCAACATCACAGAGTATATCTGCAGCACAACCAGGAGCTGATCTCCCAGTCCAGTAGTCTATGTCCTGGTTAGGAGAATAACTCACCCCCAAAGCTGGGGCACAGCGTGTAAACCTCTGCTGAAGTGTCATTTACACTCATGAGTAGATGTTGAATTACTTTCTCGAACTGGGCCCAGTATGCTTATGTACATATGAACAGAGCCAAGCTGCAGTGTAAATCCTATAAACGAAAGTATTTGCTAATTGGCTTCGTAATTTGTATCTGGCTGCTTGTAAAATGATTAAGTGCTCACAGTGCCTGGTACCACACAGCATACGTACCAGAACAGCAGGAGAGCAGCTGTGTTTCAAGAAAGGGTGTGGAAGAATATATCCACTTAAATCTGCTTGCCATGACATTCCCAAGTCAAAGCTGCTTATTAAGTGTTTATTTCATATAGCCAAGAGCACATTGGGTGAACTTTGTAACATGGTGCCTGCGCACTTCTTCACACGTTGCCTGGCCTTGAATCAATTTACATTGAAGGCAAAGCACTTCGGCGACGATGCCACTGAGCAACAGAGATAAAAGACAAATTAAGCCTTTCCTTTGGGAAGCCACATAACAAGAGTGCTTGAATAATAGCAGAGACCCTTCCTCTTAAAAGTTCTGAAATTATAAGGGTTGCAACATGCTTCAGTAACTCATTCAGGCCTCTTTTTCAGTGCCTCTTTTCAGGTACTGCATCTGTCAGCACTGTGCTGGCTGATTAAAAGGTGCTTTCTTCTAATTAAGAGAGAGCAATCTTTTCAGATCTGCTGTGGTAGATCAGGAGGAACACGCCTGCAGCCGATGGACTGATCACGTACCAATGAAAGGCCACCCTACCTTCGGATTATTTTTTCTATTTAAATGAGTGAGGTTTGTTCACATTTCCTAACTACTCACACACCAAGCAGGTAAGATAACCTCTCTATGCTTCAGAACAACCCCTGCTAGCAAATTGGGAGCCACAAGAGCCCTCATGCTGACCACCACCAGAACCTCTCAGGGCTTGGACACACACACACAGACCAACAATATGCTGCCTTGACTCAGCTAGTCTGTATCACTACAAGACATGTTACACCTGCTCATTTGTTGCTACTTCCCTGCACCTCACAGTCGATGTGAGAAGCTCAACCTTCCCTCTTTACAGGGCAGACTTTCTCAAGCCCCCTCTCTTTGTAGGCGGACAATTACTCTGCAAGTAGAAACGAAGCCAACAGAAGCTGTCAATAATGTTTGATCATGAAAAAAATACATTTAAGGAATATTGTGGTTTAACCCCAGCCAGCAACTAAGTACTTATGCAGCCACTTGCTCACTCTCTACCCTCTCTGGTGGGATGGGGAGGAGAACCGGAAAAAGGTAAAACCCATGGGCTGAGATAAGAATGATTTAATAACTGAAATAAAGTTAATTATTATTGTTGCTGTTGTTATTGTCATAATAATAACAAAAATAATAACAGGACAAAGAGAAAGAGGAATAAAGCCCAAGAAACACAAGTGTTGCACAATATAATTGCTCATTCCCCCATCCCCAAGCCCATCCCCAAGCAGTCATCAGCTGCTCCCGCCCAACTGCTCCCAGTTGATATACTCAAGCACGATGTTCTATGGTATGGAATATCCCTCTGGCCAGTTTTGGTCAGCTGTCCTGACCACCCTCCCTCCTGGCTTCTTGTGCATCTGACCGCTGGCAGAGAATGGGAATTTGAAAAGTCCTTGACGTAGTGTAAGCACTACTTAGCAACAACTAAAACATCAGTGTGTTATCCACATTATTCTCATACTGAATCCAAAACACAGTCCTGTACCAGCTACTAAGAAGAAAATTAACTCTATTCCAGCCAAAACCAGGACAGGGAAAGTTGAAGAGAACTGAATAAAGAGTTGCTCTCTCTGTTAGGGACTATTATCGCACTGAAACAGGCATCCAACACAGCCTGGGTGCGGTACTGGAGCCTCAAGTAGGCTCATGGTGCTCTGGAAAGAGGTTCCCTGTGTTCACAGAATAATATAAAATAGATTATTTTAGTTGTGTGGGACCTACAAGGATCATCTGGTTCAACTACCTGACTATTCAGGGCTGACCAAAGTTAAAGCTTGTTGTTAAGGGCATCATCTAAATGCCCCTTGAAACACTGAAAGGCTCCAGGCATTGACAACCCCTCTAGGAAGCCTGTTGCAGTGTTTGACCACTCTCTCGGTAAAGAAAGGCTTCCTAATGTCCAGTCTGGCACAGCTTCAAACCTTTCCCATGCGTCCTGTCACTAAATCCTAGGAAGAAGAGATCTGCACCTCCCTCTCCACTTCCCCTCCTCAGGGTAGGATTGTGCTGCAATCAGGGGCCAGGTCTGCAAGAGGGACTCACAGCTGTCACAGAGCAGATAATAAGAAAAATAATTAACAGAACAAGGTCCTTTGGGTGATATGAAACAAGACACAGAATTACGCATAAGACAAACCTAATGCTCCCTTCTGGCACTCCTGGAAGCCACGTGCTGGGGCTGAGCCTCAGGCTAGGAGCCAGCAACTCCTGTCAGCTCTTCCTATCTTTGCTTCTGGAGGCCTTAGATATACTTTGTACTTCCACACTACATGACAAACACAGCTTAGTCATGCTTCACAACTTCCTAGGAGCTGGTTAGTATCATTCCCCCCTTATACTAATGGAGAAAATGAGCCAGAAAAAGGTTAAATGACCTTCTCCAAAGCACACAGCAAGTCAGTGATGGAATCGAGATCAGACCCCAGGGCTCTTGGCTACTGAATCTCATGCTAGATTAACGCACAGTGCCTCTACGCAGGTCCAGCTGTGGCTGAACTTTGCAGATGGTTATCCACATTTCTGAACTAGCCAACCATACCAAGAAACCCAGCTCCTGAAGGATGATTCTGGCCTTTGCTCTCAGAAGGAGTTAATTGCATCCCTGGTCCAGGGTGCGATGTGATGATCCGTTTGCAAATGTTACTTCAATGACTCATTTGAAGCGCCTGGCACACAGGCTGGAGAAAAGGTGGAGAACCAGCACCTCCCCTAGAAACTGGATTCTTATTCACCAGTAATTTTGTTTCTATTGAAGAAAAACTTGTCCAATGCATCATTCTTCCTCAAAAATCAATAGATGTACAGCAGAGAACCATACTAAATGGCAGACAGTAATATGATGCCGTTGCTGTATGAGCAATTGCTTTTCCCAATGCAACATTTCTCAGTGATAAATTCAGCCAGAGCTAGAGAAACATCATCTTAGAAGAGGTTCCTTATGCAGGCAGCATATCATTCCGATTAAACGGCTTCCAAATTAAGCCAAAGGCTCAGCTACTGTTTCTAGGTTGCCACTGAAGCCCATTTAGTACTTCTCAGTGGAAACAAGGATGAAAATCAAATCCTCTAATATTCCAGTCTCCAGAGGAGAACTGCCATCAGCTTTAATGGCACGGAGTGCATGGCACAGATCTGCTCAGGCTCGATGCTGTATATACAGGGCCAACTCTAGAAAGAGTCAAAAGAGGCAGACACTTAAAGCTGCAGAACAGGCAGGACAACAGCAAAGCTGAGGAACACTTGGGCTACACCAATATGCAGAAATCTATGCAAAATGACGCTGCCATGGAAGGAAGAAAGAGGAAGGGGATCTCCCCTTGGATTGACAGCCTTGTCCCCTCTTCCCTCAGCTTGCAAAGGAAACAGCAAGCTGGCTTTGCTGTCTCTGGCCCTTCTCCTTCCCCAGAGTAGGAGAGGCAAAGCCTCACTCCAGTATGATTCCACATCCTTGGGGGTTGACAGTATTTGCTATGCTCCTGAGACACCTTGACCCAGCTGTTTTCTGGAGCATAGCCATATGTACACACTTCAGAGAATGTGGACTTCAGAGGATTGGGACTTCTTTAGTAATATTGTTTGAATATATTTATAAAATGAGGGTAAGTTTCCTTTTTTTTTTTTTGGTTACATTTCCTTCCTCTGATTCACTAGATGAGTTTGTTTGAAACCTCAGAGATGAAAACTGAGCCAAATTTTCAAAACTCATGTGTGGGTTTGTTCTTATTTTCCTGGAAGAGTGATTCCATCTCTCAGACCATCACATATTACCCCACATGCCACCTCAAGTCTCTTGTGACATGTGGCTGACAGCTCCTCTCTTCCTCTCTCATCCAGTTGGCAGAGTCACAGAGCACTTAGAGCACCTTGATAGGGCCCCAAGCCACACAGGGGTCTTTGATCTCCTATTTACCCATCACTTTCAGTTGTGCTTTCAGTAAGTCACAGGGTAAAATTCCTCTTCTTCTGATGCACTGATTATTGTTCAGGTCTTCTCTGGCAGCCTCCCCACCTGCCTACTTAGGCTGATAAACATGCTCAGTTCTGTCAGGCTTTCCTCAAACTCTGGATGAGTCCAACATGACTTGTATGTAAATACTGATAGAGTTGGCTGGTGAGATTAAGTTATTGCCAAACAACCCCTTCTCTTTGCTGGGTTTTTATACCTTTGCAGTGGCACAGAACAGTAGGCTTAGCACCTAAACATCTGGATATAAAGTGATATGCAAGTCACTGTGGTGAGCCCTGCCATATAAAACTGACATATCACCACCTTAACTAGAGCAAGAGAAAGTATTTTCAGTAATGCAGAGGAAAACTGCTCTGCAGACCCATTCTGTGATGCTGTAAAACACATTAGGTCCAAGTCTCCAAGGCTTTCACCAAAGTATCCTGACCTTGTGTTTGCACCCACCCTGCTCTCAGAAATACCATCTTCAAACTTAATTATTCTCAGTGTGTTACTAAAGCAAGTGAGCCTCTCATGGGTGGCTGCTTTCATGATAGGGTATCACTGATTTTCATTTTATGTGGAATATGAGATATTTTTCTACTCAGGCCTGCAATTCGCTGTGTAAGGATGCTTCCTATCAGCCTGTGCTGCACCAAGATTGCCTTTCACACAGCACTGGCTGTGCGGGCACTGGCTGTGAGTCAGCCAAAAGCCTGCTTCCGCTGAGGAGGGGCACAAGCGCTCAGACTCCCACACCACTGAAGTCATTTGCAGGGAGGTGGATGGTATTGCCTTGCAGGCGATTTGAAGGACCAACTGTTTTCTCTACCAACAAAGATGACAGACCAGAGACTGCCACTGCCTCACCCTCTTCTCTGTGTACAACACCTAGTGCAAAACTGCCCCTTTGCCTTCCTACAGCTGTAACTTCTTCTGCACATTGGTCCATCCCAACAACCAGAGAGTGATGCAGCATAGCATTTTATTTGATTTATTTATTCTGAATTACCTAAAATCCATGTTATTTGCTTGAGAAAATGCACAAATTTTAACTGAGAAAAAAAATTACATTTTGAACAAAATTTGGGTCAGGCTTCGAACTTTTCAGAATCCCATAATTACAAAAATTGTCCTTCATCCTTTCCTGTACCTTTCCTGTCCCTTTCCCCTCCTTCCCAAAGAGTATAAGTCAGAGACAGCACAGATTTGAGGTATGACAAATTCAGACTGCTGGCAGACCAGCAGAGGAAAGCAAACCCTATAGGTGAAAAATAGATACCCCAGTGGGGCTTCGCTGCTCCACACTTATACAAGGGCTGAGCTCACCTCACCTGGCACAGTATCAGAGAAGAAAATCTCCCTCTGAACTATCTCAGACCCAACCAGAGAGGTTAAAACCTGCACTTTAAATCACACTTTTTTTCCCTGTGTAAAAAAATTGTGCATTCCCAATTATGGATTTAACTAGCTGCAGTGTCTAATCACAGCTTTCTCACCTTTATATTCTTTGCCATGCAGGTCAGGCAATTTCTTTAAAAAACCATTAATAGCCCTTTGAAAGTTTCTATTAATTTCAGAGACTGATTTTGCTCCCCCCCCCCTCACATCACCATGTTATTTACCCCTCTCCAGTCCACAATACAAGGATGCAACTGTAATTAGAGCATTCTTTTGTCTGACAGGAAAAAATTAGAGTGAGAAAGGAAGATATTTGTTTTTCTACATTTCTCTGCAGCAGCGCTTTCAGCTGCCCACCTATGATCTGGATATAATCAAAAACATTATCATGCTCTTTGCTTGCTCACGTTCTCATTAATACCTCAACTGGCAAGGTAATTTCTCAGCCAAATGTGACCTAGTAGGGGGTAAAGCTGGCGTAAGACGGCACGATAGTAACGCAAGCCATTGGAAATGGTTCAGTCAATCTGTGTCAGGAAGTATTCAGACAAATCCTGGAGTCAGACATTAGCAGGGACAAATGGACGTCACTCCTGGCTGTTAACAGGACTAGCCTGCAGACTGTGTAATTGTTGGCTATGCCCACGTGGTTGTGCCCAATGTTAAGCTGTTTGCATTTTAATCTCTCCATGCTATACAAGACTTGCCTTCTTCAGCTGTGCTGAAGCCCCACTGTCCCAGTGTAAGTGCATGGGACTCACAGACTTTCATGAGCATTTGGAAAACTTGCATCCTCTTTGGAGAGAAAAGGCTGACAGCAAGTGATTAAACTACCAGGTGGAAATACAACAGTAGAGGGTCCAAATCATACCTCTGCCATGGGTTTTCTGAGTCCATAGAAGAACTTTGGCTATGTCCGCAATAGTCAAGTGCAGAGATCTCTGAGGTTGTGCAGACCTTGACTGGCATCTTCAGAAAGTGCAGTCTCACTGCAGGAGGAGCTGTGTTAGGCACAGTACTGTACTACCTTTCAGATCTACGATAAACTCACGTGATTCAACATCACAGCCTTTTCACAGGGCAGGCTGGTTCTTAATCCCTTTGGGCCTTGGGTTCCCATTTGTAGCACGAAATTGTTAGTCCTTTCTGGCCTCACCAAAGCCCTGTGAGGACAAATGCTGTTGAGGGGTCCTGATCATTTGGCAACACAAAGTATTGCTCACAGACTTCATAGTCTGTGGATCTGTGGATCAACTCTGACCCGACCACTACCACTAAATTTCCTGTTTTGCAGAATGCTTTTTGCCTAGCCAACATAATCTGTGGAGATTTATTCTCTTCAGGTTTTATTGGCAGTCCAGATCTGGACAGGATTGAAGGTGCCCAAGGGTAAGGGTGATATTTTCCAACCAGCACAGGTTCTGACGTTTTACTGCAGTGCTCTGGAGCTTTCCGCCAAGCAGGCAGGAATCAGCCTATGTTCAGCCAGAAATCTGCATGTAACCTGGTGTCTGACAGATTAATCTATCATACACTGGAGACTTTAAATAAACTCAGAGTGCCAAACCTGCTGGTTGAGGGTCCTAGAGTATATTTACAATCTGCCATATTTCTGCAAGCTGCAACTTGAAGGAACTCTTCTGGGACATCAGTCATTCCATTCAGCCTTCAGCTCCTAATCCTGCATGATTCAGAACTTTTTTTAGTGCTTATACAGCTAGGAGCATAATAGTCAGGAAGGGGTGTGCCCAGGCTGTGCTCCCCCTAAAACAACCCTTGAAAGTTCATATAGCACCTTCCCTGCTCACCAAACCAATCATAATGATGCCCCATTTCTGGAAGTGTTCTAGACCAGGTTGAATGGGGCCCTGAGCAACCCAATCTAGTAGGTGGCATCCCTGCCTAAGGTTGGAGAGTTGGGACTAGATGATCTTTAAGATCCCTTCCAACCCAAGTCTTTCTGTGATTCTATGATATCTCCTTTCTTGCACCTACTTGGCAGTAACAAGCACATTCAGATCAGCTCTAAACCAAGCACGAAAATCACCCCTGTCAGAGCATCAAGACTTGCATCACCAGCAGCTTAGTAGTTTTACATTTATTGCAGAGAAGTCTGGCAGTCCAGGATGACATGCACTTTACTTGCCAGTTCTGAGTCCCTTGATGCAGCCTCTGCTCTCCACCCTCTACCTCTGGGCTCTTCTTGGTAACAGCCAGTTGTGACAAGGGCTCCTCAGCCGCAGCTCCCCGTGCAACAGCCACGAGGGACAGTCCTTTCCCATCTCCTGATGGAGCTGACAGCCCTCTTGGCAGGCAGAACTGTGAGGACTTCTGGTCATAATGCTTTCTGGCTGGTTTTCTACAGTAACACCTTCACTCGCTGTGAATGGTCAACCCTCGTAGCCATGCCTCTCACATCCGCAGCCCCAGCAGGCTGCTGCCCGGAGCTGACACCCCCGTGGTTTCCTTCTGGGAAAAGTCAAATGTTTCCCTTACGGCTTCCCAGCCACTCTCTGTGCAGTCATTTGTTTGGGTACCATCCTCCTGTTGTCCAAGCTGTTTCCCTTCAGCTTGCTGTTGTGCCAGATTGTCACACGGTGTCTCAACCATCCTCCGTTAAACCTTTTATGTTGTCCTCGACAGGGAGCTCTTGTGAAGCATGATTTTTGGCCTGACTCCAAGCAGGGTCTTTCATATCATCACTTCTTTACTGGCTCCTGTCTCTGCCCAGCCAGCAATGAGATAGTCTCAAGGAGTAAGGCTTCTCAAAGAGGTGGGATGTCACAGCTACACTATGTCCCTTTTTTACAAAGCCCACCCTTCCTGGGGCCTGGGCACCCTGCCTACAGCACAGGTGAGAGAGCAGAGAACTTCTTCTCCAACACATATGTGAAACCACTGTGATCATATTTTCAATTTTTTTCTCAGTAATAATGGGGTCTAGAAAATTGTTTTTCTTCCAATTAAAATAAGCTCAAATAGTGATCACTTATGCTCAAGAGCTGAAAAAAGCAGCAAGTATTTCAAAACAAGCACTCATTCACAGAAGAAAAATAGTACATTAAAATACTAACTCTATATCCAAAACAAAAACAAAACATGCAAACTGTGAGTCAAAATGAAGGTTATGAAATTTGAAATGTGTGTTTTTATACTTAATGAAATGTGACTCATAGTATGGGTAGTGTAGATTTACAATGTTCTAAACTATTCATATCCTTACTTGCAAGCATTTGGATTTTACAAATGATGTGACAAGTAAATACGTTGCTTAGAAACCATGGTGGGCTTTTGAAACTAATTCTTTTGTTTCTGGGATTTTGACTTGGCAGGTGTTTGGTGCAGTGGAGTTATCAAACTCCTCTGGTTTACTCTCAGACAGCACCAGTCATTCAGGGAGGGCTCTCAGATAAGGATAAAGCTTAAAAATCTGAGGCTCGTGTTATTCCAGCTCCCTGCCTGCATAGCATGCCCTCAATACCTCTTACAGTTTCAGTCACGCTGTGTCCAATTCCTGAAACCAAAAACCCTTGTGAGCTTCAGGATCTTCTTTTCTTCTAGGAAGTATTTTCTATGAAGCTTTGAAACACAGGACGAACTAAGCCAAAGAGATGCTGTGGTGAGGTCATACTGCTTTTAAATAGAGACAGAAAGAAGTAGTCTGAAATAATTTATAACGCTATCATCTAAGACAATGATGTTAACCAGGAAATTGAGAAGTGGGAGTACTTATAAACGCCACCCTGATCCCAAACTCCTTCCATAACCTCAGAATAGCTGGCGTTACTACTAATATGATCTACAGCAGCACATTTAAACGTGGTTAACATTTAAATTTAGGTTTCATAAATTACACCCTGCAGAGATGGATAGAGACAGCTCCTATCTCTTTGAGGTATTGTTTCATTTGCAAATTCAAGCAGATGGTGCACGAGCAACTAATGACTCAAAAAATCACCCCTAAAAATAGTCCAGAACAAGGTGTGGATTTATCAGGGAAGGAGGGAACAGAAAAGGCTTTACTTCCCCTTCCCGTTCCTCAGGCACAGCTCCAGGAGCCCAGCTCACCCAGAGCTGTGCAGCACCCCATTTTCAAGTATCTCTCCCTGTCACCTCACACAGGGAAGAAATGAGGTGGTGAAGAGGAAAAGGATTAGCACTCCCCCCTTTCCTCACACCAAGCCTGTATACAATCCAAAAAAACCCTCCACCCTGGGAAATTACAACTTCCTTAACTGTATCCAGAACTGCTCAGCACAGCAGTGTGGCACCACTGAAACTTTCAGTCTCCCAGCCAGGTGGGTAGTGCTTCATGAAAACTGACTTTTCCAAGCAAATTCTATAAATACTTGTCACTGCTTCCTCATGAGGCAATACACTGCAATATATTGTACTTCCAGTGGGAAGCCAAACTTGCTGTCATTTCGCTGTTTATAATGATATCGTAGCCTCCTGCCTAACCACACTTGTACAAACTCTTGGGGAGGTAAGAGAGTCCCTCCAGGACATGTTGCTGGGGTTTGAGCAGGGGTGAAGCGTGTCAACGTTAGCAGCATCTGCGTGGGGAGAAACCTGCCGTGCAGACGAATTATGTAAAGCATAAATTCCTCAGAGCACCGGGCCTGTGTTTGTGCAATGCCTGGTAGAAGGCACTGTTCACAGCCATCCCCAAAGCAATGACTTTCTGAAGTAATAAATATTAATACTTTCTGGTTAAAGATCCCAGCACAAGTAAAGCCGCAGCCTGAAAAGTAAAATGTTTCTGTATGAAAAGTAAGAGGGCCTCTGGCAATTTTAACAGCTACAGGAAGGTAAGTGTTATTATTTACTGCACAAATACACACAGAATATGTATATTAAATCACACTTCAGTTGTTTCTGTGAAGCAAAAGACTCTCCTTCTGCTACAAGTCTTGCTCTTTTCTCTTGTTTGTACCATGAATTCTTCCGCCCCTGCTTCTTGCATCCCTGTCCTCTACTGCTGAATATCCTTGGAAGAAAGCAGTCTCTTCCTCCATTTTCATTAATAGTAGAGACTGCTACAGTGTTATCTGATTCTAAATGTTATACTTAAACTGATTTGTTAGACCATGCTTAGTCTTTTTTTTTTTTTGGCTTGTCTTATCTGTTTATTATGCAATAAAAAATCGTTGCTGTTGGGGCTCATGATTCAACAACTCCTGACGTATATTATTTCACTGAAGCACAGCTCTTTTTCCCATTACAAATGCAGCTCTAAATTTGTAAGAGCTTGCCTGTGCTCATCTTCTGTGTTTCCACCCCCCCTCATATGGCATCCTAAATAAAAACAATGTTTAAAAATAAAGGAAAATATATGCTAATTATATACAATGGGCCAGAAGAACAGAGTTGCACAAAAATGCATTGGGTGAGGATCTGACTGTATCAGCCACATGAAGCAAACAGGCTCTGAAGTGAATTCTAAGAGAGAAGAAAGCAACTATTCACATTGCCACTATTACTTATAAAAAGGTGAACAGATGAACCTAGTTCTGAGGGAAAATCTGGCCACAGCAAATAAACCCTGATGTCAAATTCTGTGCTGGCAGAGGGATGGTGCAGAATGATTTACTGTAGCTCTTCTAACATTCACAATACTGAGTGAGATGCCAGCATTCTGCTTCATTAACCAGTCATTTTGATTGCATCTTTTTTTTTTTTTTAATTCTAGTAATTTTCTCTTCTTTGCAATTATACTAGACATCTCAATCTCTCTACATAAATTATAGCTTTCTTTTTGAGGAGGGAACTGGCCACATAAGCTGGAAACACACTCTCCTCTGAAGCCAGAACCTGAAGGGAAAGAGCTTGAGCAGCCACCCTAGACTAATTAAAAGATTATCTTTACCTTGCTCCCACAATGAGTTGGTTCCTGTTGGCATCCAGTGCAAGCTGAGAAAAGTCATGCACACCTGGATAGGTGAAATTCGACACCCAGGGCTTCAGATCTGCAATGAAAATGAGAAAACAGAAAATAATAAAGCTGCTCCAAAAGCAGTGAGTTCACCCGGACATCCGCTAATGGATTTCCTACCGAGTCATCTGTCAGGGAAGGCTAATTAATAACCTCTTTAAAGGGCTTCTATTCATTATGATTCTCAGCAGAATGTGCAAAAAACCCTCACATAAACACAAGGCCGTCTCAGCACTTATTTTCACATCCAAAATGGAGTGTCAGCATTGGTTTCAGAGACAACAGCAGCTCGTTTTTACTTCTGTTAAAACCGAGGAAACGTCTTCAGTGCAAGGATTAAGTGGTGTAAAGGGACAAGGCTGCCTGCTATAACACCTCCATAGCCTTTTCTTCTGTGCTTATCAAAGGGAAACTGCTGCCCAGAAACAGAAGGTAAGGCCAACTGATGGAGAACCAACTTAGAGTACAAGTGATCTGCACTCAGGACCCAGCTGTTCCAATGACAGGTTTTACCTTCTCTTTCAGGTCTTAGCTTCTCTTCTAGGTTACACTTTACCTAACATCTCAGATCCCTATCAGTTAAATCATTCCTTCATTTTTAGATGGTGGAGTGTGGGGTGTCATCACACCATCTTTGTGGCTGAGTGATTGCACAAGCTTGAGACTGGCTCTATCAACTAGCTTGGATTTGCCAGTCTAGGCAATTGTCCAAACTGCAATCACACAGGTTAAATGGAAAGCAAAAGACTTGCCTATACTTTGCTCACAGAAGCAAAACTCTTCTAGAAGCTAATATATTAACACAGCATCAACTGAGAGATCTAGGACAAGTAGTCCTGTTGTAATTAAAAAAAAAACCCCTGTTTAAAGAAAAAGGTAAATTACTATTTTTAGGGTGCTCAGACATGATGCTAGGGCATTCACAGGATCCCAGCTTTCAATACCACTACCAACTTTGACCTTGTGTGTATTACAGATCACAGAATTTCAACCTCTCACCTTACAGCTTTACAGCACAAAATAACTGGGAATAGATTTAAATGTGCCTTTCGGAAAGCTCTACTGTGCAGTCTTCTCTTGAGAACTGTTAACTACTATGGCTGTAAAATACATGGAGAATACCAAATATATCGGGGAGTCAGGCACAAATGAGACCAAAGCAGTATATCCCTCTGTGACCTGTTGACAAGTAACTCCGCCTCATTCAAGGACTGGATCCAGGAGGCTCAACATGAAAGGTAATATCTTCTGGTCTCATGCCAACAAGATACCAATACACAGGCCAATGACCTGATGACTCATAGCAATAATGATATAGTTTAGACCAGTTCAAAAGAGCTCTGAAAAAACATGCTCCACTGTCATTTTATATCCCCAATGATAAATTGAGTAGTCTCACTGAAGGCAGTCGGGTTTGAATGCTTTGTTGTAGGCATTAGTTCCCATTTCCATAGGGGTGAGAGGACAGTGCTGATGAGGAATCTCATTAAGGCCTTTGTTGTCTTGGCATGTTTCGTGGGATTACAGATGTGCAACAGTATAAAACCTTTGACGCAGGGATATTTGTTGAGCCATTTCAAGTCCTTTCTCCCTCCAGGGATGGATGAAATTTAATCAAGCCCTTAAGTTATCAAAACCTTAAGAAAACATATAAATAAAGGCCCTACACTCTACATGATCTGCCTCTCTTTCCAAAGCAGGATCTTGTTCTGCCTCTGTTCTGAACACCACTATGTTTCATAGCAGCTCCTGAGGTCCCTCACCACAGAGCTGGACACCATCAGCCCTGGTTCCATGCCCTGCCTGACTGGATGCTGCCAGGAGCTCTCCAACAGCGAGACCTCCATCCTCACAATCTAAAAACTCCGTTGCTGGGAGCTGGAGGCTTCCAACCCTTCTCAGCATTCCTGTCACACTGCATAACCACACACAACGCGTGTACCTCCTCTGCTCTTCAATGAAAAGGCATGAGTTAAGGAATAACTCAGCCCGTCTAACCTTCAAGCATCTCCACCTCCTACACTCCTCTGGGACCCTTAATGATGTACTAGCACCAGGGAGGCACCGCAGTTTCACCTCTGGCATTCTCCTAACTAATGGGGCTCTGACTTCTTTTCCTGTAGCTCTTTAGCTGCAGAGACATTTCTGAGCCAAGCAGCAGAACCAGCAACAATAACACCTTTCAGGCAGGTTAGCTGGCTGACATGTGCTGCAGATCTTCTGGCATTTCTGCTGGCTGATGGGGGTGGGATTAGGGGATTGCTATATAATGATGATACCTTTTAAGGATCCTGCTTTTAGGCCATAATTTCTCTTGTCATTTTACCTCCTCTTCTACCAACTCTTTCCTACTAACTAGCCCACTATTACAGTGCAGTGGCAGGAAGAATATGTCTTCATCTGCTGCTCTAAGCAAAAGCTCCTCACTTCAGAGAGGTACACTCATCAGTTCTTCCTTTTAATGGCAAGCTCTGACAAACTACAGGTAAAAATAATTTTAAAAAAATTAAAGGCAGTAGTTTGCTTGAATCTTTCCAAGTTGGTTCAAATGTCAATCAAGCCCAAGAAATAACAGGCAGTGTCTTCATTTCTATTACTACTGCAGGTGGTACAACTTATAAAGAAACCCTTCCCAGTTATTAAATTAAAGGCTGAAAGGCATGCATCCTCACAGCAAAATTAAGCTTTTATAGGCATGTAGTTGGAGATTATTAAACCCAGCATGGTCCCAGATAAGAATGTATAAATGCAAGTTGTCAGAATTAATGCCAAACGGCACATTTTCCTTCCCAACTTTCTTTCCTCCTGTTAAGAGGGAATGGAACTGCAACCAAGAGTCAGAACATGGATCTTTTTTCATTCAACACATTCAAATCTACTGCTCAGACCACAGGCATCCCTAAGGACAGTTTCAGCCTTTCACTCTGAAACTAGCTGAGTACTGCAAGGTAAGTGCTGCCCTGGGTCTATCCCATATTAGCTGAAGTTTACACATATGGACCCAATGAACTCCAGAGATTGCTTGTATTTGACCTTCCTCTGAAGGCTGATTTTTCCAGTGTTGACTCTTTAATTTGGCTGGAAACCTTCAGTGCTGGGGCATGTTTACATTTGCAAAAGTATCTGTTTAAAAACAGTATGAAAAATTAAAAACCAAGGCTCTGGCTTTGCATGTCGGCAGCAGGAGCCGGAAAGCTAGGAACCACATGGCTTAGGGGCAAAATGTTCATCAAGGCCTCCTTTGTGCTTCTCATCTCTAATCACTTCCAGGGGGTTAAAGAACCACACTCTCACTTCCTCCACACAAGAAGCAACGAACAAAAGTTTAACAGTTTCCAAAACCGTCCATCTCCAGATATTGATTCAGAACCTCTAAAGCTCTGCAAGTCCCTCCACAGCTCAAGGTGGTTCAGGTATCCAGCTGCAAAGAAGACAAAGCTTCACAGGAAATGTAAGTCTGGAGACACAGCTGTGTTCAGGCTATTCTGCATGCCTAAGACAAGGTGAAAGGAGGCCCTCTGCCATTTCAGAGGGTGGTCCCTGCAGCCTGCTAGCACATTGCTGTGGTCTGACTTCCTGAGAGTACAGGACTGGGATGAGGATTACTCAGCTGCACAAAGACCAGCGTGTCAAACTGCAGGAGCTGGGCTTAAGGGCCTGATCCAGACACTCTTCAAATCATTGCTGGTTTTCCACTGAGCTTGATGGGGTTTGGATCAGCTTCTAAAGATGCGGTAAACCTGGTAATACTTGAGTCTTCATCTCCTCAAAATCAGCTGCTCCCCACCTCATCCTTACTCTGTGTGTTTTGGAGGAAAGAAATATGTAAACACTGAGTTGAGACTTCCCTATCTGAAGGACAGCATTTACTGCTTCATCTCACTTAAGCCCACTTGTTGCTCCCATCCCGAGCAGGCTGCAACAGCTTTGTGCATCCAGCACACATCACACAAGAGCTGAGAGGCTAAATGCCCATGCCTTGGAATTGCCAACCCATTGCAAGGTGCACGGAGTACGGCTAACCACTGTGCTGTTCATGTTGCTATATCTTGAAAAATAATTCTCAGCAGGGATTTCCTAGTCTGAAGCAAAAGAAACTAAACTGAACAGGACCAAGGATTTTTGTGTAAAATGTTCCTACTTAACCATGCTCCTATCCTAGGATTGCAGAGAAAAGCTTCAAAGAGATCATAAAAAGACCTTAAGGGAAGAAGATAGGGAAGTTAAATAAGAAGGAAGAATTCAGAGGGTCCCCATTCCAGAAAAGACAACCTGAACCCCATACCTTACATAAAGCTCCTGTAAAATAGGCTGATTCAACAGTAAAAGTTTGGGCAATGAAGTAGAGCCTACATGTAGCACTTTGGTCCTGTAAGACTCAAGGGCAATAAATAAATAAATAAATACCTATTGTGCAGATATTCAGACCTACTTTTGTGCAGTGTTAACTTGACCACTCATTAAGTGCTTCCTTACTACCTCAGCATGGTCTCTTCTAAGTTCTTTTAACTCAGTTTACTAGTTCATGGCATGCTTAATTACTCATATGTATGTGAGTGTTTCAGCACTCCTGGTGAGGCCCAGATGACAGCCATGACTTCTATAACTTGTACAATCTCCTCCCTTTTTGGTTTGCTTCAGCCCTGGTCCAGGGAAAATTATGTATAGTTGTTGTCAGATACTCCAGTTTGCAAGTACTCAGGCACTTAGCTTTTTTTCAGACCATCCACCAACCTGAAGGACTCTCAGTGCTGGATCCTGACCATGACCAACAGATGCAAATCAGTTTGTAACATAAGGTAAGGCCTGAGGATGTCTCCTTGGTATAGACAGAAGAAATGTCCCCTTTTCAGAATCAGACCTACCATCTCAGACCATCCTCTGCTTCAATTATCCTCAGTATTCAGAGCATTTTTCATGAAGCAGACAGTTGCTTGCTAAGAGTGAGGTCACAGTTTCCATTCTGTGTGGGCCGCTGACCAGAATCCATCAGAGACAATGCAAACAAGGCTGTAACCAAAGCTCAGAAGGCTAATGACTACCCACCCGTGCATGCTACCACCTGTCTTCTCAAATGCTTCAAGTGTGGACCCTTCCAAGAATTCATAGAAGTTAAAGTGAAATTACAGCATTATCTTTATTTGACTGACAATGAATCATATTTTAATATCAGCTTCATTTTAAATTTTATCTCTCCGTTGTAGGTCACACCATAGGTTAGTGCAATAGACTTTGGACATTAACTTTCATTCCCACCCCATGCTGAGCTGTAAAAGTAGCCTCCACAATGCAAAGCCACTCCGCAATTTAGCAAATTTATCAGGGGAGGGAGAAATCTTTTGCTGTGCGGGCAGAGCTGAGCAAACAAATGTGTCAGCACTCAGAACTCAACTTTACTTATGAGGCCAAAAAGCTCAATCTGGCTTTACCCCAGAAGTCCTCCTACACATACGTATCACCCTGCTGTCTTGTCTTCTCATCACCACCTCCACCTCATTACTGGTATTCTCTCTTTCTTTTAACCTGATCTGTTGAAATCTTTAATTGTACATTAAATATGTCCTCATCCCAAATGCTGCAATTTCTAACTTCATTGTCTTCCTAAATCTCTGATCTCCACTCATAGCTATGAGGACTCGGAAGACTGTTGACAGAGTACATCCCCTTCTACAAAATGGGCCAAACCAGCAGGTTCCTTCTCTCTCTCCTCAACATCCAAACCCAACTCAGATGTTCTTCCAGATGTATTATTTTTATGGTGTCATTCAGTTTACCCTTCTGACCTTACATTCACCTCTCCTCCCACTCCTGCTTTCTTTTCTCAAGCAGTCTTCACCTTCTACCCAAATTTCTACCTCATTTCCTGCCCACTCAAACCCACGTTTCTACCTCACTTTCCACCCACTCAAACAATTTTTCCTGTCTTGACCAACTACAAAACTCCTTCTCTGATGAGAGAACAATGAGCTAAACCACGAGTGGCCTGCGGGTCACTGTGATAGCAGTTTACAGTGAGCCATTCCCTTTCCATGAGATCCAAGAAGCAAGAGAGTTGCTAATATCCCTCTCCAAACTGTCCAAGGATATGTGGGTAGGAAATGACTGGATAAAGAAAGAGTAAGACTTTCTCCCTTAGTATCATAAAAGAAGGAATAGTCCTATCCCTCAGGATAGAACAAGACAGAAGAAAAGATTCTGTTTTTTACCATCCTGAAGTGGAAAAAAAACCCCAAAACAAAGATTCAGGTCGTACCTCCACAGAGACATAGGAATCACAATAAGTATAGTAAGCATTTAAAGATATGTCAAACATGGACGATTTTGTGCCTCTCCCCTTACTGTTTACAGCTCCTCCTTGAACTGACCTTGCTGAGCTGCTTCTATCTCAAAAGAGAAACGACATCTGGAGATGTAGGCAAGGTCCCAAGAGCCCAATAGTCCTCTGTCTTGGGCAAATCATGAAACTATTTAGTGTCTCAGTACTTCCGATTATTAAATGGGTTTAGGGATACTGGCTGGTGCATCAAGGTCTAATTATCTGAAATGAGGCACTAAGTATGGCTATTGCATACCAAGCATTTTGACTTTGTTTCCTAAATTTTAATCATTTCTTCAAAACAAGTGCTCCTAAATTGTTTCAATATGGAGAAAAAAGAACTTAGTCCAAATCCAATTTTTACAAAAGTACAATTATGACTGCTTGTTTATTTACTTTTTTATTATTAATATGGACCCGCTGTCAAAACACACCAATATAGGAGGAAGAACCCAGGGATTCAATCCCAGATAAAGAAAACATCAGATAATAAGCACAAACTAGTGCTTACTTCCAGTATGGGACAATGTGCTGGTAAATTGTCCTGGGGCCACCGCAAGGAAGGATATTGAAGGACTGCAATTCACATCCCCAATTTGCACATTTCCACAGTATTCAGCAGTTCTGCTCCATCAGAGAGGTCAGTCTCAGCCCATTCTCAGTTTCTTTTGGGTTCCTATTTGCACATGGTGAAGGGCAGGCAGAAGCTCAGTTGAGACCTGCCCCAGGTAGAGAGCCAGATGACTTCCAGGAGCCAGAAGGCTCTCTACTTGGTGAATCCCCAGGCCTCAGGCTGGGGATTGGAAAAGAAGTCCTGTAACATGAGAGAAGTTCTTCCCTCTTCAGCGTGGCTCCTATTGCCCAGACTCCCACAAGACCTCAAACCCCAGATAACATAGAACCATTTAGCTTGGAAAAGACTTCTAAGATCGAGTCCAACTGTTAAGCCAGCACTGCCAAGTCCACCACTAAGCCATGTCTGTAAGGGCCGCATCTACTCTTCTTTTAAATACCTCCAGGGATGGTAAGTCCACATACATTGCATGTCCTCACTGGCAATGGCCAATGAAGAGCAAGAGGGGATGGCACATTGCTGGGGGTAATGGATGCACGTCCATGAGAAATAAGTGTGTCCATTTGCCCTGCCTGAGATTTACAGTACCAAAGGTGTGTGTCTACATAGCACAGGACTTTATGGAAAGAATGGATTTGGCTTTCCTCAGCAGTCTGTCAGCTGGGGCAAACACTACCCTTACACTGCCTCCCCTCCTCAACAACCTTGCCTGCTGCCCCACACAGCACTGCATGGTCCCATCACCACCTTGTGAGACTCGGCTAACTGGTGCCACACACAGCCTCAGTGCTAGCAAACCCAGAGATTTCTTGTTCTCTTAAGGACATTGCAATGTTTAAGTATTGTGATCCATTGTTTACTGAGACAAGCCCTGCAGCTGTCACGCAATCTCCCTCCCTGAGAAAGATAAAGTGAGTGCTCATGCATCACTTGCAGTTTCCTATGACATTCTGATCAGTATAATCCCTCTTTTCAGACAGGAAAGCAAGCTGCATCTTGGCTCCTACCACCACTGCAGTCTGATGGGAAAAAAAAAACCAACGCCCCTTTGTCATCATTCAAGGATCCTTCAGTCTGATTCCTCCACACCTGGAGGCAAATTTTTTTCACTTCCTTACAGTTACATGTTCACATCAGCCACTTGTGCCAGTAAAGGTGGTACAAGATTAAGGACAATCATTTTCACTAGTAAGAAGGTAGGAGAGGGCAGAGAAAGCAGGGCTAAGCTCTCCTGGAATTTCACCTGCAGGTAGCCAGATCTGCCACGGAAGCAGATGTGTCTGATTGTGACGAACATCTGAAGCAGAAGGTGATCCTCTTTGCTGGCTTACCAAAGACTGAACTGGAGATGCCCAGTCAAACACACGGTTTGTGCTGTTTAACTGCCAGGCTTACTTCTGAGGACAAAGGTCCCACCATGAGTCAGTTACAGCAATGAATGAATCAGAGCAGAGGCTGTAAATTCCTGAAAGTGTTTTGAAATGAAGCTGTTCTCATTAGGATCAGTATTTTTAAACTGGACACTGGCTAATGGTAGTAAAGAATTATCAGAAACTACATTTTGTCAATGGCCTCCACCTCTTTTACTGACATGCTGTAAAACTGTGCAATCTCCATGTATAAAATGCAAATCTGAATTTTGCAACTCAAGCACTTCCACTGAAATACATTGTATGGATCACCCAATATTATAAAAAGGAAAGAATGGATGATCTATGAAGTCAGAGCTCTTTAAGCCAAAGGAAGAGTTTCTTGAGGATTTTATCTGCACCTTCCAAAGCTAGAAATTATCATAAAAACCTCTAACCCAGTCTACTGTGTATTGCAGATCACAGACTTTCATCCAGCTAATCCTATACTAAGCCAAAGAACATGTTGGATTACTTAACCACTTGAGTCAGCCATGTTAGAAGAAACAATTTGTCCAGCTGGACCTATCAGTGTTCTGATAATATAACACTTTAGAAACAAAATTATATGGTAGGGTTTCCATTTACAGAATTGATGTTCCAGTGCTGTGCACTTTGACTGTGGCCTAGCCCAGCACATTAGCATACTCTTGGTTTCAAGTACACAATCTCCCTTTAACGTAAGTACTTGACTTCAGTGCTTGACTGAGCTCAGACTGTTTGTAGCCTTCCAGGGTGAACCCCGCATGATTAAACAAGAATATGTCTTATGAGATTGCCGGTACTAAAGTGAACTTTATCAAAGCATAATGACACCCTTGAATGGAAGGTTTCAGGAGCGTGTGATATATTAACACTCATCAGAAGCAGATGTGCTAAATAAATGAGGCCTGCTGTACCACTGGCACACAAACTCGTTCACTTAGGGAACTGCACTAAGTAAACTTGAGAATAAGGCCTCTGTAAGGCACGTCTTTGTTTGCAACCAAACCACAGAAAAAGAAGATGAACACTTTGCTTTACTTTCCACCCTGTTTCCTTTCTCTGGTGTGTGCCTGGGATCTGAAAAAAGGCTGCCCATTTCTGTGTCCCAGATCCAACCCCCCTGCCAAAGACAGGAGCACGCACATGCTGGTGATAACTGCTGCTGTTAGCCCCAGTTACATCAGCGGTACCTCTGGGAAATATTAATAAGCTGCTCTGCTGGTGACATGAGTTTTTCATGGCCTTGGTCCACACATAATACACTGGAGCACCTGTTCTTCCACACTGTGAGCACTGTGAGTCTACCTCACTTGGTCATGCTGCTGAGGATGCCCCCCTATCATCACCACCACCACTCATGGTCAGAGGCTGCTCTTTCTCTTGAGCTATTGTACCTCTTCAAACTTTTATCTTCCCTCACTCCAATATATGAGTTAATTGATCACTTTGCTTCCTGAAGCTTCACTGTAAAGTCTTCCTTTCTCCCCTGCTTGTCATGATTTATTCCATCTAAAGCATTTCATGAATGAAGGGCACTCTTCCAAACCCCCTTTTCTTCTTGAGGCCCCAAGAAACAGCATACTGAATAATTTTTTCAATCAAATCTCATTGCAATTATTTGTGAAGTGCCTTGGACACCATTAATGAGAAAGTGTCAAAGAACTAGCATCATTACTGTTATAATTATTATTATGGAATGAAAAATATATTGAGAGCTGTAGGGTGTAATTTTCAGAAGTTTTGCCTGAAAGCAAATTACTTCCCTAACCACTGTATATTTATGGCTTTATCAGTCATAATTTAAAAAAAAAAATCTAAATCAAATCTAAAGAAGAACATACCAGCTTCATTTGCCACAGTTCTATTTTTCAAGATTAAAAAGAAAATTGCCACAAGGCATGCTTAATGGATATAAAATCCATACTGAAATGCATTGAAGGTTAAGTATTCTGAAGCACCCAGAGGATTCCACCAGTTTCCAGTCAACACTCCACTAGTTAACATTTGGACTCCCTGCATGGACATTCAAGGGCATCAAGGCTGTGAGCTAGAAGACAGCTCTCCTATAGTGTATTTTGCCTTCCCTTTGATGCTTAGTCAGATACACTTCTAATATTTCACCCCACAATCTTCATCCTTTGTTAACTAAAATTTTGGTTTGGGTTGTCAAGATCTAACTTGCTCAAGGAAAGTGTAAATCTTTACCAGAATTTCCTAAGAGGCTTTCCTAGCTGGCCTTTGGAGTTCATGAATACTAATGTGCTTTTTTCCCTCATCAATATACAGTAAAGGGAATAATGTATTAGTGACCAATTCAACGTTAGTGGTGGTGTTGGGTGAAATGTAAAGAACCTTCTAAAGAAATAAATCATACCTTATTATCCTTCAGCCCACAAAGTTAAAACAGCTTTTGCTTTCAACACAACAAGCGAACACTTAGCTGCTCCCCACAGGTTTCAGTGTTTGAAGCTGGCCATGTTTCAATGAAATATTCTTAAAAGAAATAAAATATTGAGAAAATACATAGCAACCTACATTCTAGTCACCTGAATCATATTTATCTGGTAGGGAGTAATAATTACAGACAGCCTGAAATAAAACCCCAAATATAAACACTCCCAAACTAATTCATTTTGAAAACCTGAGGCAACAGGCAGAGAAACTTGTCTGCATCTAGGAGAGATTGAGGATTAGACAATGGATCAAATGCCACACATTGAGAACTCACACCAGCCATGATGATACAGTCTGCAAAGCTGAGATTTGCAGTCCTGAGAAGATCTGAGATATAAGCTATTTAACCAAGTCCACCTCTCTCCTCTGCCTCAGCATGGGATCAGTTGAAGTGTTTTTATGGATGAAGACAGGCTGCCATTATTAAAGCAGAGACAAATGATGTTCTTCCAGCTTACCCTAACTGCCATGACCCAAGGGAGAAAGCCCTGGGAGACAGAACAGAGAAAAACCTGGGAAGTCTATCATACTTTTTCCTGAGCATAGTGATTTAATGGATAAAACTAATGAGAAATAAATAATAGTAGAAACTGCAAGTGGAAACCTGTCTACAACTCATTTGCAGTGAAGTTGTGAATGTCCAAATGATTCATGAAACACAGATGAGTTTGCAAACTCTTAAGCATTTCCTTGGTAAACAAGCTGAAACCAAGCACTCTGCAGGCATTACAAACATCTATACATGTCACTCATGGCTCTGGCTCTCGAAATAACAAACCTTACATAGTATTGGTGTGGAAGATGTTTCTGGCTTTCCCAAGAGGCATGTTACAAAGGAACTCCAAATGTCTTTAATGAATAGCAAAGGTGCTTTATGTCCAAGAGAGAGCGGTACAACAAGTAACCAGGCCAAGTATGACACAGGCATCACCCAGTTGCAAATGGAGGGATTGATCTATTGTTTATAAGATGCATATGGAAAATATGAGAAAGATGAACATGATTGACAAGACCTAGAAACAATTTCTCTGGTGTTCAGATTACCAGAGTGGTCCACAGGGGAGCTGTGCCAGGATGACAAACTGTTTTGTGAAATGGGACTTGGATGCATGTGTTCATGCATGTATAAATAAAAAAGGACGCGCTGAAGATATACTTGACTTGTTTCACTAATTTCTCAACTCACTGAAAAACAAACAAGCATGCAAGACCCTTAATGTAGCTACCCACTCACAGCCAAACAGGTAATAAAACACCAGAAACAGCCTCCTGGGAAGTAGAAGATCATTTTCTTATTGATCTAACAAGGGAAATCAAACTTTAACTGGATTTTCTATAAGCACAGAGTAGAACAATCTAGTTATGAAAAGCCCAAACTGGGTACGTTATTATTGTTGGTGAATTGTACAATGAGCATCATTTATAAGCCCCAGGGAAATTGGGGCACCATTGTGTTAGTTTGGTACTGTGCAAACACACAGGACAGTGCTTGCAGCATGAAATTCCTAACCTGTCCCTCACAATCTCTATGCAGGCTGCTAGGATAAACTATTCAGCTTATGGCCCCTTCCCAGTCTGCATCTCTCCTGGCAGTGCAAACTTTATCTTTAGAATGTAAAGTATATTTAGAGCCAGAATTTATGTCCCACGACTTGTCTAGACCATTTTCTCTAGGTCGCAAGTAACAGCAGGTGTTTTGGAGAATGAACTCTGTAAAGAAACAGGCATTTTGTCTGAACACAGCTAAAGTAAAAGCATTTTGCATATGTAGACTCCTTTCTCCTTAAATGAGTAGGGCCTGTATTATCCTCTGTCTTTCTTACCACTCTCATAGCAATAGAAAGAGATAACAAATCAAACAGATGGTTGACTAGTGTGGATGAGATACAATAAGCACAACATAGAAAATACATAACTTCTCAGGAAATAAGGGCAAAGATAGACAGAAAGAAGTTTTACTTGGGATTCTTCCATGACAGGGATATTATCCAGCCAACTGGACGTTAAGAATATCATCATCTAGGGGTAAAGTACAACAAAAAAAGACTGAGCACAAGCAAGGTGGGAACTGAAGACTAGAGAACACAAAACATGTTATGGCATCCCATTTGTCTGGTGATGGGAAACCTGGCTAGCAAGGCTGTGAAAAAGAAGCTATTCAACCCCTTTGTAACATAAACTGTTTTGTTAACCTTTTCATTCTGGCAGTAAATTAATGCATCCTGTATGACTGAATGGTCAGAGGCCTTATTATTATTATGGTCCATCCACTGAAAATTGCTGATGTAACATAATCCTTTCCCCTGGCGCAGGAGCATCAGCAGGGCTGCTGCTGGGGTCATTCTTTCAATCTTTACACATTCCCATTGCGTACCAGGTTGTGATCCATGAGACAATGCATTTGGAGACGCACGGAAAGCCCACAAGCCACACTGTTAAGCAGAGACATCCTCAGAGCAATCTGGAACAGCACATAAAATCTACATAAAATGTAGATTCCCCTATTTCTCCCCCTTGCAGCCTAAACCTGCATGTGCTGGCATCAGAACAGGGTATAGCTTTAAGGTAAATTAGATTATGAACTGAGATATGGTTTTGGATGTGTGAGCCCTCTTCCACAGATTTTAAAAGATATGTGCAGTGGAAAAAAGGTGCCTTTAATTTTATTCCTGTGTGTTTTCCAGCTGAGCCTTGCAGCAGAAAATATAAGATTAAACTATCACGAACAATCACAAGGAAACAGCTGCTGAGAAAAAACAATAACGCTGAATCTAACTTGGGTTTAAGAGACTCAAATGATAATCTGGGTCATTTTCTTGATGTGTCTGCAATTTCAATCTTTCTTTTGCACAGTTGTCAAATTCTAATTAACTCAACAGTTTTTGCCTTGTATCACTGAAGAGAGAAAGGGAACAAGAACAGTGAAGGGGAAGACAGATTATTTTTTTCTGTGAAATATTCACGCCTGATTAAAACAAAGCAAACTGGCAGATTATGAGCGTGTTTACATAGCCAGTGATTCTGTGGAGAAGCACTCATATTGAGAGCCAAAAAATGCCCACCAATTCCTCAACATCAGGAATTGGGGTTCCTAATGCAATGAAAGAATTAATTAATGCAGAATGATTTACCTCATTGCTGGATCACACAGACACAGCCTCTATAAACTCAAAGTTTGGTGGTCCTGGTTAATAGAGAGAGCAACACTTTTTCTCTTTTCTGTATCTATAACATCTTCATTATTGTATTATCTATTTAAATATCCAACTGAGGTTCACCGTGTTTTAACAGCAAGGGTTTCTGATTTTGGCCCTACCCAGTTAAAACAGATGGTTAGACTTACTTAGCAATTAAAATCAAGGTTTACTTACCAGAGCAAGGTTAGAGCCAGTGCTGTATCCTATAGGCTTAAAGATTTTGCTAATTTATTTTAATCCACTTAAACCTCTAAGGCGTGGATAATGGAAAACAGACAAGAAATCTCTTAAACTTTCCAGTTTAAGAGACAAGAGTTTCTTCTCTGTGAAGAATAGTAAAGCTCTCTAGAAGAATCCTGAAAGGTCAGCAAGGATGCCTTTGACTACTTTCTTCCTGGAAACTCTATCTCAAAGGTCACAAAACCACAACTAAATTGCCTTTAGCAAAGAACCTAACTAGAGACACATTGCAAGGTACTTAATTGCCTTTAGCAAAGAATGTAACTGGAGATGCATTGCAAAGCCTTAAATGGAAACCGAAATCAATATTTCAACATTTAGGAGGAAACCATTTTTAGCAAGGAGACTCAGCAGCTGCTCATGCTGGCACACGGAGCTTAACACACTGGTCTGAAGTGTATTTTGAAATAATGGTGATACCAATATAATGATCTACCTGTTGTGTGGATAAGTGGACAGATTATCCAGATAACAATTTAGGAGTACATGTATGCTCATGGAAAATCTGACTGGGATAAAGACGAATTCTATGCTTCAAAAGAACAGTAAAAAGATTGCTCACTGCCACACAAAGGACCCCTCTCACATTCAAGTTAATTGCCCAGAGGAATGACAGAAACACTACTGGCACAGGTGACAAATATGTAACCAAACCAAACCAAAAAAGCTCCAAACAAAAGGGCCACCACACCCTGCAATTTTAAATCAACTTCCTTCTCTTGCATTCAAGTGTGTCCACATTCTCTATCACATTTCACTTATTAAGTGTCTGGCTCCAGTAAGCCAGGTGAGGTATGTAACCATTACTGAATCCAGTTAGAGAAAAGGAAACTTTAAAATGGTTTCAGCATGGCACAGGATTACAGGGAGCCTGTAGCAGAATAGAAAATGGAGATTCTTAGACCAGTAGTTCCAAATCTGCCTGTATTAAGTGACTGCTGTGAAACTTCGAATTAACACACTGTAAAGCATCAATGGGAAAATGATTGTCAGGCCACCTTCACTGGCCTGTGGATTACAGGTGTAAGGAAAACAGCACAGACTAAACCTAAATGGATCACCCTACTGGAATCTGAAACAGAAATAGCTCTTACCTTCAAAAGCAATTGTGGGGTGTTCTTTCCTGACACACTGCTGATGTTCAGCTTCAGGTGCATTCTGTGATGCTGAGAGATGAAAAGCAAGAAGAAAAAGGCTTGGCAATGACAGGGAAATGGCCTTTAATCTTGAAACAATCATGACTGAAGGGCGGCTGCAGAACTAGCTTCCAAGATAGGCCCAGGGAGGATACCTGAAATACAAATAATTCCACTTTCAGAAAGATGAATGCTTATCCAGAGTGTGTAGCACAGGTAGGGAAGGGTGGAGGTTCCCCTTTCATCCCAACCCCACTTGTGCTAGGTACACAAGGTAATATTCCACAAACAGCATCTAAAAAAAAAAACAAAACCAATTTACAACTGTATTTTGACTTCTAACTTCAAATACAAGGGAAGTGCACAGCTCCCTAAATATCTATCTCAGTGTGCCTTTGGGGGATATGTCCTTAAACAGCAGCTGGTGTGCAATGGCTGACACTGACAATATGAAATCTCAAATACTCCAGGTGTAAATGTGTGCCCCGGTGTGGACACCTCCCTCCTCAGTTTCATGATGTGCCATGGTAAATGTCATGCTACATTCAAGAGATTGCTAAGGAAAGGCCAACATCAGTCATCAGGAAAACACATGTGTAATTAATACTGTTCTAATAGGTGATTTATACATTTTACCACTGGGGTTTTAAATGTCTTGAAACAAAAAAAGCCAATTCAAAGGTGTTGCCAGGAAAGTGCTAATTAAGGTACAATAAAAATTAAAAGAGTTTATTGGGGAAAATGGTGAGAACTGAGTCAATTGCTTGCATTATTATGGGATGCTATAGCTCCCAGTCACAAGAGCTGAGGCACAGCTAAAGAGGAGGAGCACTCACTCTCGGGAGAGGAGAGCAGAAAGTCATGCCTTTTCTGCGTGAGCTTTTTTAACAACAACAACAGCAGCAGTAAAGGCACAGCTCTAAAAACTCCCTTGGGCCAATCAGGCCTGAGGCAGGGGATGGAGGATTAATTAGCCCATGCCACAAGCTCCCCAAGATGACACTGCAGCTTGGGAAAATCTGCATAGAATTTAATCTTACTGCTGTGCATATTATATTTTCCTATGTAACTTTGTTCAATTATTGCAAACACGTGTTTTCAAACAAATGGAGTCTTCTACCCTTAAATCCTACCTAGTGATAAAGCTGATTCTCATTAAATTCACAAGTAACAAGATTTTCAATTCCTGCAGGTGTAGTGATTCACAAAGGCAGTGTAACAGTCAACACCTGCAGGGCCTGATACCTCCACATTTTCATTTGGAGTCTCTAAAACACTTTCAGTGACCTGAAATGGTCAAGCTGATGGCAGGTAACATGAGACACTGATGCACAATGGCAGGCTTGTGGCGTGGAGCAAACTCCAATATTGTTACATCAAGGAGCTGGAAGAAGCTTGTAAAGGTCTTTGGGCATCACAGGAGCAATAAGGGACGGCTTACAGCAGCAGTGGGAGATAGTTTGAAAGATGTTTTGTTCTTAACTGCATTTCTCTGTGACTTTAAATACTGGCATAAAGATGAGCTGCCAGCACATCCATTATGTGCGTGCTCAGCAGCAGCTACATACCTCTGACTGAAAATAGCACTGGCATTCAGGACTTGGGTTAGTTCTAGGGACATGGTTTCCCAGCTAGTGTGAGTGAGACATTACAGCATTTCACTTTTTTTCCAGCCCCATACGCATGCAGATTTTATGCAGTGATGTATAAAAACGCCTTCCAGTTCTCCAAAAGAGGTTCTACAGCCCTTTACTACAGAGGGTGGCTTTTTTAAATACATAGCAAATATAATGTTAAATTAAAAAATGGGACTGGCAGAAGGGAGAGATGTGAAATCATTTAAAGCTCAGGCCAGCACAGCATTTAGTCATTAAACACAGGCATACTGAAGGGCCAACATCACTGAGCACCGTGGCACCTCACGTGATGGACATGTTGTGCAAGTCACACTGTAATAAAAATTATTGATGATGAGGCATCAAATTGTATTTTCAGCCACTGGTTTAAATGATCGGTTTTTTCCAGTACAGATCCAGAAGTGAAGCACAGCTCAGAGATGTGAAGGCCAGGGAGATGCATTTTGTACAGCTTTCAGATACACTTAAAGTCAAAGCCAAACTTTCCTTAGGTGGGAGATGGTTGTTGTGGGAAATGCACAAAAGGCAAAAGGACTTTTTCACTGTCAGATGTCCTTGCTGGAAACTGGAAGAGACAGTCATGGAAATCTCACTTTATGCCTGCTCTACTACTCCCAGTGCAGCCATTACTGGCTAATCCTGAAAATAAGGTACTAAACTAAATAGATTTTAGTCTGAGCCAATATGGCCATTTTCATGTACTAATCATCCAAACAATGATCTCAAGCTAGGCGAAAAAAAATCTTAAAACAAAGACACACGGTAGGGTCTCATGCTCCTCTACAGCCTAATGTGTTGTACAATCAGCAGATGAGTAAACTCCAGTTTCAAACTTACCAGGGTCATGAAATGATAAAAAGTTGCATACAAGAAAGCTTCATAACATCCAACTGCCTATTCTGTGCCAAAGCAGAGTACATTTACTAGTGTTTTGTCTGGACTAGTTGTAAAATGTGCCAAGTAGCTGGATTTCTGCCACTTTCCCTGAGAGATTTTGCCACAGTCCAAGAGACTTCAGTGTTCCTTAGAAAGCTCTAACCAGTATCTGGGGTAAAGTTCCGTCTTCTTTTTCCTTATTGTCACGGGGAAATCCAAAGTGTGCATGAACACAATGATTTCAAACTTGATTTTAAGTGAGAATTAATACATGACCAAACAAAGATGAAAAAGAAACATTATAAAAAACTTGTACCCTTCACGATGTTCCCTGTCTCCTACATCCAACTGTGTTGATCGGATGTGTGAAGCTTTCACGTGCTGGAAAGTTGAACAAAATCAGCGTCACATGCAGCCCTGAGCTGGTGTCTACTGGAGTCAGAGTCAATGGGTAAATGCCAGCTTGATCAAGGGTGACGAAGCCAGAGCCCTGGAGCACCAGCTGAACAACAGTGAGACAGTGGATAGGACTGCAAAAGCTTACTCCTTCAACCTGCCCCTTCCCAGGCTGCCTTGCTCACTTTTTCTCAATATTTTAAGAAAGACCCTAACTTAGTAATTATTATTTCCAGCCGCTGCAAATTTGTTTCCAAGAAAAAAACCCATACTCCAAATATGAAGCAGTGCCATGTGCAAGCACAGGTCAATTGAGTGCCAAGAGCAAGCTCATAACTGCCTGGGAGAGTCCAGCAGTTATGAAGTGGTTTAATGACATGAGATGTTTTAATTTTACTGGAGATGGCCAAGCCCACCCTCCAATTTTGTCCAAGCTGCAGATTTTCACTGTGAGGGCTGGAGTATGACCAGTGCTTAGGACCAGCCCCCATCCAGACTGCTAGAACACTGAACGCCCCAAGCACACCCCAGGCCAGCGCTGCTTTGCACTGCTGGAACTTGCCCTGGCCTCAAGCTGTTTAGATGCAGTTAAATGCTATAAAAAGAGCTGTTCTTATTAGACTCTCTGCTCAGAATGGCTTAGGCCTCAAGAAATCAGCTGTCAAGTTTTCAGTGCAGATGAGAGGAGAGAGCTCAAATCCCTGGTTAAACTCAAATCTCAGACAGGACATATAATTTCAATTCTTTATTTGCTCGTTTTGATGCGTCTTTACCACTGTAGCTATTCCCCTCCCCAGCCCAATGCAGACATGTTTAAAAAAGATAAAAATGTCAAAAAATATTATCTCTCCAAGTTTATCTGTCCTCTCCCTCACGAAAGCCTGTCCTCTGCACCACTGCACAGCCCCAAGGGACAGTGATGGGGAATCTTTCTCCCCTCAGAGGGATCTCCCCTCAGAGGGATTCACTGCAGAGTGAATCCCTCCGGCCCTCTGACAAAAAAAGGTCAACAAATTCAGGCTACACTGGAACTGGTGAAATATGCTCCAGAGACAGGCATTTTATAGAGTACCACTTTTGCCACCATCCTCTTGTCTCTTAAATCAGGCTTTCTTAGCTCATGAGCCTCCCTGACTGCAGCGGCGGTGGCAGGGGACGGGCAAAGAGCGGCTCTGTCTGGGAAACACAGGAGGTCTGCACGCTCAGAGCGTCCCCAAAGCTGGGCTTTGCAACCACAGCACCCGTGTCAGCACAAACCCATTGCCACCTGCCCACCTCACTCAGGACATTCCATGGCAGCCCAATGGGGACAGTGTATAATTCTGCTTTGCCTCGTGGCTTCACTCTTGTGCAAGGGCAGCATTCAGGGGATCGCCTGCAATTCCTCCCTTATTCATTCTCAGGGCATGAGTCTTTTCCAACTTGCCCTGTATTGTATCATTGTAACTCCATTGATTTCACAGGAGCTAATCCTGATTTACAGAGGGTAACTCAGATCATGCCCCTTTTGACTAAAGCTCCACATCTAAAAGAAAAATACCTTCAATCAATCTTCAGGGCTTTAAAACAAAGCACACTTTAAAAATGGCTGTACCAGGAATTCATATCCCGCTTTCCTCTAACTGTAACTATCATTTTAACTTAATAAAATGTGACAGTAAAGTTAAAGGATAAAAGAAAATGCTTCATCTTTCATTTTAAAGAAAAGCGATGCCTTTAAAAAAGACTAAAAAAGGAACCTCCTGTAGAAGCTTTAATTCTTCTTTTGGGGATCTTTTGTGATTGGCACAGTTATGGTTTTATTAGACTGGAATACCAGAGGGAAGAAGAGCAATGGAAAGAGGTGGACATTAAAGTATTCAAAAAAGTACTGGAAGAATAAGGGAAAGAAATATAAACATTATAAAGCAAGACAGCTCAGCAATGTTGCTATAACAGGCTGGCACAGGCAGCTCTGCCCTAGAAAACAGAGAGCTCCAAGGCCAACAAAACTATGGTCCTTTATTCATCTGATGCTCCTTGCCCTTCTCTCCTACCCTCTCCAGCTGGAATCCATCCCAGTCGACTGGCTCCAAGGGCCATTCCACACTATCGAAGAAAAAGCGCAGCTTTTCCCTCTGCCCCTGGCCACATCCACACCCTCAGCCCTCAGCTGTACCCACGCTGGGGAGCTGGATTTGTCTCACAGACGAAATGTGGCACACTGCACTTGCTATTCCAGAGATCAGATCTGATACGCACTCTTAGACTGGGCTCATGGGTACTGAGCTTTTCTCATTTATTTACTTGTGAGGCAAATCTACAGGAATGGTCTAGAGTTCAGAAAAGAATCTGTGAAGAGATCTTGTTTTGCTCTAATTAAATCACCCTACGGTCTTCTGAAGAATAGGCAAGCTCACTTTGAATTTCACGACAGCTTAGATGCCGCAGCTCTTGTTCTGGCTGGGTTTCACCATGCTGCTGTGTGCCCACCTTGTTCAGGGCTTCCCGAGGCCTCAACTACAATATCATCTATGAGCCTCACACTGAACTTGCTCTCACAACACCCCAGGGAATACAAACCCACATTTTCATACAAATAATCCAAGGGTTATCTTCTAAAACCCCACACAATTCAGCAGCAATTCAACATCACAAGTGTATGCACATAATATGCTCTCCTGTGGCAGAACAGAAACTTGAGCTCCATCCTGACCCCTCTCATAGCTCCTGCCTCACACAATATGCAGGGCACCAGTTGCAGTATCACACTAGGCTTTATATCAGGAATAAAACAATCACGATTTTGCAACACAGGTCAATTTACTGAAACCCTTCTGTTATCTAGATCCGTATAAATAATTCAGGTAACTCTTTGCAAAGTTTAACCTATTATACTGTTCAGTTCAAGGCTCATGAAGTCTGTAGTGGAGCTGAATAGTAATAGTCTATACTTTGATCTTCTTAGGACTACATCCCATGAAAGATTGACAGTGCACTTGGGGCACTTTATTTCTAGAGCACTTTCTGATTGCTGTTCAAAGCCACCCAGGACTGGCCAAGGTTCCAAACCAATCCCACAAAATGCAATGGGATGTTTACATTCAGATCAGGTAACAAAGACAAAACTCTTAATAATGGCTCAGAACAAAATGAATTGGTTGGTGTCAGGCCCCTTTTTTATGGACTGGTGTAGGCCCTCAATGAGCCATCAGCCACCACTTGCTTACTTGGCCTCAGTAGCACAGTCAGTGGCTTCATCGTCCTGGAAATTGAACTGTTCCCTCACCTTTAGAGGAGGCCCTCCAGAACAGGAACCTTTTATAGAAAGCTTCCATTAAATAAAGCTGATTCAACAATAAAAGCCTGTGTAACACAGCAAAATATACTATACCTCTGGGTTCCTGCCAAACCCAGTGGGCATAAATAAATACCTGCTCTGCTGACACTCAGACCCGCTTTTGAATAGTGCTAACCTGACCACACATTGAGTGCATCCCCAAGTGCTTCGAGAGGCTCCCCAGAGAGCTCTAGATCTTTTTTTACTGTCTACGCATAATATAAAGACATGAGAGATTTTGCTAGCATTTGTTTGGGGTATGAATTTAGCACTTGTGAAAAGGTGCCTTGGAGTCTGAAGTCCTCTGTTTATTCAAAGATTGTATTTGGCAATGAAGGCTTACACTCATTTATCTCCCTGGCAGTACACTGCCACTGTTTTCTAGAAGACTGCCTCTACAGGGGGATAGAAATACCTTCTATTTGCTCTTCACAGGATGGCCTCTCTGAGAGATGTCAAAGTGGAGGTATTTATTTTTGGTAACTCTGGGATCTGGACTGTCTATGGAATTATTTTCTGTGTTCCATCTGTGAAACACAGAGATGAAGGCAGATTCCAATACAGCAGCAGAACGCAATGGATGCTGTTATGGTAGTTAGCACAACTGCAATTCAGATACGAAGTTTACTGGAGCCTAGATTAGGAATCAGGAGCTCCTGACTCCCAGTCAAAGACTCTGGATGCTCCATCAAAAGGAGAGGATGAGTGAGTGTAATGCAGCCCAAGAAAGGAGCCATCCCAGAGCTCATGGGACAGCGGCAACACAGCAGGAGTAAGTATTCCAGAGGTGCTGCCTGCAGCAGGTCTCAGGCTCAGGGCTCAGCGTCCCTTGCAGTGCAGTCACCTTTCTCACTGTACATATGATTTAGAGTCCTCTCCACAAGTGCTGTAAATCCAAGGTGCCAGATGTGCTGTTTACATGCAGATCAGCTGTATAATGCAAGTACAGCAGATTCAGCATCAGACACTGCAAACAGTCACCTGGCTGCAAGAGCTCCTTCTGCCTTGATATTTGGTATTCAACCCATAGACTGATGCCTTAAGCCTACAGCTGTTACAGAAATACCAACATGACAGCTTTTCTTCAAGCTGCTCCCCTGCACAATGTGGCTGGTCTGTAAATGCGCAAATTAGCAGAGCCACAGTCCCTAACACCACACTGTGCAGCCAATGTCATTCCAACACATTATTGTGCCTGACAGTCTGAAGATGCTCCTCTATTAGCAGTGATTTCCAGATATGTGATGTTCCTGCTCACACACCTCCCCACTGCAGCTCTGACATTACAAGTGGGGAAACTGAGGCATGATCACAAATTTGTGACTCAGACACTAGTACCTGCAGCCTGTTTTTGGTAAAGACAGAAAGAGAAATGAACTTCTGACTCTTCCCAATGCTTTTGGTATGGGGTTGTCTTCTGTCTCATAGTTTAATATGAAAACCGTAAGTGTTCTTGAATTTTTATTAGAGTATTAACCATTGTTTTATTAACACTAGTTTGTTATTCAACTCTATTTAGAGGGTCCACTGCAGACATCCCATGGGATTTTTAGTAAGAAAGTTAGTGACAATAGTTCCAAATTATATTAGGTGTAACATAGGCTGCTAACTTGCAAAGTTTCTCTCTTCAACACTGTGACAGCAATCAGGGGACAAGTGCAGTCCTCAGATTGTGCCAAGCAGATAAGCAATCCTGACAAACTGTGTAGCAGTCACTGTGGTGCCCATGTGTCCACAGAGCTGGGAATACAGTAGAAAGAAGAAATAAATAAAAAACCCCACACTTAATGCTCCTTTGACCTGAAGCAATCCCAGAATTCAAGTCTCCAGAAGACAAAAGCCAAGCCATGAAATCATCACACCATCTCCTGCCTGAGAATCAGCCATAACATATAGGCTGGACTTTCCCTAGAGCCTTGTTTTTTCAGTTTAAGGACTCTAACACTAGCTCCAGGGCTACAGCTTCTGCCACCTGCTCCCTTCTACTCCATCCCATGGATCCCATCCCATCACTCACATAGCCCCAAACGCCAGGACCAAAGGCAGTCGTTGCATGTTTCAAACCCAACTCATCCCTCCCAGCAGCTCCTTCCTCCACTGCTATATTGCAAAAACAAGAAGAGAAGAGCTTTTTCTTTTAATGCTTGCCCGTGCAGAAGACAGAAACCACAGCTTGTTTGCTTTGTCAAAGATTTGTGATTAGCTGGTGCCACATAACACATACTCATGGTTTAATTGTAACTCTACGAGAAGAAGCATAAAGCACCCCTGTAGCGCAACTCCAAGTTTCAGCCTGCTTGGAAACAAGAATATGTTTTGCTGCAGTGTCTCCTTGGCACAACACAGCATCATTTATCATAAGGAAACCTTTGGCTAGAAGGCATTCAAACAGCTTTTATATGCCCAAAATATGAACAGACAAAATAATAATTGTCAGCCAGACTCTTTTTTTGTCCTGCCGTGCCCAGCTTTTCTCATATTTCTTGCAACAGCAGTTACCTGTTGAGCTTTGTTAACTCTTCCCCTCGGAGCAGCAGGGCTGCTTTGGTCTGCCCTGACTTTCACACTGTACTTGAAATAATGTGAAGTAGGAAAGCTCTTCCCAGAGCCTCCTGGCTGCAGGGCAGCACTGAAGGGAAGCAGTGCAAAACATATACAGCTCACAAATGACAGGTTATTACCGACTGCTGTGTATAAACAAAATGGGACTGATTCCTCATCTGCTGAAAAGAATAGTGACATCAATTTTCCCCATGAAAAATATCTGTTGATCAACAGTTTCTGAAAAGACAGAGCTGAATTTTTCTCTCCCTCCAAACATGCTACACAACTTTTATGGTACCAGGAGCATGGTACTGCTCGCCAGCCTCAGAACACAAGTATTACTATGCTGGGTGATAGCAACATCTTTTTAGAGCTTTTCTCAAAAAATTTAGGCAAAGGGAAAGTGAAGCAGGACAGCTGACCTTCAAAAAAGCCCTTGGCTTGCATGCTTTTAATGAACTGTTGTAATTTTCACTGTTCACTCCTCTACTTTAACTAAACAGTACATAGTACTGTCCCCATCCTGTAAAGTGTCCCTCTCCCTAAATTCCCAAAGACATCAAGGTGAGCCAGTATTTAATGCAAACCCGATGATCTACAACTTAGCTAAGAAATTCCATGCTGGAATGGAAGGGAGGAATATCTGAGACTGAAAGCTGGGACCCTCCTCTGCACTTACGTTTTTGACAGTCAGATGTCCAGCCAAAACTGGACATCTGAATCTTTTCCCACCAGGCAGGAGAAGCAGCCTGCCAGTGGACACCTCAGCCCTGGAGTGTCAGCTCTTTGCCTCAGAAATGCTTTAAAATACCCAAACAATCCCTCAGACAGAAACCTTGTCGTCATCTTCCAGGAGGCAGGGTCTGAGCAAGCATCTGGGAGCTGATATAATTTTAATACACTCTGAGACCAGCCTTTCTAGAGAAGATGAATTATTTGTAATGAATTCCAATCACATGGCGCTCCAGCCCCCACACCTTCATCCTGCATATATAACCAAATTAGTTTAGGAGATGTAAGTTATTCAGGGACTTAGCTGTTCAGTCTGGCCTTGGAGGATTTGCTCTCATTATGGCTTTTATGCAAATTCTGTCCTCCAAATCTCTTCTGAATCAATTATTACTAGATTAATTTAAACATGTCCACCTGGGGTGCCTGTATATCATGTGCCTCATGTTAAAAAGTAAAAAGGAGGATAATGAATTCAGGAGGTGACTGAAACAGATTCCTGCTTTGTGGAAATGTGACCTTTTTGCATAATGTCATAAAAGAAAGAAGTCCCTTCAAGAAACATGGCAGACAGGGTCGTTCGTTGGATCAGCTGGGCTTTCAATCACTCCTTGGAAATTAGCATGATACAATAAAAAATTAATAAGAAATTAAAAAAAATATCACTTTAATGCTCCAGACTATTAAAGTCTTTGATGGACTACTAATTGAAATGTAATGCTTAATTTTAAGCAATGCCATTTTATTAATGGTAAAAACTTGAATTAATGTCATTAACCAATGTTAATATTACAAATTCCCTGAGGGATAACAAAGCAATTATGTTATTCACAGAACTGAAAGGGGGAAAAAGATGTAATCTGTACATGGCTGCACTAAGGCAGAAGAGACTGCTTCCATCTGCATTTCCTCTGCTGAGAAAGGGGGTTTGTTTGTTTTTTTGAGCAAAGAGGAGGTAGAGGAAGAGAAGAATTTGCACTAAGTTAATTACTGCTGATTTTCAGGCACTTAATAGCTAGGAAATTATTCTGTTACTTAAACAGCATACTGTGGGGATCCTGGAAAAATAATTTGGGAATGAGAAATTGATTACAAACCCCCCTTCTTGGAGGTCTCCCCTGTGTGTGCTTGGATCCTAACACACACACACCAACAGCCTTCACCTGATGGAAAAGCCTGATGCAAATACACCAGCACCACAACTGGCAGCAAATGGCTTTATGGAGCTGTGCTGGTTTGTATCCGCTGGGGATCACCAAGGAGAACACATCCCGTGGTACTGAGTGCCCTCAAGTTCATGTGAGGGCAGGTGCTTTTATTTTATATAGTTTAGCAAGTTCAGCATCTTGTCAGATCCACTACTCATACAGCAGGATAGATGGGGTTAGTCTTAATTAAAGAACCAAAAGCAATACCCTTGCTAATTGGCAGAAGTCACATTGCCCAAAGGGAGTAAGAACCTTGTATGGCAGTGGTATAATACTGCATTTACTCCAGAACAACCATGTTTGAGATAAACCCTTGATTAACTGTTTTTTTTATTGTCTTGCTGATAATTCAGAGACAATGGGGAGATTCAGCAAGCCAGAGCATGAAGATTTCCCCAAGGAGCTACAAACTACTACATTATTGCTCAGAATCCCAAAGACTTTTGCTTTTTATTTACAAAAAATGAAAGTATTCCAACACACCCAACACACCATTGTCAAAATCCATGACTAATGCAAATGCCTCTTCCAGTGTGCACTTTTCAAGGCAATCAGTCAAATGTGTCACAAATTTGCAAAGAGTATTAACCCACGGGAAGAGATACAAAAATTAGTTTCCTCTGTTGCATGTAACATGCCAGTGCTCTGGTGTAAAGTAGCTCTCAGGATGCTCAGGAGATTCTTCTGAGATTGTCCAGCCAAGCACTTTCAAAAATAAGGTTAATCTCCTTCTTAGAGGAAAAAGAAAAGCACTGACACTAATTACTACTAGGCTTCCTGTTTATGTTGCATGGGGTGTAAAACCTCAATAGTAACCCAAAATAAATCAACCGAAAAAAGACCAAGGCTTTCAGTGGAGTGAGAATCTACTCCTGAATTGGCTGTATATAGTAACAGGGATGTATATTTGGTGGCTGGGATCAGGGTGTCTTTCTCTCTTTGTAGCCCAAGCACAGAACACCCAAGTGTCTCTTTATGTTTCTGTTCAGAATACAGATCCAGCTGTAAAACACAATGAGATTTGGGGGTTTTACTTAAATTGATATATTACTTAGCAATCTTATTATAAATGGCAGAATGAGCAAGAGGAAGAATTACTGCAAGGTTTCCAGTCTGCTTACCAATGAGCTCCTGCACGTGGCAGGTTTCAGTCTATGGAGCCAGTTATGCTCAACAGCATGATGTCTTTTCTCCTGCAAATTTGCAAATCATTGCATTTTGTTTTCCAGTAATTATTTCTCTCTTACCTCTTTTCTCCCCCATTTCCTCAAAGAACAACATCAAACCTCCTGTGAAATATCTCCATTCTGTCACTCTTCCATTTTCTCTTCCAACTCCCCACTCCCAACTTGCAAACGAGGGAAGGGAAGCCACTGAAGACACCAAGGTCAAGGCAGAGAGAGACAAAGTCAAATTCATGCAATCAGTTAACACCATGCGCCATCAGACCATTACAGAGACATGAGACATTATGGATTGCAGCTTAATAGATCGCAATAGAGGATGATGGGGGAGAGGAGAAGAGAGAAATGTTCCTTCTGGGTTGAGACATGCTGATTAAAGTGCACGAGTGGGCAGGGGACAGCAGCAGTGTTTGCGTTCCTAAAGCTGAGACTTACCTCTCGATATTAATGGACACACCACTGTCGCCAGACACAATGTTTTGTTATTGCGTGATTAATTGAAAGTCACATACAATGACATATTACAGGCAGGATAAAGCTGTCACTGGAAAGCAATTCTTCACAGTAATTCCTGCCAGTCTCTACAATCTGAAATTGCATACCTCGTTACAGACGACCCCTCAAGCACAAACGCATTACATATCTTTATATAAATAACAGTGACTAACAACTGAGGTAATCTCTGTGGGATATGAAATCGAGAAAAAGGTAAGGCAGAGAAATTGCCTTCAAATATTAGTAAGCTTGTCCGTGCTAATCTCCATCAAATGAACCATTTCTCTTTTCCTTTAAAATAAAAACTCTTCCTGCTGGAGACACAGAAAATATGATAGAAGGACATGTTGTTGCACAAATGACAACTAGAAGCCTTAATTCTTCAAAAGGCCACTAGTTCTAAGTCTTAAAAACTTATCTTGATCAAGACTAATTAAACTTTGACACAGTCGCTTTATCGCTCACTTAGGTCAGTAAGTATAAGTAACCGGTCCAGCTCACTTTTTTAAAGCTCCTAGATCAAAGACTCTTTCATATTTCTTTTGGCAGCAGCAAGAAGATATCAAATCATTAATTTTCTCCATGCATTTTATTTCAGTCAGAATCACTGCATTCAAAATACAATGTAGAAAAAAAATCTACATTGCTCAAGGGAAAGGACACAGCCCAGGGGAATACAGGTGCCCAGGAAATAGCTCGCGTCACTTATACTTTGTGTATGACAAATTCACAGCTGACCTGTCAGTAATGGTACACAGTTGCCCGATCTCCAGTTGGCATTTAGCGCTCCATTTCCCACACCATTGGCTAATGGTCAGATCTGATGCAGTGTTCAGTTTATTTTCTTGCTATCTGAACATAAATTGGAGGCAATACCCACTACTCAAGTGAGCAATATTTGAAAGACTTACCATCAGATAGGGTGGCATCATTTAAAACCAACAATACCCTCTCTTTTGCAACCTCTCCATTAAAGAGCTCCATTTCACACCACCATGGAGATGGTCAGAAGTTTTAAGCCCTTTCAAGCTCACCCACTTGTACTTTCCGTTATCAACCACTTGCAAAATAAGGAAAAGTGATGCAAAGGTCTTTACCTGCTTGGAAGACGTTCTCTACCTCCGCAGAAAACCTCTTGCAGGCACTTGTAAATCTGCCACTGACAGGAGCCAAGAGAAATGGGGACAGGAAAGCACAAAGCCTGGGCTGTCCTATGGCCTGGAGGCAAATAGCGATCTCTGTCTTCACCTAACCCAACCAGAGCCCTGCAAGAGAGTAAATCTGTGTCCATTGGCCTTTTTAACAGTCCCTTAATGACCGTTAACTTTTTTCAGCCAGCCATTGATTCTAATGGCATGTGCATTCACACACAATAATACCTCAGACGGCCTTCATTAATTTACCATGCATAATTTCTCTGAAAGCTTTTGCCAATAGAATACCCCTAAACTGACTCACTAACTCATGAAGATAAAGCACTTTCTGTGTGAAACCCTTATGCAGATGCACAGTATTCTCCTCAAATAAGTTAAAAAGTAGCTATTGTTCGGTGTCTACCCATTTTTCGGACACTGCAAAGTACCAGGGCTTGAAAATGTAAAGCTGCTGCTGGAGTATCCGGTGTGACAATGAATATGTAAGATACTCCAGGCTGGGGAAGGAACAACAAGAAAAAAGGCAAATTATATGAAAAAACCTTTCTGCCGAGAAGCTCCTGAAATCTCTTACAAATCTCAACAATAGGAAGTCCTAAAAGTGAAAGGCTGTTAAAATACCAAAGGAAAATGCAGTAATATAGATATTCACCAGTCCATTCATCCAGAGAGAGAGTGGGGGAAGATCCAGCAAAGGGAGTGTATTAGAAACAAACTATCCCAGAGAACAAGGGTTTAGAGCTGTCAGGAACTACAGTGCTGTCATTAGCCTTGCCATAAATTATGGAGCTGTCAGCATTTCCCATTATAAATCTCTCGAGCCTCCTCTTATATACACTGATGTAAGATTCAGATCCCAGTCCCATGGTGGCAATGATACTGCAGACAAAAGTACCACAGACCCCCTTTGGAGGTATAAGACCCATAAATATAACCTGTGGTCTTATAAATGTCACAATGGCTATAGGGAATAAAAAAGGGTTGTTGGTTTTTTTTAAATTTTAGTATTATTACAATTAGTTTGTCTTTAACCAAAGTCACAGGATGACAGGTGAAGAGCTGATTGAAAAGATGATCAGGAATAGGCTCCTCTTTTGCACTACACTCAAGTCTTTCATCAACTTGCAAGTCTCTCATCCCTTTCTGGAGGATTGATCACAGAGCCCACGAATGCTGTGACTCCACTTCCAAGGTTATAGGTGCTATTCTGACTTATGTAAAAAACCACCTTCCACAGACATGTGCTTGTGATGCCCTCTAATATTAAATGTGGAGGTATAATGAAGATTAAAATAAAATTAGATCTGAAATTTTAATCTGTCTTAAATTCATGAGTTGTGGGACTCAGGGTTTTGGGGTCTCATCAGTGAGCAGTGAACCACTTGCAGGGAGCACAGGAGCCACACAGCAAGTGGATTAAGAGCAGAGCTCTTCAAAAAAATCTCCATTAAAAGAAAGCTTAATATAGTTAAGGAACGAATTTTTTGCTGTTATTTCAACATATAGACTGTAAAAGAGGCCCCATGTACTTCAGTGCAAAAAAAAAATAATGAAGACTGACAGCATATGTAGGGAAAATATGCTCACATGGAGATACTTTTCTAAGTGAAAATCACCAGAAGGATTTTGGCAATATGGATTTAGTAAAAAGGATGTAAGCCATTATCAGCATAAAGGTAATGAAAACTCAGGGAAAACATCAGTGCCTGGAGTCAGTATTGTTAAAGACCATTAATACTGTCACTAATTACACATGCTTAACTACAGCTTTGCCTGCAACAGTAACATCACAAAATGCCAATAAACTGGTCTGTCTAGGGAGTAACAGACTGCTTCAAAAGCCCCTAAATACATGTTCACAGACGATATGGGGAAAAGCCATCTAACACACCCAAAGAGGACTATCTTCCCTCACCCCTCTTTTTTTCATACATTTACCTTGCTCCAAACACCAAACTCTTCCCCCATGCTCAGACACCAAAAGCCAACCCATGATGCACCCTGAGCCCAGCCAGTCAAACCAGGCCAACATGAGCATGGACTACAGTTCACCAGTTACTCAAGTGACAGTAGTAAATCTCATCACCACATACAGGCCTCCACTAGGAATCAAGCAGTGCATATGCTGGAGGATTTGGGACTGGAAGCAGTCTGCTCCAGATAAAGTAATGACTCAAACACAAGGCAGGAGACACTCGAGGATCCCAGTGTGTGCAACAGCCCAGCAGAGTTACAGCCACCCCCAGCCCTCCATTCAGCAGGAACAGCAAATCACTCTGTACATTTTCCTAACCCTTTAACAGTCTTTCCATACAGCACCATCCTTTGCTCTTGGCTTGTGCATTACAGGGGAAAACTAGGACAATGTTTCCCCTTTTAATCCTCGATTTTTACATTAATTTTTTTATTATATGGGGTTTTTTACTGAAATCTTGCAGCGTATCTCTTCATAAAGTAAACAGCACTCTGCTTCAGAGAGAATATATAACAGCAGAATAAAATTCCATCCATATGTCCGAAGTACAAGAGGTTCACAGTCAGAGCTGGCAAACGGTGTAATTAATCCTGACTGCATTTCAGCAAAGACAAATGTAGAAATAATGTACAATTTCTTTCTTTGTGAACTACCACTTGAAAAAACTCCCTGTCTGTATCATATACACCCAAAGCAATTTTTGCAGATTGTTTACAACAAATCAAATTTGGGACAGTGCTTGACTGATGAAATTTCAAACACCATCTCTTTATTCTTTGGGTGCTCCTTTTATAATGTCAAGTTAACAGAAAAAACATAGCGGATACACAGACGCCAGACACGTTCAAAGGTTTCCATCTGGGCTTTAATTACTATCACAGTTGCCTCACTAAATTGAATACATTCCTCCTCCTCCTAAGGGCTTTGCCTTGTATCTGATTTAGCTTACTTTGCCTTGATGAACAAAATCTGGTATAATCATTTTCTATGATGCCCCAGAGGAGCATCATCCTGTGTATAAACTTGCTGCCCCTTAAGTCATTTTTTTACATTTCTCTAAACATTACCCTGAACTGTACTCAGAAATATTGGTTTTTTCCTGCAGGAAATTATTTTGGAAGCATCCTAGAGCAGATTTTCTCCAAAAGTCACATTTAGATTAGATTAAGTCACTGCCATTATTGTAAAATCAAAAAAGAAGAAAGAATGTTTAAACTACTTCTTCCAAATGCAGAAGACAAACAAATCCCTCTTTCTCCCCCTCCACGCAGCATCACCTGTTCCTGACCCCACTGACCAGTTCATTATTGCTTTCAGATGGTAATTAGTGAGGCCAGACAGCCTGATCTTTGCCATTTCCCCTGACCTGTTAGGCTTGGCCTCTGTTATTATCAGTGTCTTTTCTATAGGTGTTCTAAGAGAGCAGTAACAATTATGCCATCTGTTTTAGCTCTCCTGATTTGAACTGTTAAATAAAAACACGTAACATCATCCACAAAAATACCATTGTTAGGGTTCTGCAGCAAGCTCTGAACCTTTTATAATTAACTGCAGACCTACTTGTTGGTTTCCAATAAGGTCACTCTTTCAGTAATCAGAGGTGGTCCCAGGAGGTAGTACATAAATAGCCTATATTGAAGCCTAAATTAGGCTAACTCAGAACTTCCTGTATTCTTCACTGCAAATAATGCAAATATTTATAGGCTCTTGCAATCTTTGAGGTTCCTATCTAAGAATTAGGATCAGAGCAGCTTTTCTTGCTCATGGTAAATCAGAACCCTAGCAAATGTCCCAAAGCTTGGATTCCTCAGTGTATCATTTTTATTTGAAACTCCTCACGTCATTCTTTAGACATCCTTAATAAAAAAATTATTTTTAAAAATTTTTAAAAAAAAGTAATGCAAAAGGGAGATGAAAACAGACTTTGAAGGAAAAGTCTGCTGAATTCTTGTTAAGGCATACATTCACAAACTTAGAACATCTGGCTTCTATTCTGGGCTCTGCCACTGACTCTTTAGGTGGCCTCGGGCAAGTCCTTTCAGGTTTAAGTCACCATCTTTTCTTTCTTTGCTAGCAAGTAAGATTTTTCCTTTCTTCTCCCTTTGCTTTCTGTCTTCACCATCCGGAACCATGCATAATTTTAAAGAAGACAAGTAACAGCATCTTCTTACTGGATGCATCATTTAAGTAGACACTTCTCTGAAGGATGTAGGCTTTGGACTGTAAACATCTCAGGGTAAAGACCACCTCCTAACATTTGTCAAGTTTTCTGTTTCACAGACTATTTAGAGAAGGCTAATGGTATTCTGTAGGAGTTTCTGGAAGCAGCTGGCTGAGCTTCTGCTGGAATCATCACTTTAAACACTGTTGGGATGTCATTGTTTTATTCAGAGGTGTCAGAATGCCTAGAGCTTTGGCCAGCCATCTTCTCTCATTAGTAATTTTCACACAAGTCTAAGTAAATGTGTTTGTACTGTGCCCAACGTAGTGCAGCTCCTATGTGCCACATTAACACAGCTAATAAATTTAAAAAATCCTATTCATGATATTCTTACACCAAGCCAGCAGTAGAAAATGGCCACTCATCAGGGAAGCGGGAAGCATTAGTGGCTGGGGTGGATGGTGTTAGCAAACAGGCTCCAGCTGGAAGAGTAAGCATTATAAGTAACTTTATCATTTATTTTCAATGTCAAACTGCATTTCCTTGCCCCTCTACCATCCCATAGAGAAGGTCTGGTGAAAAGCATGGTACCCATTTATCCTTAGCTAGCTATGGAGCCAACAAGCCTCTTTGTTACATTTTGGCCTGGAAAACTGAGACCTGAATGATCAATGCTGTTCGGCTGCTGCCTCTACACAGTGCAGGAAGAATGATACCAATGGGCAGTGAAGAATACTGCTTCCTCAATAGCTGCCACCAACACTCTAGATGCTTTTCAAATACACAATATCCAGCCTAAAAGTGTTGTCAAAGATCTCTCAGACACCACCAGAACACAAAATTAATACACAGGGTAATGTTTCTGCGAATACATTGGTGGAACTCCATTCCTCTTGTCTTGACCTGCACCCAGCTGTGGTGCAGCGTCCTTACATCTCTTTATCACTATCCATCCATCTTACATGGAATGATAAAATTATTGTATTTCACAAGTGTTCTAAGAACAGAGACTTTACTTTGGAGTCAGACATACTTAATTATCACAACATGTATACACATTTTCCCTCAGAATCTGGAATGTCAGACTAATCAGATTGTTTATTTCTTTCAGGTAGCATGGTTAATTGTTTTCCTGTGCCCTAGAATAAACATATTTGAACAAGCATTCTGGAACCACAGCATCCTATTGAACTCCCTCCAGGCTGTGGACTTAGAGAGCAAAGGTTCCATCTCCTTTAGCCAGGAAACTAGCTCCTGTCCTATTAGGACCAGGTTCTACCAATACAAATAATCCCATATCATCTTCCTCAGATGGACTGAGCCTTTCACAGATGTGATTTCATGGATAGTCTGCAGAAGCTGCCCCTCTCAGCACTACTAGTTCAGAGTTCTTTGTTTACACTGCCTTTCTCTTCACCTCTCTTGTTCCTCTTATGAGAAGCCCAGCTGACAGGTTGAGACAACTACATTTTTCCAGAGCAACGATGCTAATGTTACTTCCAACAAAGCTCAAGAGAGTTACAACAATCTTCTTGGGCAAGATCCCTTGCCTATGAAGACACTTGACACAGGAGAAAGCTGAAGCCCTCCCCACCATCAGGTTTGCAAAAATCCAAAACAAGAAATCATTCACCTGTTCTCATAAATAATAATATTTTGCTGTTGTGGTTTTAGAAACTGAGCTCTGAAATCTAGGAGTGCTAAACGAAAAGCATCCTTCTATGAATCCTGGGAGTATGCTGGGTGGTTCACTATAAAGACGACAGTTGCCCTAGAAACCTCATAAACTGGAGTGGCAGATAACTGAAGTAGACGAGATCTGTCAGAAAAAGTTTGGCACCATCAAACCAATGCTTTGAAAGCATAAAAATGACTAATTGTCTGTGTTTTCTTCAGCACATCAGAGAAAAGTTTCTCCTAGAAGTGAGGGACAGCTCTTTGAGCTGTGTTTTGCTATTCGCTCATCTGTTTAAATGTAGAGTGTAGGATTTAAAGCTTACTTAAAAAAGAAAATTAAAAGCTTATTTCATTCAAATGAAAGCTGATTAAGTAATGGGCTTGTGTTTGTTCCCCTTCTCTTCCAAAAACATGAGTTCAGATAACCTTCTAAAAGAGACTGGTGTCCTGCTGGCTCTAAACCTTATTTAACACCACCACAAAGGTAACTCATGTTACTTATACCTTGTAACTCATGTAACTCACCACAGGTCTCATTTTCTGACCAGAGGACTATCAAGACAAAAAAAATTTGAAGGTCTGACCTGAGATGCATTGACACACCAACCTTATTTTGAACAGATTCTAACTTATATCAAATTACAGAATCATAGAATCATTTACAGAATTACAGAATATGCTGAATTGGAAGGGACCCACAAGGATCATCGAGTCCAACCCTTAGCCCTTCATAGGACCCTCCCCAAGAACGACACTATGTGCCTGAGAGTATCATCCAAACGCCTCTTGAACTCTGTCAGGCTTGGTGCTGTGACCACTTTTCTGGGGACCCTGTTCCAGTGCCCAACCACCTTCTGGGTGAAGAACCTTTTTCTAATATCCAACCCAAACCTTCTCTGACACAACTTCAGGCCATTCCCTTGAGTCCTGTCACTGGTCACCACAGAGAAGAGATCAGTGCCTGCCTCTCCTCTTCCCCTCACAAGGAAGTTGTAACTGCAATGAGATCTCTCCTCAGCCTCCTCTTCTCCAGGCTGAACAGACCAAGTGCCCTCAAGCTGCTCCTCATACGGCTTCCCCTCAAGGCCCTTCACAATCTTTGTTGCCCTCCTTTAGACACTCTCTAATGGCTTAATATCTTTCCTATATTGTGGTGCCCAAAACTGCCACAATATTCAGAGTAAGGCCGCCCCAGTGCGGAGCAGAGCGGGACAATCCCCTCCCTCGACCGGCTCGCGATGCTTTGCCTGATGTCCCCGAAGACACAGTTGACCCTCCTGGCTACCAGGGCACTGCTGACTCAGATTCAACTTGCCATTGACCAGGACCCCCAGGTCCCTTTCCACGGCACTGCTTTCCAGCATCTGATTCCCCAGTCTGTCGGTACATCCAGAGTTGTCTCACCCCAGGTGCAGAATCCAGCACTGTCCTTGTTGAACTTCATATGGTTAGGTTTTTAGGCTTTTTTGGGTTAGAAAAGACCTCCAAGATCATTGTGTCCAACTGTTATCCCAGCACTGCCAAGTCCACCACTAAACATGTCCCTAAGTGCCACAGCTACAGGTCATTTAAACACCTCTAGGGATGGTGACTCAATCACTTTCCAGGGCAGCCTGTTCCAGTGCTTTACAACCCTTCCAGTGAAGAAATTTTTCCTAATATCCAATCTAAACCTCCCATGGCACAACTTAAGGCTGTTTTCTCCAGTCCTATCACTTGTCAGTTGGAATAAGAGACCTACCCTCACCTCACTACAACCTCCTTTCAGGTAGGTTTTAAGCTCCTTTCAGGAGCCTTCTTTAATCCAGGCTAAAGAACCCGAGTTCTCTCAGCCACTTGATCTCTAGATTGACTACTCAAGGTAGTGAGTGAACATAGAGGAGATAAAAATCGAGGTTTGGTTTGTAGTACTAGAAGACACTGACTTTTGCCAAGCCCACTAATCCCGATTTCTCATCTACAGTAAATAAACAACAACATTGAAAAAGAGAAGGCTGAGCTTCAAAAAGAAAAAAAATCTTTGCTGTAACATATTTAAACTTGTGTTTCCTTATCTGGCCTCTTTGTGTATGTTTTTCATTCCTTTTCCCTCCTCTAACTGGCCAGTTGCCAACAGAGGAGAAAAGAAGAGACAAGGGACAAAAATTGATTATAAGCAATAAAAGTAATTTTAAACTTTTTAAGGACTGAGCCAGAGCAGGAGGGAAAACTTGGGAACTCTGGATTTGCTACATTCTTCTTCATGGGTCCCCAGCGATGCCAGTGTATATGTGCAACCAGCACACAGCAAACAGCACAGCTGTTTGCATTCTCTCTGTGCACAGGGAAGCAATTTTTCCCTTTCATACATTATTCACAACTTGCTGCAGCCATTCTGCAAATTCAGAACATCTCCTTTAATGCAACGATGAGGTTGAGATGCAGATTCTTTCCCTTGTGTTGTTTTTGGTTTTTTTATTGAATACTGAAAACACTGGATATGGGTTTTCTTTCTATTTAAATTTCTCTTTTCAATTTGGAGCTGATTTAAAGTAAGCGGAATAGTAACAGGCAACAAGTAAGAATTTCCTGCTCTGATCCATGCCTTCTCCTCCAGTCGAACCTGCAGAAATAACCCTCTAAGCTGCAACACAGACACACTCCTTAGAGAAGCAACAGTCCCAACTCTCCCAAACTTTCAAAATAGTTTGGGAATTGAATGTCTTCAAAGAAAATACTGTCTCCTTTTCCTCTGTACAGTGACTAGTACAAACTATAGTCAACTCCTTTACAAAAATGCAAACATTTAACACTAATAGCCATTACCGTCAGTAACTCCTTGCTTTGAAAAAAACTCTTGACTGCAGCACCCAATATTTATTCTCACTTTCTGTTAACATGACAGATTTGCCAATCAGCTTGGGAGGTGAAATAACATCACTGGGCCACCTGCTCCCTTGGAATTTAGCTTTAATAATGCAATGCAGTATCATAAGCTGAAGTCTGTATGATGCAATTGATGCAGGAGGAAAATGCAGATTTTCTTATTTTCTCTGAAAGTTTTGATTTAGGTGCCAAAATAAGCTGTATTGTTGTGCTCCTACATCTCCAGATCGAACAGAGCAAAGTCAAATCCACTCCTGGTGTCAGCCTTGACTTGGCATGAGGCCAAAGAGAAAAAGAGCATAGATTTCTTTCCCCAGTTCAGGGTTGGCAGCCACCTTGCATTTCTTCTCAAGATAAAGTCGAGTATCTTTGTTTTGCTTTGAGAATTTAATCATTTTATCATCAAGGCTTTGTAACATACAGCATAGGACTGTCTCTGGGCAACATCCATCCTGTGGCTCAGCGTGGTTGGTTACCTGTTCACTCACAGCATCATTGCAGTTTCTACTGCAGGCTGTGTGACACAAATCAGATTTCATTTCAATATTGCATTGATGCCGTACCCTGAACACGAAACATCAATTTGCACACAACATTGTAGGGGACAGATCGCACAGCTGTAACTCAGTCCGAGACCACTGACAAGAGTAGAAGTGCATCAATCACATCGTCAGATCATCTGGTGCAGCTCTGATGTTTAGGGGCAGGACTGGCCAGCAAGAACTCTGGATTTGAATCTCAGCAAAGTCTGGGCAGTTCTTTTAACCCTTCTGAACACTAACTTGCTTTTTGGAGATGTGGTGCTTAGATTGCCTGTTCACCTTACTAAAATACCATAGTTACTAAGGTTTGTGAAATGCATTGAGATTTTAGGGTGAAACAGGTTGTGGGGATTCTGAGCATTGCTGCTGACACGATCAAATATGGAGAATGTTACAGTTCTGCTGATGTAGGAATGACAGAGGACTTCTGCCCTTTGTAGCTTGATATGACTGGCTACACGTGATACGAAGGATTAAGTTTCAGAGGAAAATTTAGTAGTATGAGCCCTATCATTCCAACCTTGCTATCCACATGACTTATGTGGGTTATTGCAGTAACCCACCTGCAATATTCACACTTCCAGTAGAGATATTCCCTCCTGTATAAGAGATACCAGATAAGTCCCTTGTTCCCACTGATGTGAAATTCTTCTAGGAAAAACTGAGAAGCTTTTGACTATCTGCATGCTAACCCGGAAAGCAAGAGACCCTGCCAAAGAAATGTGGAAGCCTGGGTTCTTTACCATCAGTGAGGCTAAGATGAAAGACCCTCTTTTTGTACACAGGCTGACATGTTAAATGTGAGGGTCTTAACAGTGAGATCAGCTCCAGGTTTAAATCACAAGGCAGAAAATCCCTGTGTAATTTCAGTAGCACTACATTCCCTGAGTAAATGCTTACACCGAGTTCAGGTCAAATGCCACCTGTACTGGCTGGTATGACACGCAATGAGTACGGGTTTCTCCACCAGGAGTAGGTACATGTAGAGTCATTTCCTACACTTGCAGGGGAACAGGAATTGATTGTTTACAGAGCTGTAAATACACCCAAGTGTCACCTAAGGTAGAGCCTCTATCAGAATAGAACGTTACCAGTTACAGGGGCTCATGTTGTTCTTCCTCCTCCACTGAACAGGCTGTTAAATGAGCAAAACCAATTTGATCTCATACATCCAACTAGCATATAAAAAAATCTCAAGAGCAGCTGCTGCCTACCTACAACTCTCTAATTCCAGCCCAAACAATCTGTTTCCCAGTTGTGGGAGAGCAATCCACAAAAGGACCCAACAATCAGACGGAGTCAGCAGAGACATGACGTTGTGCCTCCATCTCTGGCACACAGCTAATTACAAAGGACAATTATTATAATTAATGCTAGTGGATATGGCCAAGTCTCCCTGCAACTGCTGTGGAGAATTTCTACCCTTGCTTCTACCAAAAACCATCTGTCAGACAGGAAAAACACATAATAAAAGCCATCCTTGCCAAAGATTCTCAGTAAAATGTTTTATTGCCACTAACCTGTCAGTACCAGGGAGGTCATACAAGTTTCAAACAGGAACTACACTGAGCAGTGAAAATCCCCAGTTTCATATTCTGAGCCTCATCGGGTAAACAGTATATTGATTTATGCAGCAAGAGGCTATTGCTGGTTGAGGTGCAGGGATGGATAAGTTACACACTCCTGTTTGTCCCAAGCTGGTTTGTTTTAGATAGTAGGGTTGGCAACAGGGATCAGCAAGAGAGAATGGACTGGAAATGCTGCTGCTGCTGCAGAGCTCTGTCAGAGTAGTGAGTTATGCAAAAGCTACTTGTTATTGGCCATTTACACATTTAAATTTTCTCATTCTTGTACCTCAGTGACCACTTGAAAAGCAATAGGAATAAGGAAAAATTATGAAAGTAGACATCATGTTCCTGACTGATCCGTGCACAGACTGCTAAGAGGAAAATTTTGCTATGCAGGAAAGTTGTTGGCTATGCCAAACTACTTTCTGTGCAACTCAGAAACAAAGTCCACATAATTGCCTGTCATGGTGATCTGATTTCTTCAGATCAGATCTCTTGCTGCAGCACTGTGGGTGAGTTCTCATCAAAAAATACCCACCTATGGACCTCTTTAGTCACTTGCTTCAGGCTAAGTATTAGCACCCAGGCCATTCTAAGACATTTGGTGATGGTACTCAGGCACACCTGAACCAGCTGAGACTGTCACAGATTCAAGCACTTATTCTCCACTAGAGGGAAAAGCAAATGGTCAAGACAAAAGTATAGCAAAGCAGAAGTGTTTTCAAAAATGTTACATAGTGAATAGTATTATGGGCCTTTTTCTTGCCAAAGGGTAGTTCTTACTGGAATACAAAAATAATAGCTTAGAAAGTTTCAACAGTCCTTTGGACAGTCCAATCATGTTTTGCAGTCTCACCAGCTCAAGTGAGGAGCATCTCACGTTTTAGGGCTGACCTACCCTGGAATCCCTAAGCCAGATGCAGATACACTCACACCATCTTTAAAACGTGTACTACAGGTATCATCAGCAATTTAGTCGCAGCAGACTGGAGCACAGCTACACAACTTGCCTGAGAATATCTGGGTCATAATGTTGCTGGAAAGATCCAAACTCACAGTACATAGCTACACACTGACACTGCCTGGTAGACTAGCTCTGAGGAGTTGAAAAGGCAAAACTAGAGTCTGCTGAAGAAAGAGGTACCAGCAGATGAATCCACAGCACAGGTCCATGCCATTCACGTTCATCGAGCTATTACAAGATCAAAGAGGATGTGAACTGGGGCTAACATGTCTGGAACACCTGGTTCAGCTCCTAGGTCTGCAAAAGGTAACTTACACTGTTTAATGCAGGCAGACAGATACAGGCATCATTAAGTGCTACTACGTGCAAAAGCATCTGAGGATATATTCCTATTCATCCCTGTTACTGCAATAATTATTGAAATAGACTTCTGCTGTCTGCAAAGCCTCATGGGTCAGAGTTAAGGTGTCTTTGCGGGGTATTTCTGTACAGGTGCAATGAATTATGTACATGTATTGATCTGAGCTGAATGAGGATTTGTTCTTCTTGTAAGTTCTTGTTGATGCACCGCTATGCAACATTTGACATAAGTTAATTAAAAACTGCTTAGTAGTCTTCACACATAGGCTAATGGTGAATACATCTGTAAGACTGAAACCATTACATGGGACAGTTGTTTTGAGCTGGAATGTACTCTTGTAGGTTTGTGACATCCTAGAGAAAGATGAAATATTACTATTTAATTTGAACACTTACACAGTCATGACAATTGTGTATTTTTCATCCCATTTAAAATGTTTTAATTATTTTCCATCAATATTTAATTCTTCTCTTGTTAATGATTAGTCCCAAAAGAGAACAAAAGGCTCCAGAGGAATAAGGATAGCAATTCATAACCTTCAAGAAAAATCATCTATGGCTTCCAGCTAAGTAAACCAAGCTCTCCTATGACATAATGTGGGCAAGACAATATATCAATGAAGCATGTTTATTCCAAGGATTTAAATGTAAAAGTGTTACCAAAAATCTAACTTGTCCTTTTATATTTGAAATAACTTCTGCTCAGCTTTCAAAAAAACTACCTGAAGCAAAAGGTTTCTCTCCCTGCTAGTGATTCAAATGTTGGTGCATGTTTTTTTATCTAAAATTACTTTTGTTTTGATACTGTTAGATTGATTTCTGGGACATCAATGAGGAAACAATCTTTGTTTCAATGGTGGGAATCCCCTGAACTACCTCAGCCTGACGAGAGGAGAAAAATAGAGATGTCCAAGTCAAGAAAAGTAGTTCAGTGTAATAGCTAAGCACATGTTGCAAGCTTTGTTTTTAAACCCACCTTCCTGTCAGATAACATACTCATAAATCCATCAGCACCAGGTCACTGCTGTGTCCCCTCTGGGGTGCAAATGTAATTGCAACCTCCCAACAGCCACTCAGAGCTGTTGTTTTTCCATGTTTAAAAGGCCAGAGAGGTTAGACTCAACTGCACTAATAGATCAGATCAGGCTGGCATTTACACCACCACTGTCTAACTGAAAAGCTCCTTATAAGTCTTATGGGCAAATGTTTCGCTTCTGATTTGCATGGACTTGCCACATGAACATCCCGATGGCTCTTCCTGTGAGGGTCACAGGAGATGACCCTTTGGAAGAATATGTCAAGAATCAGTTAAAGGTACTTAACATCTGTGGCTTAACATTATATTTCATCAGTCAGATTTGATTCTACTTCCCACTGGTGTTTTTCTTTATCCCTCTATCTTCTTGTCATTATTTCTATTCAAAGGAGTAAAGACAATAGATGAAATGCTAAACTGATTTAGGATTTGCAGCTCTAAGAAGAGTTATAGGCAACATCAAGAGTCTAATTTCAGTGTAAGAGAGGATATTTGGATAAATCAGAGATTCCAGAGCAATTCAGCAGCTTGGAATTGCAGATTAAAGAAAGATTTGCCATTATCTCCCTAGAATGGTGAAACACTGTGCATGCAGCTGACCTGGGTATGTTCTTTTTACTTCCCTTCTCTGTTCTTTCCTTTTAAACTTTTTTTAAAGTCGTCTTTTTAATTTTTTTAAGCACCATTCTGCACCAAAAATAGGTGATATCATCATCACAGACTCTAATGCAACTGTAGGAGTATTTGCAGCACAGTGTAGACAAAAGTGGGCCAGCTCTGAATGAGCTACATCAGGAAAGGAAAGCAGCTGAGCTGGGACAGCACGGACATCAGCACAGGTCAGCCACCAAATTCAGGAAATTCAGCACAGGTTATCGCTGCCTTTCTGATGTGGACACTCCGAACGGCAAAGTTCTCAGAAAACCAGAATATAAGAGCTCAAAGTAGAGGGCAACAAGCACTGTCTGTGCTAACAGAGTTTTCTGCAGGGGACTATTTTGTATACAAAAACTAGAGATGTGCTGAAGCTTTAAAACAGAAGAGAAAAATCCAAACCCACAAAGTCAAGTTGATTTCTTCCTGAGGAGAGCAGGAGGTGGAATGGCGGTGCCTGCAAACCTGCCTGGGCAGCAATGTCTGCTGTGTCCCTGAGGGCAGCAGTGTGAAATTGGCCGCTACGCCACAGGCCAATGTACTCGACAATTTGCAGTCCTACTCAGTTGCACTCTGCTGATAGTGCTGGATGAAAATATATTTGTCCACAAAACCACAGCTAAAGCTGCTGCCATTCTGCAGCTTGTGTGGACCTTTCTCCAACAAATGCCCTCTTAAAATTGCAGGAGTGGAGTCTTGCCACCACACCATGCCAGTGTCTATGCCTCCCACACCTCCAAACGAGCCAGCAGTGCGCAGCCAGAGAGCAAGAAACACACAAACTTTATTTGAAAGTTCTTTTTAATAATGTTTTACACAGCTGAGTAAAATTCTTTGGGATATTTAATCTCTCTTTGTCACTGGGAAGCACCTGCCAGAACGATACGGCGCAGCCTCCCAAGGCAGGTGATGTCAGGGCTGGCAATGCTCATGTCTGACATTCTCCAGGCAGGATATTTCAGGCTGATGCTGATACACTGCTGATACATTGAGATGTTATAGCCAAATCATCTGTATCAATTCTGTGTTAATTCTCTCTTCAACAGGTGGTGGGCCAGGAAATTACAGGAAGTCAAGTGACCCCATCTCCTACACGGTTATTAGGTCAAAACTGAGTGATTACTCTGCTGACTCAAGTACATGAGGAAAGAGCAAAATCCCAGTCACTCAAACATATAACAACAGTTAAAAGTGAAAGCATAGTTTGGCTAATTAAGTAATGAGGAAAAAAAGCACACCTATTTTTCATTCAAGTTCTACAAGTCTTTGCTGCTGGATGATAGACCATAAAAACTCATTAGAAAAGCTTATTTTAATTCTGAGAAAATTATTGTAATATTTGCCTATGGACTTGAGTAAGTGATTTTCTTAATTTATCCAGTTGAAAGAAAGGACTAAATTGTATGGATTGTAAGTGATAAAAGTAATGAAAATCAAGAATTTCCACTGCACTATGTCCATTTATCCTGACCATCCTTGGCTCCACACTTGCCCCAAGCCATACTGCTCCAGCTACCTTTGCTTCCATCACTGCTCTGCCCTGTAAAATCAACAACTCACTCCTAAGATCACTCACAAGCTAAAAATCCCTATATGAACAACATCAGCACACTTCAGGGCACCAGCCAGGTCTGATGGCTGTGAGTCAGAGGAAACTCCTTTATAGCACAATGTAGTTTCTTGCATCTTCCCTATAGCATCTGATATTGGATACTGCCACTGGCAGTGCACTGGAGAGAATGATGGAGAGAATGACTGCCAGTTTTATCTGCATCTGTCGAAAAGCACTGCTTAAAAAATGCACCCTTAATTGTTGTACCAGTAGCCTTCTGGAATCCTTTAGGGATGTACTACCCAGAAGAACGATACAGTGTGTCAAATAACCAACTTCCTGCTGAATAAAAGCTATCTTCAGAAAGGTATTAAAAAGTAATGCTGGATACCAGACACAGCTATGCTTACTTTTTCATCTGCACAGTACTTGCGTCATTCACAAACAAATGCCTAGTGCTGCACAACCAAAGCAACTCTTGAGAACAGACTTTGTCCTATTCAACCCAGTGTATAATGCACAAAGTTAGCAGCCAGCTTCCTAACCCAGCCTCCTCATCCCTACTGCATCCCTTTAAAAAGCAGGAGGAAAAGATCTTTTCTCCTCTACATAAAAGGAAAAGTTTGCAGTGGTCGGAAACAGATTAAAAAAAGGTTTTAACTTTGAAACTGACTGGCTTGAGTGTGTGAACATTAATCAGAAGAAATATCAAGGTATGTATTGCACTGTTGGCCCGGCTTGGACCATGCTCCAATGTTAATTACTGCCAAACATACTCACTAAAATAGGAAATGCCTCAAAGATGAGGATCTCAGAGCCAGAAGAAGGAGTCAAGGCAACAAGGGTAAAAAACAAGCATAAAGAAAATTCAAGGGTATGAAAAAAGTGGTAATTTACTCCTGGGAATAAGGGAAGAGTGAAGCAGAGCGTGCTCAGGGTCTGTGATGAAAGAGCTTCAGTGACTCCCCCTTCCTTTCCACTCATCCAGTCCTGACAGGCAGGGACAAAATGAATAAAAATCAAAACCACTGAAGGAAAAGGAGAAATAGCACTTTTCATTAGCTTTCATAACCAACAACATGGTGGGAGTCCCTGGAGAAGTGGTGTAGTGTGCGATATCCTGGACACAGAGCTGCAGTCCGTGCTCATGGACTGGATGAAAGTCATTCAGAGGCAGGACAGAGCGGGCAACCAGTTAAATGTAAAACCAAAAGATCAAACAAATAGGCAGGTCTAGAATCTTAAAAATCAACCAGCTGCTTTATTGGGAATCAATTTTGCTCCCTTAGGAAAGAAATAAGATAATGGAAAGACTTAGATCCGGTAAGGAGCCCTTCTCCTGAATTCAGTACAGGAGGGCAGCATTAAAGGACACCTTCTGGTAGTGACTTGGAATAAAAATGGCCAAATCCAGGTTGAGATGGAACAAAAGCAGACAGCACATTTCTGTGCTACCACTGAAATGAACAGTCTTAATTTATGTGATCAATTTGTCTGCCTCTCAGACACAGTATTTCTCTTTAACACCACCCTCTGTTTCAAATAAGATCATTTTCCTTCTTTCTTTACAAAAATCCAGGTTCTGCCTTTCTACTGCTTCAATCAAGCCTTGTCCTATCACTTTTCTAGGTCAATTCCTCCACTATCACCACTTGTCCTGATCTTCTCATAGCTTTCCATCCAACACCACTATCGAACCAATGCTACTTTAGAATTAGCCATAAAACAGCACAGCAAGCAAAATAGTGACTTCAGGATGTCTGAAGCTACACTCTACCTCTTTTCCCCCTTCCTTACCTGCTTCCACACCCTCTTGCATCTGCCGGATCACCATCACATGCCCACTTGGTCCATCTCCTTTCCAGGCTGGAGAGTCCTGGTCTGTTTTACTCAATCACCAAAAGTTACATACACACCTGGTGCTATACTTGTTTTCTTACAACTGAGGTCAGTACTTTCCCTCCTCAAGATCAAGTCTGAAATGTGACTGAAACTGAAACAACATTCCCCAGCCTCCCTGATTAGGGTTCGTCCATGAGAAGCCAAGACCTCACTGCATGTGATGCCCTACAAACACCCCCCAGCCCAGCTCAGCTTTAGGGGCAACAGCATCCATCAGAAATGTGTCAAAAGTACTGGTATGTCCTGAAAGGGTCAAAACAAAGATGATAAAGGTTTTATGTTCAAGACTTTCACTTATTATTTTGAGTCTCCTTGCAGCAGGCATGAGTCAGGAGAGATCTCCTTCCAAGGCCCGACCTCGTTAAACTGCAACAGAATTTCACTGAACATTCATTCGGTTCTCTGTGCTTTTTGCCCTTTTTGGCAGGAAGAGGTGCTTTTGATAGCTCGTCTGTTTAATAAGGAAATTCCTCAGAGGGTCTTTGCTGAGAACATACGAAAATCCACTGACAGCTGCTGTGATGGTTGCTCATTTTTGGGTTAACACACTGTATTTAGACGGGAAGCAGTTGAGGAAAAGGTACAATTTATTAAAAACAGGCTCAGTTCCAAAACTCACGTTACAGTACAACACATGGCACAGAGACAACACACTTCCACTGCAGCTACCTGCATGGACAGGCAACCCCGAATCCCCACTATTAGGAGAGCCTGGCACAGGAGCTGCAATTACACCCAGGGAGAATAGGACCCAGAACACTTGCAGTCTTTCAGAACTACAATGCTGTGATAAATTCCTTTTTTGAAAGACACATCCTGCTTTTCCACATGGCGCAAAGTGAAGCCAAACCTTTGCATTCCTTTTTACATCTTTAAAGCAGCTGTCAGACAGCAAGCTGTCTCTCTGAAGGACTTACACGATCCCTCACACCACAGCATCTAAGTAACATAACTATTTTTACAGCATCTTTAGGAAAGATCTCTTCCAGCTTACAGGAGGGGAAACTGAGTCAGAAACTCCGTGATTTTGCTTAGTTCTCCCCATTGTAGAGGAGGATGATGATCACTCTGGCTCTTACAGAGCCCCCAGAACTCATCTCACTGAAAAACATGTTTGCACATTGTCCCATCCGCTCCAGCAGTGAGGTGGAGGTGGGATTTTGGCCCACTCCCCACCCTGGTGGCTACAGCTGTGACCACAGGCAGTCTCTCCTCTACTGCTCTTCTTCTACCCCCATGGAGGTTGCATGGCTTTGATGGGACTATTTGTGTACATTACAGCCTATTAACCCCTATGGGGACTTAATACTGACAGCGCTATAAAATGCACAGCTCCCTTCAAGCAGAGAAATGACCTGGTGTACCCTGCTGGGCACCACTGCTGCCTGGAGCTGCAGCTCACCCCACACAAGGTTAGTGCTCCAGACACACAGCCCCACTCTCTTCAAGAAGCCAGTAAAGAAAGCCTCTGAAGTGGGTTCATAAAGCACCTGATGTCAGCCTACACAAAACAGCAACAAAATGGTCGCTTCCAAAAAATGGTTGCTATAAAAAAAATGATGAGATTTTTGCCATCCACTTCAGAAATTCCCACTACCAGGTGGTGACTATTTTGCTCACTTTACAAAAGCACAGGAACTCCCACCTCCCCCCTTCCCTGCCCGTGTCAGCAGGCTCTCTGGGATGTTTTCATGTACACCCACATTTGTCTTTTCCTGATATTACAGAAACATTTCGTTTTGCTCTTTTCATACGCTGCATTCCAAAGTGTTTCTGTCAACAGTGAGCTGCATCCCCGGCACAAGCTCATGTGTGTAGTCAACTGGTAGGCAGCCATCAAATCCCACATACAGCCAGAGCCTGGTGGTAGAGTATCAGCGCAAAGCAATGACACACCACAAGGACACAGACACACATGTGCCTCTGCAGCCCTCACTGGGAAGCCTTTTTTGCCCACTTGAAGCCCCACATAAACCCCTAATGTGTAAAATAAAATTGCAATGAAATTTCATGTGGGTTCACCTACAGATGTGCGCCTCAACTGCTTGGTGACGCAGATCTTGGAGCGGCTGGCTGCTGTACCACCAGCACCATGAACACTGATAGTTAATGTTAACATACAGATGGAGGAACTGGTCACTGGTCACAGCTGATAAGAAAGTCAAGAGTTTTTGAGCACTTAGAAACTAAGCCCTGGCTGCTGCACTGAACACAAGATCTTCAGAAGGGACACTAAACCATGGAGTGGGCAGGGAAGCAGTGCTTGCCTGGAAGAGGTAGTACTTTGCATTTTTTTCACAATTAGAAAACTCATCAGTGGCTGAGTGGATTTATATCTACAGTATCAAAAAGAATATTTTTTTCTGCCTCTAGAGAAAATAGCATCCCAAACTTTAATTTTTATTAAAGCAAGTGTAGAGAGCAGTCTAGAATGAAATTGCCATCTGAATCTTAATTATACCTTCACATTGAAACACTGTAGTGAATTATATGTAAGATTAAATAAAGGAGTGATATTAACATATAATGAGCCTCATCAATTACTATGGATCAGGAAAAGTAGCCCTCATATTATTGAAATAGTTTAATTTGCATGACTGGGTGATTCAGATTCTTCTTGGTCATTCATTCAAATCTCCCAAGAAGTCATAGCCACAGAGAAATGTCCCGTAGCAGGCTCGGCCTTAAATAACTAAATTAAATATACTGTTAGTTACTCTCTCATTATGCAGCAGGGAAACTGAAGAGATTTCCTACAGTAAGTCTAGGGAGGAACACAGATCTTTAGCCATTACTGAGCTAACTATATATGTATATAAAATTAGTATGATTTTTATAGTGCAGCAGTATGTAAAATGACTTGCATATGAGCTTAGCTTCTCACGGACTGAGGCTCAGTCCCATGCTGGAAACAGGAAATATATTTTAGCAGTATAGCAAGGGATGGACTTAAGGATAGAAATCAGTGTTCCCATCATTTGTACAGGAGCCCAATAACTAATAAACCACCCAGACAACAACTAAACTATACTCAGAACTACGGTTGTGTGTGCACTCAGGTTTAGTCCCAACTTAGCCACTGACATATCTGGGAATACAAAAGCACATACAAGGGAAGTCACATTGAGATGTTTCCTCCATTTCTGTCAATTTTTGGCTTTTCTTGGCCATCCTTGGGAGTTTTCTCCAGCTTTAACTGCATTGGTTGATGGTGACAAACAGCAGGATGACAGGTACAAAGATACAAGTCAGGAGCTGCTCAGCATTGCTTTGGACATAGCATTTATCCTCTCTACTTTAATACTCTTGCTCAAGAGTTACATTATTTCCCCGCTTTGCAGGGACATTGGAAAAATCCATTTAATATTGTTGAGCAGATTAAGATGTTGAATGAATATCGATCACTGAGCTCATTCTGACTTTAGTACCATATACATACGTAGGACAATCTTCAAGACACTTTTGATGATCAGCACTGACCAATTATATTTAATGAAAATTAGCTTAGAAACACATTGGAGTCAGGTATCATTCATTCATTTCCAGATTCAATCAGTAAAGGAATGGGGGAAAGTTTGTTTCCTTTTCTGCAGATTAAAGGTTGAATCTGCTTTGAAAATTAATCACCTGCTGTCATGAAAGTCCTCCAAGAGGCAAACTGATGGATTGGCATCAGGCTGACTCACAATAAACAGATACCTACATGCCTGCAAGGACTTGTAAAGATTAAGGATGGAAAGCGATTTTCAGAAGTACACGGAGCACCTGTCATGAGTAATGACTTGAGGAAAACAAAGGCAAAATCTTAATTTTAAAGTGCACTGTGGAGTGTTTATTAAAGAATGGGGCAGGGACAAACTTCCAAAGGAAGTTCTGAAAATTTCATCACTTGCAACTGGATATAAATGAACCAGACAAAGCACCTGAGAACATATTATCAGGTGCACTCATATTTTGGCAGACAGATCATTTAGATAACTTAAAAAGCTCCTTTCCCACCTAATAGTCCATGAAGGCCCATAGCTGGAATTATTACAAGCCTCTGGTCCAGCAAGGCCCTCACTGAGCCTGGGTATTAGCAGGGAAGAGAAGTGGGGAGGAAGGAATGACATGTCCTTGGGACACCAACATTTCTCACAAACACAACTCAACCATGCACTATGACCCCCTTCTCCCCCATGCTCCTACCTCAGTCACCCTTCACAGAAAAGAGCCTGCAGTCCTTTACTGACTTTAAAAACTATATATCTGACAAAGTGACTGCCTGGCCATGTCCTGGATTTAAATCAGAGAGATAGCAGGACATTCAAAACATCCCTATGTATCCCTTGTGGTCCACAGGCATCCTTCTGCCCTCCTTGTCACTGGTGTCCCAGCGATGCCCTTGTTGTGGGCAGCATGATAACAAAGATCGGATAATGACTCCAATTAGGAGGTGTGAATGTCATTCCACTCCCCCAGCTCTCTTCCAGGTCACTATGAATGTGTTTGAAAACTACTGGCACAGCAATTTAACCATAATTCAGATTTAATTTGCACTCTGTCATCTCTGTTTTTTCTATAGGCTTTAATAGTTTAATTTAACAGTCTTAAGCACTGTCTATATTACCGAGACATAATGTGTATTTCAGATTTGAGCAGCTGCATGGCACAAAATAATATTTCACGTTTATATTGTGCCTTTCATGCCGAAGATGCTGAAAAATGCCTTGATTACTATATCCACACAAGAATCAACTCATCCATCACTGAAATGCAGCCACTTCTAGGTTGGAAACCTCATCAGTCTTTAATAATTTAGGCAAAATAGAGCAGAATATTCCACTGAAATGAGGAGGGAAGTTGAGCAGGTAAAATTCAGTTATCCAAAACTGCAGTTGGGCAGGGCTGTCTGATATGCTCACCCTCATGACAGGAAGCTTTTTACGACTCTCAGATATCTAATCAAAAGGCAGTACCTACAGGATCAGTTTCCCTTACACCAGTATCAGTTTATTATGGGTCAAGAGAAGGAAAGCTCTACCATCTGCTGCACGGCTCAGCAGCATGGCTCTGCCCCTCCCTATGCCACCTCCCCTCCAGGTCAGTAAGTCCCAGTCTGATGCCAATCAGAATTAACCCTTGCAAAGACAAAGAAGCAGTGAAATGATTCTCAAAGTTTGTCACTCCAGCACTGCCCAGGTGAGATCCTTCAAGCCGGCAGGAAGACACCCATTGATGTTGCTGTGCTCTGAATCAGGCCCTAATGAAGCCCAGACCTGCTCTGCCTCAGCCCCACGCCTGTAGCATCACCAGCTGCCAGTTTTCTAACTGAAAGTCTGTCCAGGGAGAGCAGTGTCTCAGTGAGCACGCCGCTCAATCTCTCAACGATTGGTGTAGGAGAGATCTCTTACACACATAGATGGAAACAATCTGGTGATGAATCTGGCTCTGAAACAGGAGTCCCACTTGCTTTAGCTGCCCCACAACCCCTGCTCCGACCAGCGGAAAGCCATGGTGTTACAACCTCTTCCCAAGAAGTCATGGCAGCCACGAAAGGTGATGCTTTCCCATGTAGTATTCCAGCTAAAGCTTTGTCACACTGGTGCATTTTTCGTGACAATGATCCAGGGACCAAGAAAAGCAACAAGGAAGTGGGTGGGTGGAGAACAAATATGTCAAGCTTAATAAAGATTCTCCCTATTTTCAAGTGCATTATCATCCATGTTCATCACTTATTAAAAGGCTTTCATTTATAAAGCCTTTAAAGCCCAGTTTAATAACCTGCAATCATTACTTGAATCACAAAATTTGCTTTTTATTATATTGTGTAAATGAAGCACTGTAGCATTTAATGTAAATTATTTTTTTCCTCTTCCTCTTTTATCAATGTTTTTAAAGCATTATGATCAAGTGTTTTTCTCAACCTCCCCTAAAAATGCACTGCACAATACCTATGGCCCAAAGTAATGCTATTCCTGGGATTTGAAGACAGCAATGAAAGAACAAAGATAACAAACCAGCCTTTCCTGTGTGCTTGCTGCCTCTGAGGTTTCTAACTGTGCTGTTCAGACCATTCTCCCTCCCCAGGGAAAAGCCTGAGGTCCCCTTATATCCGGGAGATATAAAAAGGAATTTGTTCATTATTAATACACTGTCTCCAAGAGGCTTTTTTTTTCCATCAAAGTATAAAATTCTGCAATGGAATTTACATACGTGCAAACTGAGAACACTGCACTGTCCATGGGGTCATCTGGCATGATGGGTAAAGGCATGGTAACAAGCCATCAATAAGATTTGCAGCTGGGGACTTGTCAAGAGTTGTGGGCATTTCAGGCCACTGAGAAATACATCTGCCATTTAACGGAAGGAGGACTTCCCAGGGACTGTGCCTTACTGAGCTGCCAGAATGCCAGTAGGGGCAGCCCCCTGCCTGCCGTACATGGCACAGAAGTGTTTATCAGCCCAAAGTCTAGTACGTGCTCTCCCAGTGTGTATCAGCACATTCTGAAACCAAATTATGCCTTTGCAGACCCAACGGGACGCAGGTCTCATGTCCATCACCAACGCGTCTTTCACAGAGAAAAAATGAAAACATTAAAACACCTGGAGTAAAACTAGAAGCAAAAATAAAACAGGAAGAAAATTAAACACTGGAAACTGATCAAAACTGCAAAGCTGAGAGATGTGGATCCAAAATTTGGAGCAATTCTAATCAGGGTTTTGGTTCTGGCTCATCTGTAATTGAAATGAAGCACAAATCTGCCTGAGACAGGCAACAATCTCAGCTGTTTCCGAGATCTGGCTTTCATTAATTTCATTAACATCTTAAATGCATTCTTATTGCTTGTTCTTATGCTGAAGAGCAAGCGAAATGACAACACACCATGAGCCAGTTTATCTTTGTCTTCACAGAGCAGCAGATGCTCTATCGGTCTCAGGGGCACGCAGACCCCTTGCATAGAAAATGGCAGCGGAGAGAGTTGTGCAAGTGTGGAAATCTTTGGCCTGAAAAATAAATTGGAACTAGCACTTTGATCAGTCCTTCATGCCCTTTGGGGAGCTGCACCAGCATTATTAGTATTAATCAGTGTGACAATCTCAAGTTACACTTTGCCAGTCTTGTTCCAGAGAAACAGTCAAAAAGACAGAACTTGTATGGAGCCCTCTCAAGTACCTGTGCTCTGGCAGGCCAGATCTGGGAATCCTGCAGAAGGTTCACAGCCCTTCCTGAAGCTCACGGAGGGAGAAATATCACAGACCAAGTTCCTGTTCAGTGGTATGCTTTAAGCATGTTCTAGTTGGATGTGCAACCCAGGGCATAATGCCATTTCTGCCCTTCCCCTCAATTCAAGTATTTAAGAACAAGGTGAAAATGGGCATTGGGAGGCGGGTTCCTCATGCCTTTGAAACAAAGCTGCAGCAGCCAATGGGATGAATTTCCCATGTGTTCCCCTCTGCTGTGCAGGTGTTACAACCCCAACGCGTGTGGCAGAACAGGCAGTGTGTGTCCACAGCCCCACCAATCACACTGTGGACTGTGCCCCACTTGACAAGCAGGACTGGCAGAGGCAAGAGAAACCTTGTGCTCATGAAAGCCAAATCCAGCAGGGCTCCAGGGCACACCCCACTGTGTGGGAGGGGGGAGGAAGCCACTTTCAACCTATGTAGTGTATCAGGGCACAGAAACTATTGAAAAACTTTTAATCAACTTTCCCTTGATCTAAACAACTTTGCCAGACTTATCTCTCCTCTAAAGCGACGCAAGTCACCAACAGAGCGACTAGAGGGTGCTACAACATATATGGGCCTCGGACTCCGTCCTCCTGGCATTCAGAAATTGCTGGCATAAATTAACTGTTCAGTTCTTTGATGATGCTGATTTGCTTCACTTGGCATAAGCAGATATTTTGCTACAAGAGAGACGATACTTTCTGAGACCTGTCATCCTCGGGTTTTCAAATCCACTGGCATGTTTAATAGCAAAAAAGATGAAAGACAAAAATAGCTTTGTACAGATAAAGACCTCTGTGTCACAAATGAAAATTCAGTTTAATTAGGCCAACTCACATACATTATATTCCGCCCATAAAACTTAATATCACCTAAAAATTCCCATCAAATGCAAATTTTCCTCAGTGATTTATTTGTGCAATTGTGAGATGGAGAGAAAGCACACAAAGCAGTGGGAGCTGCAGGCTGAAGTAAACAGTGTTGTCAGAATATGCAAAACAAGGGAAGAACACAAAAAAAGAGAGAGAGAAGGAAGGGACAAACATTCTCTGGCTGGAAAGTTATTGAGTGTTTAGAGCCAAAGGGGAGTGGAAAGCTTGGAGAGGAATTTCTACACGTAACCTACAGACTCTACCCTATTTCCACTTCCAGCATCTCTCCCATTTAGCTAACAGATGAAAAATCTTTTTGGGGGTAGATGTAGGGTTAGATTTGTGGTTTTAAAGGTCATTGCCTAAAATCAGCACCACAGTGATGAGAAAGGAGCTTTGCAGTTGGTCGGCTTCGGCATATCCCACACATATCCCACACTTTGAGGAGCGCTGGCAGTGAGGTAATCCCCTAGGAATGTGTGTGCGGTTGGATGGCTGTGAAAAGAGAGCGGTCAGCTACCAAAGCTCTGTGCTGAATATTCACGTCACACACACACAATCATTTTTCTTGTTAAGTATTGAGAAGAATGGGAACATTATAAATGCAGTATCTTTTTTGGCTACAAGTTTAGCTGCTTTAAAAAGATCTCCCTCCCTGCTCCTCCACTCCACCAGCTGTGCTCCACCTCCATTCCCAAACCAAATCTGCACACACTTAATTTTTTAAGACATAAAATACCAGGGGGAAAGTTAAACACAACTGAAATAAAGCTAAAGAGTAAGAAGTTTAAAAGATGACGATGCAACAAACTGTTATAAGCATTTCAAGGTCACTTGTCTATCTAAAAATGATACCTTATTGCACACATAACCCCATGTCACGTGATTGGGTTATATCCATATCCATATCCAAAGCGTTTTCCTCTCTGCATGTTGAAGAGTCATTACAGCCACAACATATGAGTTTGCCTTGCCACTGCCAGGTAGTGTTGATAGTACTGGTTGTTGAAAATATCTTTAGTTGCTCAAAGCCCTTAGCAATTTGTTTCAGGGAGACAGAGTAAGTGAGGACTGGGCATCCCAGCCTGAAATCAAGCACACCATGGAAAGTTTCCCACTCATTTTGGTGAATTTTGAATCAAGATCTAAGCAAGAAAAAATGAAATATTTCTGATTATTTGCCAATAAGGCTAGACAGATAACCTTCCCTTTTTTTTTCCTTCCTGTTTCAAATGGCCCTCCATTGGCATTTATCTGTCCACTTCCATAAGTACTTGCTCACCTTCAGCTTAGCTCAGTGGGCTAGTGCTCACATAGTTTGCCTGCACAGAAGCAAGACAATGGCACCTCACATTAATTTTCAAATTAATGGTATCTACAAAAAAAAGAGAGAATTAGACCAATTGCATCTCATTTGAAAATAATATTTTTGTATTTTCTCAAAAAAGTTGCAGATACTTGCACTCACAAGACTAGATTAAGTTTCTAGGTCACCAGACTCCTGATTATGAGATGATTAGCTTGAATGACACATTTAAATGCCAATCTCTTTTCTTGCAGGAAACAAACAGTTCAAACATGCAATTCTTGACCCACTCTAGTACCTTTAAACTTAATATTTAACAAAACAAGAGAAAGAAGGGTGGTGAAAAGTTGCCAATCCACTTCAAAGTTTCTGCTATATTTGTGGGTAAGCAAAGTCCAAAAAGCATTAATGCATCTGCTCAGAGAGATGAAAACTCACTGGGAACAAACTTTCTGGAACTAAGCAGCAAAAGACTCAAACAGATGCTCTGACTAGGGGCCAGAATGCAAATTTACTTCAAATGTTTTACAAGTTTTAGCCTTCAACTTCTAAACATGCATATAGAAATGTCTTTGCAGCTGTAACTAATTTCAGCACAGAGGTCTTCAACAACGTGGCGTTGGGGAAGGTCCTGGATGGTGTCTGGCACCATTTGCTTCCAGCTGAGGATTGCCCCAAAGTGTAACTCCTCTCCCTCAGGAGATACTAACTCTCCACAGATACTAAATGACCAAGCCTTAAAATCCTACTGTGTTCCATTAACTCAAAGCCCTCCGCTTTACCGGTGGGAAAAGTGAGGTACAGTGCCACCAAGGGACTCCGAGGTACAATTCCCTTGTCTGTTGGGGAATTTAAGTCCCATATGAGACCACACCTTAACACTATCTCCAAGTATTTCACAACAGGATGTGAACTGCCCACTTTATACAAGAAAGACCACTTTTTCACACTCTATTAATGAAGGGCATTAACTCACATAGACAAAAGGTGCTTTCTGGGTTTCTATCTCTACCACCATGACTACAGCAAAGTCTGCTCATGCTTCAACTTCCAGAACGGCTGTCCCCACTGGAATTTCTACAAATGGTCCATCTCCCATGCAAGGTATCCTGGAAGCTGATTTAAAAATTGTCCATCTGAAATGATATTCTCAATTTCAAGACTTCCCTAATTACACATGTTTAGAAAGAGACAATCAGGGGCAGTGGTTAAAAAATTACACTACTAAAAAGTTATTTTCCTTTCAACTATCTTATCAAGTTCGTTAATACCTTCTGCTGCTGGTGAAATGATCCTACATTAACATTTCAATTTATTATTGCTGCTCCATTAATGAGACCACAAAAAATGGAAATGAGGCCTATAAATATGCTAAGAGTTAAAGTCACGAATCGTAACAGTGTGTGCACTTTATGAGTAATGTTTCAGTACTGCTGGCATTGAAAACAGCATGGAAGGATGGCTCTGCAGCATAAGCATCTGGCTTAACAAACAACACCTCAAAAAGCCCAAACAAAAAAACCCCAAAATTCCTGAAGCTATAGGTTAAAATACCAGTGGAGTCAACCCAGTCTTAAACCTAGCTGCTGAATTCCATGCGGTTCATCATTAACATGTCTTTGGAGGACTTTCTCAGTGAAGGTCACTGTTAAACTTCACAAAGCAAATTCTGCAGGAGGAAGGATCTGTTTCCATGTCCTTCTTTAACAAACCCTCTCTCCGTGTTAATATCTGCTTACTGCCACCACATCCCTGGCGCTGGGGGATATTGATTCTGTTGACAGTGCCTCAGGTCCTCCAGAAAAAAAGAGCAGGCTACAAATAGAGAATCCCAGTCTTGGGAACCGCATTAAGATTCACTTGAGAAATAAGTTTATTGCCAGGTAGCCTTTTAGATCCATCAGGTTCCCATAGTTCCTCTGCTAATCTTTTCTCCAACAAACAGTGAGTATCCTCCATGGGTCAAGAAACAACCTTATGCAAATGGCATTATTGCAACTTGCATTTTCAATTATTAATATTCCACTTCTCATCTTACAAATGTTTTCAGAAAAGGAGGAAAGCAGTGGCTTGTTCCCCCGGGAAAAAAAACCCACAAAATGCAATACCTTGCTAAGCCAGGAAAGGAATGGTCCTTTCAGCACAGAGATGCCATATCATGCAAGCAACATTTTTGTTTCTGCATTTCATTTCTCTCTAGTGATTAAAAATGATCAGTTCTACCTCCTTCTCTGAGCATAGCTGACAGCACTACGCTTACACCAAATGAAATGTGTAGCCACACTTTCACTAGCACTATCATCTTGCAAGGAACAAACTTATAATATAATTATAACATTAATTTTATGATTTGTTTTCCAGGAAGCTCAGATTTCATGACAGAGACTATCTCTGTTCTAAGGCCCTGCTATGTCAGTTAAAAGAGAACACTGCAGTCCACTCTTTTTTTAAGCATTAACAAAAGAAATGGTCTAAATTAGCCAGTTTGCCACAGCAGCAATAGTAGGTTTGAAAAAAAACCCAGACACCTTCAGTAAGATGAAATAAAACAAAAACATAAAAAGCAAACCATTTAATGAGAGCACAGGCTATTTCAATAAATCTAGTTATTTGATAAGCAGACTGCCACTGTCAGCCTTTTATCATCTATGAAAACGCATGATGGATCTTCTCTATTTGCTTACAATTTCAGACCTTCCCTTTCTGATCAACATTAGCATTTTGCTCCGGTGCCTCTAAGGACATGGATTGCTAGCAACCAGCCAGATTCCACCTTTCAGGAAGAGTCTAAACATTGACAACACAGGCATGGCTCAGTGGCATACACATATGGCACACAGACTGGGTAGTTCGAGGCTGTTAAATAGTCTTCCTCTTCTGAGTTTGCCTAAAGGGAAGGAAAACGGCTCCTGCTGAGAGGGTATGTACATAAAACTGTAACAAACATTTAATTTTAGCTGCTCCGAAACAGAATTAGCCTGTGCATTCTGCACTGCCAGTTCCTACTGCAGCTGCTCAAAAGAGGTGGCTTTGGAGGGTTATTAATTCCCATATTAATGGTCAGCCTCCCCCACATTGCTGAAATATAGGCTCCCAAGTGTGTTTCAGTCTTCCTTTCCCACATCTTTTTCAATTCTTCCATTATAAGCAGATAAAGTCATTATTTGGCTGAAAAGGACCTCAGTCCAACACAGGCTCACAATTCTTTATCTAGCTTTATGATTCAACCACACATTTTTCCTTCTATGTAAAAAAAACTTTTTAAAAAAAACCCTATAAAATAAATTAAAATGTAGAGCAAGTTCCAAGGAAACTGCTGAAATGGCTACATCCTGTGTGCTCTGTTTGTTTGTGCTGAACCAGTTAGCAGTGAAAGGCTCAGATATGATTCTTAAACTAGGCTGGTGAAAAACGTTTCACTCTCCAGCAGAGTTGATTTGAAAGGATTATTCCTTTGCTACACTTTGAGAGGGCAGTGCTGCCAGATGTCAGGAATTTAAAAGCACTTTATCCGAATCATAAGGTATCATATGAAATCAGGTTTACCTTATATACCATGCAGCCTCTTTCTATCCTTTTGCTAAAGTTTAGGTACTAAACTTAGAGGTACTACTAGAACAGCCCCAAAAAACTCCATGGAGATTTGAAACCGCTTGAACTGGAGCAAAGCAGAAGTTACTCCAGCAAATTCAGCTCTTCAGCACTGAAGTTTATCTCATTTATGCTGGCTAAGGATCTAACTCTACTATCTACAGATTGAAAGATGCTAAAAAAAGGCTATTTTTATATGCTTTACCAAATATAAAACATGTGATTGAAACGTAGGCAGAGATTCATCTCATCCTACTTTATTCACCTGAAAGCTGGGCTAGCCTAGGCAGCAAGGCACTTGGTACATCAGCGGGAGGAGACCAGCAGTCCCAAAGGTCAGCTCTTGCCACGTGTGGGAAGGCCCTTCTGGTGAGTCACCCTCCGGAGATGCTCATCTTCTTCCCCCATTACACATCAAAACTGGATTATGACAGATTGTCCCAACCAGTTGTAACACAATAATATGATAGTTATGCAAAATCCTGATCCTCCTCTTTTTCTCCCCCACTACTTTGTGTCAGCATGAATCCACTGACTTCTGCAAGGTTACTCAGACTCAAATCCATCGAGTAATAATACTCTCCATAAAGCCATGTTCACCTGGACTGAAAGCTGCTGAGGACACTGATTTCAGTTGTCCTAACTTCTTCAGAAAAGGTGCCCAAAAAGCAAGAGACTCACAGATCGTCCTTTACAAAAGGTCTTTCATTCTTTTCATCCAGGTTTTACTTCAACAAGAAGTTTGGTTTGACACAAAACAACTCTACCACCAAACAACTGAGAAATACAAATTGCTGTAGCAGCCCCTCACCACAGGATGAACTGCCCTGGATGTGGGGCAAAAGTAGATATTGTTCACACTTCACTGCAACACTTACAGTGAATTTTGCTGAAGTTTTTGAGAGTTAATAAGCTGCCTGCTTCTCTTTCAGTCTTCAACAGTGCCAAGGCTGTATAGAGAGATGTACAGAAACAGTATCTGATCTAAAGCTAGAAACTAAAGCGCTTACTTCTCCTCATCTGGTGAAGAATTCAGTAAGCCTCTTAAGCACGTAGTTGAAACCACAGTAAGGACAGTATAGCCCTTACTAGAATTGAAGGATCAGGAAGAAAGCAAGAAACAAGAGGAAAACAAGTTGTTAAACAGAGTATGCCTGGAGAGAGCTCTAACCAAAGGTGATGCATGGTGTAGGTCCCTTAGCAGACACTGCAGCACTCACCAGCAGGAAATACTTCATACAGGGAACAGCCTGGGACTGTGCCTATTCTTGACTCAGTTAGGGCTGTGATCCCACCTTTGAGCACCTCTCTCTTCCCCATCTGCAAAATGGTGATAACTCCTTATGAATAAAAATCAGTAGATGGAAGTTAAGCCTTATCCTCCATGTCTTCAGGCAGGCAATACCTCAGGGAAATCAGTATGGGATTTCCCAGCCAAAAGGTTAGAGGACAGAACCCAAAGCTGTGGGACAAAGCTTGCATAAGAAGAATGACGTGACCCAAGTGCAGTTGCCCTTCATGTATCTCCAGAGCAGTGCAAAGTAATTCCCAAGTTTATTGTTGCAAAGCAAAGCTGAGATATATTGCTCCTCTACAAACACAGACATTTCATCAGAGGACATCAAGACAAGTTTTGCCTTTGTTTTGCCTTTCATAACTTAAAAAGGCATCCCCCAAATAAACAAATTCCCTTCAAACACGCTGCTTCCACCTGGAGCCAGCCTCTGCAGCAGCTATCATTTTGCTCCAATATGGTAAGCATCTTCCCTTCCCCCTCCTCTCCCCTTTCCTACCTGGGGAATTCAGCTGCTTGCAGAAAAACTTGAAAAGAGAAAAAAGGAATAAAAAAGTTGGCTTGCACAGCCTAGAAATAAGAACTAAAAAAAAGTGAAACCGTATGCCTTGTCCCTGGTGGCTCTGGGACTTGGAGCCAAACCAAGGCCATGAAAACAGAATATTGCTCTTTGTTAACAATAAATAAATAAATAAAGGACTACTAGCTCCTGCCCTTTGGGAAATGATTTCTAAGGAGGAAGAAATTCCCTGCGGAGTTTATTATGTGTAGAAGGGATGTGTGCCTCCTAGGGAAAAGCAATGGGGGTAGTTTTTCTCTTGGTGATTTCTTTCCTGCCTTTCTACTACTTTTTTGTTCATTTTGCAAGTCTCACTCCCCTCCTTTCTGCAATAAGTGAAGCCACACAAAGGAACATGCAGGTAATTCAGCCACTCAAAACTACACAGCATCTCGTTTCCTATATAAACGATCAGTGTGTGGCCTGGGTTTCATTTGCAACTGTAAATGAAACAGGCCTACAACTGTGTTCATAATCCTCCTTAATTGAATTTCTGTGACAAAACCCAGACAAAATTATTACCCTCAAGTTAACAGTTTGTACGAAGTAGCCAAGGGTTCCTGGGAAGCTTTAAAACAAATGCAGGACAAAACTGGATACCACAAAGTAGTTGTTTGGTTCTGGTACCATTTGTTTGAAATAGAGGTTTCCCTAGAGGAACAAGGTCATTTTAATATGAAGGACAGGCTAGGAATTCAACACGTGCTAAAAAACAGGTGAGAATTAAATAAACAGCAGAAGAGCTTGGATGTAAACCAGCACGTGCTACTCACACCACAGCTACTGGAAGGAGGTGTTGGGCTGTCCTGGCTTTTTGAAGGGCAGCATCATTCACAACTTGGTGTGGCTAATGGGAGAGTTTCACAAACCCAGGAGGACTCGAAGCAGCTGTTTGGTTTGTGCTGAAGTTCACACCCCATTGAAAGGGGTATCTACTTTAAAGTCCTCATGTAATAATTTCCTTCAACTAGATCACCAGTTATATAGTAAATATGCAGAGCCTTAGTGATGATGTCAGGCTGCTGGTAAAATATCTAGACCTACTTTTAAAATGTGAGAACCACTGCTAAATGGAAGCAAGGATACAAAAAGAGCACTGTCCTGCAGGGCACTCCCATTGCTTGCAGGAGAAGAGAATTAAAGCCTTCCCTATTGCCCAAATTTAGTGTTTGTTTTTCTTTCAGATGATACAGATGTTTTCTTGAAGGATTGGGCAAAGCTGATGTGAACAGAGATGTCTGTTTGCAACAGCTAATTTTGTGTGTCATATGCCATGTACTTGGGCTGACACCCTATTTTACCCCAAAGTACCATGTTTTAGTCATCTCTGTATCAGCTGGTAACTAAAGCAAACCAGCAAAGCTATCAGAGATCAAAGCAGATTCTTTATGCTTCAGTTTACAGAGTTGATCAGAGCAGAGAAAACCGCGTCATCTCAAGGCAATCCCTGCCTGGGTTACCGCCCCACATGCTCACAGAAGTTAATAAATATCCTTTGCATTTTAACCAGAAGGCAAGGCTACATGGGAATGGGGAAGGCTGAGGTAATGGAGATAGAAATCCTATAGTTTCTCATCATGCGCCCATGCCTTCTGTGTTCCCCAGCCCTCTTGCAGGCAGGGAGTTGATGGAAATTTAGGGGTAGAGGAGGCTGGCAGGGCCCCATGTTAGAATTCCCTCCAAGTAAAATATTGCTGTTGGTGATTAAGTGAGCAATACTATTCAGAGACAGGCAGGCAGAGGCCAGAACTCATTTCCACAGAGCTCCATGCCACTGCAGGACCGTGGGTCTCTGTCCCCACCCTCAGCTGCAAGGCAAAGCTGGAATAATGAGGGACCGCAGAAGAATTTCCAGGAGACATGTCCTCTCCCAGGGATGCAGTGGGGTAACAACCAGGTGCTACTGCCTTCTTCAGTGTCTCTGCTGCGCCAAATGTTTCAGCATTAACATCTGGCTTTGAGAGATTGCTCATTAGCCCTTGGGTCCTGTGCCACTTCAAGTAACCTTATAAGAACAACTTTTTATAGCTTGTGTGCTCTGTTTTACCTCAGGCCACAAGTTAAACACACTGAACACTGGGGCAAGAAATAAACAACAGAAATAAATAGATGCATATGCACATGTCTACAATATCCCCCCTACACACACATACACAATCAGGGCCAAAGATCAACGTTTTCAGGAAAAGGTATGAGGGCACAAATTCATCACAGTTCCTTGTCGCTGGTGGCAAAGAAAAGAAAAAAGAACACTTAAAAGGGTGATGAAATGTTTCAAGAAAAAGCAATATATTTTTATGTACTTGTAAAATCCATTGGCAATGACTTTTTTGGTTAATTGGTTTCATCTTATTAAACTAAAAAGCTATTTGTAAAATACAGACATATTCAAGCGAAAGTCCAATTTCTCCACCAAAAGCCAATATGCCATTTCAAAGAAGAAAATTAAGCAATGCAAACCAGTTTCCACTAGCCTGAAAGCACAGCACTTGGTGTAGGGAAGAGAAATGGATTTAGCGCTTGACTTTTCTAAAATGCACTTTGGAAAAACAGTGTTGTTCATTTACCCCAAAACTGCAGTCCTCTTTCTCCCTGGCCTTCTGAAAATGGATGAATATTTTGGCCTAACTATGGAATGATTTATAAACAACATTCTGCTGTCTTCCCTTGCACTTGTCACGTTCAACTTTTTCCCCTTTATTAGACCACTCTTCTCCTCAATAAATAGTCCCTCTGTCTCACTAGCCAAAGAACTGCCAATGGGACCCTGATTTTACAGAAGAATAGACTCAGCTTTACCAATGGAAAAGGGCCTCTAATGTACCATGGACACAGCACAGTGAAGCATGGTAATTTCCCCGTGTTAATGATGCTACTTCACAATAAGCAGGAAAACAAAAATCTTTAATAGCTAAATGACACCCAGTCCTTCTGTAGCCTGTTGAATTCAGAATCAGTGAAAGCAAAACCCAACAACCTTTAAGAGATGAGCTAAAACTGGCTGCAATGTTCTTTCCCCCCCCCAAATTCCTGATCTGCATTGAATCACTAGAATGAGTGATTTGGTGCAGGGAGCAGGACAGAAAAAACAAACCAAGTGCTTCAAAATGTTTTAGCAACTTAAAAGCAAGGGATATTAGTGGAGAAATATTAATGAACATATATGTAAATATTTTTGGATGTACTATACACCTGCAGAATTTTGTGCAAAATACCACTGTAAAGAAGGACTAAACTACATCTACATATTTTCTCTTTTTTAGGTGAAAAAAAGGAAGTCATTAATGTGGGAAGGACAGAGGGGCAGTCTGCGTGTGCCATTGCTTACTTCTGAAGATGCTCCAGTTCCACAAAGCATTGAGCTCTTGAGTGCTAAATCAACCCCAAGAAATGTCTTCAAGCACAGTCCTCATAAGAAAGCTTTTCACTTCTTACAGCTGGGTTCCCTAGGCTGCCTGGCCAGGCAAAACACTGATTGCTTTGGCCAGTCAAAATGTCATTGCTTTGAAAGTCAATCTTCAAATATAGCACATTAAGTTACTCAGTGGGAGAAATTCTGCTCTCATATTTGGCCAAATGCAACAGGCAGAACGGCACTGGCTTTAATGACATTATTTGGAGTGCACCAGAAGGAATCAGAGATCATAAGCAATCATATGGTGCATGTTTGGTAATCCTTTGGCACTGTTGAAAGGTTGGAAATAGACTTAAACATAGCTTTACGAAAAAAAGATGAACAATATTTACAACATTGTTCATATAAAAAAAAGCTTCTATGGTATTATCCAAGGGCAGAGGGAGAGATTTGTCAGCCAGTTGCAGTTCTGTAGATTTTGTAGCTGTCTGATTGGCACACTTTACATGTTCCTTGTCCAAAAATTTCTGGTATGGCTGTGCAAAGCAGGAACAGGACTTGAATTCAAGAGGGCTGTAGGAAGGCAGACTTGCTGAGAATTTAGGACCAAGACATTCCAATCACAGAATCACACAGAATCACAGAATCATTTAGGTTGGAAAAGACCTCTAAGGTCATCAAGTCCAACCTCTGACTGATCTCCAACTTGTCAACTAGAACATGGCACTGAGTACCATGTCCAGTAGTTTCTTGAACAACTCCAAGGATGGTGACTCTACCACCTCCCTGGCAGTCAATTCCAATGCAATGCTTGTCCAGGCATTCTTCAATTCATAAGGTTCAACACTTAACAAACCCTGAGGTAAGTCTCTATTGCAATTATGTGACAGCTTTTCTACAGAGTCCTTAGGGTGTTGTTTTGGGGATTTTTTAAGATTATTTGCTGTAGAGTTTATCAGCTGATTATTTTATTGTCTTATGAAATTACGTGCTTACCACACAAAAAGTCAGTCAACCCAGGTAGAAAATAAGTACCTGAAGACTCTCTAAATACCTGTTTATTCAATCTGGAGTAGCACTCAAGGGGAGTACTAAAATCTTCAAGACAAATGCCACACCTCACATTTTAAAAATTCTCCAAAATGTTGTATTATTAAGCTTTTCTTTACTAATGTGCCTGTTTCAACTAAAAAACATGTTCTTAAAATCCCACCAGATGTGTGTACCAATGGCTGGCTCAACATTTTATTTGCAGAAAATGTGGCTATGGCACTAGCAACCAAGCTTTGGGAGAGACATAAGCAAAGCAGCATTTTGATATCCCTTATACACCAAACAATTTACTGTAATTTTAAATATTACCATTTTCTGAATGAATAGTTTTGATACCTTTCATCTTGAGTGTTGCAGACCTTGCCAAGTTGAGACCATGATACTTACAAGCAATTTATCAGCAAAACCATGGCTGACTCTTCAGAGACCTGATATTTGAAACCTATCCAGGCAATTTCACTGAGAAGCCAAGGAGCCAAGGAAAGACTCCCAGCTATGACCCAGCACAAGTGTTTCTCCAGTGGGGCATTTAATCTCCCCCTCAGGCCTTGCCCAAAGCTACTTGGCAGCATGAAAAAGGCATGCTGCCTTCCAGAGGCTGAATGCAAAACAAACCTCATCCCTGGGGCAAAATTCACACCTCCAGCAGAATTAGCAGAGATGCTCTTCCAGACACCACAGTCTCAGATGGGCCAGGGCAGGAAACCAGGAGAGCTCTCAGTGCCAGCAATGAATAGCCATCCCCTCATCCTGCCCAGCGAGCACAGTACCATCCCCTCTTTTGGGGCAGCAGAAGCAGTGGAAACAAACACAGAGGCAGGAACAGAGCAGGTTCACAGGCCACAGACACCTTTTACTGAGGCCAGGAAGATCCCTGTGCTCAAAGCCTTGAGCCCCTCAGTGATCACATCAAGGCAGGCCTGACACTGCCCTTGCGCTTGTCTAAAGCAATAGCAATTCAATAAAAGTCATGTGAACAGAAAGGATGGAGAGGACTTCACACAGCACAGTTTCTTCTGTTGATGTCTCTCTTGATATCAAACTGCTTTTGTGAACAGTACTGCTCATGTACAGCGTTGTCAACACCCGTACAAGGTGCTTGTCACAGCAACTTGAGTAACATCCATGATTCTCCCTCTAGATTTTGCAAGATGAGTGCACAGATGAAATAATTAGATCTATTAATTTTAAAATAGTGGCATCTCTTTTCCTTGCTACTTTCCAGGCAGATATAGCCACCAGGGTGTGCAGCTATTAAGTGCAAACTACAGTTCCTTGAGAAAAATGGCCTTCTTTTATTGATTAAATTACAAATTCCAATGCTGAATGATTGAGTTATATGATAACACCTGACGAAAGGCCATTGAAATAAACGGAAAAATTAGCACTCTCTATTACAAAAAGTTTGGATGTTGAGTAGCTGACTGAATTAAATGGAGATTGAGCAGATCTGAGAGAATTCATTAGCAAAAACAATGCAGAATTCAGAAAAGAGATACCAAAATTAGCAGCTTACTAATTCACTTTAGAAAAAGATGGAAAAAAAGTTGAGGAAGAGAAGGAAGCTATATCTTTTTCAAGCATTCACAAGCAGGAATTGCACAAAGGCTTACCTCTGTGATAAGATTCCTCAGACACTGAACTCTGACATCAAGCTACCAAAGGCCATCAAACACATGATCAGGTCAGCAGCCCCTTGGGTTCATTTGTTCAGCTTCTAGTAAGCCTTTTTAATTAGTGATATAACAAGCAAAGTAAGGTTCTTGGCCTTTGTTCTGTGCCAATTTGCATGCCAGCTTTTGGTAATGTATCCTTGCATTTTATTCACTGATAATCTACGCTAATGAGGCATTTTTATTTTTGTCTGCTTGTGGCATTGCCTGCAATACTGACAGATGTCTTGAGCTTTCTTCCTGCAGATTAAGCAACCATTATTGGAATTCTTAAATTAAACAAGAAGCTAATAAAGCAAAGCACCTAAAATGGCATGATTCACTTTAAAACCATGTCATCTTCCAGTCACTTCCTTGTAAGCTTGTTGCATGGTAGATAAAGTCTAGCAAAAATGAGTTCCAGCAAAGCTCTGGAAAGAGTGTAAACACGGCTCTTAAAAAAGGGTTGCAAACATGATATTATTTACTTACAGCTTCTGCATTACTGAAGTGTCATATTCAAAGTCATGCTCCAGGGAAAATCCTTAGTGACCTGTGGAAACATCAGAAAACAAGTCTTCAGTGGATATTTCTAACTACACCTTCTATCTGATGGGAAAGAATTTTGACAGTATTTGGAAACAAAATGTAATGAAAATATTATTCAAGTTTAACCACAAAGCAGTGTAAAAATTTTCCTTAATGCTCATCTGAAGGTTGCTTCCAAACTTGCTTCACCTGCAATCATTTGCTCTCTGAAAAACTCCTAGTCTATATATATGCTAGCAGTAAATGTTTGTAGAAACAATAAATATTTTAACACAATCAATCTAACTCGGAAATTGTGCAGCCCTGTGTGAACTTTTCATAATCCTGAATTCTCATGGAAGGAACCACTCTTGTGCCAGTTTCCAAGTGGGAGATTTGCACCAGTGAGAAATGTGGGCTGTGACCACACATCTTATTGCTCACTGCAGTGCTCTATTTGGGAACATTCCCGTCCCCACCACCCATCACCCTGCCTCATCATTCATCCCTGCCTGAGTTCATTGCACTTTCCATTCTGAAAGCAGAACTACTGATTGATGCACTCAGGTTAGTGAAGACCTATTGAAACTGTTCAAGTCAATCCAGGAGCTGCAGCGGGATGAAGACATGTAAATGCATCCTACACGATTTGCCCCTGTCTCATAGCAAACCTGGCAGGGCAGAGAGCTGGCACACCAGCTATGAGCCCATATCCCCCCTCTTTGAAACACGAAAAGCAAAGCTCAGTATGAATAAATTTGCTCAAGCAACCCACACCTGAAAGGTTATTTTCATTATTTTCACCCTTACGTCTTATCCCACAATTAAAACCCACAATTCTACCGCAACCTCATGAAAGAGGCAAAAATTATGACAAATTATAACAAATTCTAGATTATTTTCTAATAATTTATCCTTCAGTTTGTGTTATGGCGGCATCACAGAGCCCACCCTGGGCCTGAACTCTGCACTAAGCACGGTGCAGACACTGACCATGATAGTCTCTGCTCCCTGGAGCCAACCAGCGAGAGATCAAGGAGCTCAAAGTGTAGGCAGGGAAAAGACAGAGACAGCAAAAAGCAGAGGCTGCTTCTGTACAATGGCTTGTGAGCACAAATCCCACTCAGCCAGAGAGAAATGAATCATTGCTAAGAGATTCTGACCCTGCTACCTATTATGCTCGACAGACAATCCCACTGAAATAATTTATCAAGTTATTTACATGGCTTCCATTAGAGGAATGTCTGAGCATTCACAAACCAGATGGGTTTTTCCTCACTGTGCTCCTGAGAAGGAGCACATGCTGTTAACTCTACATCATAGAAAAAGAATAGAGATACTAAAAAGACAAAACTTTTTTTTTCCAGGGAAACTGGTAGTTGGTCTGTCAAAACTCTATATAATGCTAGAGGACCTCTGTATGTTAAGGTGCTGCACTCAGGGACAGGCCATCAGACTTCAGCCATAGGCAGACCTCTTACCACTCTGGTAATTCTTCTTTGAACAATGGCTTTTATATAGTATGAATAAGGAAAAAGAAAAGGGGAAAAGGGAAAAGGAGAGAAAAGGGAAAATTGAAAAAAAAAAAAGTAATAATAAATATAGCACCATTTGAAAAAACCCAAACTGCAGAAACAGAGGAACCAGTCACACAGTTCACTGAGAGGACTGAAGCAATTGTTTTCTTCAAGAAGCATCATTCATCACGTTTCCATAACCCTGAAAATGCTCTCACAGTCCCCTCTTTTAACATATTAAGACTAATACGCATATGGACTCTCACATTTCCTTCCTTCCTTCTCCTATCAGTCCTTCCTCATGGAAGAAATCAGAGGAAACGGATGAAGATGTGAAAATTTCTGCAGCTGTTCTGACAGGGCTGAATCTTTGGGACAACCAAAGAGCACCCACCAGAAGGAGTCAGCCTTCACTACCAGCTGACTTTTTCTCTTTAAAATGGTAACAGTGGAAATGCTTCTTTGGTGATATCCCAGGAGGCAGCTCAGAGACCAGCATACCAGCTTGTAAGAAAATAAGATGCATCTGTTAGCTCAAACCTCCAGGACTGAAAGGTAGTCTTTTATAAAACGTAAGCCACTGGTCAGCACAAACTCTAGGTTTCATCACCAGAAGTATTTTGGTCTACACCCTGCCTCTCTAAACATAATAGCTCCCTTTTGGCCAGAAAATAGAGGATTCCCTAAACTCAACCTTTGATCTGCAAGAAACTGAGTCTTCTCCTGAAATTTCTTCTCAGATGTTTAAATTCCCTCTCGGGTTACACATGAAACCTTTCCTACCTCTCCATTAAAGCAACAGATGGACAGATAGGGTAGTCTTCACCTTTAAGGACTCTGGAAGTTCGTTTCACATTAATTTTAACAGGAATGCTCAGAGCTCCTGTTGAGGTTAAGAGAACCAAACCTACAGACTGCTAAGTCAAAGCCAGGAGAATCTCAAGCCTGGTAGTCCCTCCGCAGTGCTGTCATCCATTAAAAAGAAGCAGGATAATATAAGTAACATAGTATAATGGCCAAACTTGCTCTCCACACACACCTCCAATGCCAGCTGTCTCAGCCAAAAGCAGAGAATTACAAAATGAAAAGTAAAAACTGCCCATCCTGAGGCAAGGAGTCCAGGGGACTAGTGCAATGGTTGGCTCACATCCTCTGCAGAGCAGGAGAAAGTGGCATCTCCGCTCTCCCCAAGCTATGCTTCCATCTCCAGAGCTGCCAGCTGAGCTCTGCTAAGTGGGACCTGCTGGCAGGGGCATGATTGCCACCTTGTCACTGACTGCTGCCCAGCCCTGGCAAGCCACACTGCCTTTCTCTGATCATGCACAAGAGGAGTATAAAAATGGTCACAGTCGTTTTCAAAGAATCTTCCAAGGACTGCCCATAAAACGCCCAGTGAGTGCTGTAGCTGAGGTGGAGCTGTACCAGAACCACCACAGGGTCTAAATGTCTTCTCTTCATTAAAGGGTTTTATCCTCTCTTCGTTGCCAGTCTAAGACAGGGAGGTGTTATTGCCCTTTTGCAAGCTATAAAAAACTCAACATGGCAGACGGATTAAACACCTCGCCCAGAGTCTCTTGGGACACCCACATCTGCACTGTGAACTGATCCCAAAATGCCACAAACCCAATACACTGCCCTTCCCTCCAGCCCAGCCTAATTCTCTGAATTTCATGATGATTCAGACATCTAATTAAAGCCCCTACAGCTATGGGTGTGTGCAAGGAATTAAGGCTGAGCCAAAAAGTTTGAATTTAGCAGCTCTGGTTAAGATTCTTGGTTAGAGTAAAACACAGAGCTGGGAGGGTTTAACCTGACATGGAAAACAGGTAGCATGTGTCATCTGGGTTATGATGTAAGCCCCTAAGAAGATACAGTAGAAATGCCACTGTCTTCTTCCCAATTAACCTACCTCCTAAACAGTCCAGGGGTGGCCACCGAGCCTATCGCAGCTTTCCCAAGCCTGCTGTCTGCCTGCACAGCAAGGCTGCTATGAAACAAGAATAAACAGATACATAAGAACAGCTACTAATACCTCTTGCAGTTTCCCAGCAAAAAGAAAGTGGCCAGGCACAGTTACATGCTAAAATTAAGGGCAGCCAGGATTTCTGACAAGGTTCAGAGACACACAGCCATGGTTTACTACTCAAACCACACTAAGCTCTTTAGGTAAGCTTTGTTATTACAGATGGTATTGCTTGCCCTAGATCTGATGGCCAAAATGGGGTTGCTCTCTGTAATCCTTCAGAGGCTGCTATAAATCAGAGAACACTTCACCTCTGGACACATGGCACTAATAGATGATACTGTAAAAGGTCCAATGTTTTAACCTTAACAGGAAGGTTGGGTTATTGTAGACAAAAATGAGGTCAGGAGCTGTGGTCATGAGCCTTAAGCTAGAAGAGCCTCAGTGTGGAGTCATCTGGATGCCCCTGGCTTTTACAGTACTGAGTACAGAGCTGACAGGCTGAAGGTGCAAAGGTGAGAATGGGCTGCACTGTCCTACCCCTGCACAGCTGCACCCCACAGGCACCGGTCACCTCCACCTCCCAGACCCCTTCAAAGTCATTCTGCCTATTAATAAACAGCAACAGCAGTAACATGAAAGCTGTGGAAATAATTTTGAAGGCATCAACCTCTGAACACACACAGTAAACAAAATCTGCTTCTGTATGAGCCCTTCCACTTTTCTCAGGCATCTGAGGGATGTCCTTTGTAAACTATGAGATAAGAGCAGGCTTGCTGTTCAGACTACATATCTGCCTGGTTCCTTAGATACCAACGAAAGCCCAAAGGCAGGGCTTGGCATCTCATCCCCTTCTTATAAACTCTCTCAGAAAGTCAGGGCTGACTTTGACATGAAGATGATGCAAAATGGGGAGCTATCTGTGCCATTCCGGGGAATATGCCAAACCCTGTATTAGCACTCCCACACACACCCTGTTAAAAGCAAAACAAAGCAAAAAAAAATAACAAAAAACAACCCTCCTGTTTGCTACTGATTAGGCAGCCGAATTAAAACTGATGAAGTGATTGGACAGGATCCAAAGCTGTTTATCTGCACATAAATCACAGACATGCTTTACTCAGCCGGTATGGATTTACTGAGCTAGGGGAAAGACCTCATATTCAGAATGCTGATTATTACAGCAATTAAAATATCAGTGGAGCAAACATTTGGGGTAGAAAGCTGTGAGGGGCTCCTGGAGAAATCATACCATTAAATATGAATTCAATCAAATTTCAATTTTTTTTTTAAGAAGTTTTAATAGCCAGTTGGCTTGTTTTTTCTGATTAAGTATATGTTGTTAGAAAAATAAAATTCAAAAGAAGGAAAGACACAAATTAACTAGCTGGACATGCCAAAGGAGATTAAAAAGGAAGGCTGATACATATTTTATGATAGCAAGGGAATAAAAAAAATAAATTGAGAGATGTACTGTCAAACCAGACACAGTGCTAATAGCTAAAGTACATGGCAGTAAGAACTGCTGTTCCCACAGCTATTAATGTAAAACTGAAAATTTGGAGCAGGCTGCAGCAAAAGAAAATAAATCACACTTTTTTTTTTCAATTTGAAAATATATATAAAATAAATCCCTAACCCCATCATTCAATCTCTGCATCCCAACCCCCCAACAGCAAGACTGTCATTTCAGCAAGCTACAACTTCCAGGCAAGTGAAACAAGTGACATTTTCTTACTATTAATCATTGCTAATTTATTTATGCAATCTTTCTATTTATCAGAATCATTGGCCTGGAGATTATTTCCCCCTTCCCCTTTGAGTCCTGAGAAACTATTTAACATGGGAAGTAGTTAAGGGGGGCAAAGAGGGGAGAGTGTCATGTAGCCAAGTTACGCATCCCAGCTGGAATTTGGGATGATGTCTTGCAGTTCTGACTCCTTCAGCCAAGTTTCATACAGGAAGCACGAACACGCCAAGGGTGCAGTGAAACACATTGGAGTCAATAAATAGCACTTGACTCCATTAACACACTCACGCTGTGGATCCCATCACGAAACCCTCAGTCACCTTGCAACGGGTTTTGCTCACGACTTGCACAAGGGAAAGGTTCAGGAGCCAAGAGGATCCTCTGATGAAGCCTAACAGATGCAGAGTGAGTATGGATGTGGGATGTGTATCCAGAGCCCTTCCAGAAGAGGCAAACGCTGCTCATATATAAGGCTGATATGGAAAAAGTGGCCATGGAAGGTCATGGTGTCACCAGTAAGGTAAAGGGCAAATTGCTGTGAGGAACTTTACCAGCCCCTGGAAGACAACTCACTCTTGGCACAGAGGCTCCTCTCCAAGCCCAGGATGGGTACAAAGGCATCAGAGAGGACCAGGCATCCCCATCATGCATTTTTCCCCATACACAACAGTCTGTGTCCATACACAACAATACAACACCAGCTGTGCTGCAGAACAGGAATTTTTCACCAAGTGACTGTCAGAACATTGTATGATTATTTATATATTTCTTCCCCCAGTTACCCACAGCAGTGTTGTTTCTCTCCTGCCCAGTACATCTTGTGCATCAGTTCCCCCTGACCTTAGCAGTACATGTTTAATTAAATCCCCTAAGAGAATTAGGGGAAAGTTTCTAAAATTCTTAGATTAAAATTTTGTCATTTGTGCATTACAAGTCTGATTGTTACTTTAAAAGCTATTAGTAGGAAGAATAATTTCATGTAGCATAGAAATACCTCCATGATATCTTTCTGGAGTAAGAGATATTTTTGAGGAAAGCAGTTGACAAATTATTTGACAAATTTGTCAACTACTTTAGAGCCATTGGGATAAAAGGCTTTATATGTTGTATGATTTTTTTATGTATAAATATAAAACACTTTTACTGGACTGTTGATAAAAGCCTGAGCTACAAAGGAACTCTTTCCCCCAGCTGAGACAAGGCAAGCTGCTAGACAAATCAGTTCAATCTCTGCCTTTCAAACAATATAAAGCAGTATAACTTTCAAGAGTAACACCTCATCTGTTTTTTTTTCCAGATTGCCTATCAGGAATCAAGCAGTGAGTAAACATTTGAAAAGTGTTCCTCTGAGAGCAAAGGTTTAGATTTGAGTCACAGGATTCATTGAAAAGAAAAATTGCTTCTGTGCATTGGGACAGTGCCTTCCCTCCTGAAAACTTTCTAAAAAGAGCAAATGGAGATAATCTTTTTACAAGGTATAGCTCATATGGAAATTCATTATTGGTTCCCTTTAAAAAAAGTCAAGATGGTTCAGACAGTGACAATGGGGTCACTATTTAAAAAAAAAAAAAGTACGTTTAAGATTTCCTAACAATCATAGTCAGTAAAAGCACGGTTGAAGTGCTTTATCATGGTCTAAAGTGAAGCTCCTGTTGATGAGAATATGAGACAAACAAAAGAGAGAAGAACATAATAAAGCCCTAAATCACTAAGAGCATTTAATCCAGAAGTGGAAGGGTATATACCCAGAAACTGTTGATTAAATATTTTAAGGATCCATTCTTCTCCCAGTACAAAACACTTGCTAGAGCAGCTCCAGCGCTGGCGCTCCCTGAAGGCTGCATTACTGCTTGTTAGCCCCGTGCAATCACCACTGTGGAGGCAGAGCTGAAAGGAACCATTGTTCCTGCTGTACAAAAGCAAAACTGAACTTCCACAGGTGAGTGATTTGCGAAGGATTTTATGGCAAGCCAGTGGTGCAGCTGGGAAAGGGGGGGAACCCCTACTTATGGGCTGGTGCCTCCCAAACACTAGTTCTCATTGCTTGCAAGAACATCCTGGAGTTAGGAACACTTTTCATTCCTGCCTATTCCACATACAGCCATGACCATTAATTTAAGGTTGTCATCAAAAGCATGGAAGGTCATGAAAGGAGGGCCAGGGACAGCCCTGCTTGAAGACAGCTGCTTGAAGACAACACTAAGCTCTAGATTCTACTTTCAAGAGCTGTAAAAGATAAACTCTTCCCTTCAGTGGATTTATATTGAAGATGAAAATTTGATCCTAAAAGGCTTAAACTAGACTTACAGCTGCTTGGAAATAATTTTCTGTTGTAGTCAACATTCATCCTGAATTCAGTCTGATTACACAGTGTAAGTGTGGTAGGCACCTGAGGACAGAGCATAATCCCACACCACAGCACATCTGGATACCTAGACAAGGCAACATAAGTCATGGAGCCGGCCAGAGTGCCCTGGAGGGCTGCACCACGCTGCACACTTTTCTTAAACACTGATTAATTTAGGTGATTGGATGAGACAAAAATTCAGGGGGAGCTTTAGTTCATTAGGGTGTTTTTTTTTGTCTTTGGCTATTCCAAGAGATGTTTCAAGGGACAAAGGATCTTTTAAACATCTAGTTATGGTTCTCATTAGCATTAAAAATATGACTATGAAAAGAATTTAAGGGGAAACAGGAAATTACTGCAAACATCTTTAGTCAAAGAAAATGCCTATTCTTCCTCCAAAGAGTACAGCTGCTGTGTGCTATTCCGGACAGTGAAGATCAAAGAAGTAAAACCCACTGAGCCAAGATCACCTTTTGCACGGTTTCTAAGCCAGACCCAGGGCGCAACCAGCAGGTCTGCCCAGGAAATTTCTAAGACAACTCTCTTCTGACATGAAAGCTTGATTTGTTGCCATTGACACATCCAGTCTTCTGGATTTGCCAGGTCTATCAAAGAAGAGATGTGAGGGGACCAAGTTTGTCTTGCTGGTCTCTGTCAGCACCCTGCACTGCTCCGTGCCAGCTCACGCTGCAGGACACCAGAGAAACAGCGCCGGTGCTTTTACAGCACTCAGGGCTCCAGGCCGGCAACCCCACGCTTGCAGCAGCCATGCCACAAACAAAGTACTGCAAGTCCAAGCACATTTTAAGATCAAACTCACAGGGCTTCTAGTACCCCTGACAAGCACTTGAACAGTTCTCAGTAAGATAAGATTCCTCTGCCTCTACACTGCCCAGGGCACAGGAGGGACTTGACCAAGCAAGCCTCCAGAGCATAAGGAGCACATGACTATTCCTTCTTTCTCTAGGGACTATGGCACTTGGACCCTCTGGATGTGTATTTCTGTCCAGCAGCAAGATCCCATTCTCCCTTGTCAGATGACCAAATCTATGCTCAGTGTACCAATCTCCAAAGGAACAGTGTTTCTGAGATTTTTGGGGCTTACTGAACACCTCTCTGCAGATTGTTCTCTGTTAATGGCACCACTTGATTGTTTCCTGCAGATTCCTTCACGTCTTCTGTCTTCCAGAGGACTCCCAGCCTGGGAGCTGCCTGAAGGAACAATACTGCCATTTCCCCTGGAAATCATCTTCTGGACCCATATCTCTTTGCTAGACAGTCCAAAGGGAAATGAATCAACAGTATGGGACCAGATTGGTTATTCTGTAAAACTCTGTGTTGGGTCCATCATTCTACAAAATCAGAGAGAAACATTTTATATTTCTGTCAAAATAAAAGATTATTTTTCAATAAGGAGCTTAAAAATGCCTATTTTCCAAACAGAAACTACAATCTTTCCAAAGTGGAAACTTTTTCTAGTTTCAGACAGCACAAAATGAGCACAAACTATAAATAGCATCTTCTTGTAATGCTGCAGCAGAAAATGCTGTTTACTTAGTCTGAGATATATTCTGTGACCACACTAATCAATTTCCACTCACCATTGCCCTGCCTACACATCACATCTACCTGTCCTGAGTGATTGAGGAGTAGCAGGTATTTGTGTAACAATGAACTCTGGTGAAACACACCAAGGCTATTTTGGATTTGAACTGGTATAACCAGGGCCAGCAGCAGTGACCTACCTTTTCAGTTAACTGTGCTTTCAGCATCTGAAAAGTTGCAGCAATTCCCTGCACTGCAGCAGGCACACACTTTTTATATCCGAATGATTAGAGGAACTTACCTACTTCACATACAGTCTGAAATATAAGGTCCTTGTTCCCAACAAATTTAAGGGAGAATGTCCCATTGAGTCCAATGACAAAAGAATTAAGAGAGCCCTGAGACACTGGAAAATGCTACATCTAATGTCTGTCATTCTTTGCCTTGTACAAAATCACAAATAGGCTGTGGCAGCCTCAGAAACAGTGGCCAAGTCTTCCAGCTCTCCGATTTGTGCTTTAACTACTTGACATATCCTCTCATCACTGGAGCGAGAGACAGAATGATCAGAGACCAAAACCTCTCACACTGAGCAATCTGAAAATATCATGTTCCAGCACAACAGAGATGTGTGTCATTCCATCACTAACTCACCAGCCCAGAGGACAAGTCCAAGACAAATGTCCCAGCAGCAGTCCAAGGTCGGAGTCCCAGAAGGTAAACCCGTCAGGAATTGGTGATGTAAACACTCCCTCTCAGAGGCAGTCCCACTGCAATCTTCTCTGAACCCCTTGGACTCTGCAAACTTCCTTCTCTGGCATGCCTCTTTGGCCTTCTTTCTTCTAATTTTCTCATAAGCTTGTTCGTGGGTGATTTATCTATTAAAAAAAAGGCATTTTTTCCATTTGGCTGATACAAAAATGATGTTATAAAGACCTCTTTGAGGAAGGCTCTCTCTTACTTCTGCCAGGTCCTTCCTCTTTCCTGAGTTATGTGACAAAGATCTTGGGAAAACAGCTCATATCCTTCATGGTAAGCATCACCTTCCCTTCACCCTTCTCCTTCCTCACAGTATTTTTTGAAAAAATTTAAATGGTCCCATGCTTGGTCTGAGGATTGAGTCTGATATAGTCATCATTTCTGAAGGCCTTACTTTTCATCCATCGCTGACCAGGACATAGAATCCTTATTCAGTGTAAACATGACCCAGTTTAATTTTTCCAAAGACCATTTGTTTTTACTTTCTGGTATACACAAGTGAGTAAATATTACTTGGTAGGTTAGAATTTCACGAAGCCCAACTAAAATGAGGGCTCCAGATCACTACATGCAACATAAACATATGGTCAAAACTTTGTAATCGTCCCCAAGACTACAGAGGCATCCTGTGAGGCAGCCAGGAAAGGAACTGAAGTCAATTTTCTGAGTCTCGTGTAGTATCTTAAACATAAGCCATCTTTCCTCCATATCTCTGTTCTCAGAAAACACTTATTATCCAAGTTTCTGCCTAGCTAGCAAATATCAAAAGCTAGCAGTTTTCCGTCTCCAGTATCAAGTCAGTCACAATTTTAATTGCAATGCTTTCCAAAGTCACTGTCTCTCCTCATAGTAATTTCTGCTGAAAATGTACCTCTCACCATTGCATGGGCTCCATTCTAATCAAACTACACAGTTCTCTCCACGTTTGGCACTGCATTTAAAAATCAAAGTGCTAAATCCCTCTGTGAACTACTCAGATGCAGCACTTATATATACACCTATCAAATGCACAGAGAAGTCAAACTCTGACCCTAAATAAGTTGATATATGAAAACACGGCAGTGCCTCTTTGGCTAGAGGAAAAGAGATTACTTATACAGCCCTTACTTAATTCTTTGTGGCTGTATTACAAAACAAGCAATTATAAATCTCCTCAGATAGTTCTAAACAGTACAAGTAAACTTATAAAAATGAGATACACATGCCAGCACTGTTAGAGCACCGCTTTAGGTCAGTGCAGTCCCACAGTAATTACAAGTGCTAAGAACAAAGTGAAGACCAGGCTCAGAGCAGAACTCATCCTTTTTCACGGTGTCAAACCCCCACTACACATGGATAAACAAAATAAATTTCAAAGAAAACCTAAGAAAGAGTGAATGAAACTGCAGAGAAGTAATGAAATCCCTGAGCCTGCCCTTATATGCAAAGCTAATGACGACTCTGTTAGGGAGCTGAAGAGGAATGGCATAAAGGATGGAGAATCTGCCAGACACTGAGAAGCTGAGATAAAATGAAGAGAAACAGTTATAAAGAAAGACTTGTTTTGCCTTGGTGATGAACTACTTTGTTCACCTTCAGACCCAGAGCAGAGACAGGATTTAGTCTATGGTATCTAACCAAAAAAATGTGACTGACACCTACTTAAAAGAGGGAAGATATTGGAAATATGTCCTTAGTTTAACGACACAGGAGCGTTTTCTCATCCCACAAAGCATCTGCCATTTTACACAGGGATAAAGATGAGACCTTCTAGGGGAAGACCACCTGGTATCTGCACCCTAAGGAACAACCCGATGCCCCAGTATAAAAGACTAAAGCTTAAATCAGTTACACAGCTGAGCACAGTATGTGCTACACATTAGTTAGTGAACACTGGTCCACACCAGTAAAGATGGGTTCCTGCAAGTGTTTATGTGTTTCCACTGGGGAAAGAAACTTGACCAGACACCAGGTTTCCATCTGAAACCTTCTGGTAAATGGAAACTGCTAATTTTCCATTCTCCAGTGAAAATCTCAAAGCTCAAAGAAAGATTTCTATAAAGTAATGTTTTTACAGGAATAAATTAATTTTCCAATGAGCTCTCCAACATACACATCCATAGTAGCATGTAACAACCAATGCTAGTATTTAGGCTGACCTATTTTCCTCACTAAAAGCAACACTTCCCTGCTTCTCTTTGGTACGCCACCCATTTTCATGTCAGATAATTATGGAATAAAATCTACTGTCTTCTCCACTTCCATTGCTGCTGACACAGACCAATGCCTACGAACTTTTCTTTTCCAGTGTACAGTTAGCAACCTCTGCCCATCAGATTATTCCATTAACTTTCCAAATGACATGAGATCACAGTTTTACATTCATTTCCTGATGATTATCAGGGCCCTGGAAAAATTGCATTAAATTTTGAGCAGCTCAAATGCTTATGAGAATTCTTTTACTTAAACACGGTAATCATCAGCTGTTTTGGACAATATGAGCCATTTCCACGCACCCAGTGCTACGATTTAATTTTCAGACATAGCAAAACCCATCAGTTGGCAATCATTAACTGGGATCCCTATGAGACCTCATTAATTAGGTACTTTATTCCTGTCCATATATTTAAAACAAAGCAACAACTATCAACTGTCTATCTGTGCCATAAATAGATAAATAGTTTTGTTAATAATTTGTCTTCATCATACTAGAATCACTGACTTAAATATCAGTATCAGTTCTTGCACTGTTCACTAATGCCAGTAAATTTGCACTAGAAATACATTTGACCCATTTTCACTCAAATGGAAGGTTCAGGCAGTATGCATTTGTTGTTTTTTCATAAAGCCTTCCTGGCAACACAGATACAAGGCTGTTTTCATACATGCTCCTAAATAGTGCTGTAAGCAAGCAGGAGACTAAGAGCCTACTTGGAGCAGCAAGCCCTGTAGGTGGTGAATTAAGATGAACCGTGGCATTACTAACAGCCATTGGGTCAGCTCTGCTTCAAGGAAACAGTAAGAACAACATACAAGAGTAAGATTTTCAACAGGAACCTCTGGGATGCCCAGTTGCCTCCGCAACACAGTGAATAGTAAAGCACCCAGGTGTCCCTCAACCCCTGGAAAACTCCCCCCCAGCCTTCCCATAACACGGTTCTGACCAGACACAGAAGCTGTGAGGCTGTAAATCTCCATGTGGCCTCACACAAATCTCACCTCAGACAACCACAGCACACTTAACTTTTTGTTTCGTATTGTGAAGCCACAAAAAATCCAATTTCTTTCTTCACATTAGAGAAGCAAGGATTCTCAACATGTACCATTGCTACCGTAGTGCCTTTATTAAAATACGGATTATTAATGCAACTAATGGTCATGATGGACAAGGCTGACAAAACACCACTGGACTCCCCAGCTGAACCCAGTGTATAAGGCAGGGAAAATTGCACTCCACACTCGCTGATTTCAGAAAACAGAATATTTCTACCTAGTTTGTCATAACTACCTCATTAAGCAAACGATTTCCCTTTCTGCCTGCCCTCAACCATCTAAAAGTTTAGCCTCATTTCCAATTTGAATTTGCCCTTTATTAAATTGAATTCATTGTTCTTTGTGTTACTACTTGTGTTATGTGTCATTTCCTTTTCCTGATATTAAATGACCCTTAAGATGATCATCCTGCCATTAAGCATTTCTCTAGATGAAACTGGCTAAATTCATTCCCACTCCCGTATCTTCTTTAATGTTTCAGTCTTCCTTTGGAGTCTGATTTCTGAAGCTAGGAGCATGATCTTGGTGCATGATGCTACAGGTGTGATCTTAGCAACAGCACAGTAAGGCATTTGTAAATTCTCTTATCCCAAGAAGGTTGTTTTCCAACCTTCACTAAAATGAGAGGTGTTTTGTTAACTTCCATCAACAAATCCTTCTTTCCCTGACTGCTTTCATTTTGCATCACTCATACTCAGGATACATTTGCTGGCTCAGACCAGACTCTTCCCTTGTGGCACCGCAAACATCTACACATGGAATTAAAAACCCAAGAGGTCTCAGTGCTGCCCTGAGCCCTGTCAGAGTTGGCAATCAGGTTCACAGAGATGTGAGAGGCATTGGATCATGCTGCCAAACAGGAATGAAGTTAAGAACTCCTATGTTTTCCTAAATCTTGAGCTTTGGTGTACAGGATTTATTGCGGAGTCAGGCTCCATCCAACACCAGAAAGGTAATGCAGTTGCCAGTTTCAATCGAATTGCCTCTCCATTTATACATTTTTTTAACTCAGCTGCCTTTCATATGCGTTCTACCTTCTCACTGTTCGCGCGCAATTTGATACAGTCATTTCCTCAGTTGTGATCCTTTACTGTATGTCTTTCTCTGGATCTGGACCAAACCCCTTCTTTTGTTACAGAAAACTGCTGGGTAACGATCCATTTTTCAATGCATATGTGTGCACAAGAGCAGCAGATGCTGAGGGAGCAGATTTTGAAGTGAATCAAGGAAGTAAATGAGTGTGGGAACCAGAGCCCAAAAGCCATTTTGGAAAGACATTTTTGAGCTACCTTAATAGGCTCAGCCTGCCGTATTTCAAAACAGCATCGATGGACAGAACTAATAAAACTTGTCTGATCAGTTTAAGCACAGGCATCCCTCACAGTTGCTTTCTGCATGCGTGCACATGCACTCACACAATCACACATGCTTCTTCACCCGTAGGATCAAATCTCTTCAATTTCTTCCATGATTAACGTACAAATAACTTATAACCCAACCAGAGACCCACCTAGAAGACTTTGTTACAGTACCTACATTCTTGCCTCCAAAGGTGTTCGCCTCTAAGGCTTTTGTTTTTAACAAATATGGATATGGACATAGATATAATCTGAGTGTGTATTTATATATTTAGGTAGATATATGTACGTACACGGGCACTTATGTGTTTGTAATTTTGGCCTCATATGCCCCCAATGAGCAAAACACTTGGAAATTATTCTTCCAGTGGGGCTGTGGCAGCATGGTGAAAATCTCTCTGCTCTTAATTAGTCAAAGGCTCTTAAACTCATGGAGTTATAAACTGCCAGAAGTAGAAATTTACTGAATGTAAGAAATGTGCTTTAGATAAACAGCAGGGAATAAAGTACAAGATGGCCCAGTGTTACTTGGCTTGACGAAGTTTTACTTTCCCCAGATCAGCAGCAGAGCTTTTAGTGTTCCTCCTTTACTTTTAATGAAACTTTACCACAGAATCTCCCCTGTACCATGACCTGGGATTCATAAAAACAATGCAACAGCCTATATATTTTTCTGATTATATTTTCCAGAGCCAATTTCACACAGGCTGTTTATAAGTCACTCACCAGAAAGCAGAAAAGAAGAAAAGAATGTTTTCCATCTCTTTACTAAAAAGCAAAAACCCTCAAACCAAACAAAATTGTACACAGCTGTGTGACACCAGCAGTGACTTTTATGATACCATATGCCCTGCTGAACGGTGTTTCACTCAGCTGATGCAGCCTTACTGCAAGGTTAATAAAGAGGCATGATCTTTGGCTAATAAAGGCCAAGTCCGTTATAAAGAAGATAGATTTCATTTTGCAGGGAGAAAGAGTGGAGGAAAAAAAGACAGGAAGGAGAAACCTCTGCTGAGGGCACTGTTGGCATGCCATGATTTGCAGTGCAGGGACAAGGGGCCTTTCATGGGGTTTCACTATGACAGTACTTGGGGCAAGCAGAGCCAGGACTTGCTCCAAAGTCCCCCCAGAAGGGGCCTTCCCCAGAGCCACATGGCAAACCCAGAGTTTCTTTCTCAGCTTGAGGATCAAAGAACCCAATGTTCCAGCTCTCATCTGCTTCTATATTTGATGCTACTTATCACTTTGATGGACTGTTTTACATATAAAACATCAGGAAGGGGTTACCAGCCTGGGGGGCTTTTTTCCTCTAGGATGCAAAAGAAGGAAGGTCTCAGATGCAAAATACTTTTGAAGCACATACATGGAAGTGTGAGCTGCATCATCCCTGAGAGACAGGGCTGGGCCACCCCCAGGCACCAAAGAGCCTTCAGAGAAAAGAGGAATCCCCACCTGCTCTTTCTACCACTGCTGAGAAAGTGAGAAACAGAGGTGATTTTTACTGAAGCAAGCCTTCCTTTCACATGTGCACCCACTTCTGAAGAGCCTGGCAGTCTTCTTCCAGCCTCCTAAGAAAGCATTTCCAGTACACCCTGTCCCAAGACCCTCTGTTTCCCCCACACACACTCAAATCCCATCAAGGTAAACAAGTGATAAGACTTCAGGATTAGGTCTACTGACCTCAGAAGGAATTTTGCTCAAACAAGAATTAAGCCTGGAAGGATTTTGTCCTTACTGAGAGGCTTCTAAAGGTTTCCCACATAAGAGTTTCAGGAAAATGACTTGTGGAATTTACATCCCGCTTTGCTCCCTCAGACACTTTGGCAGCTTATCCTGGAGGGCACTGGAGTTGGCACCCAGACAAGCCGTCAGCTCACAGCCTAACAAATTATTGATTCTCTCCTCACTTTGAAACAAGGCAACAACAAACTCCTAAATGCACTGCATCCTTCAATATCTCCCTTTGGAGAAATACTCATCTGTAACACGGGCAGTAAGGGGGCATTTTCATCTCTTGGGCCATCTCAGGGGGATGAAGCACTGTGCTTATGTATTTTGTTCTCTGTGACGAGATGAGATTTTTGCACAGAGCGACTTTCAAATCCACACTCAGACACAGTGAGATGTATGAACAAGTGTTTGAGTGCACATATAAAAAATTAATGGAATTTGGAATGCAAAAGATGTCCAACAGAAAACGGGGTTAAGGGCTTGTTTTCCCCAGTATTACATTATTCAGAGGTGAACGGTTTTCCATGCATCATGCACTTAATGAGCTCCAGATTGAGGATACAGAAAGATCTTGAGATTGGCTTGAAGAAACAAAATGTTCAAAATGATCTCAACAAATTAAGGCGCTTCATCATAAATGGCACATCACCACGAGTATCAGTTTTGTGAAATTCCTGTTATTCTTCTGCAACTCACAGCAACGTGCCCCATGCTTTCTTGTTTTCCTCCTGCCCTCTTCACTGCCACTCACTAGGGATGTAGCTTCTCCCTTGCTGTGCAAGAGCTAAGTCTTCTTGCTGCTTCTGGTATCCCAACTCTGCAGCCCCCAAATGCCGAAATCAACATGCAGCTGCCAAAAAATGCTGGTAACTCATCATTAGACCCATGTCAAGAATGGCCTGAAGAGTAACATCTGCTTCTACCTCTCTGAATGTAGTCAGGGGAGCAGCTTTCCCTCGTGCCAAGGGCTAGAAATGAGGCAATTTGAGAGAGTCATCACAGAATGCCTCACTGGGGTACACAGAACGGACCGGGAACTGGACCCAATAGCTGCAGCTCACAGTTGTTGGATACATCTCGTATGCAATGCCTCCCATTGCCTTGCATCAGCTCACATTAGGACTAGAAGGGGTCCCTTGGGAAAATCCTGCCTGCTCCCAACTTAGAATACAGATAAATCCAGCAGCTCTTCTATTCTGCATCAAAATGCTTCCCCTGCACCTGAAATCAATACCGTCTTCATGCAAATTTTTACTACATGTGCTGCACAGATTCTAAACATTCATTCAGTCAACACGCCTAAATAGCTCAGAAAATGATAGTATGGCTTTATCAGGTCAATCATCTACAATTTTATATCTCCCTAAACACATATTTATAAACAGCACTACAAACATTGTTAAGGCTATTGTGTGAAACTCTTATACCATTTCTAAGTGTATTTTTTTGCAAATGCTAATTTTATCAGAAACATTAAACAGCAAAAAATTAGTTTTTGCTCCAGCCACTTCTTTTCTGAGTAAGATTGATGTAACTGAGGTTTCAAATGTGCAAAATATTCTGTACCACAAATACTTTTCATTGTCCCTGTGAATTGCAGTATGTCCCAATTTCAAGAGTCTGCTTTGCTTTAGATAACGTTGCCAAGTTACTAAAAAAAAACCCTCAGCAATGGACTGTTTGCATCCCAGGGTCATAATAAGGTATCCTGGTGACACTGAAACATCAAGATGTAAACAATAAAGAGACAGAAGAATGTTGACCCAAGAGGCCAAGTCTAAAAAACTGCAATTCCAAAGCAAAGTGGTATTTAGACCATCGGATACATTACTGGTACAGGTGCCTGCAGAACCAGGTGCCAATTTTAGCATTTCTCAGATGAATTTGCAAACTGAGTTCATATGTTGGGCTCACAGCAGAACAGAGACCTCAACAGATGCAGATTTCTATACTCTGAAGAGGCAGGAATAATCACTCCTTGCCCCAAGGCAGAGAAACGAGAGAACATTTGTTTTCAATATTTAAATTGACTAATGCTGCAGGATATCTCATCATTAATACAAACATACCTAATAACAGGCAGAGGACAGCACTGAAACAGACACCTATCTTGCTGGATGGGTTTTCAGCCTTAAAATACACTGGATAGAAATCAAATATGAGCCACCATTAGCTGAAGCAACACTTTTTTGGTGATGGACTAATAGCAAGACAAGGCAGATCACGTGTATCTTTTATTGGACTAATATATATACTGTAACACACGAACCTTCACGCCAAAGAAGTCTTCAGGGGAATGGTAGCAGAAAGAACATTTCTGGCCCAAAAGCATCTCACTGTGTCGAGCCAACACAAAGCTTCCACCTCTGTCCATTTTATCTCAAGCAGCTGAAAACATTTTTTGCAGCCAGTTTGTGACAGTCACAATGACAACCTGCACAAACACAGCAGGCTCAACAGAAAAGTCCTCACTGCTTAAGTGCTCTGTTTGCTTTTTGCACTGTCTCTGTCCATCCAGATTATTTATAGAGCAGTCACCAGGACACTCACAGCCCAATCGTGGTGACTTGGCAAGTTTTACAAGAAGTACAGTCCCGAAGTGAGCAATTCTCTGTGAAAATACACAAACACTTCCACCTGTCACTAGTACTTGGGTGTCCCTGTAACTGATCACTGCAAATCTCTTGAGATTACAGTGCAACGTAGGGAAGGAAAAATACTGCTGTCAATGTGTTTCTCAGAGATGGAGGGATTTGGGCAGGAGTGAGTTCCACGAATCTTTTGATAATGTTTCCATACAAACATAAGGGTCATTTAGCAGTGATTTGAACAAGGTGTTTCCAAACTACAAGCCTGAAGGGGTGTTGGCTGAGTTAAAAAGCTGAACTCTTGAAATTAGGGATTGCAATAACTCAGACCCTGCACAGATAATCACAGAACCCAAAAAGAAAAACAACTTTATTGTTCACATAATATCATGAAACAGTGAAGAACTGAGAGTTTAAGCAATCTGGCCATCAGGATCAGAAATTTAACTGTGATCTCTTGCATTTGCAAAGCACCTTCTGCAGCAGACCATGGGCTGGATTTTTTCAGTCTCTAGGAAGCACATGAGTAACAAAAAAGGGTTTTCAGCAGCAGTAAGGCTGAAGAGGTCTGAAAATCTTTGGAAGCTTTTTTTCTTGAGCCAAAACAATTTGGGAAATCATATCAGTTCTGCTAAAATTGTGTCTAAAGGAAAAAAAGGAAGAAAACTGGAAAAGTTCTGAAAGGGAGAAACTCAGACATGGGAAAACCTTGAGAAGCATTAAATATTCTGAAATAAGGTTTTGTTTCAGCGTGTTCTGTATTATGCATCTGAAGATAAGTATTTCTTAAAACAAAGCACTTCTGTGAACCCCATAAAAAGCTCCCCTCGTGCCCCCCTCAGAATTTCTTTTCCAGTTTTGAAGTTTTCTGGGTTTGATCCTATTCAAAATAAGTGCAAATATTAAAATCCTGCATAAAACACAGCTTTTGTCCATACCACAGTTTACACCTAGAACTTTATTCTTCTTTATAGGGACAATGTACCTGAGCAGTTCACAAAAACTGTGAACCATTCTGTGCCTCTTGGCATTGTTAGGCATCTAAATCTTTTTTAAAATGTAAACTCAGCTGGTTAGGAAGAAATGAAGCCAGGTAGCCCTAAAGCATACACCAAACTACATTTCCAGAGAGGTCAGTTAGAAGCATAAGGCTATGAATAATCTGATCCCAACTCTTGCAACAAACAGGAAAAATAATGAAGGCAAAAGGGAGAGGGGAGGAATTCAAACAAGCAGAGTACCTATGATAACGACAGTGCCGGAGCACCACTGTAGTGGAGCCAGGCTGTGGCATTCTTTCCCCAGAGGAACCTTTAGGTTTATGACAAATCAGGGATGATGCTCAACAGCTATTTGATGAGCTCCACAACAGCTGGTGAGGTCTGCGTGCCACTGCAACACAGCTGGAAATGCACAGTGCCGCAGCATTAACTGGATAATAACTCAGGGCTTGCCAAGCACTGAGTATCACTAACTTTTCTGATGAGTTATTTGTGTCCATAATCAGCTGTGAAACTGTTTAGGGAAGATGTTCTCTGAAAAGGAGAATTTATCTGCAAAGGAAGTCACTGTTGCTAATAAAGTTGTCTGGCCTCAAAGCCTCAACGAACCAGACGCAAAACCATGTTGCAGGTTTTAAGGCAATTAAATGTTTTCCCAGTGGTGGAAATTTAAGGAGTTTTTCAAAGAGAGGAAAAAGTGGCAAATAAATGAGTTAGTGGACCTTTGTCTATGGAAAGGAAGATGTATTGGAGAAGCAGAAGAACTACCATGTGCCCATCAGAGTATGATCAGAGATGAAAAATTTTACATTACTGGAGAGCCATTTTTGACTTGGAAAAAAATCCTAATAGTGCAATCACTTACAACTTGATTGTAAGACATCATCTGCTCTGATAAAGGCTGGCACCAGCTTTCCCAGTGAGCAGAACCCAGGGAACAAATTGCGGCACAGGCAGTTCCAGTTCTCTCAGTTCTGCCAGAGAAAAGCTGTATCCACTTCACTGAGAAAGAAGTACTAAACATCAGGCTGTGTGCAGCCACCCTACAGGGAAAACAAGGGACAGAACCAAGCTTGTTGCTTCCCCTTGCTCTGTCCTGGTGAAATGAGTCAGCGTAGGAGGCGATATTGCAGACGGCGCAGTGGGGGACTAGACTCTACTCCCCCTTTCACAGGGACAGGTCAGGCCAACCTAGCTCCTCTAGTTTGGCTTCTTTGTACATCGTACAAGAAAATCCCTGGCACAGCTCTCAGCCAAACGATCTCTTTCAGTGAGTGATTGCTCTGGCCAGTTACGGGAGCGTCTCTCAGCTGGTGGTGGAACAGCACTGCAGTTGTCGTCACCATTTCTGGACCGGGATGATCTGCAGCAGCTGTGTTCTTGGTGAGCCCATGAATCACTGCTCACAAACAGGCGACAAGGGTGGGTATGGCAGGTGAGGATGATCTGCAGAAGGAAGGCAGGGGGCACATTCCTTTCTTTACCTAAATACATGAAAGATCAGCCCTCAGTCCAGACTTAGACATTCACATGTTGCCACATTGACCAGTCTTTTCCTATCCCACACAGGCCAAAGGAATCTTCCTTGAAGAATGTAAATTAAACAACAATCATTGCCTTCTCCTTCATTATACTAATGCCTAGAGCATGAAAAGGGTGGTGGTGGGGGGGAACCCAACTGGAATCTTCCTCTGATTATATCGAATGCCATCTGTATTTTTCACTGGCTGCCTTAGGGGGAGGAAATCCACAGAATGAATATGGGGGGTCTTTATCATCACCAAAGGAACAGAAGTGCAAAAAAAGAGCAGATGGGAAAGGATGGAAAGAGGAAAAGAAAGTATTTCAGGTAAGTGAGTTTGTAGTTGTTTCTTCACCACTTCACACTTTCACACTGAGCACGTATGTTGAGGAAGGAGAGGAGGCTTCTACAGACAACAGCAAAGGCTGTGGTACTCTTCCAGAGGTTTCTACTACTCCAAAGCTGAGTCCTAGGCACTGCACTGTACCAGCCTTTTAGGCATGACAAGGTGAGGCTCTCCTTGTAGCAGCACTGGTTTTGCTAACATTAGAGGAAAAGGAGTAATTTTAAAGGACCTGAGCATGTTTGACATGCCTAGTCTTTTACTGAGAGTAAGGACAGAGCCTACACAGAATACAAAGGCAAAGCATCTGCTCCAGACTCCTGCTCATGTAGCTGTGCCAGTGAACAACTGCAAGGAGCTTGTTGGTGCAGGAGCCCCCCAGCAGGACCTACAATGCTGAGAAGAGCTGTATTCCCCATATTTCATGGACAACCTGACAATGACTGCACAGAGAACAAGCTCCTCTTACTCTCCTCACATGACAACCCAATGTGCCACACAGAGAAGGTGGCAAACAAGAACAAAACAACATCCAGCCTGGTGGGACTGTCTCCCCGAGCAGTGTCAGTGGTAATCAGGCCTTTTATCCCTTGCACATGATGACCGATCAGGAGAAACCACAATTTTCAATGCTCAATTTTATCTCAAATCTTGCCCCAGCCAGTCATTCCTTTAAAGCACTAGAAACTAGTTACACAAAAAACTGTTTCTGGTTCCTAAGGAAGGAGACCCAACATGCAGTTGGGAACTCATGGACCAGCTTTAAACCAGACCAGAGTAGAGGTTTCCAGGATAAGTAAGTTCTTACAAACTTCGTGAACACAAGCTCTGGAGAGGACATAGATACAACAGCTCCAGGAAAGGCTGAAATGTGAACTGAGGCCGCAGGTAGACACAACTCTGTCTAGGCTACAAAAAGCAAAATTAAAAAAAAAAAAAGGCAAATCAGCCAAAATAATTACAGAGAAATTCCCTTTCCCTAACATAAGGTTTAAAAGCCATTTGTTTCTAAGGATCATTAAATTAATAATCATGAAAAACAATGATTTTCCTAAAAGTTATTTTACTTCCCATCATTAATTCAGCTTTTTTGAACTGCAGAAAAGATGTGGATAGGAATGGCAAACTGCACATGTCCTACATGTGCCACATCAAGATGATGCTATTGTAAGGCACTATAGCACCCTCTGTCCCCTCACTAAATCTGCCCTGGGGACAAATCCATCCCATACCGTTGGGATGTAGCCAGAACAACACTGCAGACCACGGGAGTGATAAAGATGGCATTTCTGGTACTGCATTAACTATCGTGGTTTAAGATGCAGGTACTTCAGGCTTCCTGAGCAGATCTACCATTCAGCTCCCATTTATGCAGTCACTGATGGAGGGGCACCCACAGGGAAATAGAGCTCTGAAAACATCTCCATGCAGACAGGACCAGTGAGGCCTCCTCCTCATGGTGATTTACTTCACTGCAGCAATGAAAATTCCTGTCTGGAACCAAGTGCCTGACTGCAAACTTACCACAGCTCCAGGGCTAGCAGAGTCAAAAGGTCACAGCATTTATTTGTTGCTCTTCCAAGATCATTTTCCCATGAACTTGATGGATTCTCAAATGCCCCCTATTGCACAGAAGACTGTGATTAATCTAAGTCTTGGTTCAGTTTGGGACTAGCAGGGTTTTCTTTGAAAAACTCTGTCTTAAATTCACTCCTTGGGTTCTAAGCAGTTTTAAAACTGAACAATTAAACTAAAATATATAACGGTCTTCATTTTTCTAATGACTGCAGAAAATAAATTCTCCAATTCTTAATGTAATTCTTTGCCCAGCAGAGGAAGAATTCAACAGTCAGGATCTTCAGCTGCTCTCTTTTTCCTCTCTCTGTGTTGAGAGGTCTGTTCTGCTCCCACCTTGTGTGCTGTTGCATGTAAAACTCAAATTTCATGTGTGTTTTCTCAGCTAATAAAAGTGCTTTTCTCTGTCTCTGAAGTATGGTATTATTTAATTTTTATGTAATATAATAGAACATGATTTTATACGATCTCTCATAACCTCCTCTTCTTTATAAAGCTGCAGTTCCTAGAGCCATGGTGTTACACGAAATTCTCATTACACCACAAAAAAAAAAAAAACCTTTTAGCACTCAGGGTAAGAAAGAGGAGATTGCAAAGGTGAATACCATAGGTTCAAAAACCAGACGAGCCCTAGCAAATCATGTTACAGAGTTTAAGACATCAGCATCCCCAGATGTCTGCCTCAACCGTTTGCCAGAGGTTTCTACTGCTTGAAGCAACGGGCAGAGTAGAACATGTGTGTGCACTTACACACAACAGCTTAGAGCCAGAGAGCTCAGTGCATGGCCATCAGCCTCACTGGTTTGAGCTAAAGGGTGAGTTTTGCACGGGAGCTGGAGGCAACAAAGGCTTATCTGCCCCTCTGCCTATTCTGCTGTGAAACAGGGGCCCTGACAGACCGGGCAGGGCAGACAGTGGGGCCACGTCTCTGGTCCCAGGTTCAGCCCTCATTTTGTACCCCAGCATTTCAAGCGAGCTGTTTTGGAAGCAGTTACGGTAATGCTGCTGTAGGATCCAGGTCAGGTGTGCTTCCTTGCCTAGTCACCCCTGTAACCCCCGCTCTCTAATGACGCCTGTAATCCCACCCTGGCCTTGCAACATCCCTCTTCCGAGCCTCCTGACATCCCCTCATCTCAAACTCTCTCCCACACCCCCAGCCAGGACTGTGGCCTTCCCCCCATGTGCTCTCGCACGCTGAGCTGAATGATGTCCAGCCAGCAGTCACCCACTGTGGCACTGAGGCCACTGCTTCCCCATAGAGGCATTGATTTGGGTTCTGTCCTCCACGCATCTATAGTCTTTTCATTTGCCAGTTGCAGTAATGCTTTTTGTCCCTTTTCATGGGAATATCTGTGGATCAGGAACCCTCACCAGCAGTGATCCAGTTGCTCTGCAAAAGGAGCACAGGGATACAGATGTTAGCTACACACAACCTAGCCACAGTTTAAAGTCATGACCTTTGGGGTTTACTCCCCCCAAATACAACCCTTAATCCTGAGATTGCCTTTCCACCCCAAACACTCATCAAAATTAATAAGGCATGAGGTCGTATATGCTAAAATGGGCACGTTCCTGATGGGAAAACAGCCATCCCAGAAGTCTCATGCCTGGCAGGAAACTCTGGCTTTTCCAAGAGCCTGGAGTTATGTGAGACAAGCTAAATGATGCTACTCAGCAACAGTTTCCCAGAGAAATATAGCAAGGGCCATGACAAGGCCAAAAAAGACTAAAAATATCCCAGAGTTTAGCCCACGCTCTACATACTGTTTCATTTAACGTGCCATAATTAAGGTTTTTTGTACACACAGAGCGATATATGAAGTGCAACACCATCACACAGCAATGCCTAAGAGACTCAAAGACAAGGAGACAGCACAAAAGACAGACAGAGTCTCAGGGATAAGAGCAAATCAAGGGGAATGCCCCAGAAGAAAGAGGTCTGCTCACAGGGTGATGGGAAGCTGGAATAAAAATTCATCTGGATTTAGTTGGATCCCACCAATTTGGTGAGTGTAGCTGCCTTCAACATTTAAATTTCTCTCTGAGTTATGCCTACAAATTGTACTTATTTGAGACTGCAAAGCATCTGTTTAAAGCAGGCTCTAATTTGAGACATTTTTCCCTTTGATAATATGACGGCATCAAATTACAAAGTGCTAAAAACCAGACAAAAATCAAGAGCTGAGATGCTGCAAGATGTGACATTTTTCATGTAACAGCAAGCCAGTCTGACACTCTCTCATGGATCCCCGCGTGCTGCTAGTACGTGAAGATCTAATGCCATTGATAATAGTTAAAGGATGGCAGTTATGTTTCAGGAGCCAAAAATAATAAAAAAACCTTCAAGTGCTTTTAAACAAACATTACTGAAACCTCTCATTGTGGTCCCTGAATTCCCATGGGGTAGACACCATACCCTTCATGTAACCCCTGGCTGCTGATTAATGAAACTTGGCAAAGGGCAGCAAAGCCATGCCAAAGGCAGCACAAAATCCCAAGTTTCTGCAAATCCCTGAGGTGAAAATGCACAGACAACAACAGCACCCCCCAATCATTTCCTGACTTCACTTAGCCAGGAGTTTGAGATAAGAGTGCTCAAATAGGCTGTGCTTTTCCCTCTGTGTTCCTGACAATGGCTCCACATTCAAAGCAATCACAGCCATCTCCTGTGTACAATTACCGGCCTTTTACAGTCTCACCTTGTCTAACTCCCCACCACGGACCACAGGTCTAGTCAGACACTACGTGCATTTGCAGAAAGTTTTCATGAAGATGCCTGGATCTCTGGCTCCTGCAGGAAATCTGCTGTCTGCAAAGTTAACAGGCATGAAAATGTTGGATACAATTCTCACTGTAAACTAAAACTGAGCTTTTTGGATCATTAGTGTTCGTAACACCTAATCGTGCTACTGCTGGAATAACTAACCCTTTGTGTTCTGCAGGCATTGGCCTGAGCTGCAAAGGCTGAACATCCAAACTTGTTCATGTTCTACATCACATCTCAGTTTTTGTGCTTTGTTTCATTTATGATTAAAAAGTAATAATCCATGTGATCAGATAATCTATGCTTTTGGTTGCTCCCAAACCAAAGCAGCATTCCTCCCAGACACCCCTCTGCAACAAGATTCAAAAGACAATATAGGGCAAGCAGCAGCATCCAGCCTTCTTGTGTACAAACCAGCAGCTTGGGACCACTGGTGCACAGAACGGGTCAGAGCAACACACTGCAGCAATGATCAGAAATATCCAAGGTGACCTTAAGCAGGCTAGCCCGAGTCCCAGGTCTTGTCTGGAACAAGAAGGAAGGCTTGTTCAGCCACAGCACTGCAGCGCTCGAGGTACCCCCAACATACCCTGTGCAGCAGAGAAGAGAGGCAAGCCGGGCCAGAGAGGGAGCCAAAGGCAAGAGTTGCTCCTGTTTTGCCGCTGCACTGTGGCAGTGTTTCCAGAAATGCAAAGCCCAGGAAAACCTATTTAGACCTAAAAATGACCCATACAGAGATTTCCCACCCTGTGCAAAGCCACTATGCTTCAGATCGACACTGGGGTGTGAGGGCAAATGGTTTGCTGGCTACATTAGAGCAATTAACTTTTATCTCTTTGGCTGTTTGCAGACAGAAATTTTTTCAAACAGGAATCTTGGATGCAAGTAATTGATTTTCTTTTTGTCAACTAAGAGACATTTCACAAAATGTATCCTATGTGTCATATATCATAATATGTACCACGTATCATCATAAATCCATGCTTCTCCCAAAGCTATACCTCAGTCCTACTGCTCAAAGTTTGTCAGCTGTTCATGCCTGGTGGCAATTTCCATTACATGTGGTAGAGGGTAGGTGGTGTGCAAGCACTGAGGCAGCAGAAAACCTGTCAAAGACATTCCAAGAACCTGCCTGGAGATAGTAATACAAAAATCTACCAATTCCCGTTCTGCTTTTGATTTCCTGAGACCCTGATTGAGCATCTGTGTGCCACCTTTCCTATCTGTGCAAGACCCCAGTCCCCAGGGCTCTTGTGAAGATTAGCTTCCATAAGGCTCTTAGGAGAATTAAAATTTAAGTATTTCCTTGTGGTTGCACAGCTGTCCATGTGCAAGAGTCCTGGATTTCTCAACAGAAGTACAACCAACAGCTTCTGCAGCATTGCAACCATGTTCTACAGAAAGGAACCCAAAACTGTATTTAAAAAGAAGAATGGAAGGTTTCTGGGAATAATTTTTAACCAGCACCTAGAATGCTGCTGCTGGGAGCTTGTGCTCTGCACAATGTTACAGGATGATTTAAACATACTCAAACCTCCATTTTCCTGTATAAAAGAGTGAGATTGGGAAAGCAAAAAAACACAATTGAGATGAGAAAATGCAGAGAGAAAATATCAGACAGGGACTATGAAATGCAAAACATTAAATATCTAGGGAAAACAGGGCAAGATGGGAAATAATGCCCCCAATATGAAAACCATAAAAAGCCAGGGTATAGGAAATCCTTAGATATCAGTAAGCGAGCAGTAGCTCCTCTGGGAAGAGGTCTGAAAGAATTAATTCAACAGTGAAGTGAGAAAAGGTAACAAAGAAAGGGCTGGTGTGGCATTTACAGACTACTCAGAAAAGTAATGGTGGAAGTGCTAATGAAGTGCACATCATTAATCACTGCTGGGTAAGTCCCCCACCATGCCAAGGTGCAGGATTGAGGAGCCTGAGCAGATGGGCTTGTTGACCATTCCATCACAAGCCATGGGTGAAAAACAGAAAATTCAGGGGGACTCAGGAGGTGAAAATCCAGCAAATGGTGAAAAAGGGGGTTTGGCTGGGTAATGGGGAGAGAAAGAGGGATGTGTACGCTGCTTGGAGAAGGTGATGAGATGCCAACCGTCTTCTCCCCATGGAGCTACATACCATCCTTGCCACAACAGCTCCATGGACCACCAATGCACCAGGCTAAAAAGTAACAGCACAGATCCAGGTGTCACATCCAGCACCAGTGACCCACCTTTCTTGGTTGTCTCCTGCTCAGCACATGAGCACAGCAGGAAGCTGACCATGTAGTACCCCACAGACCAAGCTCCAAGCAGCCAGACTTTGGGAAACACTGATCATTCAGACAGCTGGATAACAATATATGGAACTGACGGAATACCTATGATTACGAAAGCACTTTGTAAGTATGAACGCAACCTCTCTCTGTCACTAGGAGACAAATTAATATTTGTCCTCATTATACGGGAAGGAACTGAGACACAGAAAGGTTACGTGATTTGTTCTACACAGCAAAAGTGAACAGCAGAGCAAGGGAGATGATGACTGACAGACAGTTGCCCAGTTTCCTCCACACTCCCTGTTTTTTCTCCGCTCTCGGCTTTGACAGACTGCAATGCATTTTTACTGGCAGCTATGGGGAGAAAGTACAACACACAGAGCTGGGACTGGGCATTCATAATGGTAACAAGTCTATCCAGCTTTGTGATAGTAAACTGTAGGTGGTGAGAGGCAAAAGCTTTTGACAAAATCCTACCCATTTCAGAGCCAATCCCTGCATACTAGGAGCTAGGAGAAGACATTCACAAAGGACAGCTTATTGCATGCACACACCCCACAAAGCAGCTGATTTTGACCAGTGTCAGACCTAGCACGTGCACAGGTAGGAATCCCAATTCAGGCTGATTTTCCTAAAATTCCTACCAAAATCAGAAAAGAGACAAAAGTGCAGAGTGGACTTGTTACTAGATGGTATATATGAAGAAGGAACTTGAGACAATTCAGTTCTTGGCTGACATATCCTTCTTAAGGGCTATTTTCAAACCAGCGAGAAAAAGAGAATAAAAATATTTCCTCCCTGGATCTGGACTTCTCTCCCTTCTTGTAATACTTTCGTTGTGCTTGCCAGGTTGGAAACTGCTTCTGGCCAAAATGTCTGCGCCAGGAACAAAACAGAAAATGAGCCGTCTGCTAACAGATATCACCTAATAACGGGGAAAGGAGCTATTTCACTTGCAGTCCATTCTGGTATCTCTGAAGGACCTAGAGAGCCACGCATCCAGAAGGAGAATTCATAAACTCTAAGTACTGGTTTGAACTTCTGGCATCTCCTTCACAGCTGAGCATCAGGCCCATTGTGGGCTAACACTGGGTGGCTTATTCACCTTGGCCTTGCACCCTGTGAATTCACAAAGCCTGTGGTGCCCACCAGCAGCTTGTCATCTGCACACTCATAACTATTTCAAACACAGCCCCCATGCTGAGCCGATTACACTACCAGGAGCGCAGAAGGTATAAGCATAAGTCACTGCTGTAGGGGAAGCGAGCTGATGAAGGTCATTAATTTCTCACCCTGAAACCCCATTGCATGCCCAGTCCAGCCTCATCCCATAGCAGAAAAACCACTCCTTTGCAGAGCTTGTCTCTTCTCCCATCTTTGAATCAGGCTTGGTTCCCCCTCCAGCTCCCCAAGGCATGCTGTATGTATTTCATGGCCTTCAGCCACATGGAGAATTTCGACTGCCCAGAACTTGTAGGGTCAGGAATCTTGGCCATCTCTACATTCAGCTAATGAAAAAAAAAGGAGCAACACTAGATCTGGAGACAGCTGCACTGCTCTGGAAGGTAACTCCTCAGGAGCACAGCTGCTCCTTTCCCACATGACAGTGGCTGCAGGCAGGGACCTGCAGCCCCCTCAGGCTGACCATTTTGATCTGCTCACACCTCATACCTTTTTTGCATTAGCGTAACTAACTGCAGAAAGCAAACAGCAAAAGACCCCACCCCAAGAGCTAATAAAGATTTCAATGAAAGAAGGCTGCAAAAATGTCAGGGTGCGTAGTGAGGGACAGAGAATCACACACGGGTTGGATACTATTTTAACAGTCGGCATTTGCAAACTCAGTGCTGTTGAGTTTACTTTGTTGCTGTCTCCCCTCTTCCCCTCCCACACTTGCCGGGAGAGCCTGACAACCTATAAAATCAGTTCAATTCCCAAGAAACTGCAGTTTTGTAATCATTTGTGCAAGTCAGGTAGAGGCTTATAGTGCTGGACAGAAGGAACTCCCAGAGCACCTGAGAAGCAAAAATGACTCAACCCTCACGTCTAGACTGAGCTCCAGAAAATTCACACAAATTTCCCCTGCTGAAAACCAGCCTGTATCACCACATGGGCTCCCACAAGGCAGCTGCTCCAGCCTCCAGCCCTCCTTGAGGTCCCCCACAAAAGGGATGGAAACCTCAGGGGAATACCAGTGCGCCAGCTCAGAGCGCAGAGGCAGCCCCGTGAAAATCAGCAGGGAAGGAGCTCTGCAGCTGCTGGTAGGGTTTTGCTCACCATGGTCCCCAGGGCACGGTGAGAGGCTGTGGGAAGCACAACCCCAAGGGCTGCCTGGGGAGAAAAGGAAAGTTCCCTTATGCTTAATGTGTCTCTAAGCAAGGCAAGATCCATCTCCCTCCGTGGGGTAAAGGTGAAATATGGCTCGACGCAGCCCCACACGGCAGTGAGAATGCTGCCTCAGCACGGACACTTTGACCTCCCTTCTGAGCATATGAAAACTATTGTGCCTTATCGGCTCTCCTCCACTGGAAACCTCCCGCAATCTCATGCTGGGGACTTAGGAAGAGGTCAGGGAGGGAGAGTTTTGCATGCTGAATCATTCCCAGACAAATCGTTTCCTTATTATACATGGCAGCCTCCCACGGACAGACTGCCAGAGGGCTCTCTGAAATCGTATTAGGTGCCTTTCCCTCGCTTCTCTTTATCCCCCCTGTCATCCTTCTCTCACTCTAAACATTATAGCTTACAGTCCCATCGGAGAGGGGCTGGGGGTCATGAGCACTGAAACAGTCCAAGGGGCCCAAGGAAGGGAACAGCACGAGGGCCTGGTGTAAACTGCTCCAGGCTCAGCAGCTCCCGCACAGGGTGGGCGCGCTCCCAGCCCTTTGCGGGACTTGCAGCCAGATGTCAGGATCCAGCAAGCCCAGCGGCAGAGCTGCTCTCCAGGCTGTGAGGCCATTGCTCTGGCACACTGCCCACCGTGCCTGCAGGGCAGGTGCGCGCGCTCCTACCGCATCTACCCGCGCCCTGGGCTTGCTGGATGCAAACCAGGAGCCACAGAACTGTATTTCAGAGAGCATCAAAGAGGAGTTTGTTAGTAAAACTAGAGGAGGCACTTAGCTGTGTGCAATGCTACGGCTCAGGTTGCAGCCTCCAGGCTGAAGCTGACTTGCACCCAGCCAGCCAGAGGCCTGGAGGGATGGGGGTAATTCCCCCTACCAAACCGCACCACCTTGCGTGCAGGATGCCTTGGGCTCCAGGATGACTTGGGCTTCGTGCTGGAAGGGCTGCGCGTGCCTGTGCCTCCTACACTGCGGCTGCTGCCTGCCTGGAGGGGAGGGTGGGCAATGAAGGAGCATGAGCTGCGGCTGCAAGCCCCTCTGTGAGTCCTGGGGAGAATAACAAGACACTGAAACTTCACAGAGAGAGTTTCTGATGTCGGCATAGCGTCTTGATGGCATTACAGCAGCATTATTGTGCACAGCTGGTGGTAAATTATTCCTTATGTAACTTTTATTTAACATAGTAACTTCCTTTATAAATCACGCTTCTCAGGTCATTGCCAATCGAGGCTATGACAGAGGTAATGTCAGATCTGAATCAAACACACAAACCCTTCTGAGGTTACTCAAAATGGCTCAAGGGCTTTTCATCAGGGCTGGGTCTGCCGATCACAGCACAGTGCTTGGGCCATTTCTGGTTTGTTACTCAGATGCAGCAATTCCCCTGCAAAGGAGGGCTGGGGCTGTCACAAAGCAGTACAAGGTTTCCATTTATTCCTGCAGAACTGAATAGTAGTTCTCATGCTGCCTCTCCACTCAAATGCCTTGGAGCCACAAGAATCATTAGCACGATAGGGAAAACAGAAATCTTCTCTACACACTCACAATTTCCTAAAAACTGTATCATCAAACCTGGCCACTGGCCATCTCTCTCTGTTGTCATTTGTTTTCTCCTAACCTCTGTGCTCTGATTTATCTTGCAGAGCAGCCACTCTGTAGAGCTTTCTTCTGTTTCAGAAGTGTTCAGCAGGAAATTACTGACAGCCCCACAATGTCACAACAGGTCCAACACATTATGGTGACCTACCACCACTGGGCCATTTAAAATTCAGCCACATGTATTTGTGACAAACTATTTCAGGTTTCAGCTTGGGAGTGACTTGTCACCTTAAGAACTCACAGTCTCTTAGTGTGGTATCCAGCACAAGGCTGAACTCAAGTGGTGTCTGTCCTACAAAGTTACAAATCCCATTTTAGCCTCTAGGTTCCTCCAAACCTTAAAAGAGCTGCCGTGAACTTCAGGTAAATAAAGCAAGTCCCAGGTCTGGGAAATGAAACTAAAACTGCAAGTGGAATTTTATTGCTTAGAAACAGTTCTGGAATCTGGACCCAAGGAATTTACCCAGCACACAGGTAGTTTCTCTTATCAGCAGAGCACCTCATTATCCCTTATGGCTGAGGTGACACCACAGTGTCATTGTACAAAGTCCCTGTCTCCAGCAAACATCAGCACAGACGCTGAGCACAGCTATGAGAGCTCTCCCCAGAGATGCAAGTGCCCCACTCCTGCAGACGCCCATGAGGCACAGCTCTGCTCCCAAATCTGGCAAACACCAGCTCTCATCCTCTGATTCCATCTGTCCCAGGCCTGAATCAGCTCAGGGTGGTCTGGGTTATTGTTCTATTTTTCCTGCAGCCCATGGAGCCCCACTGTCCTGTTACTGCATTACACAAAAGAAATGGAGACTATAATTGCCCTGAGCAGCACATACACTAGACAAAAAAGAATAAGACTGGGAAGGATTATCCCTACAACTGCAGTACTGAAAGGACATGGAGATTAACCATCTTGCTCGGGGATACACAAGCAGTCTGTAGCAAAGGCAAGAATTAAACCAGAATCCACCAAGTCCCATGCCTTTGACACAGGCCTTTACTCTCTGCCTCTGAAGGAGTGTCTTCGCCTTTCAAGGGCAAAGCAGGGAAAGTGGCAATGCTGCTTAGTTTCCTTCCTGCAGCACAAGCAGAAAATGAGAGTTACAGCACAGCCAGGTGAGACTGAAAACAGAGCACTTGGAGCAGCAGTGTCAAGTGGGTAAACTTTTTTGACAATTAATGAAGATGTGCTACAGCCAGAAACCTCCTTTCCCCCAGCTGCAAGCTGCTTCCAGCTCCTGAAGTGTTTGGACCACTTCCCCGCTCTTTCCCTGTAGCATATCTGGCAGAGTTACAGAGATGTGGACATTTGAGCTAGTAGAGCTGATTTACCTTCACTTGCTTTGCTTCTCACCGATGCCTGCATTCCCACAGAACATCTGCTTCATATTTTACAGCAGTATTAACTGGGAGCAATGCTGAATGCTTAGTAACTAGCTCTTTCTTTGGGTTCCATAGTCAGGCTCTATCACTATTTTTTATTTCTAACTGGACAACTCTGTCAGGGCAAATCTGAAAGCACAACTAAAGAAAGTAACTGCAGAGACCCTCCCAAGTGTTTGAGAGAGAGTGCCCATGCAATACTTTACCTCTCGTCTTCCTCCTTAAGCAGTGGGACAGAAAGAAGATGCATTTGACCTTCCTAAATTGTGAGGCCATGATGATTTGTGACTACATCTCTCCTTCAGCAGATTTTTAAAATCAGTCTTGAACGTCAAATTAGGAAAATCAAGTCAAAAAATATAGACTTGCATCAAGTAAAAAAATACAGACTGACCTATGCATCCTTGAGTAATTTTTGTCAGGGCCAGATATTTCAGATGACCACTATTCACACTCTCTGCTGACAGAATTAAGCCACCATGTCTGGATGTTTCTCAAATGTAAACCTCACATCAGAAGCATACAAAGAAGGTAACTCTATTAGTCTGGAAATGAAACAAAGTTTCTCTGATTTGTTTTGATCTCTATCCTCAAACACAGATAAAGGTGACTGATAGACCAGTGCAGGCTTGGCATAAGGCGATCATAATGTCCATTTTCAGAATCCTGAAAGTTCTGGTAATAAAAATAAATAAGCCAATTTCTCTGTGAAGTGATAAAGAAACAAAGCAATTGGCATCCTGCACTCTCTGCCCAGCCTCAGACTGCCTTTCTACAGCAAACAGACTGTTTCCAAACAAAATCACTTTCCAAGCCTGCCACAACAGCCCTGCTTCATGCTTTAAAAAATTTCCGCGTGAGTTCAAACCTCCCTATGCACTTTGGTGGAAATCCTATACTCTCCATCATGTAGACTGAACTTGAAACCAATCCAGTTTTCAAACTTGGTTTTGAGATACCACATTCACACAACACCAGGGCTCCAGGCAACAACCCCTCCAAGTGTAAGCCAGCCAGATCTAAGGCTGGTTATCACCCTTTATACAAGCCCAAGCACAGCAGAAACAATGAGCTTTGATTTAAAATCAGGGAAACAATCACGACAGTCAACATCTGAAATGCCATCAGAGCCATCGATACAGTTTTTCATATATCACTATGTCATTACATCACATTTTGGTGGACAGGAGATGGGTTGAGAACCAAGTCTAACATTCTCTGAACTGAATTAATTCTTTGTTTTATGAGCTGTAGTTTTAATGATTTACATCCAAGTATGCCAAGTCACTATTTGGCTTTTTATGTGGCTTGAGGCATATGTTAAATAGGATCATAATATTTACTTACCTCACCAAAGTGGTAAGAGACTTAATGCACCAACTTGCATTTTAACGCGATACAAAAAAGATAGTCTGAACTAGTTTCAGGCACTATCTTGAACCCCTCTGTTCAGTTTTTAAGGCTCTAAAAATCACATATTTTTGTTATGTTCTTTCTATTTTGTTCTACACAAAAAGGTAATAAACTAAAGGTAAAAGCATTAGAATCCAAACAGCCCCAATTTCCGACACTGCAAATTCACAGCAACAGAAGGCTGGAGGGAATGTAGCTAATTTCTTTTTCTCGTTCTTTTGTGATATGAACCAGTTAATAAAGAAAGAAAGAAATTAAAACTTCATCAATCACAACTTTGACCAGAAAAAGAAGGGAAAAAGAAATCCATGAAATATTCCTTTCCTTGTTCTATGAGCAGCATTTATTACAACACTCAGGTGGGGCTTTTAACACAGTAAGTTAAAAATCAAGACGGCAAAACTGATTTCTTGGTTGACAACAATCCTTCAATTAGTTTGTGTTTACAAAGAGTTTTGAAGATGCAAATGATTATTGTAAGTGTTAAAACATTATTTACTGACTTTTCTGGGAGAGAACTTTAGCACAGGTGAACAACTGGAGAGGAACCAAAACAAACTGTCTGGCAGTTCTGAAAAGCCATAACCCAAGAAGTGCCCAGATGGGCTCTGATCCTGCACACAGGTAATCTTCTGTGGAGGCTGTTTTACTTCAAGCAGTAAACTTAACACACAGCTATGGTAAGCAGGCTCATTTCATTTTCATCCTCATACTTACAAGAAGTGTTTACTCAAAGCTCTGCATTACTAGATCTGTTTTCCATGATGGGAGATGGATAGCAAACACACAGAAAGCACAGAGTCTTCCACGCAAAAGAGCTAAGGCTCCAAGTCCCCAGGTCCCACCTCAGCACTGTGAGTACATTACTATGCTGCCTGCCCTGGTCTCACCAGGGACTGCAAACAAGCAGGAAGACCAGTCCAAATCACTGAGCATTTGAGCTCTACCACCCAATGAGACAGGAAAAACAAAGGAACTCTCATCTGCTCAACGAGGAGACAAGACTAGGAGGGCCATGCCCCATCAGCCACTTTGACTTGGATGGGAAAAATAGTGTCTTATGTTGCTTGAACCAATCCCTCTCTGAGTGCTCATTAATCCTTTCACACACCTCCACTCACCACCTGCACCACAGCTCTTTGCCTGTTCTTTAAGATTTCCAGTAAAACTTTAACATACAAGTACTCAGAACATAAGTCAATCAAACAGGAACCATTCACTCCTCTCCATACCCTCCCAGCTACAAACAGCTTTTCTCCACTGCTCAATCAACACCCAAATACTCCTCCCGTTCTTCAGAAAACACCTGAGCAAACAGGTGTGTCTTACAGACTGTTCTCAAGTTCAGCAAATCCCCTGGGAAGCAGCTCAATGGCTAAGCTGTCCTGTCTAATAGTTGGTCTCTTTTCCATCCTGGATGAAGACAGGATTCATGGGAGACCCGCAGGCAGTGTTGCGTAGACCAGAAGCAGTGGTTTCATTTTCAGATCTGGGTGGTTGACCTGCGGTGCATTAACACAGGTCTGTCAGCCTCTGCCTCCCAAAGTGCATTCACCATTTAAACAGGAAACCCTTGGGAGAGATATAGCTACTGTCTAAGTGAGGGAGGACAGGCTGTGACTACATCAGGCAATTTAGGAGTACAGTGCTAAACTGCAGGAAGAGAGAGCTGCTGGGAGAGCTGCTAATGCCTTTCTAGCTTTTTCCCATCCTGGAAAAATCTGCAACCATGTGAAGCTGTCTCCCAGCACATGTTTATAATCCGCCTATCGTAACAGGTCCCTGGACTCTGCCGGACCCTCTCGGGTGTTGACCAAAACAGCATAAATGCTAAAAAGCTGAGAGCTGTCTCCTAAGACTAAATAATTTCCATCTGTGAATATTCAAATATTCAACAGAATACTTGAACCCAAGGCTATTGAAATGAAAGACTGATATCAGACATCCGCTGCACGACCTGCATCACTCTCCCACACTGCTTTGACCTCAGCTGAAACCATTTGCAATTTTACTTCTTTCACAGAGGCATGAATTAATGATTGATCATGGACCTTCACCATGAATCTCCAGGCTTCTGTCAGCCAGTGTCACAAACTTAACATTATCTAATTGTAAGTTTTCCCATTTAATTGCAATATACACCTGCTCAATGTCCCTCTGTGTGTGAAAAAGCATCATACTTCATTTAAAAAGCCCTCATTTAAATTCAACAGCTAGCTGCACAGATTTAACCATTAAACTGATTTATGTTGCATAAAAGATCAAACCAGATCGCACCTTGTGGCCAAATAACCATAAAAGGTTTCTGTAAAGATCATTAATTCACCTCCCTGGGCAGTTAGTTTAGCAGTAAATATGACTTAGATGACTTTATCCAGTTAACCTTAATCAATTTGTTATTATGATTAGTCACCCTAATAACAGAAATGTGAGAGGGGAAGGTGCTACAGTTCAGACCCTTGTAATGAACAGGCTGGTGGTGTGCTGACCCTGGATTCCCACACTCTTGGGAAATGGGCATTCATCCTCTGCCTGCACCCCAGGGGACCTCAGCTGACCTTTGCTGGGGAGAGCATTCCAGAGGTTGGGCTTTTCCTGATCCTTTTCAGTGGCCTGCAGTTAAGCAGCTCCCACCATCACAACGCAAGAAAAGAAGGGGCAGAGGGGGACAGAAGGCAAGGACAGCCCATTCACCCCATGCTAGGAGGAAAGCTGGCCCAGTTGTCCACATACCAGCTTGAAACCTGGCAAGCTTTAATTTGGCAGACCCTGCTCTGTCACAGATTTCCACAGTGACCTTGGCCAAGGTATTTCATCTTACTGTATCTCAGCTCCCCAGCTGTTAGGCAGAGATGACAGTGCTTCCATCTCTCACAGGAGTGGTCTTTAAGTTTGTGAGGCATTCAAACATCACAGCCCTGGGAGCCATAAAAACTCCTTAAGTAGGCAGATCCATCAGTCTCAATGCACCATCCTCTTCTCACTCTGCATGGCTCTGTTGACTTCAACCCATTTACCCTGTCACAGAGGATGTGAAATCAGAGTTAGGCCCTTGGTCTGGCAAAGGGATTGCCTCTTCCTCAGAGACATTGCAATAACCAGCAGAATGGGACCTGGTGGGGCTTTAGCGCCATAAGTGATCATCAGTACTAAAGGAAATAGGCCCATATCTCGGCCACCAAAGTCATTCACACCTGAGCAAAGCACATCACACTGACAGCCCAGCACTCCCTATGCAAACTACTGGTATCAACTTACTGCTTTTTACACCTGTTTGGGAATAGAGGGAAGAGAAGAAGAGAAGGGGCTTACATCTTGACACACATACTGGCATGGGTCAGCAGTAAATTCATGCAGTCAGTGGAACAATACTGGTGGTAAGGAAGAAAACAGGACTCAGGGTGTTTGGGTGTCAGCCCCCGGCCTCCCAAGGGGCAGAGCCTTGCTCCTATCACATGGCCGCCCTTGGTATGCAGGCAGCACATCAGTAAATCATGACTCCCCGCATGAAAGGGCTCATTCTGTCTGTGTGCATTTCTCTCTGTGTGTTCACTCTCCTCAGCACAAGGAAAGCACTTTATCCTTCATCTTTATGCTCAGCCATGTGCTTCTCCAGCCTTCCCACATTGTGTACACAAGTAAGAATGTGGAATACTTCCCTTTGCGATATGCATACATCTCCACCTCACAGGAAAAGGACTCCAGGCTCACACCTATGTTCAGCATGAAGTGCTGGACAGTTTCTCATAAACCCAACTCCAACTTCAGGAGGCATTTGGTCTGAACAGAAAACAAGAGTATGATCAAAACAATCAGTAAGGACATTTTCACTGACCTCAGCGGGCTTTAGTTGAGATTGTCTGTGTTCAATTACTTACAGTCATTATTACTAAAGAAGAGGTTTGAACATACCTTGCAACCTTCAAAGCCGCTAATATGGAACACAGCACATGAGAAGAGACAATGTAATTCATTTAGGAAATGTAACATGGTAATAGAGATCCCTTCCTTCAATGTGAGTTATTTTTTCCATGAACTTGGTTGCATGATCGTTTGTTCTTGGATGTAAGTTTAGTTTGCTACAAGTGAAGAAAGGGGATTATAGATCTGCACAGCATACAGGAAATCTCTGTTCCTATGATAATAGTTTGAACTCTTCTGGATCTGGCTGCAGGATTGTGGCCAAAGCAGTATGATGGAAACTGTATAGTCTATCCTCATTCTTAGTGACAATCCCAAATCCACAGAAATAAGAGTACCAATAAAGTCTGAAAAGAAAATGTGATGGATTTTAAGAAAAGTGGGGCCTCACTTCTAAGCACTTAAGAAGCATGTACTTTAAGAACATACCTAGGGGTCGTTGACTTCAGTGGCACTTACTCATGGGCCTAAGTTCTGTCTTGATCTGGGATCTGAAAGCTTCAATATTAGAAAAAAAATGCACAGAAGACTTTTCATTTTTATGATTAAAGGCATATCACATCAATCTCATATCAACAAGGAGACTTTATTTATAGAATATGATATTAAATTTGAATTCCTTTCAAATACTGGGAGTATTTTGTTACATTACGCATCCAGGTGCTACACGTGATTTTGACAGACAGGCTCATCTGAGAGGTGCCAATTAACAAACACACTCAGAAGCAGAGCGTGACAAAAGTCACAATATCAGCAGGGAAGGAATATGTTTTCTCACAGGAGGAAATACCAATGAGGAAAAAAGTTTGTTCATCTCCTTCAACAATATGTGAATAGTTCTCCTCAATTACCCCATTACTCTTTTAGTAACTATAAAGAGGCATCTTGAAGAAATTAATATATGTTACATTTCTATTTTATGTAATACATCTCCATTGTTACTAACAAGTCAGAGAGAGTTAAAACTTGATGAAAAGGCTGTTGATTTTTTATCATCATGTTTGCTTTTAAACTCTTTGGAGTGCTTAAGCAAGCTGGTGAGTTCCACATTTGTTCCTAATTTGCTCTGAAGGCAGGGGGCCAGCAGGAGGGCAAAACAGGCAGTGTCTGGCACTTCTGCTTATTTTCAGATAGAGTTTAAGGCAGGAGTCCAGACCTGAAGGGTTTTTTAAAATACTGATCTTGAATTTCTACAGTACTTTGGAGGATATAATGGTGTCTTATACTCTGTGCTCACAATTCTACACTGAATTTTTTCCAGCTTCATGTATGAAAAATAGGATGAATTTTAGGAGGATTGGAGCTAGAGATCACTGTGGCCACTGCTTAATGCACACAGCTGCTGTTTAATGGTACAGAGAAGAAAATCCTACGTAACTTCCTCATTCTATTGAATCTTCCAAGAAATAGCCCTGAAAAGTGCTAAGTGATAATTAATGATTTCAAATGCCAGAAATTTCATTTAATATCTTTTCTGGAGGACTAGTGACACCATGCTTGACCAATTCATCAGGAATAACTCTCTTGTCCAAGCCATCATCTGCCAACATGAAGAGTCTTTCTTTAGGACCAGGCTTTCTCAAACACCATTTCCTATACAAGATCTGGCACGGACCAAACATGCCCGAGGCTGTGACTGCATTCTGCTGACAGGTGGGGTTTTCTGTCCTACTGCTAACCAAAATGGCCCAACTCAGCCCCTCCAGTCATGTCTTTGTAGACATTACCTGTTTCTGACTCACATCCTGCCAAAGAAGTAGCAATCTCACACAAGAACCAGCTCTGATCCTCAAGTTGCTTCCTACTGAGTGCACAGAACCCAAACCTCAGCTGCAGCATGAAGTACAGAGGTGCTTGTTTATGCTACTGAACTCAATGAACAAGAAGCTTGGCAACGCAAGCCTGTTTTTACATATTTAGTCTACATCCTAATGTAATAGAAAGACAAGATTTTTAGCAATAAAACAATCAATGTGTTTCCAAGTTACTGGGTGCAGGTCCCCTCAATGGTTTGTTTTTCTTGTGATCCCAAGTGAATTGCCTTTGAAACTTCCCTATTTCTGAGAGAAAGTAAAAGATCCCATTTTGCTGGGCAACAACTTTAATTTGTATGCAACTTTCCTCCTTGTTTTGTCAACCTCAGACATGGGTAACAGGTTAATTGCTGTTTTTATTGGTATAACGAATAGCAATTATAAGGTGTGTGTTAAATTCCTCTGTTCCAGTTAAGTGAAAAAAACAGATCACATATACCTTCTACATGCTGCTATCCAAAATAATGAGAACTTGGAATATCCCAGGTAACAGAAAACAAGCAAAAAAAAAAAAAGATAATAAAAACTGTAAAGACACCTCACTACTGTGAATCAGCATAGATCCAGCACAGCCAGCTCACAGACAAAGCTGAAAAGCCCAATCTGAGTCAGCTCCCCAGCTCTCATTAGGCTGAGCTTACCATGCTCAGTCTCCCCAGGGGTCTTGTACATTCACTACATGTGAGCAAAACCTTCTGGACCCTGGGGCCATGGGGGCTGCAACCACAGAGCTCCCTGAGTATTCTGCTAGTTTGGACCCAGCTCCTGTCACCCTCACCAGTTCCAGCTGTGCCAGAACCATTGCTGACCCCATGCTCAATGTGGTGGTCACAGCACAGGTTCTCCCCTCTCCCATGGGAAACACAAATTGTCCTGTGGGCCACACTGCTCACACCTGTAACATGCTTGTGGCCTGAAAGAGTCCACAGAGCTACATGGTGGTTTAAGAAGCTTACAAATGGACTTGGCAGACAAGAAAAAGTGTCAGATATGACATTTTTGTTCTTTGTTTAAATCTGGAAACACCTGGCAGATGCAATTAACCTTGTGTGCTCATCTCTTCCCACGGCTTCACGCAGCTACGTAACATTCTCATCCAAATTGCTCCTTCGGTGCAAAGTTCCTCTTCAGAGAGTTTTCTTCCAATTTTCTTCCCCTCTTCAAGTGGTCTTAAAGAAAGGACTTGGGCAGCTGGACTTCAAATGACCCTTGAGTGCTGTGCTTACTTTCACAGCAGGATGCATCAACTGCTTCATCAAATAAGTCTCAAGCTGACAGGTTTGTTGATTGGGAAAGCAAAGTCTCAAGCTGAGGGTAAAGGGTATGTCACAAATATTAGTCTAAGTACAGTGAAGGCCCTATATCCTTGCAGAGAACACTGTTCGCCCTAGGCTAAAGTCTGTGCTAATATTTTGAATTTATATCACATCTTCTCAGCTGATCTTAAGGGAAAAAGGCCAATTGGATTTTATAGCTCAACAGCTAATAGGATTCTACAGGATTTGATAAAGAAAGAAACTGCCGTTTGAGGTTTAACTGTCCTGTAACAAGGAATGTAGAGCTGTGTTAAATTTCAATATTTTATAAAATATTTGCACTGAAAATAGAGTTGCAAATCCATGTTATGTGCTAATAGTTGAAAATGAAATACCTGGATGCCTAGCTGCTGCTGAATCCCATAATGAGAAAAGTAAGTTGTCCTGTAATTTTATAGCCTGAATCTCTGACATCTGCAGTATCTTCTGCTCCAGGTGTTTCCTTTGCTTTGGAAATTTGGATTCAGAGAAAGAAGGGACTCTGCAAAAGCTTAATCCAGAACCAAGATAGATCAAAATGAATTTAGGTACTGCTGGTTACAGAAACATCCGCTGTGGCGTATGGCACACTAATAGACCCTGGACTGATATTGCCAGTTATCTCCTCTGTGACATCCTGCCTCTTCCCAGGCATGTGTGAGCCATTTTTTAGTACCACTGGTGCTTGCACACAGGCATATGGAAGCCTGAGCTTCTCCTCCAACACTGGGAGCTCCCGTGGGCAGTCAGCTCTGCAGCTGCCCAGAGGCAAGTGCTAACACCACAAGATACCAAGAGCTTGTTGTTTTTTCCAAACTGGTTTTGAGGAGAACTGAACTGAACTACCAGACAAGGAAAGAATCAGTAAAAATTTGTATGCAGGCCCAAGGGAGAGATTGAGCAGGAAGGAAATAAAACCTTGAAGGAAACATGTGAGGGATCACAAAGTCCCAGGCAGACCAGATACTGAAGCAGGGATTGAGCCCCACTGATTTTGACAGCTCTCTACAAACATGACCCATAGAAAGCTAGGTCTCCTTCTGACGAACTGATTTGGACAAAAAGAGCTGCCCTGCAAATTGGACATAGCCAGAGAAGATAAGTGTATGACAAAAACCATACCTGATCCTATGGAGAAGATCTAACAAGTCAGACTCAGGACCCAGAAGCTATTTACAAGAGCAGCAAAAAAATAAACTCTCAACTATAACCTTGGAAGCAACAGGCTTGCTGAGCCAAGCATCCTCTCCTAGATAACAATCTAATGAGAAATCTCTCCCCAGCTCAGTCTCTCCCTCCCCTCCTCTGTGTGTGCATCCCTTTGATGTACAGCTCCAAGGGCTGGCCAGGTGCAATCTGTTTTATTGAGTAATATGCATATAGCTTTGTAAAATATTTTTAAGACTTCAGATGAACCTGGGTTCAAAGTTTTGTGTCTAGGAGCGTCAGCTCCTGTTAGAGAAGTTCAGCAGCTGCTAAGTACATCTCCTCTCTTGGAGGGCATTGTACCACCCCTCTTGCAGGCACCTGAGTGAAGAAGCTGAAGTGCAGGACAACCCTGCATTTTTCTACAGGAAAAGGCTGGGCAGGGAGCTGGCTCTGGGCAGGGAATAGTAATTGCATGTGAGTTTTCAAGGGATTCACTCATTTGAAGTCTCTCTGAACCAAACCTGCAAGGTTCTTCCTGTGAACTGAGGACTGCAGAGAGGGAAGGGACTGGGGATTTTTTTATGTGTTGGCTGCTATGTCCTGGGCCACCACACACACACATGTACTTCATTACTCAGCTTCCAAGTGAGGCCAAATTGTTCTTTCTGGCTGTGAGTCCTTTGCACAAGTCCAGCCACATGCTGTGAAGCTGGTTTGGATGATTCCCATCTCTTCAGCATGCAAGGACAAGTCTGCTTAAACCTGCCTCCATCCCCAAGAGTAGGTGTCTGGAGTGCACTGCTGGGCAGACACCCAAGACAGCTCTTGATAAGGAAGGCTGAGCTTTGAGAGCAACACAACCACTTTCCATTTGGCACTTGGGAGCAACGTAACCACTCTGCCAAGCTCATGCAACCTGCTTCCAAGAAGCCTAATTAACCCAAAAAGGCATCACACCAGTGTCATCACCTGGCCCTGGATTGCTAAACAAGCACCTCCGGGGCTCACCTGGGCATTTCCGAGAAATGCTGCTTTTCACCACGTAAGCTGCACACCGTGGCACACAACCTGCTGCTGCCCACAGCTGAAACTCCTCCCTGAGGTGGGGGGCAGAGATGAATGTGCTATTCCACCCACCCCAATACACACCCACAGCCAGAAGATAGGCAGCATCCAGAGACATCAAATGAGTACAACTCAGAAATGGCAAAAAGGTAACACTGAGACAGATGTCACAGGAGGTCATTGTAACACACCCAGTTGCTCAGTGCTCACGACTATCTTGCTCACTGGAGCTACTCTCCTCTGCCCACACATGCCTCTCCCCCTGGACCTTGATCCTCAATCAGTGCAAGCAGTAGAGAAGTGTCTGAACCAGAAGCCAAGTGCTAGTACCACACAGCATCTACAAAGGTTCAAGAAACATCCATTCCCTTCTTCCTCTGCCAGGGAATCAGCAGATGTTGGATTCCATCTCAGGTTTTTCCCTCTCACCACACACACAACGAGCAATTTCCAATATACATGCTCATTACGCTCCAGTGGAGCAGACAATAAAGGAAAGGTAAGCGGCAGCCAGAGGACTGTCTGCACACAGAAGCCAATGATGGGGAAGCTGTTCTCAGCTTACAGAATCGACTCAGACACTTCCAGAAATTCACATCAGATATCCACCCTCTCTGAATGGATAATAAATATGTCTGACCCAATAATCCAAGTGTTATCTGCGTTTCAACTACCAAATCATACAATACAGCTCCACACCTGATGTAATTTTAATAACATAAGACCACAAAGAGCAATGGAGCACAATGGCGAAAGCAGACAAGGGAACATTGATTTTCAGATTGCATTCCACTATAAACATCAAACTGCTGGTGGTTTATCTGAAATATAAGCAGACCTAAGCAGAGCAAAAGAGGCTGAAGTTCATGTGTTTAGGTTGAACAGTGCTTAATGTGCCAACACCAGTGAATCCTGCAGGCAAGCTGTCTCTGCCAGCCATTAACAGGTATTATTTATTCAGGATCAATGCAACTTCAAGTACAGTTGTACTAATTGTAATAGCTGGATTTTGACAATGTTCGTGCACACGTTATCCATCGCAGCTTCCTGCCTACAGGGGGAGAATTTAAACTTCTTTTAGCACAGATAATTATACCCTATCTTAAAACCTTGACCAAACTCCTTATGCTCATGTAATATACGTTTTAACATCCTGAATGCCTTCAGCTCTCACCAACTTCTTGTAGTCCCAGGAAGTTCTTCAAGTCCAGCCTCTGGGGAACATGTCCATAGGCATGAGGCTCACTGCCAGCTTTTGCTCTCATTAATTTGGCTATCAACTAGGTATAACTTCCCTGACATCAGATGAATTATTCCTTTTTACAACCAAGAAATCACAAGCACAATTTTGTACACTGTATTTTGCCTTTCATTTGACTCAGATAAGGGATCTGAGTTTCCTTTCAGAAGCTACTTTCCACCTTTATATATTTGTGAGCACACGTATTATGTTTCTTTGGCTAAACCTTAAGCCCTTAATCCCTCTCCCCATTCAGAAGGTATAAGCTTCCAAACCATACACTAAATAGCACAGAGTTTTTACAAAAAGGACTTAAAACTTTAACCATCTTCTCTACAGGTAGTTGGACAGACCTGTATTCCTAAATATAACACTGGCATGAGCTAGGAAATCTGGATGTATCTTCCAGTGAAGAGGAGCTCAAATGATATAATCTAAAATGGGCTAAGTTAGGAACATTAAAGAAGATAGCACCCCTGGATGCAGGGAGAGCTTTCTGGGATGAATTCTCTGTATACTGATGCAGTGCATACTATATAGGTTCTGCCCTGAGAATCTGCAGCTGCCTTCTGTCAAGGGCAGACACCAGGAAAAAAGGGGCTTTAGTGTGATATGTCACATGTGAATGACACAGAAGAGAACTTCTCCTAAACTCTGATGGCTTTGATGGCTGTCAGTTTTGATCCTATGTCACTGCAGCCAACAGGCAACTTCCCTTATTTACTGGCACACTGAACAAACATCAAGGGTCTTCCTTCTGTCTGGGTCAGCAAAATCTGCAGCCAGATCTCAGCTGAAAGTCAATACTTACTTATAGTACAGTACTACTGTAATGCTCGGATTTCCAAGAAATGCAGCAGCCTCAGAATGGAGATGACTGGATCAAGCAGGTACAGCTACCACGGAGATAAGAGTGTTTAGGTACTCCCTTCCTTCCACAGGAGTCTGAGGAGGACTCCCTACTGATTTCATCAGCAATACATCATCAAGACAGATGATTCAGTTACCTAGCTGATAAAAGCATGATATTGGCATTCCTACCACACTCGTCCAACCATAACATTTCCTGGTTCTTTCAGAGATTTTCAAGCACCATTGAGGCCCAGTGAGCATTACTTCACCATAACTGCCTCTCTGAAGTGCTAAAGAAACATTAACCAGTATGCAAATACTTACAGTCGTGAGTTTACACAAGAAGGGGAGATGCTTCTAGACTACTGTCTGTTTTTCTTTGGCAGAAATACAGAGCTGGTCACATTTTGAAAGGTATTTAAAGCCTAATATTTTTCAAAGAACAAGAGCCTCTACAAAATAAATAAAGCAACAGAGCTTGATTCTCCCCTGGATACCTCCAATTTCACACCGGTGCAACAGTATCAAACAAATGGCCAAGAATGACTCATGGTCTGGAAAACATGCTTTACTGTGGGAGATTTAAGAGAATTCAATAGTGTTAGCTTATCAAAGAGCAGGTTAAGAGAAGATTTGATCACAGTCTGTAGGTACCTGCACAGTATCTGGTCCTAGCCAGTTCTTTAATCTGGCAGATCAAAGCACTAGAAGGTGAAATTAGACCAAAAAACTGGAAAAAGCAGACATTTTACTCTTTACCTATTCCTTCAACCTGAGATGTCATAGGTTGTCCATTTCTTGCATGCTCTAAGTTTGAATTTCTCCCTATCATAGGTCTGTTCTAGCCCAGTCCTATATTATTGGGTTAAATGCTGGAATTAGCAGGTGAAATTCCATGTTCTGCAGTTTTACAGAAAATCAGCCTAGACACTCATTCTGGCTTTAAAAATATAAATATGAAATAGAGTTACACAAACATGCAATGTAAGAATGCCACTATCAAATCACTTTTTGACATTTAGAATACATTTTTGCAACAAAATCTGTGTTGACTATGAAACAGTAGGTAAAACATTTTTCCTTTTATTTGTAATGAAGTTGGCTCCTTGCTCCTTACACTCATGCAATTTATTTTCAGGCGAAGCAAGGAGGTTTGGTCTTTGTTTGAGTAGGTTTCTTATTCATTTCTCCCCTACAGAATTAATATTGAGGCATCTTCAAAACTCTCACACGGGGAAAAAGCGCAATCATAACCATCTTCAGTCTTCAGCCTGGAATGCAGCTGACCTTTCCTTTTCCAGCCATTACAGTTTCTTAGCTTCCACAAATGGATATTTACTCTTTTTTCCTTTTTTATTTTGGAAACGTTCCATTCACAGTGTGCTTGGGGATTTCACTCAAAGTAACACATGCTCCACAGATTAGCAGGCTTTTAAAAATATGCTTGTCTTCTCTTTATGGGCCTGGTCTATTAAAAAGAAGTTAACAGAAAGACACCCATTAGCTTCTGTGGGTATTGGATTGGGGCCTAAATTATTGCTGGTGCTGAACACGCAGAGTCAGAAAGCATTTCAGAAAACATGTGCTGTACATTGCTCTCTGAGTATAAAGTGGATTTCCCTGAGATCCTTTCCAAACTCCAGTGACTAGCTCTGAAGAAGACATCTGCTCTCCCACGGAGCTTCTCCCTCTGACGAGGGGAAGGAATCAGGCATTCCCTGTGTACTCACAGTGGGGTTCTATATCACTTATCTCAGGCTTTATGCCCTCAACACACACACATGCAGCTTTTCTATACAATAGGTTCTCTCCTCCCATCCTACACTGGCAGCTTCTCCTCTCTAGGCCATCCATGGAAATGCTGGCAGCTCATAAAAAACTGAGTTGTTAGAGAAGCACCAAATTTGATGTTGTCACATTCTCCTAAGCAACCCCACCATGCCCCAAATACACATCACATGTATATATGCATCAAATGCATCTTGAAAGCTGAGGAGAAACCTCTCAATGGATCAAACTATTGCATGTGATGTACAAAGTACATTTTGCAGAGTCCTAAACATTTCCCTGGCAAGACCATCAGTGGGCTGGCCAGCTCATTACAGAATGCTAATTACATCCCACCAAGTGACCTGAAACTGCTCAGCAGCACTGAGTTATGTATGCTTCCATGGGAAACACCAGAAAGCTAAACCTCTCCACAGTTGGCTTAGAAAAGATTAGTTTACAGAGACGTCTGTTCCTTGTCAAAAAATTCCTTCCATTTCTTTCTTTCATGTTGTACACAGACAGATCATTATTGGCTTGAAATTGCAGAATCCATTTCTTCCCCTTAAGAAAATCCATGGTAAGTCTTACTGGCTTAAACTAGTAATTTAAAAAAAATTAATGAAAACAGGCAGAAACAGGTTTCTGAAGATAAACACAGGTTTAGAAAATAGTTTTAGTTTCAAGTGGAAGCAGAAGCGCATGCAATAGAGAACTGATTTTTTTCTAACTAAGTGAAACCAGAATATGAAATCCAGTTGTGTGCAATCTGGAGTGCTCAACTACTCCCACCTATTCCAGTTGCCTCTCCATTTCCCCACTACTGCTTCTCCTTAATTAGGCATCCATCCCACAAACTGTTTATGGCAGCAGTGTCCCATTCACTGCAACAGGGCATGGGGTCCAGCTATATGGAGCACTTACCCATCTGTTCAGGCCTGGGTCTTACTTACATTCCCTCTTTGAAAAGCATCCCATACACTGAAGACTCACTCCTAACAGAAGCCTCTCAGGCAAGAAAGAATGTGTCCCTGCTTAGATATTACTACACTATCTAGTAGGGAGGGGGTGGGGGCAGAGTGGGGCAGCACAGGAGCGGGGAGAGGGGGAGATATTGCGGGAAAGCACAGTGGCCGCAGGGACAGCTGGGGAGTCCTCTGTTCAGGGGCTTTTGGGGTTTGGTCCAGGACCAGACACAGCAGGAGCCCGGTTTTTGGCCGCCTCGTTCTCTTTTCCTGAGAGGAAGTTTTTTTTCCCCCACAGGACACCTCGCGGAGAACGACCCATCTCAGAACGAGGTACCCTGCTTTCAAGACTGCCTGTGGGAAAAAAGACTCCTTCATTTCTGACTGCCAGTACACACGACTGCGAGCAGCTACAGTCCTGCATTTTCCCCCCGCCCCCGCCTCAGGTTGCCGTGGGTTTCTCCCCCCCACCTGGGAAACTGGGACTTTTTTTTTCCGCTGAAGGTTTTTTGATTGCACCATTTGTCGTTTATTCAGATTTTGTTAATAAAAACCTGTTTCTTTTCCTTTGCCACACTTCCATCTGAAGTCTTTTAATTTTTAAGTTGTAATCTTGTTAAACTTAGACAATGCTTACATGTATTTTGATTTGATGTCCACAACATCCTGCATGCTTTATGCTAAAGAAGAAAGAAAAGCTTCAGGATGCTATCTGCTTCCACCACACTGCTGAAATGGCAAAGGATAAAGACATGCGTGGGGAAGTCAGGAATCCTTTCACACGTCCTATCTGTTCCAGTTCTGGTCACATTAACAGTGAGGCTCCTGTGAGTTATCTCTGCTGCGTATGCTCAATGTCAGTTTAGGGAAAGTAAAACTATTCATCTTCAGCTCCTAAAGCAGCTCCTGCCTTGCCAACAGTGTTGTGACACTGCTGAAAATGCCAGAGACACAGCGGAGCTACAGAGTTTAAAGCTAAACTTGTCAATATGGAAAGGGGAGGCAGACACCTCTAAATCTGCACATTCACCAGGTCTCTTTTTTCCTGACGGTTTTGACTCAGCCCATCTCAAATATGCACTCTTGACCACGGCAGCATTTGAGCTCTGCTCTCCTCACAGCGTGTGAGCTGTCTGACCCCAGTGGCCCTGAGGTGATCTTGGTGACAAGTGACATCTGACAAAGAGTGACAAGAGAGAATATCTGCAGAGCTAAGATATGCCAAAGAGGACCCTGGAACATGGAGAGCTGAACTCTTACCTGGAATAGTAACACTTGGGTCCAGTGATATTAACTGTCTGAATTTGATCATAATCTCAGTTCTTGAGGAACAAGCCAAAAAAGTAACCCAGCTAAGGAATGCTGGTTCCACTCAAAAAAACTACAGTTAAGTTAGTCAAATGGGAGGGGGATCATTCACCTAGAGATGAGAATGCAGGCCATCCCGGAAAGCTAAAGAACTGCTTGCAGAGCTACTGCTTTCCAGGAAAGGAATTAGGGAGTCAGAACAAACAAGGAACTCAACATGAGCTCCCAGTGCCATGGGACCAGCAAAGCCATACATCAACAACAACTGGAGAGATGAAGCGGAAAGGTCATTTAACTTGACTTGAAACAGTGTATAGCCCGACAGACTTCACCTGCACTAAAACAGCGGGGTGCATTCGCACCACCTAATGAGCAGCTGACCTAAGAGCGCAGTAACCCCAACACAGCTGGAGCCTGAAGAAAACATGGGAACACAGATTTGACATTTAAAAGCTGGAGAGAACAAAGTGAAAATGGTGAAGACAGCTTTCTATTTTCTGAACTGTTTCATGAGGGTGGAAGATGGGAAGCACAAGTACTGCGGGAACATCCTCTACATTCCAAGCAATAGGAGAGAACGTGCTTCTAACTAGCGCTTGCAGATGTTTTGTTTCCTCTGCTCCAGCAATTAACACACAGGATATGACTGACACACAGGATGACACCACACGAAAAAGCTCTGGTGCCCTTTGGGACACACCCATGCTGGGGTGCAACACTGTGCTGGCCTCATTCTCCAAGCACAGCTCCTTGGTGAGATGAAGGACACACTGACAAGCTACACCTTCAATATGGACTTACCGAATGGTACAGAGGTCCCAGCACTCCACAGCAAATGGATGGTGGATGGCTCTCAGGAATTAAGAGAGCTCTCTGTAGATGCCCAGCCAGTACAGTATGACCAGTACAGTCCCATGCTCCTCGCTGGTCTAAATATTTTCTCACACAGCACCAAAAACTTTTAGGTCTCCGACTTAGCAATGGTTAAACCCTCACATCTAAGAACCTGCTATAAAGCAGAAAGACTATCAGCTTTCCCTCATCCACAGAGCCACCCCTTCATGGCCTGGAAAATCCACAGTGATGGTGCAAAACAAAAACTGCCAGAACAGCCTGATGTAAGCGCATGCTAATGCATCCAGGATACACACATATTCCATGGAGGGGAGGGCTGGCTAAGCCACCATTGCAGCATGTGCATACCAAGTGGAGGCTTTGCAGTGCTACCAAAGAGAATGCACGAGGTGTCTATTTGCCCAGACAAACACAACAGTCAGATTCAATTATTCTCTGTGGACAGCTCCGAAACAAAACGCTAACACACTAAACAGCGTTTTAATGAGAGGGTCCCATCCCTGCAGGCCTGATCGTTCAATTTATATAGCATAAGAAACAGGGACAGTCTTGTCTGAATAACTAGAAAATAAGCTGGCATACCTAAAATGTTCAGAATTGCCATATGATTTCATTTGCCATGTGGTTTTACATGTCCTTTTCCTTTACTTGGCCTTGGTCTGTTGTCTGACAATAAACAGGTGAAAAAAGAATTTCTATTGGCATCCTCTAACACAGACCATATTCTAAAAACATGCAGGGTTAACGATGGGAAAGAAGTCTTTTCTTAAAAATGCTGTTTTCTCCACACATGTCTCTCAAAAGACATGGGAGCCCTCTGAGGTTAGAGGAAGCTGAGAATTTAAAATGCAGCTCAGTGACCTAAGTGATGGTATCTAGAATTAAATACTGCAACACAGACAACACAGGTTCAATACTTGCTCTGCCACTGACACCTGCTCAGTCCCTCAGCCTCTGCTGTGCCCTTGGTCATCATCTTGGAGTTCAAAACTGGAGTTCATAGTAGGCCTTCAGCAACACGATCCATGCGTGTGCTACAGCTAGCTGGAGAAGGTACTGATAATTTTAGGCAACTATAACAACATCACTCTGTGGATCTCACTCTGGATTCAACATTTTTTGTAGACTAATATGAATAACACACTAGCTAAGACTTCCCTGGTAGAAACACCCAGCTAAGAACCTGTCCCAGGGTCTTGGATTTAGGATCCAACATTTCAACTTGGACTCGTCTGTAGTTTAAATCCCCAAGGAAGAAAATTCATTATTTGATTGAAACCACTGATGTACAGAACTCTCCTCACTGATCGAAGAAAAGTGATTGTCTCCTTTTTATTGAGAAGGTAAACGACTGTTCCTAAAGAAGAGATCACAAATGCCAGTGTCCATTTTCTATAGAGTTCTGAATTATATTTCACAGCTCCAGATAAAAATTAATGACCTTTGCAGACTGGTGAATGCTCCAACTGGGATCACTTTTTCTTTTATTTCTTATGCCTTACAGCACAGACACAGAATAAAATGTCCTCACAGACATAATTGTGTTGTATCACGATACTAGACAGACACAGTGCTGAGACCAGACAGTAATTTACTCACTAGGGCTCTGATCCAGTTTCCATTGAAATCAATGTAAAGGTTTCCTCTGACTTGAATGGCTATTGACTGGATCAATCTTTTTGTCTTCATAGCTGAACACGGCAATTTCCCATTATTGTTCTGTGACCTTGCTTTCTCATTAAACTACACTCAAGAGATTCATAAGATACAGAGTACTGCAATGGAAGATAACTTGAGAGATTTATTCTACCCAGTCATGTCTAAATAGAGTAGTGACAAGCAGGTGAACATACTTCTTTTCCTACCGTGCAGTCTGCTGGCCATCATGAGAATGCCAAGTTTTACTTTACACAAGGTAAGATCTTGCACATAATATCGAGACCTTACCGTCTGCAAAGTCATGGAAATATATGGAAATAAAATGGTGTAAATTAAGGACAAGTTGAACTGCAATGTTGCTGGGGTTTGCTGATGCCAATTTGAATCAGACACTTAAATGCATATAACAATAGTCTGGCTGTTTGTGCCTTTTATTGAACTCTGCTGGGTCATCCAGTCTCTTGCTCTCACACACAACCACACCATTGATCCCTTTCATAACAACCATGATCCCCACTAAACACCCTCTCCCTTTCAAAAGCTTAGATAGAAGACTGCCCCTCATTTCTCTAGTGGCCACAACATCACAGTTCTCAGTCTGAACTTACAACCAATGGATACATACCTTACATACCTAATTCTGTGCCAGCCTAGTACTTTAGCTTAAATAGTTCTTTCATTCTCTAGTATTAACACTTGTGATATATTTACGAACACTTACATCCCCTTTCCACCTCAGCTTTGCTGGGCTAAGCAAGCCAGGCTATTTTCGTTTCCTCTCCAATGATGGCTCTTCACTCTGTTTAGAGTATTTTGTACCTTGCAGTACTTTAAAATACTTGCAAAGGTTTAGACAAATTATTGTATTTTACAGCCAGATTAGGCCAAGATGACCTCCTGAATTGCTCAGGGTACAGAATACTACCTGTTATCCCTGCATTTTGGACATAATTTCAGGTTGAACTAGAGCATATACGTAATAGGCAACAGAGACACAAATACTCTAATGCATCAAGGCCTGATTGTGCTCAGGTACCAAAATGGTCAGAAACTCAGTAAAGGATGTTCAGAAGGTAGAGCAGTAAAACCAGAGGCCATGAAAAATGGTGCACTGTTTTAACAAATACATGTTCTATGACATGGTGAGCATCACAAAGTGTTTTCAAAGTTAAACTGGTTATTCATCCTACATTTATAACAACATCAAGCTTTTCTTTACAAGGGAGAGTCCTAGAAACACTTCCACTTGTTTTTATTTCTGTGCAAATATTTAAAAATCATTCCATGAGTACAGAGGGAAGATAAAGAAGAAAACACAGAGCTGGAAAGGGAAACTAATTAAAGATAAAAGCCAAACTAGCTTTGAGGTTTGGGTCCAAACAAAAAAATATATGGAAAACATAATGGCAACACAGGGTCTTACATTCTATTTTGAAAACAGTAATGTAACTAAACAATAGGTCTTCACGCAGCAGAGTATGTTCATCCACTTGGCCAGCAGATCTTCAGCTGGTGCAGGTCAGCAACATGCAGAAATATCACCCTTGGACTGACCCTTTCCAAAAGAGCTGAGGCATCCCTGGGCAGCTCATGCTTCTTTATTCCAGTGACTCCAGCCATCTGGCCCTGAGGCTCACTCCTACAGCAAAGCACCTCCTTCAATTCATGATTGCTTTGAAGCAAGTGGAAGTATTTGCAGATGAGGTACTAATTTTATAAGAGCACATGCAGCACAACCTGTGGCTTAGATTTAAGAGGTCCTGAGCCCCCACAGCTTCAACTGGCTGTCTCTGAAGCACAGTCTTCAAAAGCAGAGCTGGCATGCCCTCAAGGCCTGATTTTTCCCCAACCCCAGAAGCACTGAAAACTAAAGCACAAGGGTTATCAAAGGAGTGTGTGAAAATATACTAGATTGTATACTCTACATTAATACTAAATGTGTATCCACTAGTGTTCCCTGCAGCTGGTCTGCCAGTGAGGCACCAACCAGGACAGTTCCACAATTAGAAAAGCAGATGGGATATGATATTTCCATTACAAAGAACCAAACAAGGTCTTGCTGCCCACAGGCCCATGAACATATGCCTCTCCAGGACTCATGCTTTATGAGCTAAAAAAAGGCAAGGCACTGGATAAACTTGTGAAGGTTTTCTAGACTAAAAAAGATCTGTGAACACTGGGATTTTTCCATCACTAGCCATGTAAACACTGCTGCAATAAGGAATATGAGTATTGTTAAGTCTGAATCTACAGCTTTCTGTAATGCCTGGATTTAATTTCCAGTAAGTCTGCACTTTACAAGAACATAATTTTTTCCCAGTTTTCTTTGGCTCTATTTTCCAGGACTTTGTATTTTGATATGGGAGAGAGAAAGTAATCCATAAAATATTTTAAAAACAGTATATCCTATGGATTTAGGACAAGATATGTCTTACAGATATAAACCAAAACATCACTTCTTCTTCTGCACCTCCACAGGCTTTTGTAAACATTGCAGCCATTGCCCTATCTTTATTTCTGAAAACAATGGTGCTTCAAGATCTGGCCATTCCTTCTTGCTATCAGCTTCATTAAAAGCTTCATTAAATGAACTGTTTCACTTTGTAATGAAACAAATTAGGAATACTTACATGATCAGTCAGCTGAGCAGCAGATAATGAACAGCTGAGAGACAGTAACAACCTAAATCAGTACAGCTGTTTAAAATGCATGGACCTGACTATCTTTCAAAATTTGCAGTATCCTTGTGAAACAGATAAATACTCTAATAGATACTCCCCTCCCACACCTAGATTTCCTAATTACCCTTGTGTGGTCTTCTGTAACCTGATGGGATCCAGGACAGAACTGAGGGTAGAAATCAGTTTCCCTTTACTATACCCACTTCTCAGCTGATCTCACCCCTGGGTGTTGGCAGTAGCACCAGGCAGATTCCCTTTTTATCTGAACTCCCTCCAGGAAATTCCTTTTAACAAACACTGCAAATGCATTTTTGTCTACAAACAGCTCTAAGGCTGATTTTATTTGCAAAATTTGCAAAAAAATTTGCTGCATTTGCAAAGAAAACCCCAACAAAATTTAGGCAAAGAAACATCACAGAGAAGTCCTAGCAGTTTCATGAATGCTCCTGTAAATATGATCTGGCATGAATGCAAAACTGACCCATTCAAGCCCCTGCATTTAGTGAACACTTCTCCCATTCACTCAGACCGATGACAGACTCGTGTGGCTTGTCTACATTAGACCACTGGCCACCAACAGATGACAGCCATGCAAAACCACAATGGATAACTCTCAAGCAACTCTAAAACTGAGATTTGTCTCCATGAAAGCCTATATGAACACTTACTTTAAGTAACAAACAAATTTATCAGGACATTAATCCCTGTGTGAAGACAAAAACAGATCTATGTTTGCTGAAAGTAGCTGCTGTGATTTAGATAAGTGATACAGAACCACAAAGCAGCTCCCTGTTCAGCACAAGCCACCGATTTATGGATACAGTGGCCTAAGCAACACACTACATTTCCTAAAATGGGTCATGTCGCCCCAAGTGCCAAAGCAGGCAATATAAGCTCACATCACACATAAACCAGATTCTCTGTATGTACGTACAGATTTATATTATAATCTTTAATACAAATCCTCCCCAGAGACACAGGTGAATAGGAAAAAATCTGAAACAAACTCCTACTTACTTCTAATCCAGGAAATCAGACTAAAATTCCTCAATGGGGTTTGGGTGTTCTATTTGTTTTGTTTTGTTTTACAGAAGAAGAAAATCCGTACTCCCAGGATGAGGAGATGCTGTATGCCAAATGTCAGCATGGAGCACATTTTTACAGCCAGCTTCTAAACCCATGAATAAAGAAAAGGGCTTAGCGGAAATACTGACAGAAGTTTAACCACAGTGGGCCAAAATTAGCCTTGTGTAGGTGCAGGCAACTCCACTGATGTTAATGGACTTACACCAAGGCTAGAGTTGGCCCAATGCCTCTAGCTGGCACAGCTAAAATCTGCAGGCACGATACAAAAAGACTGCAGCCTTGAGGGACTGGATGCTTCCCCCTGAACCTGGTGGGATTCATGTTTATCAGAATGGATTGCATCGGTTCCTTCATGAATGAGCACCTGCAGATTCACCCATGATCAGCTCTAAAGAAACTTCATGATGCCAGTTTTTCATGGGGCAGTGATTATGGATTACAGTGCTCATGGTAAACTGTAAAGCCTGGGGGATGATAATGTGCCCCTCACTGGCAGAAACCTCAGTCAGGCCTCCTTTTGCACACAGTGCTGCGCTTTGTTTTCTCTCTAAGAGAAAGACCACACAGGGATTTTGACATCCTCTAAATGGAAAGCTGTAGTTGGTTTCTAAACGTGATGAATCCGATCCTGAGGGCCTTAGCTTCAGCAGGGAATGAATGATCAAGCTTGGGAAAAACAATGGTGTATTATCAAATTAATTTCACAGCACAAATCACGTGAGATTCCCCAGAGTCCCTCCAATGCCAAAACACAATCCAATTGTGTAGATCAGCGGCACAACTGCTGTCATCAAGGGTAAATTAATGGGCCAGACTCATCCCCTGGTGTAACCTCAGTTGAATCACTGAATAGGGCAGTGGGATCCTGCAACAGATAATTTTAATATGGAATTTGACCAGCTTCGGGTTTTGCAAGTAAGTGGAATTTCCAACCTGTGTCTAGATTAGTAGATTTAGTAATGCTGCATAAAATCCTGCTTTGCTGAGGAGCCCCACATAGGCATAAATTTTGTCCATATGGAGTTCCACTGCTTTGAAGTAAATCATGCTTGCTCCAGTTTCATTAATGGAATGACAGTGGGTCGCAGCAGGCAACCTCCAAATCCCACACACTTGGGGAAGTGTAAATACCCATACAAAGCCTGACATAGACTGCGTCTGTATCACCATTACACTGAAAATGATTTAGGCTACAGTCCTGCAAAGAATTCTACATGGGCACATCTAGAAATGTATCTTGCTGAAAAGGTGCCCTGAGCAAAGTAGCTTTATCTTCAGTGTATGCTGACTACCTTGAAGTGTGCACACACTGAAATAGTTCAGCACAGCACAAGATCTTGCAACTCTGTGGAAACCAACATGACAGGTATGTTGGGGATTCAATTGAAGACATTTAGAATTAAGTTATCTACTACCATGAGCTGAAAGATAAAAACTTTCCAACTGCAACTTCTGTAGCTTCATTACAGACTGAGCCCCTGCAGATGTGGCAGACACTCAGCAAGTGCTACACAGCCCAAATTCTACATCTCACACGATCTTAATTCAGAGGCATGAATTCTAATGAAAGGTGATGCTGATTCACAGTTCATAACATTTGGTGATACAGAAGAGAACAGTGATATCATACATGACATAAGAGATGAGAAGCAAGAAGTTTAATAATGCAAAGGGCAAGATCAGGTACTTAAAAAACAGCAAGAATATTGTGGATAGCACTGGTGGGAAAGAGAAAGATAAAGACCTGGGTTTATAACTGCATTCACAAGCACCTGAGCCATTATCAGGGCATAGTTGTTAAAAAGACAAATTAAGCCAAATCATTGTATTAAAACACATTTTCTAGCAGAGGTGGGAAAGCATTAATGGAGCTGTAGAGTGCAGTTCTATCCTATACCCAAAGCAGAGGAATTCAGGCTTGAATTGGTCCAGAGAAAAGCTACTCATGCTATCAGACTTTATGAATCTCATGGGCTTAGACTGTTTGGCTTAGGAAAACAAAAGCTGAGAGGGGAGATGATTAGTAACTATAAATATATCAGTATAAAAGAGCTATTTAGGTTAAAAGAAAGTGTTCAAGCAAGAAAAGAAATTATACAAGCTACGTCTGAATAGTATTAGCTTATACCTTTGAAAGTATTTCTATCAAATGACTGAGTTTCTTTAACACTGTTCCAGTGAGAACAGTGGGAACAACACACCTATTAAAAATGGGTCTTGCTAGGGCTGTACAACATACCATCTATCAAGAGCAGGGAGCAGAGTCAATAGCCTGGAGATGTCATCCCAATCTTGCTTCTCTGTGGGGTACCTGAGACTCCCCAGCCCTGGTGGGAAACCAGAGTTCCACTGTGCCTGGCACTATTAATGAGGTCATCACAAAATTGTGAACTCTTACTATACAGTAGCTTTCCTATGTCTTGTCTTACCTGATAGATTCAAAAGGCATCCTACTTAAAAATTAATAAAAAAATCTGGCCAAAATTTAAGTGAAGACTACAAGATCTGAGGAGAGAATGACTGGAGGGGAGTAACAGCTGAGGAAGAAATTACTTCAACAACAAGAGTATTAATAAAAGGGCAAATAAAACCATGCAGCAACTACCATCTAAGCAGTATCTATGCCTAGACAATAAAAAACAACAATAAATCTTGTGGTAGCACGTTACCACTTGCCAGATGAACATAAAAATTGACTCTATGAGTGCTCCTAGCCCACTGAAAATGAGTGAAGCATGTTAACCAAAATAAATAACCTCCAGCAAGATTTTGGAGATGAGCAGCTGGAGTGATAACATCTTACTCCAGCTCAACTCCAACTACAACACGTTTGGTGGCAGCCTCCACTGCACAGAGAATCAGCCACCAAAGAGCAGCTCATTACACTGTGGTCCTATGATGTAAGTAATCACATCAGTGTACTGCAGGCAGCTGCAGCAATAAACCTCCCCCAACACTTATAAATTCTATATGATATATGTATTTGGGGGTGTAAAGCATCATTTGCATGACGTATTTAGAAAGCTTTAATTAATTTTGTGATTGATGCTCTAAAACTACTGAGTGAAGTTAAGACTTTTTAAAATTCTTAAATTATATTTGGGAATTAACACAAGCAGGGCTGAGTAATCACCACTTCATGTTCATGTATAGTTCATTCAGTTCAATTAAGTTCTGCTATATAATGAAGAGGAAAAAACAGCCAGACCAAATGCTATTGCAAGAATCTGGGTGGCAACTAATACATTTTGCAAAAGAGTAAGAAAAATGGTAGATTTTCTTTAATCCTTTCAAAGAAAACAAGTCTAAGATTTATTAAGGAGGTAAGATATGTACTGTTAATGGTAGAATTATCTCACCCTCGGAGTGATTAAGCATTTTGTGAACTATCCTTAGGAGACATTCCATCCTGCCCAGCAACACAGTTTCATCTGGAGTGGAAAATGGTACCTGTTTAACAGCATATCATACAGATGCACAAATATTTTAGGAGAGAAGAGAAAGAATACTATAACCAATTGAAATGCTATGGAGAATTACAAACAGACACAAATAGAGGGGATCTTGAACATTCCTTGTTATAGGGAACATCTGGAACTCTTCCTCCTGGAGAAGAGGCTAAAAGTATTCCTTGTATTTTTTGGTTTTACCTTACTACCTACCACTATGGTAGGAGAGAATCAGTGAAAAAATAATAACAATACCACTGGCAACAAGGGTTAAAAGACATCAAATGCATTTTTAGGGAAAAAATACATATTATTTTTTGCTGTGCCTCACAAGCTGGTTGGTGAGCTTACTTGTAACAACTCTAAGAATGGTAATTTAGAAGAGAGGAGCTGGATGATAGACCAAAAGTGAATATGGATCCATATTCTCCAAACTCATCAATCCTAATTCTTTGTATGGAGAAGTGTTGCCACAGACCCTCTCTCTTAGTGTAAAAGCTTAGGAAAATCAATCAACATATTACTTTTGTTATTTGCCACACACACTCCCCCCAGCTGTGGCTGTCTTGATCCCCTTGATGACGTTGCTTAGTGCCTTCTTATACCCAAGCCCAACACACTTTTCTCTGGAGATTTATTCTCTGAAACTCGCCATGACACCAAAAATATAAATTTCTTAATTCTGTCACCTGTACAAGACTCAGGCTCAAAAGCAAAGAGCGCTGAGGTATGAAATGGATAGATACCGACCACGATAAGACAGTTTGGATATCAGAATTCCTTCTTACCCTAAAGGTAATGACTCCAGCAACATCCTGCCTTTTGGCAGAGGAAATCAGTGCATGAATAATTATTCTCACCCTCAATTCTGCACTGAAGATCTGGTTGTATCTAACTTTTCTCAACTTGTGAGAACCCAGACAATCACACCCCAGGCTGAGATCTGTAGAATGCCAGTCACGTCCTCTTTAAGCCATGACAGAACTCTAAGCCATTGCTCCTTTTCCACACCATCAGCAGAGGTGCTGATACCACGAATCCCTAGCACCAGTGGTTCCTCTGTACACATGCTGACAGATGCAACTACTGTTGATCTATCAGTGAGCTCTTCACTTTGAAGAAGTCCATATGAGAAAGACAAAACCTTTTACACATCCATCTTTCTCAATTTGCCAGGCACACCAAGAGGAAGGGCATGAAGCAGTGCTAACTGACTGGAGAGCAGATGAACACTGTAACGTTGTGCTGCACAGGCAGCACAGTCAATTCCTGCAGCAGACACTCATTTGATCAAAAGTGATTCTGCTGGCAATTTACTTTTCTTGATCCCACTGAAAAAGACTTTTAATCTCTGTTTTAAACTTGACTTCTACTTGCTGCCCTGAGGAAAATCAAGGCCAGATAAATGATTTTTAAAGACAAGACAGTTTCTTTTTTTTCCAGATTCAGAAAATGATTTTGTCTTGATGAATAATACAGGCTTTAGTCGTTTAACTCAACTCAGAGCTACAAAGCACCTCTGCTCTCTCCAGGTAACCAAGGACACATGCATTTTTAACACACCTGTCTCAAAATGAGTTTGCAGGGCAGGCAGTCAAAAATCCATTCTATAACTTGGATAATGAGATATAGGGCCATTGGAAACCACTCAACATGCAGCTCCATGCTGCCACTTTTCAGATTCATTTTATTAAATGATGGCTACATTGTAAAGCATTTCTTGGTTGGGGGGTAAGAAGAAAAAAAGTTCAGCAAAACCAGTATTTTTAGATGCCAGGTGTACTTCTAGACCTTAACAGAGACCTGACACTTCTCCAGAAAGTACAGAGAAACTCACTGGCTATTCCACAACATCAAAAACCAGATAATTTAACCAGATAAGTTAATTTGCTCTGAGTTTGCTGGATCTAATACCAATATTGTCATGACATGTCCCTTTCTCTCTCATTTCTAATTCCCTCCTTGCATCCACACACCAAACTTCTCCTGTCCACACTCTTAACCATTTGTGCTTTTGACATCACATCCCAGCATGTTTCTACATCACTCAACATCTCCACCATTTGGTTCCTGAGCAAGGCAAATAATCCAGCCCCCCCATCAAAGCAACAAGTAGGAGCAATCTGAAAACTGCACAGGTTTCAGTAATGGAAGACAGCAAGGAACAAGCAAGGTCTTATTGCCAAACAGCAAGGAAAATTAATGAGGCTTTCAAATGCCCAACTGGCAGCGATAGTGCGTTAAAAGAATGTAAAAGAGAGAAAAGGACCATCTGCCTGCCAACTAAGAGTACTCTCTGGCTGGTGCTAAAAACTCCACTGACTGCTGGGCTTGAAATTCAGGTATTAAAGTTTAAGAGATGTGTTCAAGACTATTATGAAATGAATGTGATTTGCACCAAAAGACACAGCCAGTGATGTTTTTTTATCCTCTCTCACTTTTACCAGTCTTTTTCCTTTAAATGGATTCTCTGGATCTTCAGCCACCAGTAAAATTTCAGGCTTCCAAGAAAGAATTCTTTTTAAATTACAATGAATCATAAAATACATGAAACAGGGGTTGATGTGTAATTCCAGATGCTTGGTCATTGATCTGAAATAAAAGAAAATGGTAGCCTAATCACCAAGCTGAATGATGGCAAGGATAGCCTAAAAAGAAGTATTTTCCTCTGAAACCCTTCAGATTCAGATCTGATATAGATAAAAGGAATGGCTCCTTTAGGATTTGTTGGTAGATGAGCCCGTTTTGAAGATAAGGCACTATTTGACACAGTAGTGTCAAATCACAGTAGTGATTAGTATTTGGTTTGTGAAGGTTTTACAACAGTACCTACAATTGACGTTACCTGTAACTCAAAGCTGGGAAGTCTGAAGTATCTTGGCTACATTTGCACCCATATATCACACACATGCACACACCCACATGTGGTTTGGGGACAGCAATCTGTACCTCTCATGCACAAGCCTCCATTCAGAGGCTGACATGACTTATCAAGCACTTCCCTAGGGTGATGACATGACCAGGTGTTCACATAAACATTAAATAAGGGCGTTAGTGGCTTCCCACTGCATGGACTCACCTTGCTCCAAGACTGTGGTGCCACATTGTCAAAGGTATCCGCAACTACAGTTTTATGCAGAACACATAAGATGCACAAGTGGGTTTATCAAAGGACATGCTGGAGTTTGAGCCGAGCATTAATTAGTGGCACCGGAAGATGTACATCCCCAGAGTGAAACTTGTAGCAGCATTAAACTGCAATTTATAAGAATGAAGCTTACACTGATCACTGACATAACATATGGTAGCAACAGAGCTATCTACAAATACAGGAGAAGGGTAAAAATCTAAACAGTTAATTGGGAGAAGGGGCAAGAAATTAAGGAAAGTTTAGTCTGGTTGTTAGACAGAGTTCACTACTGGTCAATGATAACGTTTTCCCAAGGGAAGCAATGGGTGCTTAGTTACTTAAAGCCAAAAGGAGAAAACACATTGTAAGGAACAATCCCGCATTAGCAAGAGATGAAATGAATAGGCTGTCAGCCCTTTTCCAATTCTAATCAGCTTATGATTTACTAATAATTCTTCTTTGGGTCAAAAGGTTAAAAGACCACCATCATTTACAGAATCACAGAATATTCTGAGTTGGAAGGGACCCACATTACCCAGCAGAGAGCATAAGTTCTCCCTGTACAGTATGCTATACTGTCACCTTGCAGTTACTGAAATACAATGCAGTGAAGCCGTTTCACCACTGAGATTCTACTTGCTAAATGGTGGTGAGGATCACTTCTTGCACGTTGCAAATCAACAGAACAGTTGCACCTTATTTCTCTGAGATTGAGTGTGCCTGGAAGCTATGCCTGGATGAAGAAAACAGATTGTGATTAAGATCTACTGAGATACCTGGAGCAATTCCGGGCTCTGACTACAAACACTGTTTGCATTCCCAGCAGCTGTAATGCCCTTTCAGCTGAGGCTCCAAACTTCAAGACACCTTGCATCAGCCATAGACTAGGTGGCCTAGGAGCGCATCACACATCTCATACTGCCTCTGGAAGAAGACATGAGACAAACAAAAGGCGGTTTTATGTTCAGACAGGACAAAAGATGTGCTAAGAGTTGGAAGAGTTGGAGAAGCCAGTTATTGCAGGTGAGCAACAAGGAGAGGCATTTGGAAAAGGACATTTCCCCATCTGTGGAAAACAAAGAAACTTGCTGTCACTCTAGAATAGAAGCCTGTGTGGGTTGCCAGAAATGAAGGAAACAATGGTAGGGAAAAGGAACAAAAGGAAGAAGTTTTGCAATGATTCAACTATCAGCCATGAATTGCCCATGTTTATAGGGAGACTCTGGGATTCAGAAGAGAAGCCAAGCATGGAAAGGAAAGGAGCAGAGATTGTATAAGGGCATTTTTTATTCTCCCTGGTTTTCTGATGCCTATTCTGCCTGAAAGGATGGAGTTAGTGGGTTAGAAATTCTCCGAAAATCCTATTTCTTTTATCGATCACACATACTGAGAGAGCTAGGATCTAGAAATACAAGGATACAGAACTGGAAAAGACCACATGAGCAACCAAGTTTTACCCCCTGATCATTTATGATGGTGGTTAAAAGCATAAAATTAAAATGCCTGCAGTAACACATTCCTGGCTTAGCCAGACCGAGGTGAGGCCTCCTAACAAGGAGGAGCTGCGGGGCACACAAAAGCACCAGATGTTTGTCTGCTGAATGACTAATCGTGCCCTCACCCTCAGTAAAGTGTTCGAGTGGCACGAAGAGACACATTCTTGGCTTCACAAACAGCTAACGCTAGCATTCAGTCGAAAATGTCATTAGAAGTCTGTGTGTTTCAGCCCAAGGTTGGAGTGGCTGAAAACTCCTCATTCCCTTACCACCCTGAACTAGCCTGTCAGACAGATGGGGAGGTTTCCTGGTGAAACACAAACAGCTGTAATCACTGGATTAGGTACGGTTGTGAGGATGAAAGCAAAGGACAGCATCCAAGTGCTACAGCCTGCAGGGACTGGGCAGAGGGAGGGAAGGGCCTTGCCCTGCCGGGAGGGCAGCAGTGCTGTCAGCAGCAGACGGGAGCTTGCCCATTTCTGACAATGCAGATGGGAATCAGTAAAAGGAACACAGGTTACAGGGCAAACAGCATGAGAAAGGCTGGAGCTCAGCCTGTTTCCATAGAGCCACATAATTTACCAGTCTGTAAGGGATGCAATTCAGCTGAAGTTTGCTCTTGCTTTTGGGGGGATTTCTAACAGAAAAACAGCAGAGGCCTGCCCTCCCGCATTCAGCAGAACAGATCCACAACCTCCAAGGAGAAGCTAACACAGCAGCACTTCCATGCATCAGGAACCTGTGCACTCTAGGCTACAAAACACTATGCTCAAACCCCTCACCAAAGAGGGCAGCCAAAGGCAAAAGGCTGTTTTTGAGAAGCAGTGGTACCGTGATTATCCTTCTCAGACTGGTGTCAACAAACAGCAACATCCTAGAAGTCCTTCTTTCTCCAGAACATATAACACCCTTACCAGGAAGAGGACAGGCACAGGGATCTGTTGTTACATGAGTCCTTCCTGATGGAAACAGGATGCCAACCAAGTGTGCTCTAGATTTTTTACTAAAACTCCCTGTCAGACTGCCAAAGGCATTAAATAACAAATCTGCTTATTTTCAACCATGACCACAGTTCAGTGCAGCCAAGTGAAAACAGTCCCTTGCAGGTGGACAGCATATAAAGTGCTACACCCAGCCCCTGGAGAGGACACCCTGCCCTTAACGATGTGTACTCCAGCTGTACTGCAACAGATGTACAGTCCCCATTCAGCTTAAAAAAATACTGGCTTTGGTAGACTCACTAGTTTAAAGGTAAAATATGCTATTGGCTCTAACTTCAGTTGTACAACATTGATTTGTTCTACCTTCTATTAAAATACAATCTTGGTAGCTATCCATGTCAGATGCAGTAATGAAAACCAACCTGCTTCTACAAACCATGAACTGTTCTAAATTAGAGGAACTGTGAACTGAGCGTGCCAGTAGGAGTGAAATGCAAAGACTTCTGAAACAACAGTAAAGATATACACAGTCCTCAAGAATACTTGGTTCAGATTAGAATAGAAGACAAGTATCTTCAAAAAGCAGCCTGATCCAAAGCCAATGTAAGGAATTTTAAGGCACCCTCTCCCTTTTATATCAGTGGTCTTTGGATCAGGTCTCTAGCAGGAGGCTCATAGCCAATGTACAGGCTTTAAATTCAGGACGAACAAATACAGTAACTTCTTGAGTATCTTTTAGAGGGGTAGGTAGTCTAAAAAGACAATTTCCTATCAGCATTTCAGTCCACATCAAAGCTGGTGCCAACTAAATCAAGTTACCAGAAACTTCAGTGGCTGTTGGACCCTTGCAATGTGCACTTGTAGAGGAGAGAATGAAGAGCATCTTCATTTGCAGCCCACTTCAAACTCGAGTTAGCTAGGGAATCGCTGCAACATGGACCACTGACAAGAGAGCCTTGACAACTCTTTTGTAATCTCTTAGTCCTGAAAGGAAGCTCAACAATTCAAGCTAGTGTGCGAGCCTTAATGCACTGGAGAGGTCTGGCTTTCAGTGTGAATGCTGAGGTTTGGAGGATCACTGCCAACAGCAGCCACAGAGTCAGCGGCTTGTTTCCAGTTCATGAACTCCATATACAAACTGGATTTCTACTCCGGGAAGGGGTGAAGGGAAATTATTCAAGTTATCATGCCTTTAGGGTCTATGTTTTTTTAATTTTTTTTCCTCCACCCAGGCTGGCACATCACTAGGAGCAAAGCCAACATTAGACACTCAGTGTGTCAAGTGACTCACCGCTGATCACTGCTTGTTACTGGCAGCACAGGTGTGGAGGAATCTGAGAATGGGAAAGGCAAACTTCTTGCATCAAAGGAAGTAAGGGTGGCTAATGCCAGCTGTTCTGCAAGTAATTTGGGGAACGAAGTGAAAGAGTTAGCAGCAGCTAACTAGTGGGAATCTATTTTTTCTGCAAGCACTGCTCCAGCAGGGCGGGTTTCAGAGATAATGCTGCCAGTTTGAACTAGAACATCTTGTTTTTAATAGCACACATCTGTCCTTTCTGTTGTTTTGATGAAAGAAAGGGTCATTTCAAACGGAAATCACCAAATGGGAGCTGCGCTTCAAACTGACTTTTTCTTATGCATAAAACTAATCTACAGAGATGAGAAACCATTTAAAATATATGGCATTTTCCAGGCAATCCTCTAAAACAATATTTGATTAATTCTTACAACTCTAGAAAATGCTGTCTTCTATTTTTTTTTTAGGCATTATTACTTCAACAGAGAAACTTGATACTGACTTCCCAGTCTTTGCCCAAGGCATTGAGTGAGCTGCTGCTAGCGATGAGTTTAGAAGTTAAAACTTACCAATTCCCAGGTTTGTATTTAAGCAATCACAGCACATGTCTCTCTTTCTCAGTCAATTCATGTCCCTTTCTAACTGTTAACACAGACCAAAGCAGGTGACAGTAATAAAAAATTACTTGACTGCAAGCAATATTAATATTTGTGATTCCGCAGCTGGCCCAGAGTAAGTGTTCCCAGAGCTTTACAAATCCCAGTGAGCAAAGCCTCATAACATCTCTGTGAAGTACCATTTGCTTTGTAGGGGGGTGACTAGTGAATCATGGAGTGTTCATGGGACATGCTCATATTCACAGAATAAGCCTGTAACAGGACTTGATGCTAGGTCATTCCCAAGTGTTTCAGGTATGCTCCAAGTCTTCAAACTATGTTCAGCTCAACAGCCCATTTTGCCCTTCCTTCAAGTCAGTTTTCAGCCAGAAATGTTCTCCACAAGAGGCACAGAAAAGATGTACGAAGACCCTGTCCAGTGATCTTGAACAACCTCATTAAGGCTAGATATCCATACACAGAAATTTTGAAGGGTGAAAAGACCAGTCACAAGAGACTATTGTTCTGGTACTCTAAACAAATTTTTTTGTACCTTTTAACATTGTTAGTTGTAGGTGTCAATAAACTCATAAGGAAACATTTGGAATCAGTCTCACCTAACTGTAAAATCGATGCCACCTGTCACAGCACAGCAAAATGCTACAGCTCCAGCTGTACTGTATGGTTTCACCCCCTAACTACACGAAAGCACACACAATGCTCTCTAGACACTGCAGTCCTGTTTAAACAATTTTCATTAAATGCCTCAAAGAGCTAAGAAGATTGTTATCTAAAAATACAAAGAAAGCATTTAAACCAGAAGGCGCTTGGATTTCAGATGGGTTCCCACTGCTATTTGAGTTACAGAGACAGGGAGAGGTTCCACGTGAGTGGCACGGCACAAGTTGATATCCACGAAGTAACTTCTCATCCATAAAGAACTTCTGATCTCAATGAACAAAACAGGTTACATGTACTCTTGTAGTCATTCATGATGAAAAGTTGAGGCAGAGAGCAATCATCAGACATCCTCTTGGAGTTGGTTTAAACTTCCTGTCCCTGCACCATCTGATCTCTGCATGAATTAGAACTTCCTGCAAAAAGGAAATTATTGCCCAGTAATCCAGGATGTAAATCTAAATTGCAGTAGGTAATTCCTGCTAACTCCCTGAACAGATACTGCCTTACACTGTCAGAGCATCTTCTCGTGGTTAAGAGGATTACACTGAACCCCATAAAGGCACTCTTTAGTTATTATTCCACCAGGAGATGCAACCACACCTGCACCAGTTGACAAGGCACAGGCTGTATTAGCACTACCAACATCCAAGGTACTTATTTGGGCAGTTGACACCCTTGCTGTTAAAACAGAACCCTCAGAGCCATGAAGAAACAGCCTGTGAGCTTTCAGAGCTACAGTGCATAGAGAAATAAAACTCTAAACCTATTAGCTGCTAAAGATTTTTGTTTAACCGATATATTTGTTCCTTCACAATCCGTTATCTGATCAGATTCAGCTACATCTAAAAGCTACAGTGAGGAAAAAAAACCAGCAACAGTCAGAAGAGAGGACTTTGTAAATAAGTATGTGTGAATGGGGATGGTTTTGTGAATTTAACTCATCCAAAGACAAGCAGGTACAAAGTGCTGTTCCCACTAATGTGGTATCACGCAGCACCCAGTTGCCCTTCTCAGCTCTGATATTCCCAACTCTCCTCCAAATGCCTACTTCATTGCCTGCAATCCTGAAGACGACCCAGGAGGAAGCACAGCCCATGTGGCATACTACACTTGAACAGCAGAAAGGATGTTTTGGCTGCTGACTCCACAGTAAAGCCTTTCTTTTCATTAAGGATATATTCAAACAGTATTTCACTGGCAGACACGGTCTTCTGCTCAGATTCAAGACAGTCATTTACAAGCCTTGTTCATCTGTGTCCTTACTTGGGGATCTCATTTGGCTATGGCCTTTTACCTCTCTTTCCCACACAAGAAATTCCAGCTCAGGAGAGGAAGTGCTTTAAACTCTGGTTAATTAACTCATCAGGAGAAAGTCAGAGCTCAAAATCTACCCTCTCCTATCAGAAACTTCTTACCCTGCACTTAAGAAACATGAAGCTGCTGACAACTCTTAAACACTCCTCCCACAGGAAATATATTTCTCCCATAACTTCTGGGAAGTTACTCCTATACAGTCTCATAAAAAATCCCAGGAAACAGTTACACCCACATACACACACACCTTTCCAGAGGCAAGTACAGAAACACTGAGGATGGGCACATGGCTTTGCTGTTGTACTAGTCACATAGAGCTTCCAAACTCCTAGATGAGTTGTGCAATGAAGACAAAGATATGCATTTGGAACTAAATTGTTCTGTTCTGGTACAGCAAAACTAGGAAGCTGGACACCCGCACTTCTCTCTCAGCTCTGCCACTGACTGCACACCACAGTCATAAGCCACTGAACACCAGCGGCCAAATCTGAAAATGAGGTGCCTTGCTGGAGAGGCATGGCTCTGAGATCCCTAGTGTCACTAACTCTCCTTGACTTCCATCAGCTTTGAGCTTTCAGGATCCCTGAGACCAGCAATGCACAACCAGACATTCAAAAGTGGAGGCTGAATCTCATTAGCCTGCATGAAAATCCTCTGCTGTTCTACACAAGTAGTGTACAACCATATATATTTTTGTACAGCTACGTCTATTAATACAACATGGGGGTGTTGTGTATAGGCCCTAATGTCTCTCTCTGTTTCACTTTATCCTTCCCTAAAATGGAAATAAATAATACCCACACAGCATGGCAAAGCACTTTGTAATCCTCAAATGAAGGGTTCCGTAGGTGTGAAGTATTCCTAAGATGTATTTATTTTCAAACTGCAAAAAAGCTTGTTGCTGTGTTTCCTGCCTGTATTTAGCAAAACCTCTCTGCTGTGTAGATCTGAAGCAGACATCAGGGAAAGAAATGCTGTGATAATCGACTCCAAATCCCACAATCTATTTGTTCTAGTAATTAAAGGAATATTTACTAAGGAAGCAGGTTTACACTAGATGAATAGTTTCTAAGAACAAATATGATTTAATTATGTGTAAGTGCAAGAAGCATACTACATATTAAGTAGATTAATTTATACTCACTAAAAATACAGACAAAATTGGTGCTTGGCTATTAATTTTCTATGTTGGAGAAAAGAAAGGGTAAAGAAAGTGTTCACAGAGTTGTCTGCTTTAGAAGCTTATTAGAAGTGTCATCTGCGCTTTTTTGGAAAGAACCAGAATAAGTCCTTGGCCCAAGATAACTTCAGTTACTTACCACATTTTGTAAATAAATTGTATTCTGGACTAAAAGAAAAAATTCTATGGAATTAAGTAACAGAGCAAGGAAGAAGTGAAGCACCTTGAGCAAGAAATAAAGCAGGTTTTTAAGTGATGACATAGTGCATGAGTGAGGATGAACAGGTTAAAGAAGAGCCACATAGCATAGTTACAAAAAGAGTCCCTACAAGGGTCAAAGCAGAGCAGCCCAGTGCTGAAGAGTGTTTGATAATAGAGGAACTTGCAGTGTATTTGGCCCCTCCATTTCCTCGTTCTGTAGTGAACACCAGACATGCTGTGGCTATAGGAAAGAATAGGCAACCTACAGTATGAGTTGTGGGGAACAGTCTCTGACAACAGCTATTTTCTTTATAAACAGGACAGGCTCCCAGCCTCCAAAAGGTAATGAATACTTAAGCAGAAGAGCAAAGATGTGATCCTGGAGGAGCTTTAAACAGCAAAATGACAACTTTGAATTGAATCCATGGATTAGAGCAGACTGTATTACTTTAGCTGTTGTAAGAACTGATAGACAAAGGCAACACAATATTTGTCAGAATTGTTCATTTAAGACACTATGGATAATGAAAATGTATTTTTTTAACAGTTACCATAAGTATTCAGAAGGTATCCTTCAACAGCACTTGCCCTTGCTTTATATAGGAAAAAATAATTTCCCAGAATGGGCAGGGACTATTTCAAGGCCCTTCTGCTTTAATATAAAGAATCCATCATTATTTCTGCTGTCAAACAAGAGAAAGTGACTGTGGCCGCAGGACTGTCATTCACTGCCTCCCTCTATGAGCTTAGAGAAGTGACTCCACTTCTCTTTGCCTCAGCTTCTTTCATAGTAAAAAAGAAACTTGTTCACTTAAGAATCATGAAGGACAATGCAATGGGTCTGTTATATTACAGCTGGATAAGGCACAAAATAACACAACTTTTTTTGTAAAGTCTTCTTCCTGTCCTCTTCATGTGCTACAAAATATAGAAGGGCAAGACAGTTCTAGCTGATTCTTGTCATTCTTTTTACTGCTGTCTTTCATTTTCTGCACAAGCTTCCTCCCTTTTCAAGATCTTTGGAAAACAAGAAGAATTTACAAGCTCCATGTGCTGTTACCGCCTGCTTTTATCCCAACCAGGAAGATGGTTTTTCCCATTTGCTCCTGTGTTCGCTAGTGAGTAGAAGACTTCAATTCTCAAAGATACAGACTTTAGCCTACAAGTAAAGTTTTTAGGAGTCTTGTTGAAATGAAATATCACTAGTCTTGTGGGTGGAAATTCAAAAATGAATATATTTCAAGGGCATTTCCAGTTCCTAACCAGGGTTTAGCAGCTGCTGAGTTCAGCTGAGCCTGTGTTCAACTGACTGGTGGAGGTCTGCTTGATGCAGTTTGAGCCGGGGGAATGGACTAGATGATGCGTTAAGGTCTGTTCTATGAAAGTCTGGCCACTAATATATTAAATTAGTGTGTGTGACTGTTTATCAGATGTAGCTCAATATTTCATTATAATCTTTAAATCTCAGCCTTTAAAAAATACCAACCAGAAATACAGAAGGATATAGGAGAAAGGAAACACAACCTTTGAACCCCTCTGTGAAACAGAGGGGCCAGCAAAATAAAAAGAGCTCTGTAGCATTTTGCAAATTAAGAGCAGCCCATTTTTATCAAATAAATGCTGTTGCAGATGAAACAACATAGATTGCAGACACATTTGTAGCTTTCTGTCTTACAGAGAAGCCAAAGTTTTCGGTGAAAGATCTTCCTACATCGATCTGCTTTGAAGTGCTTCCTACAATCATGATAATCTGTTCCAGAAACTGGTCATAATAGAAAACACCATTTCAAAGCAGTCTACAAAGGACATTTCTAAAAACCTTTCAGTTACACCTCAATTGCAAATATGCCACCGACTCACTTACTTTTTCATCGGGGAGAGTTGGCTGTGATAAGCACACATTTTTCCTGATCTCCTGCCTTCTAATCATGTCTATCAAGTCATTGTACCTGACAGACACTTTAGCTCTGCTATTCAAAACAAATAAGAGATGCCTAAATTATAGTGCTGCATTTTAACGAGGTACTGTCAGGTTGAAAACCTGGGGCCAAGTCCTGCATCCGACTCGGGTATTATGCCAATTTAAAAAGCAAATACTCCCTGGATAAGAACTGCAAGATGTGAAATTTTGGGGTTTTTTTAAATGAAAAATCCAATTTTAACTTACATAAATTAACTTTTCCTACTGATGTCCCTTGGTGCAGGATTAGGCCCTTGTCTCTTCTACAAATATCTTCCATCATTAGAACTACAGACATCAGATTATTTCTAATTCTTTATACTATTAATTTAAGCCCCTTATTCTATCAGGTAAATGTCTGCCATGTAAACGATCCCACTGCTCAAGCCATTGTGATAATTTCACTGAAGAACTTCAGCAGTTCATTTGGTCTATTTGTAGAGAAAAGTCTTACTCAACCCAAGTAAAATCTTCAAAGGTTTTTTTCCCTTCCTCGGTTGAATCAGCTTGGGAAAGGAAAAAAAAGCAAGCCTCATTATTTTACTTCTGTTTCTAATCAATTACTTCTGCATCTCATGCACAAACATGTGGGAAGCTTAACATTCAGCAAAAAATAGAGATCTTGTTGTTTTAGGTTTTGTTTTAATTAAAACTGGAAATGCTTCTCTTGGTGCTGGGTTTTGCAACAGCACAATCTTGCTGACCTACTTTTGGAGAGCATCTCTGGACCAATATTATCTCCATGCAATCTGGTTCCATAGGTACAAACTTGTCTTTGATTTTTTGGGCTCATATTACTAGTCCTGAGTTAAGCACAACCACAGCTCTTCACTGAGGTTGCACTAGTTGATCTGTGAGTAGAAATGGGCTCTTGAACTTTTCACGGACATCCAAGCCCTTTGAGAGCTTTGTAAATGGATAGCAGAGTAGACTGCCAAAAAACAAAGAGTTTTCATTAAATGATAACACCTTTCCAAACTAAAACAGAAATTGCACTACTTATGGGAAGATTATTGTCCTCTCAAACCATGAGTATCACAGTTAAAGTTAGTGCAGCTCAACCACACACTAGTATAACTTTTGGAAATAGTTTAAGCATGTTTGCCTTGTGTTAGCAATCAAGAACTCAGGCCGGTAAAATCTTATTTCACTGAAATTAGTAACACCTTCACGGACTTGTACAGATTACAAAAGTGAGTTTGATTCTGCACGCTCAGATCTTGCACTAGTGTCTTTCTTACTAGAAATTCTACCTGAACTCTGCCCTCAGTTAGTTTAAAGTGTCTCTTTTCTCTCTGCCTGCATGACAGTGCTCCTGAGTGAAAGAGAGAGTCTGGTTATGCCCAGGCAAAGTGCAGACAGATGTTCTGACATCTCCCTGCAGAGAGCTCCCCTGATACAACACTGCTCTGATTTACAAGCAGTGCTGCTGCTGCAGTCCCTACCCAGTTCCCAGCCATCGTCCTCCGTCAGTAAAAACCTGCTGTTGCCTTTTACCATTACAGCTACTCCAATTCTTCACCAGGAATGTAACACACTAGGCTCCTCATGCCAAAAGCTTCCTAAACCACTACCCCTATTTTCTGCCTTCCAACTTCATAGTCCTTATCTCCTGCTGTGTATCTGCTCAGTTTTGCTCTGCAATCTCTGCTGTTCCAATTCTCCCAAACCTTTGCAGCTGTTAGTATTACTGTCTTCTTTGGCCAGTAGCGTCCTTAGACAGTGTTCAGAGAAGAGCCATCAGGCAATAAGGATTGAAAAAACAATGAAAAATCCAGTATCATACTGAAATATCATAGAGAAATTAAGAGATGACTTGATTGTAATCCACAAGTACTTCCACTGCAAGAAAATATGATGCTCTCCTCTCCGGATTAAGAACATAACAGGACCAAGAACCTTGCAACCAAGCAACTAAGAGGCAACATCACTGCAAAGGCTGCTGAATTTTAAACACTTTGCCAAGAATTGTAGGATGTTCTCTTAGTTCATAAATATTTATATGAAAATTGTATGTTTGTTTAGAATAGCTGACCAGCTTGAACATGAATCAGCTCAGGGAAGCTCTGTGCCTTCGGGTAAGGCAGACAAAATTACTGGAAGTATCTTTCTGCAGTTATTTTCTGTCACCGTGGGAAGAGGGACCAGATGGGGAAGAATCCCAGGAATCAAAAGTAAAATGTAAACTAAGGGATAAAATGCTAATAAACCCAGTTCACATGTGCTCTCTTACAAGTCAATGATCTTCATTTGAGTAAAGACCAAGTGACCAGAAAAAAGGCTGCTTCCCCAAAGTACCTCATCCACAAATCTGCCAATGAGTTTTCAATGAAAAATTATATTTAAGTTTGTCAGCCTTGACGCACTTTGTCTTTATGAAACCAGGAATGAAATATAGCACTGGGAGTATTCTTATCCAATTGTCTTAACTAATTTAGCATTTTGGATGCCTTAGCTTATGAACTTTGCAGATAAATTCTTGGCAAAAAAGGATGGCATTGTAACTTCAGACTTCTTAAAATTAACTCACACCAGCTATTCTCAGTAGTAACATCATTATCTGCAAAACTGTGCTCAAATGAAGAATCGATAAATAAATATGAAGAAGAAATTTAGGGGAAAAACAAAGTGCTATTAGCATTCCAGAAGTATAATAAACTCATAATTCTCTGAGGCAAAACAGTGAAGCCTGGATTTGCAAAGCAACCACAGACAAGGAGGTGTGCAAAGCTCATTCCAAATATAAGTTGGTTTAATATTTCAAAGACTCATTAGAGGGAACACATAGCATTAGCAAAATCATGTTTTGTATTCCTGACATACAGTCCTAGACAAATACAGAAAGTATCAAGTAAATTACTGTCTCGGGAACAATTTCTGTTGGTTAAGGGGGGGAAATGTTAAATTTTAAAGATGTTAATAACTTACTTTTGTTTTATTTCAATCTATATAGATGCATGTCTGGTGTGCATATAAAAATACAAAATATAGGAATGATCCCTAGTTCATCTTAAAAATGTTGGGAACAATTGCATACACGTGCAATCAGGGTACTTTTTTCCTCAAACTGTAGTCACACTAACTTGGACTGAACTGCTTAGATGAGTAAAGGATTTGCACGATCATTGCACCTACTGGCAATGTCTAGCATGGAGATAAATGCATAGCCTTGTAAGGGCTCTGATGCGAGAAAGCAATGAGATGAAACATTTCATTCAGAGGATTTAACTATACATATAGAATTAAGTATGTGAGTTAAGTGTTTCTAGGGGTTGTAACCTTTCCTCTGCTACTAACGCACTCTACGACCTTGAGCAAGTCACATAAGACCAGACTTTTCACAGACCTCAAAGTTTAATTTGTACTGATTTCAGTCACTGGAAACCTTACTCAGCACCCTCTTCATCAGTATGTTTTATGATATCTTTAACAGACGAGCACAAAATTCTCCAGGCCATAGTCCTTTTATGCCTCAGTTTCTCTCCCTGAGAGCTCTGGCTGCTGAGCATGGATGTTAAAATAGAAATAAGGGTAAGTTGTACTACTATGTCACTTGATTATCCTCACAAAGCAGGAACTGTGGAATCTTTCGTAATTTATAATATTCATTCTTCATCAGTATTGGAACACCGCCTAGTTACAGTGCATAGTCCTATTTTGCTCATGCTGAGTAAGTATGTATCTTTATCCTACCACAAGCCACTAATGATATTTGTCCCCCTGTTTTCTTTTAAGTAGGTGTTTACAAGCTGCAATTACAACTAACAACTAAGCTCTCTTAGACTGGAGGAGCACATTGGACACAGGGAGCCACTGAGTCTCAGCTTTGTGTTTCTAATGAAAATGCCCTTCATATGTGGAGCGGACCCCAAAAAGGTCAGAGAGTGAATTATTAAGTGTTTTATAAATATAGACTGATTGCCCTGTCCAAACCATGTGTTTGAAAATCTCCTTCTGGCAAACAATCATCTTCAATCAGAAAGGGAGAGCAGAGAAAGGAACGTGAGGCAGGGCAGGGGGTTCTGTAATCACTCTAACAAACTTTTGAGACCTGGCCAATTTTTCCTTCCATGTGTTATATATACAGACTCCAAAAAGTATTTCTTTCTAGTTCTTGAATTTACTATATTATCCTGTCAGACTGAGTTATCCAGAGGGAAGTTCCTACCCTTCCCTTTCTTGCCTTATTCTTTCCCCTAATCTTTGATGTGTTGTAAATCAGCATCATAGGAGATAAACAAGCAACCTTTTGCTGAAACAGCAAGCTAAACAACTTCCACGTGGCCAAGCAACACAGCAAAGCAATTAAACCTGCCCAACAGACCATTCACAGCCAGCCTTCTCTTCACTTAAGAGGCTGGCCCCAAAGTGTTCCCAGATTTAGTTCCTAATCCTCCCTCTGAGTTGTGCAGATGGTTCCACAGCACCCACTCAAAATCTCTTTGAAGTTGCTATGAATCCACACAGCTGGGTAAGCTTGTTGGCCCCGATTCTGCTGCAAGAATGAGGATGTGGCCAAGGTCTTGAAGTTTGTTTCCTTTCCCTCAAGAAGACAGGCAGGCTCTGCTCCTTTCCCTTGGAACTAATCGTAACTGTCACAGCCGTATTTTGGAACCACCAGTTTGATTGCTGATTCAGGACACTTCCATACCACATAAGAAATTTTCATTCTGTTATCCTTTCAAATAAAGTTGAAGCTATTTTTACATTTTCACTCTACATCAGTAACCTGCACAAGGTTTGCACAAGGTTTGCACTTGAAATGAAAAATACTGCTTTTAAAATGACAAACACTGAACACAGGACATTTGTTACCACTAAAAAAAGCTCTCTCTGTCTATGGAGAAGCATAATTCATTCACTGATACACGCACCCACATTTTCTCCAGGGAGTTTCACAAATTCACATGCACTCCCAGCACTAAATTTTGCATTTCAATGTAGGCATTAGCTATAAAAGATGTGTAAAATCTTATGTAGTCAGACAGAAGCTGTTCCCTATTGGCTACATAATAAGCACCTTAGGTGGCTCCAGGGTATAAAATTATTCCAAAAGGGGTGTGGAAAAAATTACTCTGCATAAATTGATTCCAGATCCACCTGTTCCAGGTGCCGGGAAATATATTTTGTTAAAGCCATCTGCTTGTCTTAAAAGCTAACAGTTTTTGAAGACTATGGCACAAGCAATCTGCAAAATATACAAACTTCAGAAGCCACAAACCCTTAAACTGCAAATGGCTTATAGATCATCTATGTAGGGCTTAGCTGGGCTGTTCTGCAGGACTGCAGACGGCATCTCTGCTTAACATCTGAGCATATCCAGCATCAGGGTACGTCCTCCATAGCCCAGACGGTACTGGGCTATGGAGGATCCATTTGGCATCACCAGATCCTCACGGGATATTCCCAATTGCGGAATGGGTTTGCCTCATGGGTTTGAAGTTATGATGAAGCTTTTGAGTGCAGCACAATATTTGGCAGAAGTAAAACTGATGACTATGGTTCTTCTCTGCCGGTTGCTACGTCCTGTCTGGTCACATGTTGCTGCACCATAGATAAAGGCAAACCTTTGGAACTGGCACTCTGCAATTTATTTGGCTTCCAGCAACAGCCTGATAGGGAGCATGTTATATATACTAACAAGCTCATAAGCATTTCGCCTGCTCAACAAAGCAGGTGACCACAGAGGTCAGACGCTGCTACAGTTTGTGTTTATCAGGGTCTGGTCATGCAGGGTGCTGTTTCCCGGAGACGCATTAACAAGAACGAAGAACACGCAGCACCTTGTAAGATCAAGCTCCTTCACGGCAGCTCCTGGGAAGAAAATATTCTGTGCTCTCTCCACAAATGACCCCTTACTGAAAACCAATGAAATTACACATGGAATTTATAAACTCCCAAGGTGTTCACAATTGATTTCAGGATTAAAACTAGTAATCATCATGTTTACTTATGGTCTCATTTAAAGCTTACTAAAAAGTAAATAAACTCACACCAGTTCTTAACCAGGACAGTGCTTTGGTATATGTTTAATTATAAACACATGAATAGCCCTGTCACCAATTCAGAGTCATACTTTGTAACTTGGTAACATCCTTCACATGCAAATTACCTCCCAGACTTAGTACATGCTGAAACAAAACAAACCCGCTTGGTTTGTAGATGCATATTTCATAACATTAATACTTCTGGAGTGCTGCTATTGATACACTCATCTTTCGAAAATCACTTTGAGTGATTTTTTGTGGACCTTAAAAGTTTGTGCTTGATATAAACGCTGAAGCAGAGGCAACTTTGGGAGTTGCAGTGCTGTAGTCAAGGAGACCCTGAGTGCTGAAAGTCACCGTTGTGCTGTTGGAGTTCTGCTGCACTTTGCTCACATGGTTTGAGCCTGGGGTAAGGAATAACTGCTGTTATGCAGTATTTTCTTTTTTTGGACAACAATGAGAACAGGAGTGAAATAAATACTGAGGTTAACAGTGCTTGAAGAATAATCTCCAGTAAACAAGGCACTGTCCACACAAGCTGCACACTCAAACAGCTGTTCAAGTCTTGTGTCTCATACTCAGCTCCCACTGAAACTGATGAAAATTGCCACCATGGACAGAGATGGGATGAATCCTGGCATTGGACACACTGGACAAGTCAGCAGCCCACGGTGTAAAAAAACAGAGAAACAATCTCTACAATAACACTATCTGACATACTGCTTTGGATGAGTCGATTTTTGTATCCTTAAAAAGAAAAAAGGTAACAGAACAATAACAAAGAACCTCAGAATCAACAACACACATACTTGGACACTGCTCATTTCAAGGCACAGCAGGGATAGTGCAATACTCTACATTCTGTCTCCTGGACTAAATCACAAGAATCCAAACCAAAATAGTAGCAGTTCACCTTCACAGTATTCAGTCTGTAAAAAGGTAAGTCCATCACTTGAAACTGACTTTGCAATCTTAGCGTGACTTGGTACTTACACACCTGCTGCACCACGAACACCAATGAATTTCACTCCTAAAGAACCATTCTGAATTGCCTCCACCACGATCCGCAGATAATTAAATTTCCATTTTCCAGTTTTATGCCAGAAATGATCTGGTGAGTATGATCTGCAGCAAGGCAAATTCACTTGCAGACTTCACACGGGACTGCACCTAAACTCTGGATCTCAGAACTACCCCAGCAGTGGAACATCACATCGTGATGACTGACTCTTTATTCCTCACTACTCCTTATTCCCCTCTCTCTTGTGGCCAGTCTGCACTTACTGCTGCAGCTCTTGCCATGAAGGCAGTGAGCAACACTTTGGAGACCTGACAAATCTGGACTCCAGTGCCTGGCTTTCTGATGACAGACCCTTTGTAAAATTATCTATGTTGCTCAGTAAAAAATGAACTAAGAAATGCTAATCTAATAATTCCAGGCATATAGATAAATGAAAGGTGAAAAGGCTTTTAAATGCATTCTAAACCCATTTTTTTGTAAGATGGATCAATATATTTCTCTAGGCTGGAAACAAATGAGTTCTCAAAGAAAGTTAAATTTGGAGAAGAAAATGTTTTGTTTTCCTGCTATGGAAAACAGTGATGACAATTCCTTGGAAGACATTTATACCAACAGCAATCCAAAGCTAGGGCTTCATCACGCTTTCCCTAGAATCAGTACAGTAAGAACAGGGTAAGGTTACTGCTGTCAGCCTTCTAAATGTGAACAAAAGTGGTTTTGCAATCATACAGCATTGTCCTTAATTTCCAAGTGTTCACCAGCATATGGAAGTGATGCAACCACAAAGTAAAACAATTACAGCTTTGATCCAGCATCTTTTAGACAGTCAATTAACCTCTCTGATGTCTTTACAAGGAATCACCTGAATAAGGGCTACCGGATAACACTCTAAATTCCCAGATCCCAGTCGGCAGAGCACACACCAGTGCTCGAGGCAGGGAGGCAGCAGCGGCGGATCGCTCCGTGGCACTGTTTGATGCTGCCCCCTTTTGCCGAACAGCAAGGCAACAGCCCCGGCTGCACACTGAAACTTATCCTGGCATCTATTCGTTTCCAGGAAGATACATTGATGCAGATGGGCTTATTTAACCCTAGTATGTCTGCTCACATGATTGATTATTCATCCTGACTAAAATAGAAATCTATTGGTCAAGCCACGTCTCCAGGAAATTCTCTCTAATTGGGAGGGAACGTCTATCGTGTCTCAGCCCAAGTCAAACAGGACTTTTACAACTGACTATAAGGTAAAAAGCAAAGAGTTTATTGTTGGGGTGTACGTTCCCCCACGTCAGCTGTCTGCTTGGAGAATAAAGGGCAAGCACACTGGACGACCAAAGTCATTTTTTCTGAACACTTATTTCATCTTACTGCAAAGCAACTAAAATCCCATAGCACCACTTGTATCAAGTTTCTGTTGGGCTACACACATTTCTACTGAACCTGTGCCATCTTTTACAGTTGATGTGACCTGATTGAGGCCACCTTGTTAAAAGTCATTTCCTACACAGACCCTCATCCCCTACATCTCTCTGTTCAAGCCTTTTGTCCCCTGGGGTTGTGCTTTTTCACTTGCTGGAGTTTGCACATTTTCTTCTCCCTGGTTGCCCCAGCTCTTTGCAGGAAGAGAGGGAGGTCACCGAGGGCAACCACTGCCAATTCCATCAGCCTAACAGGCTAGGGGGATGGACAAAGCAAATATCTCTATTCTGAATGGCGGGATCTCTCTCCCCCCATGACTTCAGGATTAACATGTCCCTGGCAGGCGAGGACAAAAACTTAGCCTCTCTGAGGAAAGAAAGATAGAGAGAAAAACAGGAGAACCTGTCTTCACTTCACTGAAAACGCAAGAGGCATAACATAAAATGCAGAGATCCTCCACTATAGCCTGCCTAGTGCAGAGCCTACTTATCATCCAATCCAATCTGAGCAGAAAAGTTTTAGTCAGAAGGGAATTTAAGATATGAATTGTTCAAGTAGCTGTTTAAAAATGAAATATCTGTTAAAAATCTGGTTAAATATCATCAGGATTTTTCTTTTCCATTGTCACCTTCTCTGCAGTTATGATCAGTTTTCTCCCTTGGGTGCTTACAAACCACACACATAACCAAGAGAGCGCTTTTTTGTATGAGTAGCTTGTTCCAGCTACTCTCACTCCTCCTCCTTGCCTTCACTCACCCAGGATCTCTACTGATCTCAACAAGCAGAAAGAATCAAAGCCCATTATAACTTTTAGCTTAGTTGGTTTCTATTTTGTGCACAGTGCAGTCGGCTTGGGGTCTCAGCCTACCACTGAACCCACCCAGAGGCAAAGAGAGCTAACCTCTTGCAGCTCAGACTATAATTTAGGAAAAGAAGTATTTTCTGTAATGAGAGGGAACATTTGCACAACAAAAAAATAAAACTTTACTATGATCTCAAGCCGATATATCCATACATAAATAGTTCAAGGGGAAAAAAACCACACAAATGTAAAACCCCACCAAAATTAAATAAATAAATGAGGAAAAACCCCAAAACAGGACCTGGCATCTAAAATGTTTGGAGACCTTTTTTAAGGACAGGAAATTATCTAAGAGTCTAAACTGAGCCAACAGAGGACAGTGGACGTTTAGGACAGAGATACTCCTCTATACTTACACTCCACCTAAAAGCCCATGAACAGACAGGTTCAGGAACGACTTGGCAAGCACACCTTTTGTTTGTTTCCTCTGAGGCGTAACAGTAAGCGTGCTCCTGGGCAGCACGGGGGAGCAGATGGTAGTGCTGGAAAATACAGGTCTCCAACTTCTGGTGTGGGTGTTGGAGTCGGATCGACAAAGGTTGTTTCTGGAAATCCTACCCCCCACACACTCCCCATAAGTTTCTAACAATGCACGGAGCTAAGGAGCCGCACAAGGCTCTCTGCTTCCCTCTCCCTCTCCCCTTCGCTTTTGATCTCCATCAGGACGTGAGCTGAAATTTAATGGGCCACCCCAACCACAAAGAGAAATTACCATGTGAAAAAAAAAAATAATCATTGATATCCCTCCGTCTAGGCTACCCGGCTTCCCACCACTGCACCCCTTCGCTCTCGCCACAGCCCCCATCAGCGGGTTTAGAAAGAGCTGGGGAGGTGGCGGGGAGAGAAAGAGGAAAGAAGAACAAACACCTCCACTGCCACCTCCGAGCTAGCGTGCTCTCCAGCGCTGCCGGACTGCGAACACAGCGACCAAAAAAAGAGAAGCCCCCTTGCCTCCTCAGCCCGCAGCGGGCAGGGGGACGGCGCACCGAGCGCCGGGCACAAACACAGCCCCCGGCCCCCCATCTCCGGGCGCTGCGCCGGGGGCGGCGGAGACGCGCAGCAGCCCGGGGGTTCCCACCTCCCCGATCCCCTTCCCAGCGCCGCCCGCTCGCCCCGACCCCACCAAGTTGGGAAGTTTGCGCGCCCTCCGGCCCGGCCCGCCGCCCGCCCCCCGGCCCGCCGGCTGCGCTTACGGGGTGGCCGCGGGGCTCCCGGTGCGGGGCTCACCGGCACATCGCGCTCCGGCTGCCGCAGCAGCGGGGGCAGCCGCGGCGCGGCTGGGCTCGGCTCAGCAGGGCTGGGCTGGGCTGGGCTCGGCGCGGCTGGGCTCGGCTCGGGGCGAGCAGGGGAGCGGAGCGTCGGCTCTCCCCAGCCCGGCGCTCAGGGAGTGCCGCCCCGGGCCATGCGAGCGGCGGCGGGCAGCGTCCCAGCGGCGCGGCCGGAGTTGGGACCGAAGTCCTCCCGGGCACTCCGCTGTCTCTTCCAGGCGGCTCCTATCAGCACGGCTTCAACTCTTTCCATCGGAGACCGAGGGGAGGAGGAGGAGGAGGCGGAGGAGGAGGAGGTAGGGAAGGAGGAGGGAGCTAGGGGCTGGCAGCCCCAACTCGCACTGATGTCAACTAATATATTCAAAGTTCAGCAGGGCATTTCTTAGCAGGCGAATCGCCCTCGCCGCCCTCCCCGCTGCTCGCAGCCGGCCTCCCAGTGCCGGCGGGGGGTCTCGGCAGCACGGTGGCTCCGCGGCCGGACCCCTGCGGAGGGGGGGCGGCGGGGCTGGCCCGGAGGCGAGGAGGTCGAGGATGGGGGATGGCGCACTTTTCAGGCGGGCAGGTTCAAGTGCCGCCGGCGTAGGGAGGGCTGAGGATGGAGGAGAGGCGCTAGCCGAGAGCGAGAATAAGAACCAGCGCCGGAGCGATGTTTGTGTTTAAATCCAGCCTCTTCCCTCCCTGCTGGAAGGGGCAGGGCCGGCTGCGTTGCTGTGGCTCTGATGGGAGTGGGGCGCAGGGAAGACGCCGCGCTGGGGCTCGGAGTGGCGCAGCGGACACTCCGGCCGGGCTCCGGGCTCCTGAGCTCCGGACTGCCGTGCTCGGACACACCGCCCAGCCGGGGCTTGCAATGAGCCCGGAGCGGAGCGCGGTCCCTGCCCGTGACTGCGCCCCTCACTCGGGCCCGGGGCTGTGGCCGCGTCTCCCCGTCGCGATGTCCCCTTGCTCGCCGGGGGCGAATGGGGTCGAGACGAACCCGGGCAGGGAAGCGGAGGTTTTCTCACGCCGAAGCGCAGATAGCGGCGGAAAACCCGCGTACGCGGCGCGGAGCGCTCGGGAGAAGCAGCACCGCCCCTCCGCGGCCCCGCCGCTGCCCGGGGACCGCCGGCGGGGATCACGGCGAGGCCGGGAGGGCTGCATCGAACGTGTTTTTGCGAGTGGCTGATGTGCCGCGCTGTCCCCGCGGTGATGCACAGCGCCTGTACGCCGTCAGCGGCAACCGCATTAAACCATAGGATAGTATCTGCTGATGGACAGGCAGCCCGGCAGTCAAGGGATAAAAACACATCTGGGCTGGTCTGGTGACATTTAAAAATCGCCAGATAAGAGCCTCGGTTATTTATCAGCTGAATCCCCAGACAGAATGGCCTGCACTGCTGCCGTTGCATATGTATGTATGCGTATATAATGAGACTGGGATTTTTTCCTTCTATAAACTGATCCTGTCATTCATGTTGACAGTATGTTATAGCTATATAAAAACAGTGTAATTGTATGATGGCTCATCAATGCTATGACAGCCAATTGTGGTGGCTGTGGGTGTGCTCCCAGTTCACGCCTCAGAGAAGTAACAGTATAGATCCACTGAGATGATCATTATACAATATGTAATTATTTGCCTGTTCTTAATTTCTCAGTTCTTCCTTAATCAAGGAACGATATCACTACATCCGCTCATGCAGTAATGCATTTTTGGATACGCCTTGTATAAAACACTCAATACGTTATTTATATGCATAACATTTGTTATCTGTTTTCCATTTTAAAACACACTGGAAAGTGTATGACAGGTAATGGATATAAAATAATTGCAGTGTGGCTAAGTATTCTGCTCAAAACTCAAGCTCTGGGATAAGGCTCAAATCAGGCATAGTCTGGAAGGTGCTGAGCAAACTGCTCCATGGACAGTGACATCACATCTGTGCTTTTTTCATTGTCATCTTTCCTAAAACTGAATAAACGCCTACCCTCTAGCTGAGTTTTTAGTGATAGCATCTTCTGAGAGTATTATCTTAATTTACACGTGAATAATAAATAACTGCTCCTTCATTTCCTTAATATACAGGATGATATTTTTCAATTTAGTGAATTGAATTTTAAATAATGATGTACAACAGCCTAGTGGTCAGAGCAGAACACAGTGGAGGGCTGTACCCTGTGCTGGGACGCTATTTGCCTTCTTTTTCTGTTTTACTGTAGAGCGGGTCATTTTGTTATGTAAGCCTGAGGGATAAAACACCTCACCAAATGCCATAACTGCACACATAATTTCCAGAAGACAGCTCAACCTTTCTTCCTCCTAAGACTTCCAGATGAGGCCCTGAAAAATAAGTAGCATAAGACCACATAAGCTAATTTTTTTCCTCCAGTGTCTGTCAACATTTGAAGACATAATGGATAGCACTTTTCTATTAAAAAAAGCATGTTTGTCCTAAAATGTTCTAGCGTTTTCCTGCTACTGAACTGCTGTTTCCCTCCAAAACTGGGTCTGTTGGTCATGTGTGTGTATGCATTGTTCAAAGACTCGCAAATAAAATGTGCACATTAATAAAAGTTTTGTAATATTTCCAGGACAGTCAGATCTTGACACTTCAATGCAATTACATAGCATGATGTTTGCAAAATCAGTGGCCAGACAGGGAAATTACTCAAATCCTTTTAGTAAAAGGCTTGTGATGTGAAGTGGCACAGTTCCGATTCTTTGAAAAAAGAGACAAATGTCATGGGAAAAGTCAGGGTATTGCATGTGAAGTGATCTATATCAAACAATTTGTTCCCATTCTCCAAATCCTAAGCCTCGGTAGGGAAGAGGATGTACCGGGTTCCTGTTCTGGGTTTGGCACAGAGTCCGAGCTCTTGGCAAGACTCATCACAGTTGCCCGCGGAGGTGTTGAACTGCACCTCTTGTCCAGAGCCATCGCTGCTGGAGAAACGCCCTTTCCGCGGGACGGAGAGACGCGGAGATGCCTGCGGGCAGATTCTGGCCAGCGCAAAGCGCAATTTGAGACGTCTTCCCTTTCCCCGCTCCGCCCGGCTCTCACCGCTAGGTGCTGCTGGTGCCTCCCGGAGCGCCGGCCCCGCACACGCCGCTCACCCGGTGCGGAGCCGCCCGGCTCGCAGGGCACCCGGTGAGCCGGGGGGACCGCTGGAGCACGGCCTGCACACCGTGTGGGCTCGTGTGACACTCCTGTGAGCAGCCTGCCTGGCGGCTCGAGCAGCGGCGTGTCTGGCACAGGCTTTCCCGGGAGGTGAAGACCGCAGGGAGAAGGGGCAAGCCCACTGCACCCACTGCCTGCAGGGAAGAGAAGCCGCCTTTGCTGCCTTCAAACACAGCGGTGCAGAGCACGGAGAGGGACGGGTGTGGGGGGAGTTAAACAGAGCGGAGACAAGCTGCAGGGAGGGCGAACAGGACTCAGAGGGATGGGAGCACTTTGGACTATAGGGCAGAAGGTGGAAGGATAGCGGGTATTGCTGGGCACTGCTGGGGACCAGGACCTACAAGTGTAGAACAGAGCTCTGGGGGGTAAAAACAGACTAAACCTAGGCTTTCTGTGAGCCAGGTCATCCAAAGACAGTCCCCCAAATCGCAGTTAGCATCGCATTTTGCAGCCTACCCGGAGCAGGCCGTGTTAGCCCGTGCTTGCACACAGCAGGTCAGTGTGTTTATGCCTGAACTGGCTGTGCAGACCTGCTTGAGCTCGAGCTGTTCTGGGCATTCAGATAAACTTCCCTGGTAGATGTTTTAGGGGGTGATCTGGAGCAAAATCAACCCTAGCTTCATTGTCTGGAAGCTAAGCAAGAACATTGACCCACACTTGATCTCTGGACCATGAATCCACAATAGTAACAATCTCATTAGAAAAGTAATTTTGCTGTAGATGTCCAGACCGTTTCACGTGAAATGAGAGAAGGGGAAAGTGCATATGTCAGTGGCAAAAAGTTTAAAATTATGCTGAAATTTAGAGCTGGGCATATATGTTCAGCCAATCACTACACTAGCCTACTACAAGTTTTTATTTCCCCATAGCACTGCAAGAGAAAAAGTAGAGTTGACATGAAAAAATAGTCAAAATATATGCAGTAGAATATCTTTATGCTGGTGCAAGTGACTGACCCAAGTGGAGCCCAAAATGCCCTTCTAGATGGTGCAGTTTTCTCAGAAGGGAGAAAAAAAATGCATTTCTAAATACAGCAAATATTCAGAAGCAATGGCATGCAGCAATAGTGATAGTAGGCATTATCCTGAGTACTAAGATCTAGATCTGAAGCCAAATGGCAATTAGCCATAAAATATTTAGGTATATGGCTTTTTTCTTGATTTTAAAATAGGTTGCTAAATAGTCACAGTTGTGGTTTCCGGGCTCAGTCTGGTGGCAACAGTAACAATTTATACTAAAGAGAAGTCAAATTTAAATCCATGACACAAACTAAGAGTCATATGACCTGAAAGCAAGAGAATACAAATGAGCTCCCTGGAGAAAAGAGGCTGTGATGAAACAAATAGAATAATATAGAGGGATGACTTGACACTGTCACCGGAGCGACTGTATTTAACTTCTTTGGAAGGAAATTAAATGAGCTTAAATTGGGACAACTGCTTTATTTTCAGAGAATTATATCTGAAGCACAGACAAGTGCTATACAGTTTTTTCTCCCCCTGAAGCCGGGTACTATAAATTGCCAATTTTCATATGTCACTTGACATGACAAAGTCAGCAAATGTCACCATGCTTCACAGAGGCAGGTTTGAGTATTCCCACTGAGTCTCACAGAAGTAGAAAGTTCCCTCTTTGCAGACAAAGACTCATGAAACTTAAAAGTTGTGTTAGCTACATGATATACGAGGAGGGAAGGAATGTTAAACTGAGACACTTCTTGTTGCCCAGTAAGCATCCACACTGAGGTAAGATATACAGCACCTAGCAGTCACCTATTTGTTGGCAAATAAAAAGAACAGTGAAAAATTAGTTTTTAACAACACCGTTAGGAGGTTTAATACTACATCAGAAATTGCTTTCCCCTTCCTGTAACTCAGGCCCTGAGCTTAGTGACTGTGTTTATTGGATATTGCTTCTGCCTTGAGACTGGAAGTATAAAACCTAGCACTGAACACCTTTATGGTGCTCCTAGACACATACCACCTGAGGGACTGAAAATTTCCTTGCTAAACACAAGTGGGATTTTTTTTCCCTGGGAAGTATAAGTACCTTTACAATTAGCCTTAAGCTTTAGTTTAAAGACATGTTGTTTGGCACATCTCACTAAACACTCTCTGCAAGAACCACACTTGAATGGTAAGGGAATTCAGGACTGTTGACAGCTTATCTGCTGACTTCATACTCCACCTTAGGCAATTCAGCTGAAAGAGGAGCTAAACACTGCAAGTTCCCATTACAACCTTTGCTGTATCTTGCCCTGTTCTAATTTTCCTTTAAACAGCTACATTGAAAAGCTCTACAGGGTAGATCTTGTCTACACTTCTACAACAACCAGTTATGTTCAGTGAGCTGTGGTCTACTGAAAAGTCTGGGTCTAAATGTAAGTAGGTTTTAAAAGTATTCACTTTCCTTCCTCTGTTCGCTTATGTGATGACCAGTGCCTTGATAATGCAACTTGCGATGTCTGGTTTGGAAAATGCAATTCTCAATGTGGTGGGAATGTGAACATGATGGTAAAACTGAATATCTGTTCTGCAGATTGTAATTCTCTTGTAGTATTTGAAGCTCATGACCTGGAAAGCTATTTTGAGGACTTAAGAAGTTTGTAGCACTCAGTTAATACTGTGTCCTTCTACACTTGCATGTTTTTGATGCACTTAATTAAAAAACATACTATACCTACTCAGTCTGTGATATCGAGATGCTTTTAATTCAAATCAAAACCTGTCAGCTTTCAAATCTCACCTACTTTGGCTGCAGGGCTGTTCAAACTAAAAGGTCAGGAGAAAAAAAACATTTTTAAAATGAAACTTTTTTAGTCTTCTCAATCAAAATATGAAGTACTTTCCAACTAATATTTTCATCTTTAGGCAGAGGCCAATTAGTTTAAATTTCAGCCCTCCATTTTGCAGATTTTCAGACAAATATTGAAAATAAGGGCTTAGAAAAGAAACTGTATTGTAGCTTCACCTATGATGCTTGTGACTGAGTCACGAAGTCTTTTATCTCTTAAGAAATAGGCCCATTGGAACTGATACAGACAGATCCATGATTTTTGGGAAAACGTGGTTTCAAATTCCTAGCAGGGTAACTATGATTTCGCAAGTTGAGACATTTCCCAACAACAAACCTGAAATGTAACCCTAAACCCAAAAGCTCTGCCTGCAACATTAGGGGAATGTAGCTTAGATCTGCACATTGTAGCCACGTTCCCTCTTGAACTGCAGTGTCCAGCTTTGTGATTTGGCAATGCAATGGAAGGCCCTGCCTTAGGGAAGAGCTGGAGGTCCCCATAGAGAGCCCTCTCTGCCCTCTTCACTGTCTGATTCATTGAGGCAAGGTGGCTTCCCTCCCACACAAAGAGAAAGGTAGTGGAAGTAGTTGTGATGAAAGAGAATCTTGGGGCCTAGGTTGAGCTAGTAATATGTGAAATATGAATATTCCTTGTTATCATTGCTAAACCTGATCACAAGGAAGAGGTTGGGCTGGATGCTTCTACAGCATGTGGCCTGTTTTTGTTAAAGAAAAAAGTTGGAAGAGACAGCCACCTTTTTTTTCTTGCAGTACCTCAGAAAAGAGATTGTGGGATACTGCAAACATTGCATTTACAGAAAGCTAAGCCCACTGTCCTGTTAAACTGTACATGGCACTGCTCCCTAACAGAGAGTGCCTGCTTCCCTTCACTGGCACACCCAGGGATATCAAAAAAGAAAAATTATTGCAGCAGAGTGGGTTAGTGCACTGAGAGAAGCCTTCTGCTTTGCATTTTCCACAATTAAAACCACTATAACTTCACCTTCCTTCAGCTTGGCCATCACAATATATAGTGGCGGCATCTCAAACATAAGGCACAACGCAAAAGCAAGCAAGAACTTCATCGTGCCTTCTGTGCCTTCTGTGCAGCCACACAGATCAGGGTGGCTGGAGCAGGCAGGGTCAGGTATTGAGTCAGGTGTTGGGTCACAGGTATCGAGCAGTCTGCTGTTGTAATTATTCAACTCAGATAATTCCAACCACTTCCTATATGTGCATATAACTGCATATTACTGATTATCTATTTTCCATGTCTTTTACATGCAGAGTTGTTAGTCAGAAATAGCTTTACTAGTTAAAAATATATTTGGATATGTATAATCAAAATACAATATCTCTCTATATATTTTAATTAGCACAACATGTACTGCAAAGTATATTGTATATTCATTCTAGTCTAGTGGCCAAAAATATTCCATGAATTCTGGTCAACAATTATCAAGAATTCTATTCCTGCCAGATAAGCTGAAAATTATCACTTGCTGACTAAGTCAATATGTTATCCTGCTGCTATGCCATATGGCCCTGGATGCTGAGACACAACACAACCTCATCAAGTGACACCCAAACTGGAGGAGTGGTTGATGCACTGGAAAGCAGGGTTTCCATTCAGAAGGACCTTAACAAACCAGAGGAGCAAGCTATCAGGAACCTCATGAGGTTCAACAGAGGCAAATGCAAAGTTGTGCATTGGGGTCAGAAGTGCCCCACATGCCAGGTCAGGTTGAGGGCTGAGAGAATGGCCCTACAGCTGGAGTTTGGGGCTCTCAGAACAGCTACTGACGACCTGGAGAGACTCCAGAGGAGAGCTGCTAAGGCAATAAGGGAAGCAGAGCACCTATGTACCAGGAGAGGCAGGAGCAACTGGCTTGCTTAGCCTGGAGACAAGAAGGCCGAGAGGGGATGTACAGTCTTCCAGTGCCTTAATCCATTGGAGAACACAGACACAGACTTTTCTCAGAGGGGCACAGCAAAAGAACAAAAGGCAACAGTCACAAGCTGCAAGAAGGGAAATACTGATTGGAAAGATGGAAATAGATCATCTCAGCGGGACTAGGGCATCGCTCAGACAGGGGCCCAAAGAGGCTGTTCGGTCTCTACCCTTGGAGATTTCAAAACTTGACAAGACTTGGAGCGACCTGATCTGACTTTGAAGCCAGACCTGCCTTGGGCAGAAGCTTGGAATAAGACCTCCAGGCATTCCTTCCAACCTAAATTTTTCTATGAATGTATCTCACAAAATACAGTTCCATAAAATACTAAGTGTCCCTTCCACCAGCCATAAAGGTGCCTAAGGTTTTGTCAGGGGTCGAACTGAAATGGCAGAAATGAGCAGTGACCTATCTAAATCTCAGCTATGATTTTATTTGGTATATAATCAGGTTTAAGTGCGATCAATTATTTGATCAATTATTTGTCATAACACAGTGAGATATACTAAGCTTGATTCTGCTCTCCCTTTCTTCAAAAATGTGGGATTCAACAGTCATAATGAAGGAAAAAAAGACAGAAAAAAATGAGAATTGTTTTCCCCTGAACAATTAATCCAACTTCTACCTTTCATATAAATATTATCACTGATCTATGATACAATCATTTCTACAGTCAGCAGGCCAGACCTCATAATATTCCTTCCTCATCAAAACACATAACGTTACTCATACAAGTAAAGGTTTGTAGGCGTGTAAATTAATTTGTAGTAAGATGGTTAAAATTCTAAATCATGTATTAAATTACTTCTATTGTACAAGTTTAACTTCATTTTCCAAGCTAGTCGCATGCAACAGAGATGCAGTAATGTAGGTATTCCAGCTGCAGGAGTGATTAGCCGCCAGTGCCTTCTAAAACTAGATTTGTAAGTCAGATCATTGGAAAGATCAGTGGTTTGTTTCCTGAATGTCATGAGACCAGCGAGGTGGAATATTGGCGGAAGATTAGGTTTATTTTTGTATATGTGTTTGAAATATTTAAACAGACTAGATAGAAATTAACTTTTAGGGCTATAAACCCTGATCCAGCAAAGCAAAAAAAGTCATGAGCAAGCCCATCTCAGGTGTACAAGGAACATAAATATAGATTTATCCTTGAACAGTGGCCCAAAGTCCCATTAAAGTTCAGGGGAGGACAGTGATACTCAAGCACTTGCTTAAAGACAGGCATATGTTCTTAAATGCATAATGATCTGGGGTGTTTTTACTTGTATACTCTGTGTTAAAAATGGGGAGTTTCCACCAGTTTTGTTAACATTGGAAGCATTTCTGCATCTCCTTGTTTCTACACAGAAGCAATACTGTTGGCACTTTTGATTTTGCCACAGAAGAAAACGGGTGTTCTAATATGGGTTGTCAGCCTGAGCCTGATTAAATCAGACAAGTTAGCCACCAGTTCCTGTAGGGTCAGACTGGGCCATAAATTTGGACCTTTGAGATGCTTGAGTTGAAATGTGATGACCTCTGAACAATCTGATTGGGACCGATATAAGCAGTCAGACTGAGATGCCAGTCAGTACCTTTCCCTCGCTCAGGAGCTGTTTGTAGGTTTACCTCTTAATGCTCATCACAGTTACAGGCTCTGACTCAAGGGTTGTCATTAATCACTGCCTAAGAACACTGCATCAGGTAAGCAGATGTATCAGTTGCTGAGCTGAAGCAGCAGCACTCACTTCAAACTGTCATTTGCTCCTGACATAACAAGGGAAAAGATTATGCAGCCTAAGTACCAATGATTTTTCACTGCACAATTGAAAGAAGCTTTGGGTGCCACATTGCTACAAATGATGGTGCTGAGGGTTCATGAAGTTCAGTGATCGGCACCGAAACACACATCGTGGTACCTCACTGCATGTCCCAGTTACACCCACTTGTAGTTATTCAAAGATGTTCAATTGATGAGCCTGAATAACAGTGTTAGAATGTGGGTTCAGCTCCTAAGTTTAATAGCTAGGTCTGGATAATCACATCTTTCAACAGAGCCAGCCACATTTCATGGAAGTTCAGATTCACTTTATCTGTAATCCATCCCTGTAATCCATCCCTAATTCTTCCGAACAGCAGGAGATAGCAAGGCAAGATCTTTGCATAGGTGTTTCAAGTATTTAGCAGTTCAGTTTCCAGGCAATCGGTTTTACTGATTCAGCAAATGCAGCAGTTCTCAAACTCCAATCTACTAAGACCACTGCTGTCAGAATAGTAAAGCATCTGTCAGCTGTGATGTTTTTCTGCTGCTTGGAGCTCAAGTCAATATTAATTTAAGATTTACAAAACATTTTTTTTTCCTTGGGGTTTGGTGGGGTTTTTTGTTTTGTTTTGGGGTTTTTTGTTTGTTTGGGGGTTTTTTTGACCATCTAGACTCCAAAATAAGCATATTTCTTTGAACTCTTTCTGTGTCAGGTATCTCTGACAAAAATCCAGCTATGAGCAAACTTTCAGCCAATGCTGAAAACAAGAGGGCAACAAACAAGTAAGAGGGGAGAACAAACATGCTGAGTGACCTGGAGAGAAAATTACATGTCTGCATGCAACGGAAAAAAACCCCACAATAAGAAGTGTCAATTCCCAGTACTTCTCTCAAGAGAATGCTGAATGACAGGGTGCAGCAAAGCAGATGCACACCTCCTGTTGAAGGAAGCTTAGATTCACATTGTTGCCAATAGTCACTCTAATTTTTCTTAACTATTTTTATGGTAACTCCAGTGTATGTTAGAAAATATTGAGAAAAAGACTGTGACACTGGAAGGAAAAACAGAATCCATGAGAGATCTGAGGCACAGATTGTGACAATACAGTATTTGAAAATCACTCAATTCTTGCATTACTGTTCATATTTGCCATGTGGTTTCAGTGAGAAATAGTATTCTTCACACACAATGTTCAAACTGTTCAATAATGGATCTTGCAGCAGCTGCTGTTTTGCAGCCAAGGAATGACTGCACTTCAGTGGCAGGCAAAGGATCCCAGTAGCTCCCCAAGTGCTTGGGCATTTTGCTAGTGGAGTTAAAAGTATATAAAGAAACATATTTCTAATTTATTACTTTTTACACAGACGTGTGCTTTATGGGGAAGGCTTGATACAGCTAATGCTACTTTCTCTTTAAGGCTCACCCAGGAAATCTTTAAGGTCAAATTGTAGTCTGTATACTTTGAAGAACCACATTTTGCTGCCCAAACTGGGAATAGCAGCAGGACAGCTGGTACAAATGGCGGCTTTCCTCCCATCTTCACATACTCTAACTTTTATAAACTTGTATGTGAGTTGCCACAGGATTCCATGTCCTGCTTATTATTTGCTGTGCTGATACACTGGCACATCCAGAGGTAATTTTTCACGTGTCATCAGAAATGTTGTAACACCAGATTGGTTTTGTAAATACAAGTGATTACCTAAGTGATGGAGGATTCCTGTCTCCTATGCATCCAAGAATAAAAAGGGAGGGCAGGGGAGAGAGAGAGAACAAAACACTATGTACCAGATAAAAGAGCAGGAAACCTGAATTAATTTGTAGAAGCAATAACATTTTTGTCAGTTATTGCTGTTTCCTGAAGGATGGAACCTCACTGATGGAAAGATGCTCAGGTCAGATATACTTTCATTTGTCAGCAGGTAGCCTTTGCAAAATCCAAAATCACGCACCCTTCACACATGCTTTTGTTTTTCAGGGCTGCACTCAGAGTATAGGAATTGTCATGTGTTATCAACTTGGCAATCTGTTCAGATCAGTATCCTCTCTAATTGTAGTTTAAGAGGGCAGTGACATAATCTGATGCTTTTTTTTCTGCTTTAAACCTCAATCTCTTGAGAGACTCAGTACTTCTCTGGAGCACATGCTTTAAAATCTCTCAGAAGTCTGACATAAATAATGCCAAATCTGGGCAATCTTGCTGTAACATAACTGACAAAACCCTCTTCAATCTTTTTAAGGTCTTGGACTCTGTGGCTTCCTGTCACAATGCGTTCCATGCTCAGCAAAAATGCTTATTTTTATCAGATGCTTCCTTTTGCAGAATTCTCTGCTATTTAATTTCATTTCTCACCCAGTAACTGCAGTAGCACAGAGCCCACTGCCAGGGCCCTGAGTGCGCTTTTACACCTGAATACCCGGATCAACTCCAGGGCCTTCCCAGGCCTGTCCATGTCCCCAGGCCCCCCTGCCTGCTGCCCTAGAGCCCAGGGAGCCTCCAATTCTTATGGCTCCCTGGCACACGTCCCCTGTGAATCAGCACAACAAAGTTTGCTTTTTTCTTCCCCTCCCAAATATTTGTTATGAATCCACAGAGAAACCTGCTGCGAATAATGCCCTCCGCCAGCTGGCAGCCCCCTCAGCGCTGAGTGCTGCCCTCCCTGCGTGGAACATTCCCAATAGCTGCTCTGTCAAGCAGGGACAGTCCCCTCAGGACCTTCAGACTCCAGGGGCTGGGCACTTTGGACCTTCCAGCAGAGCCCTAACATCATTCTGTCCCTTCACAACGATGGAATCACCTCTGGGTCAGGCGAGCAGTGACAGGGACCCAGAACCCACCCAGAGAGCTCCTGTCATGCTAAGGAGGGACAGTCTCAAGTTTCCCCCCAAAACCCCAGGAAACCCTTTCATAGGTTCTCTAAATCAGTTATAGCTGTGAATGTGGAGCTCTGAACACCATGATCTGTTGTCACCCCAGAGATGACTGAACCCATGCCTCCGGCCTTACCTCCTCCTGGGTGGCAGCCACCAAAGAGCTCCTGACACGGCAGCAGGACCCAGTTCTGCTGGCCCCACTGACGGTCACCTCCCTTCACACCCAGCATCATCGGGGCACCACACCAAATCCTGAGGGAAGGGGGATGCCAGGCACAGGTGTAGTGGAACAGCCATTATCCAGGGCAACCGCCAGGATGGGTCTCTCCTCAGGGCCGGGCAGTGCTGCCCCTCCTGTGGGGCAGCTCCTGCCAGGTCTGCTCATCCTCTCTGTTGGTCAGCACAGACAACAGCACCACTACATTCTTCCCTTCAAAATTTAGCCACATTTTGGCTGAAATGGCTGGAGCATTTCAGGACAACCCCCAGGAAAATGCAGGGGTTGTCCTTCACACAGAACAGGTGCACGGCTTTTGGTCTCCAAGGGGCAGATTGGTCTCAAATGACAGCACAGCATGTCTTCACTGAAGGTGTTCATGATGCAGAAAGGTAAAATAGGTTTATTTTACTCAGGGAACAGACCCACAGAGAGAGGATGATTTTTACAAGAAGTGATCCCAGCCCCATCAGTCATGCACTAAAGCCATAGCTACCAGCTCATCCTTTCTTTTTGGTGGCAGCTCTCTAACTAAATGTGTTTTCTCTGGTCTAATTCACTGCACTGTGCTGTGTGCTGAGTTTGTGAGCTCATGGTAACTGCTCAGGTTTTGTTCTGTTTTTAAATAACAGTGAAGTAAATTCATCTGTGAGCTATGGATTAAGAGCTGGCATGGATTTAGGCCAATGTACTTGAATACATTAATGAAATTTCACTTTATCCCTGGTGTCTTTTCCTCAAGAATAATTTAAATTTTCAATTCTTTCTTTTATCTTTGTTATGTTTCACTTGCTTGTAAATACACATAATACATCCTGATTTTGTTTGCATGTCGATTGTCTTTCTCAGGAAAATAGATAAATAATTTATTGGTGAATAAGATATGAACTGGTGTTGGACTCATGCCAGATCTAACCTTGTGTCTTCTCTATTTTTTTATCGTCTTTGAGAAAAAGAGAAATGAAACAAAGAAACAAGAATGCTTAAAGCATGTGATAAATTATTATCTGTAAAGAAGAGCATTTTGGAAAACTTCTTTTCTAAGAGCATCTTTGGCTTGTTTGATACAGTGTTGTTTTCAGGTGTATTGGGGTTGTTTTGAAAGGAGAATGGTAAACCAGTGTTGTTTGTATGATAATTAAATGTAGCTGTCTACAACTGCCAGTCAGAATCGAGTTCAAAAATTTCAGCAGCAGAAGCACGAATTCATAAACTGAAGGAGGAACTCCTTCACCTAGAAATGAGTAACAGGCTATTACAGTCTCTGCAGCCAGCTATAAAAGGGAAACATTCAGTACACTGCAATTATGCCATGCATCATAACCTCTACGGTTATGTGCAAAGTAAATGTAGATTGATCATTATTATCTTCCAATTTTTCAGAAGAATCAGCCTAAGTACCTCACATAAAAGAAAATAAACTCATTAGAAGATGATGAAATCTGAAGAAAAGTCTAGGTTTCTTTTTTTTCCTTAACTAGGTCTCTCATCTGTTATTTCCTCTATTATCTCATTTTGGATACTTGGTTGGAGCTGCTTGGAAAATGGGCAGTTAAGGAGACTTTTTTTAGATAGAATAGTCTGAAATGGCAGGGAGAAAGAAAAATATTTTGGTTTCTAAACACAGCTGCTCCTCCTTATGGGAACTGTAGTCCAGGTGTTGCAAAATTACATTCTTCATTGAAGGTTGGGTTCCTTGTCATGAATAAGTAGATCAACATGCCCTCGTCTTTCACTTTATTTGTACAGGGAAATGGTGCATCACAGCAGTCACATGGCCACAACACACCAACGAGATAACACAGCCTAAAAAGAAGAAGAGTATAAGACAGTCAAAGTAAATATATGAAAGACTCAATAATAATATGAAATGGTAATAGCTAGGATTATTATCACTGCTTCAGCTGCAATTTTCTGCAGAGAACAAGCACCATTGACCAGAAATATTTTTAATTAAAGTAGTTCTATCAAAAGCTCAGCTCTTCACCAAAACCAGACTAGAACTGTACTTTTTTTGTCAGATTTCCTGTTGACAAATCGAGCAGACACTGCTTTTGCCTGCTTCTTTCTCAGCTCCCTGGGAATCAGATTAAATGACAGGGGCCGCTCCCTCTAGTTCTCATACATGAATTGCGGTGCTGAGATGCCTTTATGATCATGATCATGCCTTCTAGCAGAGATCGCTTCTCCAAAAGCCTAATGGAAACAACCCTCCTAGAGTGAAAGGGAACAATTTTTTTCTCAGAAGAAGTCTACAGGAGAAAACAGCCTTCTCTAGATTCTGGCACAGTAGGTTAAGTATCGTTTAGCAAGCATACAGAAAAAGACATGCCTGACTGCTTCCTGACATACTAATCCCAGCTTAAATAGGCACTCTGAAGAGAGTGGGGGTTTGTGGGAGGCTGTTGCTTCTGGAGAATTCAGTGGAACCCAGTGTATTGTGTTGGCTGCCCCGGAAACTGGCATAATACTGAAAATGAAGCAACAATAATGAATCAAATCTGCTGGAAACAGCAATGTGATAGGAGAAGGAAATGTAATCCAGTAATTAGAATGCTTGCCTGTAGTTTTACAGACTTCAGCATCCTGTTATGCCACACACTTCCTGCATCAATCTCTTAAACTTCTAACTTCTAATGGATCTAACATCTACTGATGCTGCTTTCATTAATAACAGAAACACTTTCAAGTAGTTCTGGGTCCAAAATTAGTAGTATTTTTATAAGTTTAGACTGATGTAATGCTTCTAGATTGTAAACTCTCTGCATCACTGTTATTTTAAATTTGATGAGTGAATCGAATGTGTTCATGTCTAGTTCTAAAAAGTTAAATAGGACTCAGGATTTTGAATGCAGTGATCTCAACCTATTTAATGTCACAGCAACAAGGCCTGTGATCCCAGACAACTAATAAAAACCCTTACTTAAACAAAAGCTAAAAAGAGAAAGATATAGAAGAAATAGACTGGAAAGAAAAAAGATCCAGAAGAAAGAGCAACAACAGGGCAGGCACTGATCTCTCTGGTGCTCAGTGACAGGACCCAAGGGAATGGCCTGAAGTTCTGTCAGGGGAGGTTTAGATTAGATATTAGGAAAAGGTTCCTCACCCAGAGGGTGGTTGGGCACTGGAACAGGCTCCCCAGGGAAATGGTCACAGGACCAAGCCTGACAGAGTTCAAGAAGTGTTTGGACAATGCTCTCAGGCATATGGTGGGATTCCTGGGGTGTCCTGTGCAGGGCCAGAATTTGGATTTTGACAATCCTTGTGGGTCCCTTCCAACGCAGGATATTCTATGATTCTAGGAAGAGGAACTCAGTGCTCATTTGGGTTTTAACTAAAGCTAGCAAAAGTAATGAGTCATCTAGTCTTCCTCTAGAGCCTGATCTGCTCTGACTTTGATGTTCCCCCAGTGCTCTGGTGTATTTCAGCACGCAGAAGGTAATGTAGGAAGCAGCCATTAAAAAATGTCTCACTTTCCTTTCACCATCATCTTGATTCCTCTTCAGTCTTGTTTTTTTAATGGTCCTTCTGAAGAGTTGAATAGCTGATCCCTCTATTAACAGTAGTCAGATGTGAGGTTAATGCAGCACATTCTTTTCTAGTTTTGTTTCCTTTTTCCTTACCACAAATGATTTTAGTAGTGCAATTAGGAGTTTTTGTTTGGATTAATCCAGGCCTTTTCCTGCTTTTTATAAACAAATCATTGTTACCTTAGGCAGCTTAGTATACTGGGCATAAGAAATAGTCACAATTGTCTTTTTCATCTATGTTTGTAAAACAGCTAACATAATAGAGCCGTGCTCCATGATTGTGTCTCTGCAGAGCTATCACAATGTAAATAATTAATAATAACAGTTGTTTAACACTTGAATGGGAGTTCTTTGTTTGTAAACAAAGAACATTTACTTTCTCTGCATTGCTTATTACATAAACCATAAAATTATTCCAAAGGAAGGAAGCTGTCTTACTCATACACTTGGTGAAGTTGCTCAGAACTCTGCAAAAGTGAAAGGTCATCAAAAGCGAAAGGTCAAATGGATTTTTAAAATTATTGAAAATATTTTCTTACTAGCAGTGTGGGCAAAGAAATGTGATATTTATGTTAACAAATTCATCTACCAAAATGCAATTATAAATCAAATAGGCCTTGTGGTAGTATTGTCAACGTGATAAGAGAAAAACAATAAACAGATTTGAAAAGAAGGAAATTTAAAAGGGCATCTTACTACATTATGTAAATCCAATTACAAAAGCAAAACTGTATCAGAAGTCAGCTGTGCTTTTTCCACACAACATGCTTTAAGAAAGGAACATGAGTTGACATTGCAGAGAAATTAACTTATTTTGCTGAGTCTCAATATGTAATCTTTCTTGCATGTATTGTAATATTTAAGTATTAACAGCATAAAGCCAACAGATTTTGATTAAAGTTGTGGTTTTGTAATTCCAGAAGATTTGAGAGTCATGATTTTCCATTGTATAAGTCATATCGTCCCTCTTGTGGTACAGATGCTGAGTGTTTTGATTTATGTCACCCAAATATATCCATGTTCCTCATCACAGAATTACATTATATGCCAATTAGAGAAAAGGTCCTTCCCCATAACTCTTCTGTAAGTACACAATATTAAAAACAAGTCCATTCCCACTTAAAAGTTTGCCATTTAGGCATATACAACCAATCAGATATTAATGTGACAGGGAAAAGCACAGACCCACGAGATTTGTGGTAACAAAGAATTCACAGGTCATGCATAGTTGAACGTTTCCATTTCTGTTTTTTCTGACCACCTCAAGACTGAATCAAGAGAAAATGGAAAATGGATATTATTATAACAAGGTTGCAACACCACCATGGTGTGAGATGTTATCTAGAGAAAAGGGGATTCCTCTTCCAAAGATATGACAACAGAATAAAAGGGGTTATACCTTAGAGCTCTTGTCTTGAGAAGTTTACTAGAAGAACATAAGTATTTGGTAATTCTTCATTTGGACAAATTCACTGAATCTGGGATTGCTCACGTTCCCCTCAGAGCAGGCTTTAAGGATAAGCTACTCAAGAAAATATCTGGTGTCCCTTTACTAAGCTCTCAAACCCCCACCTACATGGAGGAGCTGCAGCCCAGCTGTAGTGACAGTAACTCCCTGTTACTTATGGTGCTAATGGACATGTAGCCTTTTTCCACAGTGTGGCGTGGAATAAACCAGGGCTCAAGGAAACCATGTGCAAAGTGAGATAAAAGCCTACACGTGGGAACTCACAGTGGAGTAGATCTTGTGCTAGTGACAGGCAGAAGCTTTGGAGTCTTTGGCCTTCTAAGGAGTATTTTGACAATGCTGGGAACAATATGTCCAGCTGACTTAGAGCAGGCCCTGGGAATTTGGCAACAGGATGGGCCTGGGAATTTGGCAAAAATGGGGAATCTGGTTCTCTTTTTTTTACTATGGTGGTAAGACTCTACTTCTAAATGATGCTTAGGACCTTGCATTTTCTGTCTCCCCCCAGTACCATCTCAGACATGTATGTGCCCTGTCATTGTTTCCCATGTGAGCTGCCCAGATGTACTGCTTTCATAAACTCGGAGAGCTATGGAGCACTTCAGATCTGCAGCATTTTTCACTGTCAGCCTGTATTTCTCAGGTCACATTCTCTGCATTGGCTTGCACTTTTAGTGCTACCATTTGCTGCGTGTCATTGACAAGAGCCTTCAGCAGGTGCTCAGTTTTTCTGCTGGATAACTGACAGAGGGAAGAAATCTGTTCATTTCAACTATGTCCTTCTGCTGTATGTGTGGAGAAAGGAGCTTCAGGTGACCCTGTCAGCCTCAGCTAAACCTCCTTCTATTGCTTTTTACTAGTTCAGCTGGACAATGCCTTATTAGTGACTCAGTCCTGCCCCCATCTTATATTTCACAGACTTCAGTTGCTGTTTTATGACCATGCTATTCTTTCTCTTGTTATTTTTATGTATATTGCTTTTTTCCTGGGTTGCTGCCAAGACACAACTTGTTTAAAAAATAAACCAAACCCAGATCCTAGCTTATGTCACCCGAATAACCTCAACTCCATGGTTTTGTCTCTAGGGTCTACAGCTCATGACATCAAGTCACTTTGTAAAATGAAACTGGGTTTGATGGCTCATGGATTTTGCTCCAAAACCCCGGAAATTAACTAACTTCCCACTGACTGCAATTGTCTTCAGATTCATCCTTTGAGCTATCCCGGAGTCACTTGGTGAGGTCTTATAGTTCCTGTGAAAAGAAAAATGTATTAAGTCTTGTAGCAGATTTCACCAGCAATTCTCCAAGCACTTTGCTTGCAAGGAAAAGTATCATTATCTCAGTTTTATAGGTCCTTAACACATTTTTGCATAGGCTTGACAGAATGTTTTTGAACACATTCTTGTCTTGTCACTGCTCGTTTTCTCCAAAACTGTTTTCTTAGATAAACAGGCATCTGTTAATATTTGACCATGGGTTTTTTTTTCCACAATCCCTTTTCTCTTTCAGTGTACAGGATAGATGGTGCTATTCATATTTTGATTTAACCTCTGTGATACATATATGTCCCTTGCCTCCCTACTGTATGCTACTCAGACTTCCCTTTGATGTGAGTTATATTCTTTATAACAGATTTTTTTATATGTTGTTTATCACTAAAGAGCCCGAGTGCTTCATGCCTATGATAAGTTTGTTCTTCCATTACATAGTAGAACAAAAAAGGATGCTTTTTCACTTCATAGGCAGGAAATCTAAGGTTGACTTTCCTATTTTGAATGTAGTCTAACTGTCAAAGATCTCCTATTTCAGAATAGTCAGCTGTACAGAGTGTTAAGTACTCACTGCACTGCTCCTATTCAATTCAGTTTCTCTTATGAGTGCTCAGCATTTCTACAAATCTGTTCAGATACCAAGTTGGATACTCAGAAACAGATATGAACATTTAGAGATAATGTGGGAAAATTTTCATTTAAGCAATTTGCCCAATGTTATAGAGGTCACATTGCATTAACGATAAGACCATCTTTTTCCTTTCAGTTATCTCCTGACTTTAATTATACATCTCCCAACTATTGCAACAAACAGCTTAAGCAATCTGTGAGGAAAAAAATAATTGTGTCGTTAAAAACTCCATCCCACAAACCACGTTCAAGGGAGGCTACTGCAATTTTTCAAGCATTCCTAATCTAGCATCTCCTGACTTTTGAGTGAGTGATTTTGTTCCCTCTGAACAGAGTTTTGTGTGATTTCCTTTTTTTTTTTTAAAGCAATCCAGACAAAGAAGATTTCCCTTTTGCAGGTTATAGTCTATTTTTGACATCAGTAAAATTCCACATCGCCATCTTGGTAGTTAAGACACCAGAATTAACTCATAGAAATAGCAAATTGCCATCTGTAGATAAGAGTGTGTTGAGGCACATACTGACTGAGAGCAGGAATCTGGGAATCTAATGGTTCTGGGGGAGTGTGTGCCTACAGCTTCTGCTGTCCCGATAGCTCCTGTCTTGTTACCTGAAGCTTCATCTACCAGTTTTGAAAATTCAGTTGAGTTTTCCCCATTCAATCCATCATTCAGTCCTAGACTCTGTCTCCAATGTCCTCATGCAATCACAGACTCCTCATGCATCCAGGAGTTTTGCCCACCATCCCTACCTGTGTCTCTACACAGTCTCTCTTAGATCTGCCCTTCACACAGGTTCCTCATCATGTTTCCTTGCTAATCCTGGTCTCCCAACAGATTCATTCTAGTCCTCATCTTATCCTAGGGGTACTTTTCAGCCTGTGGGCTCCCGAAAGGCCAAAACCAAAGTCAAATCAAGTGTATGCATATTTCAAGAGAAGAAAGTAAGGAAAATAATACTTTACAGAGTTACTGATAGTTGTCAGAGTCTTGTGACAGGCAACAGTCAACATTCTTTGAAACAGAATTTAAGTCTCCTGACTCCCATTCTTGGCCTGCAAAACAATCTGTAAGATCTGTGCATGTAAGATCTGTGTTAAATGATTCATTCATTGGTGCAGTGGAAGCAAGAGGCAAGACTGTGTGTTACTCTGACAATGAGCTCCTTCCATTCCCATTAACTTCTGCATGAGCTCACCTCTGTACTCAAGATAGGACCCAGATGCACACCAGACTGCTCCTTGTATAGGAAACCCAGAGGTGTACAGCACTTGGGAGCCATGGAAGTGCTGACCTGGCTACCAGAGGAGCTGGGACACAGGGCATGACACAAAGCACATTAATAGACAAATGCAGTTGCAGTCTCAGTCGTGGCCATGTTGAGGTTGTGCTATGTGGACAACCAGCTTAAAAAACAGGAGTAAATCAGCTTCCTGCACAATCCATTTATTTTCCAGATTGTTCTTCCCTTGGCACTCTACCTTTTACCCTTTCTGATTTCTTCCTTTTGTCTTCAGTATTTTTTCTTTCTGCCTCCTTTGTTTCCCTGTTGATTCTCAGCTGTTTTTCTCCTTTCTTTACTGACTTTTCTCCCTGACAGCTGGGGATTGAGCCAAAGCCTGCTGAAGTCAATCCATTACCTTCAAAGAGTTTAGGATCAAGGTCTTATTCCCGCTTGCTTCTCTGCTTCTACTACAATCTCTTTTCCATACAGCATTCTCTGTGTTTTCCTACTAAAAGATGGGTTACTGCAATATGCAGGGAAGGAAGGAGGTTTATAGAGAGAAAATCCTAAGGACCTAGTAAATTCCTTACAGGATTGCTAAATTGCTACTCTGAGTGAAGAACTGCAGAAAGCCAAGGGATTTGATCATAAGGTTGGGGTTTTTTTATGCTAGCTTAATCACAGCACAGATTCTTTCATATGGCTGTGAGTAGTGGTCCTTGCAAAGACAAGATCTTCCAGGAAGAAAATCCCTCTCATTAAACTTTGCCATATTACATGTTGTAGCTAGTGACTGCATAGTCATACACCTGATTTTGACTGCTGATCTTGAGTTCAAACAAGCAGTATTTAATCTTGCAAACTAATTCCACAAAAACTGAAAATGAAGAAAAAAACCCCATATTAACTGGATATTTACTAATACATTATAAAATCATATAAATCCACACAAGACATCTGTTTAATACATGCCATGTATATCATGTATATGTGTGCAATAATATATGTGTAATAAAAGTAGATTTAAAGTTATCTATCTACATACGGAGAGGGAAAAGTACTGAATATGTATATACTGGATGTATTGGTTATATTCTCATAGGATAGATGTATGAAAAATATTTTGATAGGACATCATCTGCAGCAAATATATGCTGATGGTTGAATGTTAACACATTTTTAGATAGAATATGGAGACAGATGCTTAGCTACTGTGGATGGATACAGCTCCACTGAATACTGAGGGCAGTACTGCAAATATGGTTTTACACCAAATAGTATTTTGATTGAATACAATGCATTTTGCCAGCAGAACAGCGACCTATATTGTTCCAAAATAACCAGCCAGGCCCCTGTTACTAGAGTAGGCCATCTCAATCCAAGAGGTGTTAGCTAAACTGCACTAATGTACCTATTTTCGATTTACAGGTGATGTCAGCCCCCTGTAGATCACATGACATGCAAATCCTCATGCAGGAAATCTGTGGTTGGATTCTTCATTGAATTCAGATTCAGATCTCAGGCCTCTTCACAAGCTCATTGTTCGGATACTTCCTTGATGATACAGTAATATTTTATATTATATTTATAATATAATATTTGTAAATATTTTATAAAGCTTATGCAAATCCCTGGAAAACTGTTGATCACAGTACTTGGGGAACATGCAGCAGTGCTGCAGTCAGTGCACAACAGCTAGACTCCAGTGGTTGTTTTAATCTTGTTTAAACTATTCTCTCAGCAGGTAACTGTGAGACATAAATTATCTACTACCTGCCAGCAAGGTGCTTGTACTGTAGAAGGTTTTTATGTTACTCAGGAACACATTATATTCAGCTTTGGAGACTCAGTGAAAGAAACGACAGTGTTCTTAACAGTAGGGCCTCTTAAATGTAAAGGGGCATGCAGACTCAGACTTAAAAAAAGCAATAAAAACTGTAATGGAAAATATCTAGGAGGAAATATCTGGAAAATATCTGTACTCAACTTTTAACTGGCTCCTGCAGTACTGACTGTTTTTTTCCCTCATATATAAAGAGCATCTGTCTACCTGTGGTCCAAAAGTACTTTTATTCTAGAATGAAGGAAACAACAATCATAAAGTACAAAAGTAAAATTCCCATGAATGTACACAGCATGTGTGTATTTTTTCTTTGTGCTGTGCAAGGTCTGTACAAAAAGTCCACCATCCTTCTAGATCTCCGAAATGTAAAGGGGTATGATGTAGGAAATGGAGGCCCTGAGTTATATGCTGCCTACAGCATTGTTGCAGAGCATTGCCATTAAAGCATTCACACTGAACTCCATCCCAACTTGCCTCCATACCATTCCCATTGACTACAGTGAGCAAACCAGGAGAAAAGCATAAATATATCATAGCTTGAATAACAGACAACTGTCCCTTGAGACTCATGATGTATTTAAAAATAGCATTAAAAAGAGTCTATGCAAAAGTATGAAAACTGGAATGTGTGACCTAAAAAACAATACTTTATGTAACAGCTGCACCTTCGTAGCCATTATTATGGTGGCTAATGGTATTCCATGGAACTTGTTAGTTGATGTGTATGGATATGCTGCATCTGCAGCCCTGCTGTCAGGTGCTGAGGAGGCTGCAGGAGTGGATAGCTGCCTTCAGGCTCTCCCTTCTGACAGACATCAGCTGGAGAAAAGCAATGTACAGCTGTGCTTCTTCTCTGAGACCACTCCCATGTAAAGTCCTACAGGGGCTGGTCCTGTCTCTTTTCCTTTTCATCATATGCTGAAGAGCTGTAGGAAAGGTCATGAGGAGCCGAGGGCTACGATACCATCAATCTGTTGATGGCAACCAGCTCGTATGTCTCTTTTTCAGCTGATGCAATCTGTGCCATGACACAGATGTCACAAAACTTAGGGGAGATAAGCCTGCAGATCAAAATCAGTTGGCTGAAGCTGAACTAAAGAAAAAAGAAATGTTGCTTGTAGGAAGGAGGGAGAACTTCATGTAGTTAAGGCAGTGAACAAATCCTGCTTTCATCCTGGGCAAATGCTGTATAGTTTGGGGTCCCAGTGTAGCCCGTGTTGCCCCTGGATACGGTATGGCTTGCAAATCTGACTTGTATCTTTTTCAGTCTGCTCTGCTGTTATTTTTTGTGGTAAAGGTGACTCATTTTACCTTTTGTGAGAGGCCGCCAGAGACTTGTTCAGGTTAAAAAGAGACCAAAGAGTCAAGCTTGTCAAATAAAGCAGAAACATATAGGAAATGTGGAAGGTGTAATTCCTTACAGACATACTTACTGTCAGTCCAGTTTTGTATTTCATTCTTGGTAAAAGAGGTGTTTGAATATAGATAGACAAGTAAGGATTAGCAGACCCAGTGCAGACTTTGGAAATGAACATGATCTGAAACTGTCTGGTTTTATAGCCTTGAGCAAATCATATAATCTCTCTGCTACTGTTTTCTGATCTATAATCCAAGGGCAGTAGTGCTTTCTTGCTTCTCAGTGGTGAATTAATAAATGCTTTCGCAGTGTTTTACCGTGCCATATAAAAATATTACAATTACAAGAAGCAAGCAGCATATGATATTAATGTCAAGCAGATTCAGGGTAAACTTGGGACACTGGATAGCAGTGCACTGAGATACAACTGTAATGAGTTCATTAGTAATGCACGACTGGATTGATTAAGTAGTTGCCACTGTGTAAAGCCTTGTCTAGAGCTGATAGTTGATATATTATTTTGACCTGTGACAGATGCTCAATGATCTTGTCTCTTAAGTTTTGGCAATGCCTGTCATGTCAATACAAATTATCGAGCCGAACTGCAAGAAAGAAGCTGTAGTTGCCACATGGATACCTTTTCTATATTCTCCTATATATAAAAACTGCAGCTTCCCAAACTGGATTTTTTATATAACCTTTCAGAAGCTCAGTTTGAAATAGCTTGTCTTCTTTTTTTTTTTCTTCCTGAGAATGTTTCTTCTTGCCATCATGATAAAAATGTACTGCTGTGACAAAACAACCATGTCCCACAATTTATCCTTTCCTATCACAATGGCAGCACATCCTGTATGGTTATGACACAGCACAGATATATCACCACGTTGAGGTTACTTTTACATTGCCTGATACTGATAACTGTCATGTGAAGCGTTAGAAGATATAACATTTTTCTACACAAAAGAGTCACAGGAGGACTCAAACGGTCTTTGAGAATCTGGATATCCCACTGAGATTAGAGGTCTGGATGAGTCAGGGTAGTTGCATGCAGAAGCCTTTCAGCTCTAGGCTGGGGATGTGAAGGTGAACATCATCTAGAAGAGGTTACCTATTCCTGCAGGTTTTGTTAGCTTATTTGAACTGGGATTCAACTGGGGATCCAGAGCCTTTTACTAGTAGGCTGATTACTACAGACTGGGAAGTTGGCACCAGCAGTGGTGGCAACTAATCCAGCACACCCCTCCATTCATCCAACCAGCCAGCCATCCGTCCATCCATTCACCCATTTTCCTTGCTGAAGTCTCCCTTCAGCCTTGTGTCCTTCCTAATCCCAAACTCCTTCTGACGGCTCCTAGGCTGTGCCTCATGTGCTTTCACTGTCATTTTAGTGTGAGCTGAGGATTGCTAACCCCGTTTTAAGGCAGACTAACTGAGGCCTTCTGCAAATGGGAAGTGAGGCATAGCACTGTGAAATGATTTGCTAAAGGTTATCCAGCTGTGACTGAGAAAGTGCGCTCCAGTTCTGCTGCAAAAGATGCCACAAAAGTGTAAATGTTAATACTAATAACTTTCTCTGTATGTGTTTCTGCTTTGCAAAATTATATCTCCACCAGGGGACTTGTTAATGTCAACGTCATTCAGTTTTCATGATCACCACTTGAAGTGATCAGTCAGCTGTGTGGATCTACAAATTGCTCCCTTGCAGCCAGCCTCTTAGTCTAATGCTCGGGTGACAGTCAGCTGTAAGGATCAGACTCGAAAAGATGCCTTTGATTTTTCTTTGATGTTTCTGAGCCAATGAAGAATTTCACACAGCCACTGGGTGGTAGGTGAAGATCCCTTCTGTTTGTGGGAAGCCAATTATAACGCAGCTGACCCGCTTTGACCTTAACATGACTGGCAGGACATCTGGGATGTCCTTGCGAGGCAGAGCTGGCTCACTGGATGTACCTAACTAAGGGCACAGACCGATTTGTTTGTCTGGATGCAGCAACCATTCCAATACTGTGATTATAACGGAGGCTGCACAAATTGATCCTGGTTGGACAGGGCATATTTATTTGCTTGCACTTCGGTATCATTGCTGACATGTGAGGATGAACAGAGTTCACCTTTAGGATTTAATGATAATGAGTGGGAACAACTTAAAAGAAGAACAGGTGCTAGTTTCTGAGCCTCTCTACCGGTTCACTCTTTCTCCTCTTTCATTATTTGTTGTGGTGAATAAGGGTGTTCACCTCTTACTCCAGATGTAAGATCAGCTAAAGCTTTTAAAAACCTTGACAAACAAGCATCGAGAAGGAGGCTATTTGCCATAACGCTTTCTGGAGTAAGGCACACGCTGGGAGAGAAGGAGAGAGGCACAAAGAACTAACCCCGGAGGGGAGGCCAGTGGGACGTGAGAGAAGAGCTGCAACTTTTTAACTTCTGTTAAAACGAATTGGGCGGAGATTGCTTTGCGATTGCCGGCAGTAGTTTGGCGGGTCGATGGAGGTGTTTGCTGCCATGCGCGGGCTCCCTGTGCGAGCCGCACAGTGCTCGGGAGGGAGGGCTGAGCATCCCGCGGGCCGGACGGGCGGACGGCCGGACTACAGCCCCCGTCATGCCGCGGCGCGGGCGGGCGGTGGCGGCGGAGCGCGCGTGCGCCGCCAGACGTGGCAGCAGCCGCAGCGGCGGCGGGTCCGGAGCGGTGCGGGCGGCGGTGGGATGGCACAGCCGGGGCAGGGCGCGGGGGCTGCGCGGCGCCGCGGGCGCCTCCCGCCGCTGCTGCTGCTGCTGCTGCTGCTCGGCCTGGCGGTGAGTGGCGCCGGGGGGCGGCGGGGGCGGTGCGGGGTGTCCCCCCGTTCCCCGGGCCGGGGCGGGGGCGCGGCGCGGCCGCCGGAGTTGGGAGAAAAGTTGGGAGCGGGACGGGCCCCCCCCGGGCCGGGCTCGGAGGCTGCGCCCGCCGCCCGCACCCGCCGCCGCCGCGGGCGAGCTCGGCTGGGCTCGGCACAGCCCGGCATGGCCGGGCTCCGGCAGCGCTCCGCCCGGGTGTCTCCGCAGCCCTCAGCCCGTGTGCTGCGCTCCGGCTTCCCCGTCTCCCTTTCCCTCCGTCTCCCAAAAAGCCGCCCGGAGGAAGCGCACCCCGGCGTGCGGCGGTGTCTCCCCGAGCGGCTGCGGGCGGGGGCCCCCCGGCTGCCCCGGCCCCGGGGGCTCCGGCCGGCGGGCGCTTCGCTCCCAAGTTTCGCGTGGAAGGCTTGTGCGGCGGCAGAGGGTTTCCAGAGGGTTTCCCGAGGGTTTCCCCGGCGGCGGCTGTGCCGCAGCGGAGCCGCCTCGCTCGGCTTTGTGCACCTGTGCGCCCCCGGCACCCCCCGCCCCTGCGCCCCTCGCATGTGGCGCTCTCCATCTCGGCGCATTCCGGAGGACCGGGGTATGTTCCATTGACTTTACACTAAGTAGAGCACTGCTTACCTCAGGGAGGCTCCTCGACTTCCAGAAATATTTTAAAGTCTGATTTTTTTTTTTTTTTAATCCACAGAATTTAGCATAAATAGCTCAAAAGATTGGCGAAGCCGTGCTTTAAAGCGCTGCTTTATTCACATTATTGTCATGGACTACAGTTCATCCTTCTGCCTGGACAAATGGAGTTAATAATTAATGAAAATTTACGTTAATTTTTTTTTACGCGCAAGTGATCTGAAATGTATTTGGAAATGCTTGACCGAGGAGTGCTCATCTAATTCATACAAATCAAGTGTGGAATTGCTAATTGCCCTATGCTTATTCTGTACTAATATTAGAATTGCCATTGTGGGACAAAGTATCAGCCCTGTCTGATGTAGCCTTTTGCCCCTGTCAGGGGCATAGCTGGCATAGCTGTTGGCTCCTTCAGGAGGAGGGAAAAGAAATGCTGTGCGTCCCGAACAATTTTTGTTTTGTTTTAAGCTTAATCTAGAAGCACAGACCTCTGCTATATGCGCATTATTGATTTTAGGTGAAACTGAAGTCAGGCTGAACTCTCCCTAAAATGTTGGAGAGGTCTTAGTGTGGCTTTTTTCCCCCATGGCTCATCTTTAATATACACAGTACTTTTCTCAATGATACATGTGGCAGTGCATTCCTCAGATTAAGTATATACTGTGGACCAAGCAGAGTTACAAGTAGACTGAATTTTCCCTTCATTCAAAATAACTAAACACATGGAGTTATTTCTGGTATTTCCTACTATAGCCACTGTGACTGTCAGACCTTATCTTACTGTAACATTCAGTTTATGTTAATGTAAATATTTTTCTGGGATTTCTTTTTGTAGATTAAAAGATTTTTTTTCTCCCAGCTTTCTTCATACAAATCTGTTGTTCCTAACTATTCCAGTTGCCCTCTTTGGGCCTGTCATGTTTCAGAGCTGGTATCTTTGAGATGAGCAGAGCGGGCCTGCCGTTGTCAGTGAAATTATACGAAGCCATTTTAATTTATCCACGTTATTCTCTCTTACCTTTCTTAATTTGCCACAGCATTTTATTTGCTCTGTGATGCTGCATGCTGAGCAGATGTCTTCATTGAGCTGTTGATTCAGCTAATTCTTTCCCCTTTGCTGTATACAAGTAGTTTAAATTATTTCTTCCAATTTGCATTATCTTGCACTTGAAGGTGCGATTTTTCATCTTGAAATATGTAACTCGCTGTACTCCAGGACTGAAAAACTAGCCTACAGCTGTGACATTGCAAAACCTGCTTTTAAATTTTTCTTGAGTCAATGTTTAAAAAGTCATAGAGGCTGTTAAATGAGGACATTCTCAGTGTGTAAAGTTAAAGTGAAGGTAATGCCAGCTGCTTGGTAGGTCAGTGAGAACATTCTTTCCTTCCAGCCGGTCCTGTTTCATGCACTCAAATGTGTTTTGTTTTTTGTTTGTTTGGGTTTTTTTCTGGAAGTGCTGAATACTTGCAGTGTACCTGAGACAGCAGCTAGAGTTGTGCAAGCATAGCACTCCTGAAAAATAGGGCTCATTTTTTGATGCAAAATTGGAGGTAGCTTCCAAGAATTGAAATCCTTATCTCTCTAAGACTTCCTGCATATGGAAAAGGAAACCTACAAGGCTGGATGAAGAAAACATTTCAGTATCTTCTAATGGAAGATGTTTATTTGTTATCTTTAGCATCACTGTGGATATGTGACACACACTTGAGGAAGATGCTGCAGTGATCTCTGCCTGCTGTAAAGTCTTATTTCTTGAATGAGTTGGAGAGTCACGAGGAAGTTGAAGGTTAACTTTACAGATACTTCCTTGTTTGGTATATCAAGTGGTTGACTGTATTTCATGCTCAAAGGACTGAATTTACTGTTCAAGGCATTGTGAAGGAGTTTTATGCCGCGGCGGATTTGCATTTCCTCTGATATATCAGGTACTGTCCTTTCCCTAGCAGAAAGCAGCCACTGCTTCCATCAGGATCATGCATCTAGGGTACGTTTGCTTTGCAAACACCGGTGAATATTATCTCATGCCAGCGTGGCAAAGATCAGTTTGTCTTCCGAGTGTTGGCTTAATGACAGACAAACTGAGTCAAGAGTCTGACTAACCGACAGCCTTTGGGAAGCAGGCTTCTTGACCTGGTGCCAGTCAAACCCAGTGCCTTCAAAGAATGGCTTGGAGGGAACATTTGAGGCTTCCAGCTCCTCAAGTACTTCCTCTCTCCTTGCCAGTAAGGTACAGGAATGTGCTGGTGAGCACTGACACTGACTTGTGAATCCAGGCCTGCAGGGAGGGCTGAGGCAGGATTCACTCTGTGTTGCAGGTGGCTCTGCAATGTGGCAGCAGTGGCTTTGCCTCTGGTGAGTTTGCAGGCAGGGCATGAGCACTGCTTCTCCACTGCAGTGCTCAGGTGTTGTTTCCCGTGGTGGCTTTTGGGCTTGAATTCAGGAGTATCTCTTCCCGTCCAGTTACTGTTTGAACCACAGGAGCCTCTTTGGAAAGTGTTTTGTGGCAGTCAGAGGGAGGGTATTGCAGAGACAAATCCCTTACTTGCTGTCCTCCTGCTCCCTTCCTACTTTGTCTGTTCCTTCTTCAAAATACTAATTTGTAAAACGGTGACATGGGATATGCTCTGTCTCCTCAGATGCCCTTCCCAAATTAAACATTGGCTTTGTTACTCAACTCCATACCTTATGGAGTGATGTTGACTTTGGTGCCAAAGTGCCTGTTTACTTCAGAGGCCCTGGGATATTGCCACAAGAGTGGTATGGTCATCAGAAATGGTCTTTCTGTCCAGCAGTGAGTTCGTGGTGTCACAAGCAATTGGTGATGGAAGAGGTGCTTGTTCTGTTGTTGACCATTTCTTTTGCTTTTTGGTGATGCAGTTCCTCTGTTTCAGTAGAACAGAGGTAGTGAGACCTTTCTTCAAAGTTGTGGTTGGAGGTCTGAATGGAGAAGCTCGGTGATTCTGGTTGCAAATTACATTACACAAACTAGCATCGCCTTAAATTTCTTCATGCAGTCAGGGTCACTTTGGAAGTAAGTTATTGTTTATCTTGATTCTACCACTTTTTCAAGCTTGTGAACGGCAAAAAGTTGTGATGACAGAGCAAGTGTTTAGTTTTGGCATTGTGCTAGCTGGTAGCATTGGTGGAGGGTGCTGTGACTTGTACACTGCAGAACACAGATAACAAAGGTAATCTCATTTGTGACTGCCTTGATGATGCCCTGTCTGTTGTCTGTGAGTTTAGAGTCATGCAGCCTGTTTGCTGGGTGACTGCAAATAGACGCTTTCTCTCCCCCTCCTCACTTTTGCAGGATATGGCACTCCATGACTGTGTGGTTGTGAGCTGCTCTAGGATCAGCTGTGTGCCAGTTTGTTCTGATGCTGCCTCCCTTTTGCCTCTTGCAGATCACTTCCTTTCTGTGTGAATCTCGCTCCAACTATTAAAATTAAGCTTCGTCTCCTAGCACCTGGCAGAAAAATGTGAGGATTAATTAGGTAACATTTGTGCAATGCTTTGAAGATAACAAGTTCCATATAAAATGCTAGGGATTTTCAGGTGTCATTTTTTGCCCTCTCTTCCTTATAAGTCCCATTAATAGTGTTTTTGTCTTCTTTTTATAGTACCTCCTACGTGCTTCTTGAGTAGGTGGTACTTCTTTAAACTTCTTGAAAACCTAATTTTTAGTGGGGGATTATGTAGCATATGCTTTGCTCATGCCCTTACTTTCTGCAGTCAAATGTGCTCATTCAGAAGTGATATCTGAAACATTATTTCATCAACAGCTTGTTTAATATATATATATTGCGCCAGTGCCTGGCTTGAAGAGAGAGCTTCACATTCATAATAAGGAGCAAGTTCCTTGTCAGCATTAGTAATTGACCCTATTACAGTCAGTTGTTACTTAGTAAATAGTTGCACAGGTTTTCCTTCACAGAGCATTTGAAACCCAGTGATAAACCATACAATTAATTTGCTACACAGAGCTCTTAAGAACATCCTTTAGTGTAGACTATTATGCCTGTAGCTTAAAAGCCAGTGTTTAAGAACAATATGAACAGTAGAGTCTAGTCAAATCTTGACGTCTCCATGGTATTTTTCACTATCTTCTATATTTGGAAAGTGAACATAGCAAGCACCACGTTAAGTGGAATGCCTTATTTGTAGCAGTCTTCAGCCTAAGTTAAAGAGTACCAAGACACTCAGTGTCAGGATTTTAATTTGCCTTTCTTTGAAAACAAAAGAAAATATGGCACTTGGCTCTTGCAGATATGACCCCCCACAATAAAATGTCAGTAGTGCTTCAGGTTTTTTGTTCCTGGAATGGCTTGAGGTGAGAATTAACTGATCTGGGTTATGTACAGAATAGGAGTGTTTCTTCCCCAGAGCTTGTGGGAAATGAAAAAACTCAAGAAGTGTCCTGTGGGCATGTCTGCAAATGTAAATCTGTTGGGCAAAACCATGGTTTTCAAATGCTGTCAGTCTTCCAGTGCAGGAGTTGTTGATCTTCCAGTGTGTCTGCTGGAGCGCTCCTCACCTGGCCATCCCATGCTGCTGTAGGCATGGAAGTTACTGCTCCCCACTGAGACCATGTATGGCTTTTTGGATCTGTGACACACAGCGCTCTACAACCTTTGTGCTGGGGGTCCTCAGCGGGTTGCAGTTTGGGAACCCTTGCACAGGTGGCTGGGAGATGATGGTTTTGTGGTTTCAGTGGGATTGCAGAGGCTACTGCAGGGGCCACCTCAGTCGTGACCCCTGAAGTCTGAGATCCAAATGCTACCCTTTCTCTTCCCCCCTCATTCAAATAATAATTTCTTACGAGGCTTCCTTGAGGTACCTTTGGGTAACAGAGATAACCCTCATCTGATTTGATTAAAATGTTTCTACAGTTATTTCAGATATTAATCATGAATGAAAAAAGGGGACTGTCCTACTTATCACTATCCATCTCGGAAAGCATTTGTTACAAATGGCTCAGTGATCAAAGCAGTACAACCCTGAATGTAAATAGCAGCAGAGGGAGGGCTCCTGAGTGAAAAGCAAGCAATTATGGCACAAGGTCAAGAGTGATTTGTATGATGAACAAGGAAGATAAAACATCTGCAGTCAAACTGTGATTGTTGTAAACAAGGGGGCTTTGGATTTGAACATCTTGTATTTTTAAGCGAGAACGAATTGGGGGGAAGGAAGCAACGGGTCAGTTTCTCTTTGCGCTTGCCTGGAGATGACTTAGATCTGGTATTTTCAGTATGTGAACACTGTCTGCACCACCGGACCTGGCTGTGCCACCGGCTGATCTGCAGGTTTACAAACCTCCATCACCACAAACAGACATGTTCTTTCAAATCTGCCCTCTGAAGTTAAGTCTACATTTCACCACAGGGCTCATTTGGGGAACTGAGTAGGAAAGAGGAGGTGAGATTCTGTCTTCTTGTTGGAATTTCCTGCCTGTTCCCCCCCCCCATTTTAATGTGGTAGATGAGACCCTTGTTTAGAATGTGAACTACTCCCCTCCTAAAGAAGTTAAGAATGAATTTAAATTCAGTCATCTCCATTACTGGTTGGAATTTTGAGCCAGGTTTCTTCTTCATATAAAATACCTTGTCAGACACAATCTGTTTCATGTGCACAGGGTTGCTCATTGATCGTATTTACAGTGCGTTGAATGCTGTTGTCCCAAAATGAGAATGACACCAGTGGGCGGCAAAGCTAAGACAGAAATCAAAGTCAATGTCTTGTTTAAAAGTGGGCTTTCAAAATTGTGGTCGAGTGTAAGACTGTGTCCCTGCCAAGCAGCAGTTGTTCTGGAAACAGCGTTGTGTGCAAGTCAGCCCCAGCTATTCTTGATGAATAGTGTGCAAATTGTCTGCCTAATTATACATGTGTTAGTGTGCGCATAAAAATTGTATGTTGACATATGGATTCGGGCACCTAAGCACTGTGTCAGCAGCATAAGCATTTGTATTTTTCATGCATAATTTGTGTCCAGGGAAATATATATTTCATGTGCTTGAGCTGGAAATAGGAGAAATAGGAAATATTTTTTTCTGTCCAGTGTATAATGCTACGCTTCTGATAGTTCTTCCTTATTTAATTTTGATTTTTATTTTCTTTTTGTTAAAAAACGTGTGTTTTCGTTGCCCTTGATGTAAAATAAATAAATAAGCAATTCTCCAGACATGCTGCTTATCCTTAGCAAAAGACCATGCTGTCATGAAGCCTTTGTGGGGAGCAACTCATAAATTGAACTGGGTTCTGTGGGAACAGCAGTTAAGCATTTATCACATTTAATTTGAATAATAAATGTAAAATATGAAAATACATTCTTGTGGCTGTTTGAAAGATATTCCCTTTTTTTCATTCTAAAATGAGATTCAGAGAGGAGTAAAATTTGAGAAATAAACTCTGCTTTCTCAGATCCTCAATGATTTTGAGAAAACACAGCCTGAGGGATGACCACATTTTTCAATAGTGTCAGTCCTGGAAGTATAATTAGCAAATAGTTATTTGCCTATAACTCTTTGCCTCTGGGTTTCTGAAAGCTCAGATGTTTCTTGGGTACCAGTTCTAAAGGATTAGGGTTGTGGGGTGTTTACTGCTCTTTAGCACTTGCATATGTTCAGCAACTCTGCAAGGAATTGTTAGAGAATAGTGAAAAAAAAGAAAATTAAACCATTTTGACTGATCAGACTTCTCCCACCTAGCTTGCAAGATCATATATTTAAATACATACTTTGAAGAGCAGAGGCAGAGCTAGAACATGGGGGGTTTTGTACCTTCTACTTGAATAGCAGTGTCTCAGCAGTTTTGAATTGACTGTCTTGAGAGTTTGGATTCACTTATGTTTTACTTGAGAATCTTTCATGCATCTTAGACACTACAGTCACATGACTGATGTGCGACCAACACCACAAAAAATTCTGTGAAAATAAATTCAGATTGCGATCTTGAGCTGGGGGAAATCTGCAGACTGGAATTGCTACGAGATTTGCATTTCATAGTCTGCCACGTGTAGTTTGCCTTTTTTCTGAATGTCTTTACCAAAGTTTTCTGTATCCAAGGACACCAGGTGACAGTCGTGTTTGTTCCAGCTCACCAAGCCAGCCATGGATGAGGACCTGTTTTGCTAGGCACTGTGCACACACAGCATGAAATAAAATAGACCTTCCTTTAGTTCTGTTGCAATTTCTCATTGGTATAACTGGCAAGGGTGGCACAGATGCTGTACATGATTGTGTTAATATGCCTTATACTTTAGCAGGTACTGAGGTGGGCAGCTTCTTGAAAAAAATATTTCGAGTGTTTCTTAACTTTTCAACAGTGGTTGTGAATAGGTTTTAAAGCTTTAGGATGCTCAAGTGACAAGAGAGTTTAGCTTGTTTCTTATTTATAGACTTCCATATGTGTGAATGTAGCACTTCCTGACGCATATGAAAAGAGGCTTCCTGCCCAGGAGGGACTGTCACCTTTCTTGACCTTTTCTTTTTTTAATATATGCTCATCTCCTGTTGTGCCCTGGATTTAAACAAGAAGCAGTGTGCTTGATTGGGCAGTGCCTGGCTGGTGAGCTCTCCTGCAAAATGTCTGGAGTAAATCTACCTGACTCATATCTTAAAATTAAATTCATATAGCACAGTACATGCCAATTAGCTTCACCTTTACTGCTGCTTTACCTTGTGGGCTGTGCAGGAATATGAGCCTGGTTTTCTGTGGAGAAGAAGAGTATAACTACTTCTATAGGATTCTTTTTTCCCATGCTCTTAGTTTCACGTTGTAGACCCAACCAGTGGCTGTAGCCCTTGTGAGGCTGTAGCTGCTGGTCCAGTCATCACAGCTTTGACAGTGGAGCAGGGCAAAGCAGCCCTGTGGCTGGGACTGGCATCTGATGGAAATGACCGCTTGGCATCACTTGCCTTCAACAGAGCTGGTTCTTCTGGAGGTTTAACAATAAACTGGTCTCTCGTTTATTCCTGGATAGGATCTTGATTAATTTCAGCAGGAGAAAGCTGGAGAGTTCGGAACTACTTAATTCTTATCAGTTTGCAAACACCATGTAGTGCAAATGCGAACTGGGAGGTGATGAATTTTCCCGCTCAGCCAATAACCTCCCAGTACTGCTGCGGCTGCCTTAGATGTGCAGGCAGGGCGTTTTTGTCCAGTTCTACCTTTGGCTTGGACCTTTTGGGTTTTATAATCAGGAAAGGCTGCCACATTAATCTTAATTGAAGGGAGATGATGATTTATTCGGCAGGGCTGACTGGTGTGCTCATATGCACAATGCCTTTCCCAGTGGGTTTTGGTCTAAACCATAGGAACAGAGAGAGCTGCTGTAGTAAAACTGTGGGAAAATGGGTAACATGTATTGATTTGATACCTGGAGAGGAATTGGGCAAAGTAGCAGTGGATATATGCAATGTGACATGTGTCTCCCTTCAAGCGCCTACTGTTCCACCAGCGCAGCAAGTTTTCTGTCAGTGACAACACTGACAAGGCAGTAGTTACAGCTGTCATTGTTTCCAGAATCCAATTTTTCCAGAAGTTTATAGCTCTACCATTATAAGGAAAGAGAGGAAAAAAAAAAAAGAAGAAAAGTCACTGAAATTGGTGAAACAGCCTTTCCATCTGGAAAATGCCTGTACTCAGAACCGTAGAATGGTTTGGATTGGAAAGGGCCTTAAAGACCATGTAGTTCCAATGCCCCTCTTCTGACCTATCATTAAAAACTGGACAGATACTTTAAATAAAGTTCCTAATACCATTTGTTGTCATGTTGAAAGTGGCTTTTGTGGCTTTTTTTAGTCCAATTATTTCTTTTTAGCAGAGTTCATAGACTAGAGTATCCTTAATTGAGTCCAGTTCCTTAAACTACAGGCAACCTGTAATTCCACCTTTCCCTGTGTTCAGCCTTAGTTCAGTTAAGTCAAGGCATAAATAAAAATATAAGACACTTGAATAGTAACAAAAAATTGAGGCAAAGGGAGAAGTTTTTAAATAAAGATTAAATTTATTATTATATAAATTATTTAGGATGAAATAGATCTGCCCATAAGTCAAAGTTAGATTAATTCCTCGTGTGGCTGAAATAGGAAGGCTGAGCTCTGGACATCTGGAGTTAGAAGAATGTGAGTCTTTTGGTCAAAGTAAAGCATCAGGGATGTTTATGCTGAAAGTAGGGGCTGACTTGCAATTGTGTACTTTTCCTTCTCACAGTTAGACCGTTTGGTCAGCAAGGTTCAGTGGTGGGAATCCTGCCTGTGGAGTGGGGTAACTTGTTCACTCCTAGATTTTATGTTACAGCTGTATTTTCTAGTAAATTTAAATAACCACATGTGTCTGGTTGTTTTGAGGATGACCTCCATTTAAGCTCAGCATCTTTATATTGTCATGTGTGTACCAGGACTCCCCCCACCCTGCTCTCTTTTCCACATGTAAAAACTTGTGGCACTTATAAAGTCTGTTTCGTAGATGCAGGTTTTGTTTCTGTGCCTCAGTGATTGTGGTGTTTGCAAATAGCTGTATTTGTAATGAAGTCTGTGCCTGGGGCTGCAGTGTCCTGACTTTGATTGGCTTAGTCCCTCCTTTGAATGCTGCATATTGTAATATATGGGAAGCAAGGAAAACAGCCTCTTACTTCTTCACATCCACCCTGGACACATTTTCCAGCCCATCTGGAGTGAGGCACGACCAAAATCAGGTCTGTAATTAAGAAAATGTTAAACCTCTTGTGTGTGTTAGGCAAATGAGCTAAAGCTTTTAGCCAAGCAATTAAGTGTTAAGGTTTTACTGTAAGGTGAATGGAAACTAGATAATTTCTCCAGCTAAGCTTCCCATAATCATTCCATTAGCATGACTTCAGTGCAGTGTGGAACAGAGGCAGCATAGCCTTATGGATAAGATTATTATTGTTATTATTGAATGTTATTGCAGTACAAATGAGCAGAAGAAGCCCCAGCTGAGGTTATGGTCATAATTTGATAGGAGTTTTGCTTTATGACAGACAAACTTTGCTCTGGAAGAGTCATGATTTAAATAGACCAAAAGATGCAGTAAAAAATAATTTCTTTGCATAGATACAGAACTGAGATGCAGAGAGATTAAATACCGTGTCTTCCATGTGCCCAGTGGAAGCCAAAGTTGATCTTGTGGCAAAGACACTGCTCTGTGTGTGCGATACAGGATGGACACTGGGAAACATAAGCACCGTTCGAGTTTGGGAGGGTGTGTGGGAGAGGGTTGTGCTTAGTGCTGTAATGTGGATGCTGGATTACTTGCATATTCTGTTCTCATTTCCTCTGTCTGCTCTGTGTTAGTGTGGGTTATTTTAGCTTCATGGCTCTCACTGTCTTTAGTGGGGTATCAAAGTACTCCATTGAGTTTGCAGCGTATTTTGAGATCTAGGGACAAGAGTGCTCTTGAAGTGGCAATTTGCTACTTCTCTTGTTAGAGTATATTAAATTTATATAACAATTTTTATCTGATTATCTGACTAGGGAACAAACTTCTAAAGGGGATGGCATCTTAACTAAAACTGTATTTCTTGATGTTGTGTTTATCTCTCCACTTAAGGATGTGTGTTAGGAATGGTATTGGTCCAGTTTCAATAAATCATGTGCATGGCTCTTTTTTTTTTTTTTGGCTTTTGCTGATCAAATCAATATGATAGTTTATTTAAGGCAGCGGGCCTCAAGATTATAGAAAAATGTTGAGGCAATTTGCAAAAGCAGTTTGTCTTTGTATTTTGTTTCTTCACATGGGAGCCATTACTGATGTTTCTGGCTTTGTGTTTCTGTAGGCATTCTTGCCAGCATTCGTGTACTCCTTGAAGGTGTCTCCACTCATTGAAAAAATAAGTGATCACAAGGATTTTAAGAAGCTTCTCAGGACACGGAATAACATACTAGTGCTGTATTCCAAATCTGGTAAGTCCTCCTTTTTTTCCTTTTTTTTCTTTTTTTTTTTTTTGATGTCACAGCTTGTTGTGACACCAGCAAGGTGTGCACCAGGGGGCTTCTATGTGACTACAAGGGCTTCTTCAGGAATAGTGTCCTTTGTTTTAACTCAGAGGCTCCTGGTGTTTCAAGATTGGAGTCATCTTGATTCGGCCCTCTAATTGCTCTGTCACATTGGGAAAAATGTCCTTTATTCTGGCTTTGTCTCCAGAAATGGCTCCCTGTAATAAGAGCTTTCTAGTGTGTTTATCACAGTAGTTTGCAAGTTTTGATTTCCTGGTGACACTGAAAGGCTTAATGAATAGTTACAGTACTGAAATCAATCCATCTTTGCTTCTGACAGCTTTGAGTGTCCCATGGTTGTCTTTCAGCTTTAATTAACAAAATATAAAAATAAAAAATGAACTGTTGTGTAAGAGGGAGAAATGACTCATCTCATGTTATGCCACCTGTCCCCTTGAATCTTTTGGTTGTCTTGTCTTTCCTTCAGGCTCTCCTTTCTGGCTGTTTACTTACTTGTTTGCTCTTTGTTTTGCTCTGCTCTGCTCTGGCTGTAGTGTTGCCTTGTTTGTTTTGGTGTGTTGTTTTGTGTGACACCATGTAAAATAAATAAACTATCTTTAAACTTCATACACAAGTGCAGAATGGTATTGTGAATGTGGAAGTCATTGGAGAGCAAGAAGTAAAATGTGTCACTAAGATTATTTTCTTTAGTGCTATATTGTTTTTGTTGTTGCTTCCTTTTCCTTCCTGTAGGCAAGCTGTAGAAGATAATGCTTTGTTTGGGTATTGTGTCCTCCTTTTCTGACCTATTGCAAAGGTCTTATCTAAATTAAACACAATGATGGTAGAGTTACTCTGGGTTTATAGTGTATCAAATGGGAGCAGTATATGGTGACTAATATCCTCTTGTCCCCATTGCCCCAATATCAGAGAATTTTGCAGACAAAGAGTTGCAGGAACTGCAATAATTCACTTTGTTTCCTAAAGATTATTCTGAAACAGTTAAAATTATATGTGTGACTTATTATTTTGTTAAAAAACTTGTGTTTTGCTATAGTGGGGAACTTTGAGCGCTTGAACTTGGCCAAATGGTTTTGTAGTAACAGGTTCAAAGTAAAAACCATAAAAGAGTTTCTAATACCTTTTGATTTTGAAAGGAACACTTTAGATAAAAAGACATCTGTATTATTCAGCTTCTTAAAGGGAAAATTTTATTTTTACGCTTAATATTTTAAGTGGTGGTTGCTTTCATTTTTAGCAGCACAACCAGAACACTTCAGCTGTGACACTCATCTAATAAATGTTGCCCTATGGGCATTGTTCAAAAGCCGTGTTATGGAGATTTCTTTTTTTTCTGTTTTTGTTATTTAATTGGTTGGTTTTAGCAATCTAAAGCATTGCATGCAGAGCTGACTGTGGGATTAATGTTTCTTCCTAGAACAGTGATCCTTGTACAATTAGAATTCTGTCACCCAGAAAGAGAGGAGAGGAAAAAAAGAGAGAGGAATTTGGAGGTGCAATTCTAATCCCAGATATGCATCCCCCAACTGTGATGAGATGTTGGCCAGCATCTGATCATGCTGCTGGGACAAAGTCTTTGCTTCCCAGCTGAGCAGAACTAGGTGACACTTTTTATCTCATTCAGAGAACTCATTGGTTTCAGGAGTTGTCCTCATTTGTAGATGTTTAGTTCACCTTACCAGCCAGGTGTCCTGCCAGGGCTGCTCAGCTACTGAGTTTTCTGGGACAAATGGGTCCCTGAATGCTTTTATTTTTAGAAGTGCGTTTGTCAAACTGTTCCACATGTGGAGAAGTCCCCCACGTGTCCACGTCCCTGTTGGGGGGAGGTAGCAGTGGCATGTTATCGGTAGTGGGGGTAGGAGAGTTTCTTGAGAGCTCATGTGTGTGGGTTGGTGTCTCTGATGGCACCACGCCCAAGCAAAGGCTGTCAAATACAAAGAAGCTGTTTCTGGCTCAGGGGATTGCTGAGGTAAAAATTATGTAGGTTTAGAGGTTATTTGAGGGGGTATCCCTCAAATATCCCAATATCTCTGCTTGTCTACTCTGATATCTACAGGCCATCACTTTCTCAAATGCTGGAGGCAAGATATTGGTCTAGAGAATCATTCGGTCTGACCCAATGTAGACATTCTTACATTTAGTTTGTTGAAATAGTTGTGGAGATCTGGAAGAGGCTCTGGGTTTCTATTTTTTGTTTTTCAAGGAAGGAAACAGTTCCTGTTATATTTTTGGGGGGACTGATACTTCTTTCTACCACTATATTTTTCTCTCTTCTGTTTATTTTTAATACCATTTATTACACTTCTTTGGAATGGAAGTGTTTTGCAAAATCTACAAATGCGGCATGGCATTATAAAAATCTCTGTTGGGTATCTATAATACAGCCAGTTCTTGGAAGTACCTTTTCAGGGTGCTCCTCAGGACTGTTGGTTTGGGTGTCTCCAAGGGTTATTTGAGAATAAAGTGTGTTATTTTCTGTGTATGACAGGGGTAGAATTAGGGAGAGTTAGGCTGAATTCCTTGCCCTCACAGCTGATGAAAGTCCTAAATGAAATTGCTCAAATTGACAGGCAGTGGCACAAACTGGTTCATGCCCAGCCACAGGGAAAAGGCAATGTTGGAATAGAAACTGGTTTGCAGGAGAAGACACAGTATAGCTCCATAAATGCAGCTCAGGGAGCATGCCTAGAGGTATGAATTTCTCTGTTGTTTCAAGGGGAGAGAGGAAAGGAGCCACACAGCTTCAGCTGCAGCCAGCTTTCCTTCTAGTTTACAGAAGATTTTACTGATCCCTGTCGTACTGGTTTCTTCAAATTAGACAAAATGTTCTTCGATGCTTCAGAACAAAGAAGCACACCATTGTGTTCTACTATGTGGAGTAGTAATGCTGTTGTTCATTTATTTTTATTATTTTATTTTGTCTTCCAGCTGCTGCTGCGGAAAGCTCACTCAGGTTATTGTCCAGCGTGGCCCAGGAGGTGAAGGGACGAGGTACTATAGGCTGGATAGACTGTGGGTATGTGTCACATTAGTTTTCTTATTTTTTTCCCCTCTATCCTTTTGGCTTTTATTGCTGACTTAACATTTTTGATGTCTCTGAAACTTCTTGCCTTTAACTGAACCCACATCATTCTGTGCAGTTTCTTCTGTAGGGAGCCTATATCTTACTACCCTCTCTTCCTTTGGACCGGTGGTGGGGAATAATTCTTTTCCTTATGGCTGTTGTCACTTCTCAGACGGGATGTTTTTCACCCTGAAGCTGGAGACCCCAGCTAGCACCGCCTTTCATAGGGGACACTGTGGAAACTCTGACTGCCCTGGCTTTTCCACAAGCCGAGGCAGGAGGAATCCCACGTGTTTTCCCTCAGCTGGAGGGCAATGCAGTTCTGCTCCGACAGCAAATGTTGCATGAGCAGTAAGGCTGTTTGCTTGGTTTTGAAGCGTCCACTCCTTTGTGTTTCTCAACAAGATGTGCTTTCTTTTAAAAACTTTCCTCTGTGCTTGCATAAGTTCCTGGAAGTTTTTAATGTGAAGGCAGGGAAACTTGTTTTTGTAAGTGGTTGTGTCTGTGGGGAGGAATGAACAGGTGTGTGCTTTCTGGCTTGCAGATGTGAAAGCCTCCACTGTGGTTCAGCTCAATAACACATTGCTTTTGGTTTTAGCTTGTGTATCATAGTGCCTCTGCCTCTGCAGCTTTGAGAGCTTTGCTTGCAGGTGGCAAGTTCCCCTTCCTGCACTGCAGAGGAACAGCTTGCTGCCTACCTGTGTGTTTGGGTGGATTGCCATGATATGAACAGATTGTACACCGTACACAAATGTAAAGTCAGCTGTGTACATCATGTGGCTCCCTTAAAATTGTACTTTGAAACTAACCCTCATCCATCAAGCAGTGACCCAGAATAAGTCATTGGTAAATCAAAGTTAACGTGTTTTTGTGCTTGGCTAACCTGTCTTGCTCTCCCCCTGCCACCAGGCAGGTATCTCTCCCGTGGAGTCCTCCGCTTTGGCCTTCTGTTTGCGTTCTGCTGGGCTCGTCCAAGTGCACACACACTTTCATCTCTGCCCAACTGATGGGCAAAGTGTTCCAAGTTATCCTCTGGCACAAAGCAGGACTGTTCCTTGGAGGTCAGTGAAGCCTGTACCACTACCCACCTGCTGAAAAGCCAGCAGGTAAATTGTATTGACCCTGATGAGGTGAAGGTTGTGTGGAGATCTGGCATACCTCTGAAATCCGTGAAAGCCAATCTCCTTTTCTGACAAAAGCAGTGATTAATAATTTTTGGTTGCCAATAATGAGGGCTAACAAATAGGATACTGAGCCAGACTTCAGTTTCTAATCAGCCCCATTTCTGACTATGGAGTGGTCACCACCTTTTTGTGTCTTTGGTTTTAGGCTACTGAGTGTTGGCAGACTTACTGTTCACCGTGTGTGTGTACCTGACATGTGTATACAAGTGCTGGAATGATGAGGCTGTTCATCTGGCCCTTCAAAATGCTGCTCTAATATAACTAAGCAGTAACCATCTCCAGAATTTATTTTAGTTCTGGGTTGGAGAAGGAAAGGTTCTGTGTTTAGGACTTCAGCTTGAAATCCATGGAAGTTTTGGCACTTAGTTCCATGGGCCAGTCTCCACTCCTGAGTTTGTTAGTGATGATGATGGAGAGAGAAATGTATTGTTTGGTTTTGCTGTAAAATGAATTTCAATTCATCAAACCTTAATATGCTCTAAATTTCCAAATGTTGACACCTAGACCAAACTTTTGTTATGGAAGTTACTTGCAAGAAATATATTTTCAAGTCTCCTCAGGTAGTGCTTTAATACATTTCATAGGAAGCTTGGTATCTGCAATGTCTTTCCTCTGACCACAGTGGGGAAATATTTAAGTTAAGCTTCCTGTATCTAATGAAAGGTGAGTTAATCCCACTCCTGCCAGAGTGGCTCAAGCTATTCTCCCTCTGCAAGTGTGCTGGGAAGTTTATTTGCAAGCCTTCGTGCCGAAACAAGCAGCGTGGGGAGGGTCATACCCTAAGAGGTTAGGAGACTAGAGAATAGATTAGTAGGTTCCCAAAATTGGCTTTGATGCTGGTAAAATCAGATTGCCACTTGCTGAGTGGCAGGCAATGGCCAGTATGCTGGAACATGGCAGTAGGTGTAGTTCTCTGTTGGAGAGTGAAGCAGGGCTTTCTCTCAGATCACTTGTTTGGGAAGAACCTGGAAAAATAGCTGGGCGTTTTTCAGAGATGTCCTTCTATTCTTTTTATCATTCCTGCAAAGGGATGTCATAACAGAGTTTGTGAGCTTCCCTCATGGTGCAAGGTGAGCTGGAAGACTGGCTTATTGTGGTAAAGGAGGTCTTAGTGGATGCAAAAAAAACCCTCAAACCAATAATTTGAGCCTGAACCAAGTTTTATGGTCAATTTGCTTGCTGAGCTTTTGAAGCATTCTGAAATGAATCTCAAAGCGTTGAGGTAACTTTTAAACAATTTTTTTTCTTGAAAGGTCTTTTCCTTTGCTTATTGCTTTTTTTTAAAAATTGTATATAGATGGCTGCAAACTGCTGCCCACCTTGTTGCAGTGGTAATACCAGAGAGTGCTGTCTGTCACAGGTCACAAAGGGCCAGTTGTGTGGCCTGAACAGCTGAGTCCTGCCAGAGTGGCTCAAGCTATTTTCCCGCTGCAAGTGTGCTGGGAAGCTTATTTGCAAGCCTTCATGCCGAAACAAACAGCACACAGATGCAGGGATATTTACAGCACAGGCTCAATTTGTTTTACAAATACTGACAAGAAATGTCTTGTTTGGCAGCAATATTTAGCAGGAAATTTTGGCTTTGCTCTCCGCATCCCGCTGTACTGGGCTTCTTTGCCTTCAGATCCAAGCATTGGCAAGGCTGGCATACATGCAGAGCTGTGGTTTGTGTCTCTGCTTCCCTGTGGCGATGACGGCAGTCCGTGCCTTTTCTTTCTTCATCGATGGTGCTTTTTTTGTTTCTTGTCATTCTCCTTCCCATCAGGAGAAAGCAAGAGCACACTTCTCCACTGACAGAGATCATTATGGATTGCTAAGTCTCTGCAGTGTGTTCTGTATTTCATACAGCAGAGGGGAGTGTGCAGGTTTGTGGCCGGACGGGGCTGCCTGAATGGCTGGTTTGCATGGAAACTGTGCTTCTTGGCTTTGGCTTCTCTCGAGTCTGTGGTATGAGACAGAGGTTAGATCTGAGCTTTCAGTTCCAGATTGAGTGGTCTCAAGGAGACCAGGCAAGTTAGTTTTTCAGCATAATGTAGCAGAATACTTGGGTTTCTTGCTGAGACAGTTAGTGTGGCCTAGAGCAGGTTGCCGCTTATCTTGTCACTTTGAGGCAGGGTAGCTGAGTTCCCCACATTGCCTGGGCTTGGGAGATGTGGGGCTGGGAATGCCAGGTGCCTGTCTTTCGTGCTCAGTTGGGCTCGCTGGTGCTAATGGCACGCTGGAGCGGGGCCATGTGAGCACGTGCCCAGGGACACCTCTGCATGTGGCACTGCAGATAAGGTCCTTGTTCAGGAGATTTCAGTCCTTTCGACACCTCCTTCTAGACATGAAGGGGCAGTACAAGAATTGCTTGCAGCCTTGAAGTGGTCACTGCTCTCTGCTGTGTTCTGAGATAGCATATGTGGCTCTGTACACAGTTAGACATGAAGCTATTTCAGTTGTGAATAAAAGATCCACCAATAAAGTACAAAAATACATTTTGTTTTAGCCTTTCCGTGTTTTAATTAGGAACTCCTTGCCGAGGCTTTTGAAGTTCAATGAATGGCGGTGTGAGAGACAAAGGAATTTTGAATTAATCATGCCTGGTAAATTGCCTGGTGTCGGGGATAGAGCACAGCGTTGCAGGTTGCTAAATCTTCAGTGTTCCACAGATGGATCAGTCATCTTAGAAGCAGGAGTTTTGGGACTTGTGTCTGGGGAGACACCACATTAATAGGTGCTGAGAGTTACAGCCTCTGTTCCTGGCGCTGCGAATGAGTCACTTCTGGTTACTTTGTGCTGTTACAAAAGGTGTTTCTGTTTTGCAGGCAACTGGGTAAATATTGCCTGATTCATTAGTGGATGTTTAGAAAGAGTTTGGAGAACTTTGAAAGGAAAAATTCTTCAGCAGCATGAAAGAGTGCTCTGTAGGGCATTCAGATACTATTGGAATGGGCATGTAAGAAAGCAGAGGGTTGGGCTATTTATTGAATTATTTTTTTAGTTGTAGGCTGATAGAAATTTGGAAAAATTAAGGGCATCGTTGAGGGCATCATAAGAAGTTGAAAGCTTAAGATGTCTGCAAAAAAAAAAATGTCGTGTCCTTTTGTGAGAGTGGCAGCTGCTAACTCTAACAGCAGGTTGGAGTTTGTGCTGCATCCCCCCACGTCTCCCAAAACCTCCGTCTTTTGAGGCGTGGTACAGCTGAGGGTAAAGCATTGATGTGGTCAAGTAAAAGACGAGTTTTGAGAAAAATAAAAACTCCTGGCAAGTCCTTATGGTGGCAAGTAAAAGGTACAAAGTGATGTGCCTGGGAACACAAAAAGATGGAATTGCCTCTTGAGTGAAAGCCAAAGGTTTTGTTGCTTGTCTTTCAGCGGACAAAGCTCAAGTCCCAATTTGTGATGTCCTGAGGTCTGGTTTTGAAGAATAATCCTTATAAAGTTACTCTCTAGCCTTCTTGAGTGGCTTTTGTGATAGGCAACGGTGTGGCCAAGGACTGATGTTACTTGGAAGAGTGTAACTAGTTTGGATGAAGTGGAAAGAAAGTAAAATGGCTTTTTTAAGAGAGGAAAATGTGCTTGGCAGGTTATAAAGCGCACTGTGGTCAGATGCAGCTTTGAAGAGGTTGAAAGTAGCTCTTTCCATCCTGAGTGTGATTTAGTGAACACTCGTGGGTTTTCTTGTTAATGAATTGTTTCGAGTTTTTTATTAACTCTAACTCCTGCCCAATTGTGGATTGGTATTTTCCAAAAAACACCCATTTCTTTGGCTCTGGGTAATTATTCTCTGCTCAAACTTGCATGGTTCCCTTTGCTGTAGGTCCCAAACATAAACAAAGCTGTGTGATTTCCATCTGCTGTCATAACGCGTGTGCTTGGCTTTAGCACATCAGACTGCTAGGAAGAGGAAATGCCATCTGGTTAAAATGTCTGACTAATTTTCGTTTGGTTTTAATCCCACTTTTTCTGCTTTAGTGTGTCATTCTTTTAGTCCCTTTTGTGTGTCATGTGCATCATTCTTGTAGTCCCCATCCCCAATAATTACTTGTAGCAGTATGTTGTACTGTACAACTTATGTTGTAGCAGTCCCATGACACTTAACATAAAGGTAGGACCATAATTTGGCTGGTAAAGAAGTCTTTTCAAGGCTACACAGCTAAAGGTGCTGGTTCACGAGAGAGCCAAATCTCATGGGTAGTTGTCTTTTCTGGGGTTTCCCCCAATATCTGTGTTTATCTGCCTTTTAGATGAAATCTTGACAAATTTCTAATTTCCTAATGCATTGATACAGAAAGGCTTTACCCATACACACAATCATAGAAGAATGTGTTTAATGCTTTGACATAGCAGGGAGAAATTTCAGAAATAAGGCTGCTGGTACATATGGCGTAAAGTGTCATTTTGCTCTCTAGTTTTTACCTTCACTCCTATGAAGCCACTCAGAAGTAGGATTTATTTAAGAGAATAAGTCTACTCATCTGCCTTACTTGTAGCTGAACTTTAAAGCTGATGAAAAGCTTTGAAATTGCGAATAAAAATGACCAGATCTAATTGAGAGGGGAAAAAAAAGGAGGAGTGCTGCTCTTGCCCTGATGCAGTGCTTTCCATCCAAGTAGATTTGCAGTGTCTGGGATTTCTGCCTTTTTCTACAGTAGCTTTGAAGGCAAAGGGCAGTGTCAGCTCCAGAGTGGATGGCACTTAGTTTTAGGTGCCAGCCTGAGGGAGGTAGCAGGGACTCCATTTGCAGCTGGTCCAGGGGAGGAATGCAAGTGTCCCTCAGGAATATTTTGCAAGTGAGTTATATTGACAGTGTGGTCCTTGTGTGGATGCAATTTATATGGGCAAATTGTGCATTTACAGCATAGATTTTCGATGCCTTCCTCTTGTCTCTGTCATAACCCATCTGCGTGGTTAATGCTCATTCACATTAAAACCCTTTTATTTTCCTGTAAGAGTGACCATGCAGGAAGTGTTATGCCAGTCTGAAAAAGGTTCCTTTTTTAAGTAGGCTCTCAGTTCCTAACATAAACCCATTCAGTTTGGTGCATTGCATTAGTTGAGAAATGCAGATAATTTAACTAAAATCCACAGTAGTGGTTGGATGTATGAGTGTGGGCTCATGTCTGAGTTTCATTGTAACCATGAGTATTCCATGTGTTTTACCTAGAATCGCTCATTAACTGAATCTTCAATGTTGCTGCTTTTCAGACCAAAAGAAGAGTAAGAAAGCTAAGATTTAATGTAAAGAAGGTTTCCTTCATTTTCCTGCATCCAGTACTTTATTTAAAGCATCCTTCAGCATCCATCCTCTCCAGGCTTATAGTGCAGCTAGAAGTCATAAAACGGGCACCAAAGAAACAGTACAATGTGCTGCAGTGTCTGTGTATCTGTAGGTGACATGTTCAAAACCTGCTTTTGTGGAGTTCTTAGATTAATGTAAACTCAAAGACAGTGACAGTCACCTTGTGTCCCAGGTTAGGGCAGTGTTTCCCTGTGCCAGGTTGTGTGAGTTAGTGGAGGCCTGATGAGGAAAGCTGCTGCTTTGCAAACAGTTTGAGTGTTCAGTTGTTTTAGAAGTATCTGCAAAGCCTTTGGTGGCTCCTGTGAATGTGTTCACCTTATTTCCGTGCAGGTGTGTGGGCTGCCAAGTGCCTTTTGCTAATTTGTATTTCCATGGAAAGTACCATTCATTAATAATTTCTTGACTTTCTGCAGGGTTGGAGCTTATAATTTTTCCTCTTAATTGTTTTTGCTTGACGTTATGACGATACCTGTTACCTTTTTGTCTTGGTTTTCTTTCAGCTTTTTGGCTTGCTCTTGCTTGGCAGTGAGAATTCATCTCATGGGTTTTAATTTTCAGAAAATACTTCTTTTTAATCTCATTCCTATAGATTTGTGGCTTCTCTAATTGACTAATGGGCACAGGGAGTCATTTGTATTGGGTGACAAGTGGTGCTGGGTCTCCACAGCACATGGATTATTCTGTTTGCATTCCTGGCACGTTCCAGGGGAGCATTTGGAGCAGAAGTCTGCAATCACCTTGCAGGTCACAGGGGGAATTTTTGCTGTATTCTAGGGGGTAAAATCAGCCCTAAATTGAGATGAGAGTCTGTCCTGTTTGTCTGCTAATCCTTATCTTTAATTCTTTCCAGCAGTATGTTTTCCGGTTTTGGTTTTCATGCTTCCCTATCCCTTAAAAGATTCAAGCTTTTCATCTCCCGCACTGTTTGAGTGGCTCCTTTGTTCTGTGCTATGGAAACCTGTTGCTATTGTTACTTCTTTTATAAGATAATTTCCATCAGGAACCTAGAACGGGAGCAAAATGTTGCTTTGTATTCCAAGACAAATCTTGTATTTAAGCTTCCTATGCTGATTACTTCTGCATCCGTTTCTCCTGGGTCCTGTTCCTATTTTGATGCCTGCAGGTTCTTAAACGTCACTCAGGAGCGGAGTATCAAAGTGCCTGTCTGCACCAGTAGCTGAGTATGGGTTTTCTGTTCGAGTAGATGGAAGCCATTACCATCCAGCTCTTTGGAGAAGTGCTTTTGCAAGCCAGGCTGATGGTTTGAGAAGTGATTTTTTTTTTCCATGTCTAATTTCAGATCTGTCTCAAGGGAGTGAGTACAGAAAGGTCTGGGATCATTACAGAGTATGAGGAGTCTTACAAATCTTACATACTGTCAGCAGCAGTAGCTGTGGCAGCTGTTGTCCTGGGATGGGAGGGAGGAGTGAGGATGATGGGGAGACAGGCAATGCCTGCAGTCTGAGAGGAGGAGAGTTGTGCAAGAGTTGATATTTTTTTGTTTGGTCAGCAAAGTACACAAACTGCTGTATTGTAAATGGATCACACAGTCTTTGTTGGAGGGTGGGATCGATGACTACAAGGAGTGTAGTCAAAATCCCATATTGTCCCCAACAATGGCTAATGAATTGCTTTTTTGATTCTGAAACCTTGCAGGAGCACATCTGACTACAACTGACTGATTTCCTCTTTCAGATTAGGTTTGCAAGTGCAAATGTGTTTTTTATTTTTAGGTGGCTTGAGGACATTTTTGCTGCTGACACCCCTTTTGCTGCTTTTTTTGGGTCACAAGCTCAATTAGTTGTTTGGCAGGATCTCAACTCCATGCTTTTTCAGGATGTTCATCAGTCTGTTGTCTAGAAAGGGTATTCTATGGAAGGTAGCCAGAGGGTATTGCAGAGACTGTGCATTGGGCTGGGAAACCCTCTTTGATGATTCACTTCTCATGGCTGGGCTGAAATTGCAGTTGAAATTCCCTGAAGTTATAACTGGAGTAGTTCTCTGTAAGATGGTTTTCACTGTGACATAAAAGAATGAAAGCACTTAAATGATAGAGAGAAGAATGAGAGATTGTGCTGGTAACAAGATGACAGCTTTGACTAGTACCTTCCAAAGCTTTTCCAGTGTTGGGAGGCTTGCTGGGTAAGCAATCCTGTTTCTGCTCTGCCATATTACCATGCTTTTGAAGCCTGTTCGTCTTTCTTACCTGCTCAGTTTTGTCTCTTCCAGCTATTGGGACAGTGACAGCGTTTGTCTGTTCAGCCACTGATACAACAGAGCTTCTGTTACATTAGAGTCTACAGGCACAACCGTGATACAAGGGACTTCTAAAGCATAATTTACATGGTTTCTGAGCCCTGTTTCAGATGGGCAGATGTACAGATAAAAGAGAAAATCTGTTTCGAGATTGTGAGGTCTGTGGTTCGCATGTGGTTACATGATATGCTGATAGAGGAATGAGATAGTTCTTGTGCAGGCAGATTTACTGACCTCGTTGCTTAAATTGGTTCTGTCAGCGTTTTTATTATTACTTCTCTTGCGCCTGGAAACACCGTAGGTGTGGATGAAAGAGAAAGCTGGGTGCAGTCTGCATTGCAAAGTATTGGAGATGCCAGCACAGTGGCAGCGAAGTGACATGGCCACACAGCACGTGCACACCCTGCTGTTACATTGGCAACTGGAGACCTGGACGTTTTTCCAAAGAGGGGATTTGACAGTCATTCCAGATCCTTCCTCCCCAGGGGCTGATGTGGTCATGGGGCTGTTTTTCCTTCTTCATGAGAAGCCAATGGGCAGCATTACATGGTAAGGGAAGTAGTTAGGAAGCTGCAAAAGGTTTTATCTGTGCTCACGAAAGAGAATGTTGCTGAGGTTGTTTGGTCTTACCATGCTCCTTCAGGACCTGTCAGGGCAATATCTGAATTTGCCCCAAGGAGGGGTTTTTGCACTGCCACCTCCATGCACCGTTTCTTACTTGGGATCCATCCAGCTTGGACTTGTTTTATTTTTAGAAACCACTGTGGACTTAAACTCCTGGGTCTTATTTTGTGTTCCTCCTGTCTAGTTTTATCCTCTGTTCTTTCTCTCTCCAAATTACCTTGACACATTGCTGCAAAAGCCTTTTTCTGTGTTGCTCCTGCCACTGGGGACTGCCATCAGTATCTGATCTGCTTCTCCATCCTTATGACCATGAGCTTCCAGGCTTGTGGGCAGCTCTGCACAGGCAGAGCATCTTGTGCCACTCCTAAGGAATACCTGTGACACGTCCCCTTCAGGTGCTGGTGAGCCAAAGGAGGCCAGATCTCCTTCACAAGTCCCTCACCCTCCTCCTGCCCTGTTAACAGGTGGCTGCCTGTGCTAAGGGATTATTCATGCATGCTAATGCTGACAAGGGACCCCAGAGGTTTACAGAGAGTGCTCCAGTTGGGCTTCCTGCCAGCTCCATCGTAACCCCAAATGACAGAAACGTGTCCCGGTAGAGGAGATGGGCATGTGAATGGAAGGGGCTGAAGTATTCCTGCGATGCACGCTATCTTTGTTGTTATTTAGACTTCTTGCTTAGTTAGGTCGACTTGGATCTTTCATTTTATTGTTCTTTTTACCAAGCTGCCATATGTCTTTGCTTCTGCAGCAAAGGCACGTTTTGGAGCCCTGCTTTGGTTTTGTGGGAAGGGAAGTGTGGAGAACATGCCTGTGGGAGTGGAAAGAAGCCGTGCTATCGTGCCACTTAAGGTTTGACCTTATTACCACATAGACAGCTGCTGGTTAGGTCCTTTGTGGTATTGAAAATAGGTTGATGCTTTGGATGATTTTCCAGGGAGATAATGCTGGATGATTGTAGGACTGCCTGCAGGGGTCCCTTCAGCAGTAGCACAGCAGGGACCTGCAAAAGTTCAAATTGCTCTGGAGGGAAACAGCATGGGATGGCTGCTGGGGGTACATTACTGACCTCATCCTCAAACCAGTATTTCCTGAGCCTGGTGCCTTGTCTGGAGTGGCTTGGCCTGGGTGGTACACTGATGATTTTGGGGGTCTTTTTTGGGTTGTGGGGTTTTTTCTTTTTTTCTTTCTTTCTTTCTTTTGTTTTTTTTTACTTTTAGTCATTATAACAAACTCTTACACTGCCTCTTCAAGTGATATAATTAAATTGCGAGAACTGGAGTCCTAATTACCCTCTCCCATGTGAGAGTTGAAGAGCTCATCTTCAGAGAGAGGCTGTTGGCTGAGATTCAAAAGAGACAAATCTCAGAGCAGGCTGCATCTGTGTTGATATTTACTCTTATTAAGAATAATGGTCATTAGCAAGTGATATCAGAGCAGGTTGCTCTTTGCAGGTTATTTTTGTCTGTCTGAAAGGGAAGGCAGAAGGGAAAGCAGAATGAGTCCATCTCTGCCATTTCTGTACATCTCCTTTTCTGCTTTTTCCAAAGAATTGTTAGTATAGCATCTGAACTGGTGGATCTGGCATGTGCAAAAATCTGCACTGATGCATGAAAAAATTACTGATACGTATTTAGACATTTCCTATTCTGGGAATTTGCTCCTCATCCATCCTTTGCATCAGTGTAGATAGCTTGCATAAACAGACTAAACTCTCAATGCAGTGGTGCAGAGAATCTGCTTCCTAAATGGTAGGAGATATACTGGAGCAAACTGCTGCTTTCTTTCCTGTGATAATGGCTGTGTATTCAGGCAGCTGTGTGAATCTCTGCAAATGTAGAAATCCTGAAAGCGGGGCAGACTTAGATTCCAATGAAACAGCTATTCTTATCAGTTTTTTTTTTAATAGAAACTTGTGCAAACAGAAGATGAATTGTTAGGAGTTAGAGTGGTAGGAGTTGCTATCTGCTTGCTTACACGTGTAGCCTTTTTCCAGTATAACCATGCAGAACTTTCCTAACATGACTATCCATCCGGATCTCTAATGATATATAAGGGAAAATTACACTTTCCTGACCATATGGTTTGAAGTTGCAGTGAATAGGTGATAGAACTGGCAACAGAATTCTCTTGATACCCATGTTAATCCTCTGCTGATGACAGAACAATTGGTCTGCACATCTTGGGGGTTGACAGATCCTGTTGCCTGAAGTGGGTTTCAGCATTACACTTGTTCACATCAGCCACCTCACATTTGTCTTGGCAAAGCTGAGATAGCCATAAATACATGTGTATACTGGAAACATTTGGAAGTGTCTAGAAGAGCATTTACCAAAGTTGACTGTGGTGTGGGCTGACTTTAGTTTACTGTTTGTCAGTGAGCTGCAGCAGGGCCACAAGAGTTGGTCTATGCCTCTAAATCTGTCTGGAGTAACACGAGAGGATGATCTGAAAATGGTGTCTCCTCCAGAGATGCCCTGACCTTCAAGTCATTTAGGTTTAGCCCATGGGACCACTGGAGGACTGCAGGTGAGAGAAGGCAGGATGTTTCTGACCCTTGGGTTTGAGGTTGCTGCTAAGTTTCAGTACGAACTTCATGTGGCAAACATGTTCTTTGGCTTAACTCCAAATCCAGAGTATTTTTTCTGTAATCAAGTTTTGTTACAAGGAGACATGGTCATATTTTTCAGTTCTGAGGCTCAGATCTCCAGCCTCCTGGAGAAGCAAAAGGAGTGTTTACAGGTTACAGTGACTAGCTTTGACTATGATCTGAAAATGCAAAACTCATATGAATTCAGTAGGACTCTTCAGATAAACATGCTTCTATACAAGTGCTCCTTCCAGGTGTGGTAGTTGCTTTGTTAGTTCCTTAAAATGCTCATTTCCATCTTCAGCATAATATTCTGATTTTTCTGCATGTGTCCATAGCACACCCTTCCTCATTTCCATCTACCGTAAACGTTTGGGAAGTTTCCCATAAGGTGCACTCTCACCTGCAGCACACTGAATCTAGTGTTCCTTGTTCCTCACATTTGTAGAAAGGCAGCTGGAGAACATGAGGAGAATTAGCACCAGTTCTGGCAGCAGCACTTAATTTGGTGGGGCTCTTGCAAGCCCTGCATCTTGTTGTCTCTAATCAGTTTAAACTTGATGGGTTTTCAGTGTTTTTATTTTCTAAATTGATTTATCTGTGTAAAAGGTACAAGTTGTCCTCTGTGGGAACAAGTTTCCAAGCTGTTTAATCTTGCTGTTTGTCAATGCAAAGAATAGTCTTGTCAATGTGAATCATCCTCTTTTCTTTGTACTTGTACTGTTTTGCTCTTCTCCCCAGGTCTTCGACAAACTTCTCATTCACTTCAGCTTGAAGTCTTCTTATGGCTTCACTTCACTTTGCTTAGATCAGTAGCTAGGCCACAAAGACCCTTTACTTGCCCACCAAAACAAATGTATATGCAGTTTTCTCCCCTGACTTTCTCTCTTCTTAAACTCGGCCTAATCTGGTGCTGAAAGTGATTAGTTCTCATTCAGTTTGAAGACCACCTGCACCAGGTCTGTCTGCTGTTATATCTTCCTTCAGGAGCTGTGGCAGATGGTCTTCACCTCTACACCTGGAGCCAAGTGTGGCTCCAGGACACATCCTTCATACCTAAAATGAATGGGGTTGCTGGGCCTGGGGCTCCAGAATTTCAACTGGTTTTTGTGTTCTGCCTTTTTAAGGCTAAACACTTGTGATTTGGGCTTGGACATACCAGGAACATGGGGTTTTTTTGGTTTTGTGTTATCTTCTGCCAGATGTAAAGGCTGACCTGCTTTTTCCCTTTGAATCTTTTCACAAATAGTGCTCTTTTGCCATCACCCTAACAGTAGCATGGCCTTATTGGAAACTTGACTTCCTAAATTTTATGTTAATCCCATGGACAGAAGATCTGCTGAGGTACTTTGACATGTTGGAATGAGCTGCTTTTCTATTGGTTAGGACATGGCTTTGGAATGTGATTTTAAAACAGTTCACTGTGTCCTGACCAAGCAAACAGAGAAATTAAATCGACTAATGCAGCTTTTCACAATGCTTGTTCTACAAACTTAGCTAAACAGCTTCCAAATTACTGTTAGTTGGAATTAATTGCTGATAAGGAAGCACAACAATGAGTTCTCAGAACTGAATGCATTTGATTTTCTTTTCTGGTAACCTTTCTTCCAATATGTGTTTTTTGCAGTGATACTGAAAGCCGAAAATTATGCAAGAAGATGAAGGTAGATCCTAATACAAAGGAGAAGGGTGTGGATTTACTCCATTATAAGTGAGTTCTGGGATGGGATTTATAGTTCCGAATTGTTGATTCCCCCATTAGAACTGTTCATTCTCCTTTCAGCTCCATGTTGCTGCAGCATTAAGATGACTTATTTTTTATCCTTTGATGTGGGAAATTAGTTGCCATTTCTTCAGTTTGCAAGTCTGTGTTGTGACAGAAGTTGAGATAAATTTATTCTTTGTTGAATAGAGTCCACTAAAAGCACAAGCAGGGTCAGGGAGATGTCTAGTGGACTAAAACTGCCCAGTGCACAGGACTGATGCCTGAGATTTGATCTGTGATACTTTCCCTGTCAATTGGCTGCTGGCAGTGCCTGCTTGGCCTTGGACAAGTCGTTTCACCTCTCTGTGCTTTTCTGACTTGAGACAGTGCTTCGTAAAGTAAGTGGAGAAAGACAAGTGTAGTGAGACAGGAAGAGATTTTCCTCCTGAAAATGATAAGAATAGGAATATGGTTAGGTACACCAAGAAGCTGCATCTCCATCTCCAAAAATCATGCCTTGGTAACTATTCTTGTTAAAGTGTCAGGGAGGAAATGGTTTACTAGGAACCTGTTTGCTTTACACTCTCTTTTATGCCCTTCCTTTTCCCTTACTCTTGTTTTTTGCCACCCTTAAGTTGCTGTACTGTAAATTCTGCTTAGTTCTGTGGCTTGGGTGGGATAATTTTATTCTGGTTAGTGGGAAGTGAGGAAGAGCAGCTGTATGATTTCTAGTAACGTTCCTGTAAGTTAACACTATTCCCCACTCCTTGTTCAACAGGGACGGTGCATTTCATACTCCATATAACAGAGCAGTCACATTGAAGGTAAATTTAAATATTTCCTTATTATTCTTTTGGTTTTGCTAGATATGGGTGAGACATTTGTGGATTAAAAAAACAGGTGTTGGTATGTTTTCATGGTGAAAAGGGAGGGGGTTAATCTTCATAAACAGCTGTCAGAATGGCCTAAGGGTTTTCATGTGTAAACATGTCTGCCAACCACAGATCTGGGAAAATTGTGGATTATTTGAAAGACTGAGCCCATGTTGAACTGTAAAGTAAATAGTAAGTTAACCTGCACTCTGGTAACAAATAAGGATTTTCTTGTTTTGATTACAAGGTGCTCTTAGTGGTAGTATAACTAAAAGTATTAGCTGATACTGCATTCTGATAAGGAGTTCTCTGGGGTTCTTAGATTGTGTGTTTGTAAACTTTAAAGAGTGCTGAGTGGCCTTATCTTTGATTGGATTGTGGAACTGCAGTTCCTGTGGATGTGCTCTGAGTGCATCAGGGATAAAATGACCTTTCTTCTTCTCCAGTGAATCTTGACATAAAGCAACAGAGAGCAACGTTCTCTGGGCAAGGGAGGAGAGAAGACATGAAACATAAAATGAATGCGTAGATATTGATGATTGCAGAAACAGTGAACTAAAAGCACAGTGAACAGGCCAAAAGTGTGCAGCTTTCCTTTGCAAAGCCCTGGTGAAGCACTGAGACTGTCCTTACGTGACGCTACAGCCCTGCAATGACTTGGCTTCCAGAAATCATTGCTGTCCAGCTCTGATGCCCAGTTCCCGTTTTTCTTCCTCCTCCAGCAAACCCAGGCTCTGCACCATCATGGGTCTTGTGGAGGCTTGATGACATCACCCCAAGTTGACATAGTTCCATGTACATCCCCTTTCTGGCTTGTTCAGGGGGTTGCCCTGGGATGGAGGAAAGCCTCTGTGAGATGCTGCATGAACCTGAGTCTGCCAGAGAGGCTGTTCCTAAGTGTGTTTGCTCTGGACCTTGGTTTTACAGCCAGAGTTGTAGGGTAGCTAATGGGGGACTGTCTTGGAAGTGTGCTCTGGCTTGAATTAATTCTGCCTTCACTTGGAGCTGTCAGGCAGGATTTGCCTGAGGTGGGGAGAATGGGACTGTATATCTTACCATCTCCTGCAGTAGAATTCTTGCCTGGAACTAGGAAGGGCAATGTTAGATACCCAGCCTAGTCAGCAACTGCCTGAAGCTGCTTCTGTACTTAGTGAGGAAATGCAGCTGGTGATTTTTTTTTTCCTTGGTGAGTGGTGGGCAGAGAGAGACTTGCTAGTTGCCTAAATTTGGGTGGTTTGAACAATACATGACATGTCTTTCCTGCCCTCCATAAAGTGCTGCAACCAGGGCTTAGTGCTGTGACTCTTCCTTACAGATCAGATCAAGTGGAAAGCACCTGCAGCACTCCAGGGAGTGATGGGCTGAGAGGCAATCATAGCACAACAGGAATCTGATTGTTTATTTCTTCAGTTGCTGTTTTGTGATGAGCATTTCCCCTCTCCCTTTTGCCCAGCCTGCTGGGGAGAAGGAAGCAGCATCCTATGGACAGGGAATGGGCGATTCTGTTGGGCGTTGAAGAGGGATTTTGAAGCTCCCTCACTCTAGAGACTGTAGTCTTTCTTAATTTAATTGCCCCTGAGAAACCAACCACTAATGATTTACAGGTTTGGCAGTGGGTCAGAGCTGGGCAGTGGTCATATAACTCAGCTGAGTGTTTACTTGTTCCACTGCTGGCAGCTGCCTGAATATTTTCTGTATTTCTCCCTCTATTCCACTTCTTCTCCATGTTTTCTTCTGTTGAGCCAGTGACCTTTGTTTCTCTCTCTCAGTTGTGTTTGTCAGGAATCTCCCAGTACATACAAACAGCGAGAAGCAGAGCAACACAGTTACTTAGGGTATTATGCTCATTTTACAGACAGGTGGACAGACTGAAGAACAGGGAGATTAAAGGATTTGTTTCACATCATTCAGCAAACGTGTGGCAGTAAAACTTAGATCTTCTTTCCAGGCATCCAGTAGACATATTACTATATGTATGACATTTTGGAGAATGATGGACACAGCCCTGAAGAACTGTAAAAGGATTCTTCTGAAGTAATCAGCAATTTCATACATGTGGCTGATCCAGCTGATAGTGTACTCAGATTTTTAAGAAAAGCTTTTCATTTCTTAAAGTAACTAAATTCTTATGTAATTAGCAGAGATGCCCTTGTGGGTTTACTGTTAGAAAAATGAGGAATAAAGAATAGCTCAGTGTTCACAGTGGGGGGAAGCTACTTAGCAGTCAGAACCTCCTGCTTCTAAGACATGTGTTAGGATCTGAGCTATTTTGGATATCTAGTAAAGGGAGATGGAATGCAAGAGAACAAAGTTCAGTGATTCAGAATTATTAGGAATAGTTTTAAAAAATATTTCGAGTTCTTTGCAGAAGGGCTTAGGTTCTCACCGTACTAAGTGGCTTGTCAGTGTGAAAGTTGGAACTTGTGGGGCAATGAACAAGATGGGGAAAGAAACTCCAGCTGTGCTGGAGTAATGTAGATTGTTGTAATGGGCTTTGAATTGCCAGCTGGACAGTGATTGGCTTGAAAATATAGGCCCTGTGCTTAACAGTATTTTATGTGAAATGATTAGAAACAAAAAAGGAAATGGTATTTCACCTTGAGTCTTGAGTCCGTTTGGTTCCTTCATCTTATATCTTGTGTGAGATTCTGGTTGCCACATGAAGCAAAAGGTGTAGAAGTACTGCAGAAGGGCAGAGAGGCTGATGAGAGGCACAAATGGCTTGAATATTTCTGTGAAGATCCTTGTGCTTGGAAAAAAAGGAGGAGATTCTGATTGATGTTTGTGTAACTGAGTAGCTTAAAAAAGAGAGCGATTACCTCTTTTTTCTCTAAACTTGTGTGCAAACAACGGCATTTGGGGAAAGTCTTGGAACTTGTAGCTGCATATTGCAAAAGCCAAGAATTAGGAGTTTAAACACAGTTTTATGTAGTCATAAGAGATAGATCCATTGATAGTTAGCAAGCACAGAGGTCCATATACAATAGCTGGTGCAGAGTCCATAAATTTAATCACTTTTGGCCAGAAATTGAGAACATATACCAGTGTATGCTATATACGAATGGTACTAGTATGTCTTTTCCCCAAGTATCTGCAGGCATCTGCTGTTGGAAACCTAAGTTTAGATCAGTCTTTGATGTAACCTGGAGCGTCTGTTCATATATTGCTTTAGCCACACCATGTCCTAATCCTCGATGGTGCCATAAGGCCAGAATCCAGGCTATGTTTATTACATGATGAAACCTTTTCTGGAGTACAAACTACAGGGAGAATTTTACCCTCCTCCTAAAATGGAGAAAACTCATTAAAGTATGAATCTGCTCAGGACTAGCAAAGGGAATAGACTAACCCAATAAATTGGTCCTGCTCTAAACTCTGAATCTGTTTCAAGTTTGCTGTTGTAAGGAGAGTGTGTCTGAAATTGAGGCAAGTCTTTTTATTAGCATCCCTACTGCATCCCTACTTCAAAGGAGTGAAGAGTACAGGGATGTGTTTCTGTATACTTTTCTTTCAGGTTAAAACTTAGGTCTGTGTTTATGATCACCAGTTCTCCTGTTAAAACTTGCTTGCTTGTAGCAGCCATGTGCTGTATTCTGCTGAATTGATGTTTAAGATTCAAAGCTGTCACAGTGGTTTGGGCAGCAGGTTACAGCCCATTGTGGCTCTGTGGGGTCAAAACAAGTCCTGACCGTATCACCGCAGGACAGGAAGGTGGCTGGTTCTCCAGCACTAGGGTTGCTCTGGTTGCTCTGCCCTGGACCTTGCTGTGGTCTCTAACCCAGCAGCCTGGGGAGCAGTACTTTTCTGTGATTAGAAAGTGCTGTGGTTTGTTTGGGTGTTTTTCTTCCCTATTTAAAGCAATATGGGAAGTTCTCTTCGCCACATGGAGAAATGAGGGCAAGGCAATGCACTGCCTGCTCCTGCCAGAAGACATTACACATCTAATTTTTTCTGTCTTGGCTGAGAGGGAGAGGCTGGATGAATTAAATCTCTTTAATCCCCCATCCTCTAACCGCATCTGTTTCTACATGACTGAGCTTGGCATACAGGAATTCTTGAAACTAGCAGAGTCAATTACGCTCATTAACTTTAAAATGTTGACCCCTCTCTCCTCCCTTCCACTGCATAGTTGAGGTCTGTACAGATGGAGAGTGAGCAGAACTTGATGCAGCTGTCCTAAAGGTCACTGCTGTTTTGTCCTCTTCTTTCCTTTCCCCACATATTATTAGTCTTCCTAGGACGTCATTTGGGATGTTAATGCCTATAGGTTTAGAGCTTTTTACACTGTTAACTCCATTGTAAATTACTTGATTTTATATTTTCCCCCCCAGCTAGCTCTTCTCTCTGCTAATGCCATTTTAAAACAAATTTCTTCTTGAAGTGTTTGTGGCCCTAACACTCGCCCATTAGGTCTTCTGTCTGTGTACATTAAGTGCTTTGCATGCTGTCTGGTGACCGATGTATGCTGCCTCTTGTGATAAGACAAATCTCTTCAATATTAGCTGTGCAAGTAGACAGAAACAAAAATGCAATAAATGGATCCTGCCGTAAGCTCCGAATCCTCACGAGCCTTGCAGTACCAACTGAGATGCAGGAAAATGAGCTGAACTCCCCTCCCTGTTGATAGGCTGCTGGGATGTTGTACCAGAACAGCCCCACCAAAGGCAGAGAGGCAGCAAAAGTGTCTCTGAGACTGTTCCAGCAGTGGCATGTGTTACCAGGAGTGCTGTTCACCTGCTCTTAGGAAGGCGGAATACCACACCTAGGCTTTTAGGTAGATATTTTTGGTGTGTGTTAGTATGTACTCAGCTCTGCTCTTCAGTCATGGGCTGTTTTGGCAAATTATCACATGGGCTGAAAAAGCTTTAATGAAGCTTTTCTTTGCTCCAGCTCTGTGTGAGCTTCCTTAGTGCTGTGGCAGCATCATCCACTCACTCTTATATTGAAGGAAGCTCCTCAGAGACCTCACTGCGTTACTGGTGTGGCAGACATCCTGTCTGGGAGTGGATACACACTTAGAATCAATGCCATAGAGGAAGAAATGGGGTCAATATGAGTGGTGAATGAACATGGAAACCCAGGTATTGTTTCCTGGAGCAGAGACATCAGAAGATAACATGTACAGCTGGAAATGGGGGGCAGTGTGACTGCCAGAATCCATGGAGAGCATCTTATTGACTTAGCACTGGAGTTTCCTTCAGGCTCAGGCTGAAATCAGAGCCATCGGAGAGTATTTCTTTATGATAAAGAGAGTATCTGTGGTCTGGGATTGTTGGTTGCATGTCAGTGAGGTAAAGCAATTACAAAGTACATGTGCAAATGTACTCAGCTTGTTGGATGTGGGAGCTGCAAAATCATAGGGTCTAGTACTTCCTAATTCTCCTGTCACATTTGTTTCTTACTCTCCTACTTAAAAAAATCCATTGAGTACAGTTTCTAGGTAGATGGGTCACAGAGGGAACTATTGGTGGATTATTCTTCCTTTGACCAAATAAGCAGTTTGATCTGTAAGTGTGGAGTTCATTACTTTTGCTTACAGCAAGTATCAGTGTGCCCTCCAGCTACTCCTGTTGGATTCAAAGGTTACTTGGATATGGTGAAGGGCATGGGAACCTGACCTCTGCATAAAGAGAAATCTTTCCTGCTAACCCAGGGAGTAGCTGTGGAAGATCCAGTACCATTGAAAGAGCTCTCTGAAGAATGCTTGAAGCTACTCTTGTGTTTTGGTCCGCTGCCACGCTCTTTTTCCCCGTTTTTATAGTGGAAGTGGAATCTGCTAAGTTGGAATATCAGTTATGAGGAAGGTACACACCCCCGTATCATTTGGTTCTGCAACCAATTGGAGATTTGTGCTAATCTGCGTTAGAGCAGATGAGAATATGAGCAGAAAAGCAAAGGCACTGATTGGATGGGGTTTGCATGACAGCGCGGATTTGAGATTGGATGTCTCATGGTTTCCATTAGTTTTTCTTTAAAAGCTTTTTTCCCTATTTATTACAGTCTATGGTGGCCTTTCTCAAGGATCCAGAAGGTGCTCCACTATGGGAGGAAGATCCTGAAGCCAAAGATATTGTGCATGTTGACAGTGAAAAGGTACATTAGCTGGATACTCTGTTGTTTTATAAATATATGGGATGAAGGGAGTGTGTGTGTTTGTATTAACTCATAGAGAAACACTATTATTTCCTTTCTTTGGAAGGGAGGTTTAAAGCACTCAAAGTGTTTTAAGTGATTTGACAAAGTTTGTGGGTTGTGGTATCTGTAAAGTCCTCTGTTTCCCTCCTTCCTCTCCCCTGCATGTGGTCATGATATCAGTCTGCCAGCCACACAGCAAGTACCAGAGCTTGTGAATGGTGTGGTGGAGGAGCCCTGTTTGTCTCAGGGAAGTGTAGCAGTTTGCAAGATGCAGTCACTGCAGAGTGCAAGCAGGAGGTAAAACGCTGCTCTTAAAACTGCAGGTTGTCGTTAAACCTTGGGTTCCCTCCTGTGCCTGAGGTCAGGAAGCATGGAGCAGGAAGAAAAATAAGATCCAGATCTTGAGGGATTTAACTTTATACAGTAACTGTCCTCTCTTAGTGCTAAGTGGGAAAGCAGCGAATATGATGAAACTACCTTAAAAAGCCAGTGCCACCACAGAGTTACCCATTATATTCTTTCTAATATAATCAGCTTGGTCTTTTGTATTACTTTTCTAGTCTATGGATTTTTTAAACTTTAATTGATTGGACTCTAGCTGGTATTTTGTAAAGGGCTTTTTCAATTTTCTAGCTTTCATTTTTAATATTAGAAATGGTTATTTTGACATTCAGTTTTTGTAGGAAGATTAATTTTTAATGTTCACCCTCTGTACTTTATTACAAGGCTTCCAAGGGTTGCATTCAATTTGAAAACTTCATCTAGTTTCTCTATCATGCTGGTACTGAAAAATCTTTTTGTCATGGCGTCTCATAGCTTTGGCAAGGTTTCATAGTGTGAAAACTGAACTTGTTTTGTTATTATTGAGTCTGACTTTTTGGATTACAGTATGGATTTTTGGATGTGTCAGCAAAGAAAGAGTTTCCAGTCAGAGATTCTGCAGTGAGAATGAACTAAAACATACAACTTCCACTGGTCTAGGATATTCAGCAGATATTTGAATCTATAATAAATTTTGTAATCTTCTTTCAAGTAAAAATTGAGCAAGGGGAAAAAAAATTGAGTCTTGTCTGTTAGGAAAGATGATCCCTTTTCCCTCAGATAAATAAGCCTGTGTTCTATGAATACATATATTAATTTTTTGAAGTTGTAATACAAATAATAAGAGGTGTCATTTGGTGTAGGTCTGGTTTTTATTTTCTTTGGTTCGTTCACTAGGAATTGAGAAGGCTTCTGAAGAAGGAAGATAAACCCCTTCTGATGATGTTCTATGCCCCATGTAAGTAATGCAGCATGTCCTGTCACCTCTCTCTCCCTTCTCCACTGAGAGATGTCTAGAAGTCTGTCTAGAAGCTTCACCTGTGCTTCACTAATATCATCTTGTGCTATCTTTATCATTCAGCTTCTTGTGTTGTTCTGCCTGTTTGTCCTCAGCTTTTTCCCTGGTTGTCCATTGCCTGTATCCTAGTCTTGTCTCTTTCTCCTGTGATGATGACTCTTGCTCAACATTCTTTTAAGCAGTTGCTTTCTGTAATTTTGTTACCCATTGTCCTTTCTAGATTTGTGTTGTACGAAACAGAAACACTGTATGCTGCAGGCAGAGGGAACAGTGCAGTGGTTGGGAGCAGGACTGTCTTTCCTACTCTCCATCCAGGAGGCACCCTGTGTGTTCCTACCTACCTTGGCAGCAATAACTGAAATACAAGTGGGGTTTCAGGAAGAAAAGAGAAGAGCACATTGGAGTCACTCATTTCTTTTGTGACCTTGACCTTTTATTGCTGCTATCTTGTCATTGCATTGGCTGCTTGTTCCTTAATTTCGTTCATTTACAACTGCCTTTTTGTGTTCCCCGGTGACTGCTCTGTGACAGGCTTTCCAGCTCCTCAAGGACAGACGGTGTTGCACTGGAGTTGTTACTCAGCTGAAAAGTAGGGGAGCCATGAGAAGGGAGTAAATGTGTGACCTAAGCTAGAAAAGCCTCACAGCACTGCCCTGATAGGGAAGTTGTTGTTAGGTACTATAAGCAATTCACTATCTGATTCTGTTTAAAACTGTGTCCCATGGCAGCATTATCTGGTGTTTCTCAGTGTGTTTTCTCTTTAATTACTGCCTGAAATGCCAGTCTACCTTTTTCGTCTCATCTGAGTACTGCCAAGATGGCCAGGATTGCCCCAGACTTACTTTGATTCATCACTAAGAGAATGGTTTTTCTTTTAATTAAATCACTTGTAGCTCTGTGCCCTCAGACTCTGCAGTGGCAGGATCCTGTGTGTCCTGGTTTAGTGTGTGGTTGTTCCCAGTCGCTGCTGCTGCCTTGGCATCAGCAGGAGACGACACGCCTGCTCTGCTGTAAATCGCCCCTCTGGGGAGAGTTCAGCTGCAGATGCTTTCACAGTTTACCTGTATCAGAAATAATTGTTTTCCACAACTGAGTCTCTTCCTGAGATGTGCCTTATCTAACCCTTCGTTCTCTTTGAACCGTTCCCCGAGAAACCCTCCTCCTTCCGGTTTCTCTTCTTTTGAAGTGGCAAAACACCTGCTAGTTTTCAGTGCTGTAATACTTCTACTGCTTTCTAAACTGCTCTGAAGGAAGTCTACTTGTAAGGTTTTTTTCCTCCCCTCTGATTTCTCAGTCTGTAACTCCCTCATCTTTTATTTAACACACAAGACCTTCTGACTTGGTTTTTGTTCAATTTTTTTTTTCTTACTCCTTTTGCTGGAGACAGAATACATCCAGCAGTTGCATTAAAATGAGGGCTTCAGGTAGTTGAAGTTATTGCTTACATACAGGTGTTATCTTTCATAACTGGGAGCAGCAAATCAAGACTGGTCACTAAAAGAAATTCTGCTTTTCTTTACTTGTAAGGGGTGGCTCAGGGAGATCTTTGGCATGAGACGACATCAGAGGCTTTGTCTGGGAAGCTATGGAGAAGACAGCTGCCTTATTTCTCTGCTTTGTGGGAAGCAGGGGCTTTAGATTAATTGTGGCAGATTCATAGGAAATGGGCCCTTTCATTACGTACCGGTGCAGAGGGAGATGAAAGTGACTGCAGACTTAAATGTAGTTTCTTTAATGTTTCAGGAATGCCTGGTCTGGGCAAAACGACTCAGAGCAAAGGCATGGTTTCCTCAGAAGATATTACCTGCCATTGGAGACCATTCACTGTACTTTCAGACCTATATTACAGTCGGACAGCACTAAAGATGAAAAATTAGGTACACTTATAGGCATTCAGATTTATTTGTAGTTAACTCTATCAAAGAAGAGTCCTGCAGGAAACTATCTGGATTTGATGACAACAAGGAGCTGTTTATAACATCATTAAAACAAGGATTTTAAAAATTAAGGTGTTAACTAGTGGAAAAACTAATGTGTGTTTAATTAAGCTCTTCCTTTTGAGACAAAACACAAGAAGAAAGAAGAAAATTAGTTTCTTGAGGTTACCCTTTTTATACCTGTTGAGTGGTATATGTAGCTTGGCAGTATCCTGAACAATATAAGCCAGAAATAGGTGGACAGGAGAGGGTGTACTGAAGTGGATTTGGGAGCAGCAAGTTTGAAGCAGCAGCAGAGCTGGGAACAGAAGGATGATAGGAGTGATGGCTGGATAGAGGAGACTGGTATGTGCGTGTGCTCCAGAAGGCATTCCAGGGAGCAGAAAGAGGGTGAAGAGGGGAAGGTAGGGAAATCTGCTTTGTGAGTTTAGAGTCTGAGGCTGCTGAGGAGAGAAGTAGGGGATCCAGAAGATGATGTTAACAACTCACATATTTTGATGTCTCTCCAGTGGTTTGGATGAAGCTGCAAGACCTCAGTGGGCCTTAAATGAGTGGTCTGTGCACACCAACAAATTGTCATTTTGACCAGCACTAATTTAACAACCTCACTGTCAGTTTGAGCAGAGAGACCAAAGGTGGAAAGACCACAGAAACAAGAACTCTCTTTCCTCTGGTTAAAGGATGGTCTTTCAGGCATGCTGATGTGATTCTAAACTGGTGGTTGCTAAATCTGTTCCTCCTTTCTGGAAGGTATTTTCAAAACTCTTGGAATCTTCACCAGAACAAAGCTGTTGACTGCTGTCCTATGGTGGACTCAAGAGTTTCCACAATAAGCATCTGGAGGGCTTGGCTCCAGCTTCCTTTATTTCATGCTGTCTGCACTCCTGCCCCTTCCCATCTGCATGCAAGGATTTTACTTGGCAGGAGTGAAAACTGCTGCTTACAAGGTGATTTACTGCTAATCTGCTTAGCACTGCACAGCGTCATCAAGCAGCTCTCAGCACTCTCCAGCTATACAGTGGTGGTCTTCCTCACACCCAGTTTGTCTTTTCCACAGCGCATTATTGTATCTTACAAGGGCTGTTGCTTTTGAGTTATGTCTTCTCAATTAACAGAGCACTGTTTAACATTTGATGCCTGTGTAATGTGTTTAGGAAATGCATCTCAAATTAATTTCAAAGCCTTGTTAAGCTGGGATGAATCTCGGTACCTCCCCCTGTCCCTTAAAAGACCAGAAATGCATGAAGCTTTTTGTTTGAGTTCACAATTATGACATCATCTGTTGACTTTTGATATGTGTGTTTCATCTTATGTTCTCTTCTGGGCTCAGCTCAGAGCCTGATGAATGTAAGATCTTGTTACTCTTTTCAAACTGGGATGAGAAATGAATATGAAAATGAAAAGCATGAAAAATGTGCAAAAATAAAGGCTTGTAAGAAGAAGTAACATCCTTAGAAACTAATAATCTAATAATGTTTTAGTGAAGCAGATAAAGAATTTTGATTTAAATTTTTTAAATATAAAATACTATTTCATATGCTTTGGAACATAGATACTGTATAACAGGCTGAATAGAGTTGCTGGCATGTTACTTACTTATGCAATTTCTTTTTTATCAGGGTGTGGTGTTTGTAAAAGAATGATGCCATCTTATCAGCAGGCAGCCACAGAACTGAAGGGTAAATATGTAAGTGAGAAGATTTATATGAAATTTCAAAAATCCTTGTAACATTTTTTTTTTTGGTATTTAAACACGCAGTATTTATCAAATTCAAGAACTTTTAAGCAAGTGAAAACAAAACAGAAATGAATTACTCTGTTCCAGATCCCTTAAGGATTCTCTCTCTTGGTTTTTATTCTTTTAAAACTTTGGAGAATGAGGTGTTAACTCAGTTGCGCTTTAGATCCAGCGCCGCTTTTGCCATGGAGAAACAGGGTCTGACACTATATTGATTTATGTTTAGCCTCTAATTTGTGAGTTTCTAGGCCTTTTGGGCTCATTTTGTTAAAGAAATGTTTGCCATAATGGGTTTCATATGATGTTTCATAGCAAGGTCAGGGATGGATGCCCTTATGGCAATTATTAATCCATTTTTTTAGTGGAGAATCACAGTGTTATGAGAAGGGGATTCTCTGCACAAGTTACTGGTCACCCTCCTTTCCGCTAAGCATTAATAGAGTCTTACAGTTTAACTATAGCTCTGTCAAAGTTAGCACTGATACCAGATTGATATGAAAGTCAGTATTGACTGTAATAAAGTCCATCAACAGCAGTCACAATAATTTAGTTGCCCCTTTGTAGTAGTGAGACGTATTGATCTCTCTAAGCAACTCAAAGGCACTTCTCTAGTTGAGGTTTTTTGTGCTTAACGTATAATTTGTATGATGCCAATAATACATGAAGGACAAAGAAACAGGATCGTTGTTTCATGGCTTTAGCAGGATTTGGTCTGATTCTACCTGTTGGATCGTTCACTGTTGAGTGTACAGGTTTCCTTGGGAGAAAAAGATGAAGCACTGCAGTTCATCACTAGAGCAGCTCTGGCCATTCCTGCTCATGATGGCCTAGTGCTGTCAGACTTCCCGACATTCTCCAAACTAGTTGTTTTTCCAAAGTGTTTTCTCAAAATCCTTGTTTGCTTAGGACTGAAATGAGTGGGAGTTATTCAGGTTTATTTAGGACACAGTACAACCCTTGAAGATATTTTCAAGAGTGTTTTTGTCTATCCAGGCAGCCCTCTAATGCCATCTCCTCTAGTGGAATGTGTGCTGCAGTCCTTGGGGAGGCACTTCTGCCTTGCATGGAGGTACATCGTGAGGTGTGGAGTGAACAGGTATTAGCAGTGTAAAGATCACCTACAGGGATAGTGCCAGTGCTAGGCATGGTGCAGAGTGCTGTGTTATCCTACAGTTGTCCCTTCCTTGTCCGTGTGCAGCTCATTTTATTAAATTCAGACCAGAGAATTAAAACTCTAGATCTATTCTAGTTTGAGTATTTCCTTCCTCGCTTGGAAATTGTTTCTGTAGATCCAGGGTAATGCTGCATGGTGGAGGACAGGGCTGGGACACAATTTAGGATTAGTTCAGAGAAAAGTCCAGTTACAGCACTGCCACCTGCGTCTTTCACAAAAATCAGTCTGTGTATCAAAATTTGACCTAATTAGCTTCCTGAGTGGGACGTGTACACAGCTTGCCATTTCTAAAGTTAACTGTGCTGTACCCCTGATAAATTATTTATGGAGTACCTTAGAGTGATGTTGACTTCCAGATCAGACTTTGCTAGAAAGTTTATGATTGGTTTGGATGAGCTGAAGGTTTGGCCTTTTAATCTGACCTGTCGTTAGCTGTCAGGATGTGCCAGGCTCAAAAGCGATTATGGCTGTTATATAGCAGGAAAATTAAGCACAGTATTGCCTATCTAAGAGGTTGTAAAAATGGAAAGGTGAACTGTACCTCTCGCTGTTTTCCCTTGGGACTAGTTGTTTCTTGTCTCAGGACTGTTACTGAGAGGAGGGCACAGAGGTATTTTCAGTTTATATTCTGGTTAGATCTTGCAATTCCGTTGCACCCAGTGCAGAAGGAAAAAGGATGCCAAATCAGAAGAAGTGGGCTTATTTTGTCATTGATGTGAGTTGTTCCTGTGGTGAGAGGGTTGGGTGGGCTCTGGTGAGTGACTGTGACCGATGCACTGTGGCCCCAGAGCAGGGAGGAACTGGTGGTCAGCAGAGCACTTCAGCATCTTCTTAATGCCCATGGACTTCATGAGTGTGCCAGTTCTGCTCAGTAGACCAGCTTGAGAATATGCTTAAGAGCTTTCCTCCTTTGGTGCTTGTCTTTTTTTTTTTTTTTTTTTTTGAGCAATCCCATGAAGAAAACTGTGAAGCAAAGTAGGGAGTCACAGTCAAGCAGGAATGGTCAGAAGCTGTGAAGACGTGGGGAGGGAGCTGGGAAAGGTTCAGAGCTGGTTTGGGTTATAGGTAGCTTGGTGGAGAGCAGGTAAGTGTTGAAATATGTCAAATGTCACTGCAGAGGTGAAAGGAATAATCTGATCTTCATTTCTGCAGTGGCTATTACAAGTGGTAATGGACTCAAATTGAAGCTGGGGTCATTCAGTCATTTGCTAAAAGCAGATTAGCTGAACATCTGGCAGGAGGACCCTGGCTTTGGGTAGTAGGTGTGTTTTGACAGCCTGATATTGCATAATGCTGTGATTATAGGCCAGCTAAAGCTGTTACTTTTGTCATTAAAAACGAATCCCATTGCAATAGTTTTTTTGCTAATTATGCTTCATAAAGTGTATGAACACCAGAATGAATCCAAGTTATTGACTTATATCAATCACCATTGGATGGACGCAGTGAAATTGTAGCAGAATATATGAAATGGCTGGGAATGCCTATTTAAGACCTTGGAAATCCTCTGAAAGTTCACAGCAAATGTGAAATCTGGTAGACTGGTGTTTATTAGGGAATTGGTTAAGAAACCTGGTTCTTGCTTTATGAAACAACCACTGTATCTTGATCCTATTGCATTTACCTGGCCTTAGGTGGTGACATAGAGGACGAGGAAAAGAGAGAATTGGGTCTAGATAATCTCATATGAATTAAATCAGTCTGGTTCTTGGAACTACAAGGAAAATTAAAAGTGAGAGACTTGGCCAGCAAGTATAAACCCTATTACTGTGCTCTTCTCTGTTAACTTTATCCTTTCTCAGGATAGGGAAGAGAAAACAAAGTATCTTTTTGTGACTTTCCAGCACATTCTTAGAAAAGGCTGACCTTCAAATGAGGATTTTCTGCTTTAAGATTTATTTCATGCTGGCTCTGAGCACATTTGGTTGGTCTGTGCAGTTTGCTGCAGTCAGGAACGTGGTATTAAATTCTGATGTGGCATTTCAGCTGGAAGGAGAAAATCCTGTTTTTGGAGAGGGAAGGAGGAGGGGTTTGGATTAAGACCCTGCTGCTAAAATGATTTAAGCCATCAATGCCATTAAACTAAGTTAATCAGGAAGTGGTATCTCAGCAACTCTCTGGTTGCAGGTTTGACAGCAGAACAACTTCTGTGTGAATTGCACACCCACAAAAGCTCGAAATCAGTCCCATCTTCCAATTTTCAAGTCAAAAATATTTAGAATACATTTGGAAAGGGCACAGAGTAAGTCACAGGACACGGTATAAGTCACAGGAGCCCTGAACCTGAAGCTCAGGATGAAGGGCTGTTGAGGTGGAGGATGGGTTGGGGTAGAGGTAAGGAAAGGGTAGGAGAGGGGTTTTGTTTCACATGCTAATCTGAAAAGCTACTATGCTTCTGTGCCCCTCTTTTGATATCTGTAGGACAAGGTTAATTCTTAACTCTCATTATACCCTACCAGTCACGTAAGTTAACATATTTAAAGCATATAAATGCCATGTGATATTTCCTGAGCTCATGGAAATAGGGCATGTTTTATTTTCACATCAAAGTAATGCTGATTTCCCCTTGCCATTCAGTAAGTGCATTTTTGAGCTGGGATAATGCCAGTGCTTGGTTGGTTAGAGCTTCTGGACATAAGCTGAGATTGTAAATTCATTGCTGGAGTGGAGACTAGAGAGCTGAGGGTGGAACTTCTTGTGTCCTAGCTAATGTTTGGATGTGAACTAAGAAGTTTTTTTTCCTACTTGCAGAGGAAGAAAAAAAAAAAGTGGTTACACTTGTAGCTTAAAAGCCAAATGCACAAAGAAGAGTACAAATAGTGCAATTGAGAGAATCCCTTTAGGTGTTTCTCTTAGTGGGTGAATAAAAAGAAACAGAGGTGCTTCCAGAGCAAGGAGGAGGTGACATGGTGACTGGTGTGTGTTTCCTCTGGATTAGACTCAAGTATTGTTCTGTTCCCCCTGCACAAAATCAGAAAAGCTGCAGTGCCTTTTACAGAGATCCTCTTGCTTGACAGCTATATGAATGAAATCAGAATCTGCCCAGATCTTATTTGTTTTTACTTAAACCTTCAAACAAATGCTGTGATGTTCCTGCTGTATTGTAAGAATCAGTAAGATTATGCTCTGTTTTTCCAGGTTCTTGCGGGAATGAATGTTTACTCTGCTGAATTTGAAAGGATAAAGGAAGAATTCAATGTCCGGGGATATCCTACAATCTGCTATTTTGAGTCAGTTATGTTTTGCTACTACTTAAGAGATCATACACTCTCCTATAATTGCATGTTTTTATCTTCCAGGGCAAGGACTGAACCTTGTTTTGTTGCTTTAACAGGAAAGGAAAGTTCCTGTTCAACTTTGAGAACTTTGGTGCTACCGCAGCAGATATAGCAGAGTGGCTGAAAAAGTAAGGCACGGAACTTCATGCACTCCACCTTTTATGTACTCTTCATTATTTACAGAATGTAATGGTTTAGGAACAGACATCTCTCCCTCGTTCCCTCCGCTCAGAAGAGCAAACAAAACTACCCCGCTGAGATCAGCTAAACTCATACAGAGAGATTGCCTAATGTTTGGTTTTTAGCATGCATGCCTTGCATTTCACAATTGCATTTTGTCTATAACAGGAGACTGACAGTGGACCAAAATAAATGCAGATACACAGATCTCAGCTTCGTTAAGAATGCCAGTGATCTTGGGTGCCTGAACTTAATACCTTGCAATACGTTTGACTTCTGTTGTTTTATTAAAATTGTATATACCAAGTGCGCAGCTCTTGTTGGTTCTTCAGCCTTTAGCTGAAGCCTTTAAAGTGTCTTGCAGAGACAAACTGAAGATCAGGACACCTCAGACAGGTAGTCATTTTTACATCTTTGTTTCCTGTCATGAGGTGAAGTATTGAAAGCATCTTGTTCTACCTAAAGATCGCTATTTGCGGTCATAAACATTTGGGGGGTTGAATGAGCCTGTGGGACTGGCAACTGAGAGACAGAGACACAGGAAGAGTGTGCAAGTGTGTGTACAGCTGCTCTTTAACTGGTGCTAATCACCACATTATCAGTGAAGCTGAGAGAGCTAAGATAGTCTGGTGATGGAGGAATCCCGTTAGCAGTGAGCCCTGGGCATGATGTCATCTTTGTAACCCTCCCTTGTTTGCTGCAGTCACGGAAACAATACTGAAGTGAAGCTAATAAAAGGAAACAAACATGGGAAGGAACAGACTGTTGCAAACTATTGTAATAATACAGCTTAGCAAAATTGGTTCAGAATAAATGTATCTTACTTTACCGGTGGGACTATAATGGGGATGTCCATATGGTTAGCAGGTAGCCCAGGGTCTTCAGCAGCAGTAGACTGAGTGCTTCAGGATTTGGAACCCACAAATGAAGTGACAGCATCATTCCTGTTTGCATCAGGAGGCATGTGTACTGCCCAGAGGATCAAAGAGGAGGAATTTAGCCAAAGTCTGTAAGCCTCATGTAGTCGATTAAATCTTCAGATGTGAGAGATCAAGATGGCAACTCCAGCAACGCTAAGGAGATGATCAGCCCTGGGAGCAAGGATATGCCTTCATCACCTGCACTTTGTTATGCTTCTCAGTTCTGCAAGGATGTGGTTATCTCTTGGCTACCATATGTGAAACATTAGATGTTTGGGGTGTTTTTTTCCCCTGTCTGCCCACATAATATCCAGATAATCCCGGTAATGTGCAGTGCCTTTATATCAGTGCTGTGACAGCAAGTGAACACAGCTACTGGAGGCAAAGCAGAACAGCTGCAAGCTCTTTCCAATGATAATCTCTGCTAACAAGCCACTGTGGGCTTTGGCTGATATTTCAGCAGTCCAGAGCTAAAGACAGCTGTTTGTCCTCACTTAGTGCATGCTTATTAGTTTCCCAAAAGATGATCTGAGCAGTAGCCTTGTGCTCCTGTTTTGTATAATAAGTACAACTTTTAAGGAAACCACATTGAGAAATTATGTGTACTTATGTTTTGCCAGTAATTGATGCTGCAGTTAAAACCATATATGGGGTAAATCTGCTACATACATAATATTATATTACTCTGAGGAAGCTGCAGTGCAAGTAGTCAAATGGTATGGCAAGGGATTTAGGAAAGCCAAGGAGTGTAGTTAGAGAGCTACAGGGTGTATAGGCTATGTTTCAGAATAGTATAATATTAAAATCATATAAGGAGGTCACACTAATGCAAGATATTACTCTGGAGCAGGGGCAAGGCAGGGCCATGGCAAGGACAGCCAGTGCATTTTTATACTCTGCATGCATATGCTGTCATCATGGATTCTCCAAAGCAAATCCAGCAGACATTGAGCCATATGAAATGGCCTATTTATTGTGGACACTAGGTACACTGCAGAAAAGCAGCTCTTTTCCCTCTCCCCCCTTCTTGGTTTTTTCTCTCTAAATGTTACTGACAAAGTGCTGAAAGTACTTGATCTTATGCTGATTTTTGGAGAAGGACATGAAATAACTTAGTGAAGGTTAGCATTATTTAAATTATTGACAGGATGTTGTCCATGCTTTTTTCTCTCAGGACAAGAACTAATAGTTTGGAGGGCTCCAACACCTTTTTTTTTAATCTACTTATTGAAGGTGCTTCTTTCTTATGCTGAAGTGTGCTAATGCATCAGTCTTACAGACACTTAACCTCTCTCATCTTCCTAATAAACACTGGCTACTGTTATGTAGTTTCAGATGTTTTCATGAGATGTTAGAGACAAACCATCATACAGCCTTAATCTGACACACAGTAACACTAGAGGTGCTATCTTGCACATACCACTATTCTTTTTGTTAAATCTGATACACAGCTGTATCAGCCCAAATGGTAGGCAAGAGACAACTTCTTCCTGCCTTCAAGAGTTGCTTAGTTTGTCTTGCTGTTTTTATAGATTCCTCTCAGGCCCTCCTTTAGCATCAACTACTCTGTTAAATCAAGAACTTTTTCTGTGCTTTTAATTGAATTAGCTTTTGATAACTCTTCCGGACTTCTGTCATCCTAATCAGGTGTTGGATGTGCCTTGTGTCAGTTTTAAATAACATTTTAGATTTTGCTTGTTGCTTCCTCCAGGCCTTGAGGTGTTTCTTACCCACTCCTGTGTAGGCTTATTAGCATGCACAGCATTTTAAATTGGGCCATTTGAATAAACATCCCGTGCCCTGCTTTTCTAATTCCTGACTGAAATAGGTCATGCCAGGCCGTGCTAAACACCACGTTCTCCCAGTGCTTTGTAGACACTGTGTCCATGTTCATCAGGCTCTACCTACTCTGCCCAGGTCCCAAATCTATTAAATGTTGTGGTGTTTTCTGGAAAGCCTTCACTCTCCCAGGATACCTGGAGATTATTGGTCTCTTACAGGCTTGGCAGCAAGCAAACTGATTATCTGCTAAGCTTTTAGAGAGTAAACTCCTGCGGACGGGGACCCGCCTCTTTGTCTCTCTCCCCTGCTTGGTCAGGTGCAGCTCCAGTCTTTGCTTTGATGTTTACTTCTCACTATATTTATCATATAAGCAGCAGTAGAGGTGTGCATCACAGTTTTGCATGGATTGCTTAATATTCTTGGATCATACCCATTGCTTACATCAACAGAATTTGCTATCTGAATCTGTGTATCTCTCCACTGCTTTTTTTTATCAAACTAGACTTTCAGCCTAGAAATGAGCAGGGCAGGATAAATGAGTTATCATATGTTTGCCATTCCTTGTTCCAGGCAGATAACACAATAATACATTTTAATCAAAAATAGTAAATCTGTTTTCACCAGAGGTGGGGTCAAATCCAGACATGTACTTTGCCAGAGAATTTGGGGAATTTGAGGGGTATTTGGAACTCATTACTGCAACTGGCAATGATAAAATAGCTTCAAAATCTGGCTCCCAATGTTGGTGTGTTTGGGTATCCTTTCTGTGAACATTGCTTTATTAAATAAAATGTCAATTAGCATAGTTTAGTTCACAGCTGCCAAATTATCTTTTTCATGTACATTAATAAAAGCCAAAACCAATTGTTCAGTGGGATGGTGAGTGCTGAACTGGTCCAGAGGAGCTTACATTCAGTTTCCAGACTTGCCACTGTGTCTTTGAGTAATCTCTGTGGCTCTGATCCATCAAAGACAGTTAAACTCACGTGCGCTCATACTGAAGTTGGTAGAACATAACACCTTTTAGGTTAAGCATGCAATTGAGTAGGTTTGCTGAGTTAGGCCTGCAAGCCCACTGAGAGGGAGGACAGAGTGATGCTTCTCTGGGCCACAAGAGCTGTTCAGGGTAAAACCATATATTCCTGGGGAAATGGTGTGTGTAGCTGGCTCATGGTCCCAGCACTGCACCTCCTTCCTTCTCTCTCAGCCCTAATCATGCTGTCAGTATCCAAGGTGACGGGTTAAATTGGCTGTTTCTGCTCACTTCTCTTTTCTTTCGTTTGCTATGACTTCCGTGAACTGCAAAGTATGAATGCTGTGAGAAAGGGAGCATCCTGCTGAGAAGGGTGAAAGAGCGATAGAAAATGCATCTGATTTCTATAATGTAATAACTGAGCAGTCTGGTTATCTCCTGTCTCCATCCCCTTCCATTGCTGATCTGTCCTCATGAGCTTCTTGTGTTTTTTTTTATTCCTCCGTCAGTTTTATCTGCATTTCAGTGCTTGTGATTTCTGGGTGGGTACAATTATGGAAGCTGTTCAGTAGGGTTGGTGTGTCACACATGTGTGAACATCTGCACAAAGTGGTTCCTTACAGTCTGAACTGCCAAAATGACTACTTAGCACCAGAAAGCTGCTTTTAAGCTCTGTCTGTTTGTCTTGTAGCCCACAGGCACCTCAGCCACAGCCTCCAGAGACTCCCTGGGCAGATGAAGAAAATGTAGTTTATCACCTGACTGATGAGGACTTCGACAAGTTTATAAAAGACCATTCATCTGTGCTAGTGATGTTCCATGCACCATGTGAGTTTGTTTTCTATTCTGTACTCTTGAGCCAAATGCTTGCTGACAAAATCAGTGATGATTTTCCTTGGAAGTTTCACAGAACCTTGAACTCAGAGTCCAGGCTTTTCTTGTTTGTGATGATTGTTAAACACACAAGGCATGAAATGTTTGTGAAGTTGCTGACTTCACATTTAGGATGGAGATGTGCTGCTGGGAGAGGGACACTTTGTAGGCTGAGTCAAAACATAATTGAAGAATGTAATGATGCTTAAATAGTTAGAGGACTCATCACTTTACAGCATGATTTCCCATTTTCAGCTTCTCTTCAGTATTGCTTGCCTTCAAAGCACAACTCTGGTTGATTGAACAACTCAACTTGAGAACCATGAGCTCCTGAGTTCTTGGTCTTGGCTGCTGCTGTGTTGTTTTGAGCATTTTCACTCCTCTGCCGCAGTTTTTCTGGCAATGCCAGAAAACTAGATCTAAGTTCAGAAAGTCCCCAGGCCTTTTTAAAACTAATGCAGATCTGGTGGTGATACTACTTAACTTTTCTGGTGAGAATGCACTGGGCTGATCTTTTTCATTGCTTGAGGTTTTAGCTTGACCAATAAAATGCAGTGGGTTGCTTTCAGAAAGCTGTTCCAGCCGCATTGTCCTATATGCTGTTGGGTGGAAGAGTTCATTAACCTCTTTGTTCACTGTGGATGTAACTTGTTTCAGCTACATAGCTGGTTCTACCAGTTGGTTGTGTCTGCGATGGACAGTTCAGGTTGAATCTGCTATGCTGGGTGATACACAGCTTCTACCTCCTCTTACTGCTGTGCTGGCAGTGGCACTTGGGTGAGATGTTCATTTTCAGGGGCACGAATTTAAAGGTTAGAACTCTGGAGGCAGCCTGTGTGCTCACAGCTGAGGGTCTTGGCACAGAGGCTGAAATCCTGTTTCCCTTTAAGCCAGCAGGAGTTAGCTCCAAAATGCCTTTTTGAAGGTCTGCTCATAAGACTCACTTGAAAAACATACCATAATGAGTTTCCTTTGCCCAATGAAATGTCTGAGAATTTGATCCTCTGAAGCAGGTGACTGCTGTTTTGTCGCTGTGTTCACTGGATTATTTGTACTAATGAAAGTGGGACCGGAGATTAACGCCTGGTCTGAAAAACAAAACACAAGTAGCAGAACTGATGGAGCCTGGTTTGCTCAGGAGTTATCCTTCATTACCCAAATCCTTCCTTCCCTAGATTTCCATGCACCCCGGTGTGCAAGTGACAGCATGGATTGCTGCTCCTCGGGAGCTGTACGCTTGCTGGTTTGGCTGAGCAACTGCTGCCAAACAGAAATGTAATTCCTAAATTTCCCTCCTTTCCCTCTCTCTGCACAGTGGTGTGGGATGTGTACCTTCTCTCTAGCTCTGAATCTCTGTATGTTTACAGAAATTTAGTAGTATTTAAAAACTTTGCCTTTTTTTGAGTTTGTAAATGGGCAAAGGAATCCAGTCATGTATTTGGGAGGAGGAAGAAGGGGAAGAAATAGACAGTTGGCCCTGCAAACCTTATTCCTTTAGGAAGCCAGATGAAAAATAGGTTAATGTATACAATTACAATCAGATTTTATAGTAAGTTCAAATTAGTTATAAACCTTAACAGGGTTCTGTTCGGGTTTTAGGGTTTTTAAATATTTTATAGGACACAAATAATAGAGTTTTAGGAATAATAATATTACATGACTTATTTTGAAGGAAGGGCACTTCCAGCTAGGTATGTTTTGTACTAGGTGGCATTCTGTACCAAGGTACAGCAGTACTTTGGCAAATGCTGTTTTAAAAGTAAATCAAATGCCTAAATTGGGCTTTTGCAGTCTTCTGATAACATTTTCCAGCTGCTCAGAATTGGGATAAAGAATATTCCTTACCAGAACAACTCAATTTTAAATGTAGCTTGGATGTTTGGGGCATTTTATTTACATTCAGGTGGTAATCGTATTGCCTATGTGCAGAATCCAGCTTGATCATGTGTAAAAGATCTGTGTTTGTAAGAATCCTCTCTGGGCATCCTCAGCAGAGTGTGTAAGGCTTGCAAACTAATTAATGACAGACAACTACCATAAACAGTTATCTCCATGATTAAAAGCTCTTCTCTTAGCACTTCGTAAATGTGTTAATGGAGTCACCTTATGAATATTAGGAGATAAATTACTCCAGTAAAAGAAGCTGAGCAGCAAACATCTTACTTGTTTTAACCTTGGTAGCTCAGGAGGAGAGAGTTTTTTCTGAAAATTATGTATTAATAAAAAAAAAATGTGGAAACAGATGTGCAAAATAGGCCTATAATGCAAGATATACTTCTGTGTAACTAAGAATAAGCAAGGGGATTTCAAATACTGGCCTGGAATTAGCAAGTACTTAAAACCCTGTGTCACCATGCAGCATACATGTGACTGGAGTTTTTCTAGCAGACTGTTGGGGTTTAGCCCTAGCTGCAACTCAGCCCCACGCAGCCACTTACTTGTTCCCTTGTGGTGGGATGGGGGAGAGAATTGGAAAAATAAAGGCGACAAAACTCATGGGTTGAGATAAAGAAAAAGTAAAAGCCATGCACAGGCAAAAGAAAGCAAAGAATTTGTTCACTACTTTGCATTGACTGGCAGGTTTTTGACCATTCCCAGGAAAGCAGAGCTCCATCACACATAATGGGGGCTTGGGAAGAGAAATACCATCACTCCAGATGTCCCCCCCTTCCTTCTTCTTCCCCCAGCTCTGTGTGCTGAGCTCGACACCATATGGTCTGGGATATCTCTGTGGTCATCTGGGGTCAGCTGTTATGGCTGTGTCCCCTCCAACTCCTTGTGCACCCCCTGCCTCCTCAGTGGTGGGGTGGGGTGAAGAGCAGAAGAAGCCTGGACTCTCTAAGTGCTGCTCAGCAATAGCTAAAACATCCCTGAATTACCAACACTGTTTCCAGAACAAGTCCAAATCAAAGCTCTGTACCAGCTACTGTGAAGAAAATGAACTCTATCCCAGCCCAAACCAGCACACATACACTCAATCTTGTGTTCATGAGAAGCTGTTTCACTAGAGGAGAATTATTTCAGTGATGCTTTAATTGCATATTCAGGTGACCAGTGCATTAATAGAGTGTAGTATGAAAAGGTGTGCGGGGAATTGGCAGCTTTTTATCCGTACCCTGCCCCTCAAGTGCTGAAGATACAGCTGAACCAAACAGAACCAGGTAAATACCTGTGAACTGCACAATTAGGCACTGTGATGAATGTGGCCAATTGGGTCTCCATGCCTGTGGCTTTTAATGATCATCCCTGAGGACCACACTATAATTATTTACAATCATTTGCACTTACTGACCCAATCAAAGGCATCGCAGGATTTTGTGTTTCTGCCTGGCATAACTAAGTTCACGAGAGCAGTTACATGTGATTTGAACACATCAGGAAGATCTGCAGCATGCAACTTTCACCTCTTGAGATCAGAGACCTCATACCTTTTGTGCAATAATGTATCACAACCATTAAACAGAAGCTGGGCTGCTTCAGGTCCTTACTGCCGGCCCTGAGATAACGTGGATGAGCGTGGGTGGGCAGGATGAGTTCATCCTGCGTTCATTTTGCAGGTCAGTAGGGACACGAAGCAGGATTTTTAACCTTCTGAAACTCCTTTGTAAAGCCCTTAAGAGGATGTTCAATAAATCTGAATATTTAGCATAGGTAAAAAGCGACCCAGACAGTCAGGCTCTGAAGGAGCTCTCCCTCCCCATCCATCTGTGAGGGGTGTGCAGTGTTGTGCTCGTTACTTAAACATTTTGCTGAAATTTCATAATTGCTGGTGGTGAACTTAGTGTTATCCTGGATATATCCAGACTGGAGTCTTGCAGGGATCTGAAGTGTTTTTTCGTTGTGGTGAAATGAAAACTGAGTTCTCCTGCACTATACGAAAGAACAAAGAAACGGCCCTCTCTCCCTAAGGATTTGGAGTTTCTGCTTGGATTGATCATATTTAGTAACATGATATAGCAGAGCTACATTAGCAAGCCTTTTTCCAAGCCTGTAACAGAGGATTTTTTTGCACCAACTAAAGCTATTTCTGTACCATAACATAACTAAAGACACCCATGCGCAGCTTATGATAGGCTTCTATTAGCAATGAGAGTAAAGGCTCCATGTCTGTATGTGCTTCTCGAATATCTGTGCCTACAGCTGATCAATTTATTTAGATGCCCAAGATGACAGCTGGGTTCTGAATGTCTCTAAATATGGGTAATGCTGCCAGTCAAGTGTTGTTAAATGCTTTAGTGACATGGGGACTCGGTGGGACTTCAAATGTTCCCGAGTCACTTGAGCACAAGAAAAGCGCCCTGTTTGTGTTTTCAGTTTCCCCATCAAACTGTTTGCTGAGTCAAATGCAATTTTTAAAATAATTCTGTCCAAAATATTTGCCAAATTAGTGAGTGTTGTAGTCTTTCTGACTCTGTTTTGTCAAAGGGATAAAAACCCCACACACTTGCCTTTCTACATTTTTCTTAGCATTTTTCTCTACCCAACCAAGTCACTGATAAGTTAATTCAAATGCTACTGAATGGTGATTAAAGTCCAGAACTGGAAGTCAATTCAGAAATGGATTCTAAAAGTGTCTGATTTTCATGCACAGGAGTTACTTTCATTATGTTTTGTTAACACAAGTGACATTGCTGACAATTTAAAACGTACCCGTTCTTGCAGCCTGATGCAGAATAATGTCCTGGCACCACTACAAGCTGTAGCCTCCCTGTGTACCTTCAGCAAGCACAGTTCTGAGTAGTCTCTGATGCTGATTGGTGGTTGTAGTCAATCACTCCTGTTTGCTTGGGGTTGCTTTGCCCCCCTCTCATACCCCATCAGCCAGAGCAAAGTTTGTGGTCCAGTACTGATGCCAGAGGTAACAGAGGAGAAAAAGGTGCTTTGGCTGTACTGTTACTGTGAGTGTGCATTTGCTTTTTAAAGGATTAAAGTATTAAAATCTTTTTCCTGCAATGTTTTTCCTTGTATGTGAGCTTAAATTCATGTTAAACCTGTGCTCTTCCCAGTCCTCTTCACAGGGCTTCTTCATAGGCTACATAAGCTGATTGCAGGACTTAAGGTTAGAAAAAATGTCAATATCCTTAGTAGGATATTGGAACCATCATGGTTTTTCCTACCTTGATAAGCAGGGAAGGCAGAGAAGATGCAGCCTAATAGACCTTTGCTTGCTTCTTCCCAGTGGAAGGGAGGACAAAATTAAATCTTGAAATTATAAAATGCACCATAGTTTTGGCGTGTTGTTGAAATGTCTGTGAAATTCCTTTCCTGTTCTGAGATATTTTCATTCCCTTTAAAAACGAACCCCATAAATTATGCAGTTGGTGCTTTCCAAAGTCAGCTATTCAACTGTGCAGGTTTTTAATTGCCCAGGGAGTGGTTTTATCAATTTGTCTTTGAAAAACAGCTTTTCACACCCTTCCCTCCTTCCCCCTCCTTCCCTTGCATTAAAACCCAAGGTTTTAAGCCACTTTGTGAACTCTTTATTAAGAATCCCAACCAATTAGCCTAGTACAAGATGAAGGCCTCCAGCTTCTAACTAAGCAGTGAACTTGGATCTCTCCCTGCCAGCACACCATCATTGGTTACAGTGGCCTGGTTTTTGTTTCTTACTGCTGCATGTGGTGAGATTAGGATGTGGGAATCCATTGCTTACCTTAAATATAAAGTAAAGCAAACCCAAAATGTGCACATGAAATCAAATCTATTTCTTTCAAACCATGTTTTGCAACTATAAATAAATAAGTCTCCCTTTCAGACCCCCACTGGTTCCTTATGAAAGCAAGGTACATTACAGCAAGCACTAATTGGGATGGATGTTGGCAGCATCAACTGAAAGGCCACGAGTTGAAAAGGCTGAAGAATAATCTACTCTGCAGCCTGAAAAAAATAGCCTTTTTAGCACAGGTCAGCAGCCAGCCTTTGATAAAGAAAAAAAGGAAATTATTTGTAAATAAATACAGGTTTTCCATGCTAATTCATTATTCAATCAAAGTTTTTTTTAATGTCATCCAGTGCAATTGCACCAGTAGAGGTTAAAGGCTTGTGGGTTATCCAAATGTCAAGCAGCACTAAACGTAGAATGGATAGAAATATCCTTTAATTTTTATTTGTCCCTGTTGTGTATGACATCTGTGATTTTTAAAATAAAATGTTGGCTGTGTTCAGTGACTACATAGAGAGCTTTTGGCATCTGCCTTCAGATGTAAAGCCTCTGGGATAAAGAGAAATGGTAGGTAGCTGGGAAGCTGTTCTTGTTAGACCTGTGCAGGTCTGGATTACTGGGAGTTTGTAGCATGTAAGGCAGGTTGTGTATTTGGAATCTTGTCAGATGCCATATCCTTGTGATGCAGTTGTGTATCCTTCTCCATGGGATGATACTCAAGGAGACATTTGTGTGTCAAGGTGCTCAATCCTGTTCCCACTAGACCCTGCGAAAATGTTCTCCTTGCTTTAGAGTAATTACAGAAAGCTTTGAGCAAGGCAAGCTTTCTGGACTGTGATGTAGGTCATAGGCAGTATCTGTCTCTGGTGGGTTTCTTGGTGAAGCAGTGCAGATGTGAGGATGGGCTATTGCAGTGCCCAGATCACCGAAAAAACGGAACAGTTGTGTAAGGGCACTCGGATGATGAGTGTTGCTGTTTAAGAGTCTGGACAGATCTATGAAGAGAAGAGATCTGCTTCAGTTTCATAATTGTGCTTCCTGACTCTCTACATCCCATAGGTTCCTAATTTTAATGTTGCCTTAGTGTATTTTTAATGGGATGTATAACAAAATGTTTCCCCGTGCAAGCATAAATTATGCCAACTTTCTGTTCATTGTATGTATGTACTTCTTAGCTGAATGTTACTGTCAGGCTCTTGGAGCAGATATATTCTTCATGTAAACCAGTTAGAAATGGGTAAATTCTTGCCTTCTGAATCTGCTTCCAATAAAGTGAGCGAGTTCTGACTGTTGATTTCAGAGAGAGGAGGTCGGAGACACTGACTAGGTTCTTCAGTATTTAAAAGCATGTAAGTCTACGGTAGGATGTTGCTTGATATTTGAATATCACCAAAAATCTTTGGGCCTATAAACAGTTCAGTGCAGTGACCTGCCAGTGCAGTGACCCACCTCATTAAACTAGTTACAGGAATGATTTTCAGGGAGATTTAATCACACATTAAAACAGAAGTTCTTGAAAAGGCAGCAAATCAGGAAGATGAAGAACCCAACATGGATTTTTCCTTTGATGACAATCCCATTTATGTTTCTCGAGGATTTAAAAATAAAAATCAATATAGATTTTTAGTGGTACTTTCTATAAATAGGAATGTGAAGAGTATAAAAACCCTAATAACTAGCTTGTGCAGTAAAACTTGACAGGATACCTAATGAAAAGGGCGAAGCCAGAAATGACTGAGTCCGTTGTCTCTTTTGTGTTGGTCTTTTGATACTGGAGCACACAGTTCATATGAGATTATTGTCTTTTTGAAGCAGTTTGTGCTCTTTGAGTAGAGTAAGATCATAAAAAAAAGGATGATCCAGTGATAAAAGTGATAGTCTTGGCCTGGAGATGTGAAAGTTTAGTTCTTGCCTTGCTTTGATTTGTACAGTCATGACCCAAGTCACTAAATATTTGTCTCAGTTTCCAATCTGTGAAGTGGAGATAACATTTCACCTTGCGTGGGAGTTTTATCTAGCGAGCTATGCCCAGACTGCAAGCTGCTCCAGTATTGCATCAGTTGAAGTATGGAATGCATGTGAACATTGCAAAGTGAAGGAAGTATTCCCTGGCTTCTGGCAGATGTCCGTTTTTTGGGCCCCCAAGTTTAGGAAACCCCTTCTGCTACTGGGTTATCACACAGCTCAGATAAGATTATCAAAGCTTGAGCTGATGACTGGTTACAGCCCATGCCAAGACTTGAAGGGAGGAGCCTTGACCTGCTCTGGTTCATTTTCACAACAGGAAGAGTGGCAAACCCAGGCTCTTGTGGTGTTTTGGGCTGCCCTACCTTTAGTCTGCATCTTGACTTGCCTTGTGGCATGGTGCTGTTCTGGGGACACAGTGTGTACATTGAATCACTTACTTGGTAGCAGTTGTGGGTATTGAGGGCAGAATGCAGGGTAGCAGGAAAGGAGCTGAGCTGTATATACTTGGATTTTGTGAAATTTGGTAGATTTGTTCAAATGCATTGCTGTATGCTCGTCTCCAGTAGGGAGCAATTAGTTTCTCTATTAAAGAAGACATTTGCAAAGGCTATTCCAAGCAGGAAAAAAATCTTCCTGTGAATGTGTGGCAGGTGGTGTAAAGGGAACATTAGTTTCTTTGGGGATTTGCTGCCTCATTTCTCACCCTGGTACTTCTTTCTCTCTCCCCTAGCAAGTCCTTACTGCCTGAGATGATTACAAAGGAGTAACTACGGCCAAGGGGTAGCTGAGAGGTGACAGCTGAAGGGAGAGTCCCCCCAATCTCTGGGTATTTGTTATAGATTATTTAGGTGTTCAGAGTGGTCTTTTAGAGGACTTAGGTAATTTTAGCTGTTAAAAGTCCGCATTTGAATGTGTGAATTGGGTCACTGTCCTCCTGCAAGCTTGACCCCAGTGTACATATAAGCCCTTAATATGCTCTTGTGGTGAGTTCTGATAGGAATGAAGCATAACTTATTTTTATGGATTTACTTTGCTTGCCTCTAATGATGGGTTAACAGTGGGAATTAGCTTTAGGAATTAACCACTAGGTTGGTTTTTTTTCTGAAATAATTTAATTTCCTTGCTTGGATAAGCTCAATATACAGTGCAGGGTTCTCATTTGGAAGGTGCCTTACAGTATCTCTGCTACTTGAATCATTACTATTAGAGTTTTCATTGTCAAGTTTATCTTCCTAAATACTTTATGGCTTCAATTTTTATTCTGTGGAAGGTAGAGTAGAGAACTTATGTAAAGAGTAAATAATGAACAGAGAAACCTACAGTGAAAGATTGCTTGCCTGCCTGTCTACTCCTTGTGCCCTTTCAGATGGTGAGTTGGCAAATGTCTTTCTGAGCTACTAATAAATGAATCCATTGCTTTGATACTGAGGCATTGTGCTGATGGAGAAACTGTGTCTTTTGGGGTCCTGACTGCTTGTGGTTGGCCGACCATCCCAGCATGCTTCTCCTAAGTAGGTGAATAGATCTCAGTTGGTAGGCACCTCTGCTCTGATTTTGGACAAAAGGTGTGCATTCTTCATAGTATCTCTTCTTGATACTTGACTTTTACAGATATCTGCACAGTAATAGCCAGTGTCAGTATTGCTTTTAATGCCTGTGCACCATAAGCTTGAATGCTTTGGGATGTACTTTTCCTGGGAAGATTACTTTGCATTGCATCCATTTTGCTGATGTCTTGTACAAATTGCATCCTATGAAGTAATTTGCTTGTTATGCTGTTTTTGTGAGCTGAACATCCAAAGCTATTTCATCTAACCTGTGCTCTCTGGCATTTTCATTGCTAAATCCAAAGCTTAAAGTCTTCCATAGCGGGATAAGAGTGTGAGGAAAAGCAATGCACCTTCTCTTGCCTCCCCAAGGCAAAATTTTTTTGTTCACCTGGCAGTGGAGAAGGTGGGGGGGGGAGTCTTTTTTGGATGCAGAATAATTCTGATTTTGTTGAGAAGGAAACCTTCTGGTGGTATTTTTCATAAACTCTCAGTAAGTTCACCTTAAGGCAACTCTCTTTCACATTTCAATAGGGAAAGATTAATTTTCAACACCTACTCAGGGCCGTGTTCCTCAAAGCTGGTGTAGGAAGTGTAATTCATATCTTCCAATGCCAGCTGATGCACCTTCCTTCTCTTCCCTCCCAGGAGGGATGATAGGAGGCATCATCGCCTCCCAACACTGATTTCTACCAATTGCACCACATAGTCTTGACTAAGAGGGTATATACATGCAGTTTAATCTCCAATAGCTGGAAGCTGAAACCACATTAGGAATGAGAATGAGGAACGGTGTGATTTTTTGGGGTTTAGTTTGTTTTACATAAAGATGTTGATTAGCTTAAAGATTGTTCCTGGATGCATGCTGGACTCTGTGCTGTGCAGATGGAGGTATATTTTTTCAAAGACTACTTTCAGAAGCCTGGCACAGCCAGGGCTCCCTGTGAGCTTAGAAGCAGAGAGCACACACTCTGAGGGTGAGATGGAGCAGAAATATCTCTCCCTGCTTGACTCTCAGGAATCCCTGGGAGGCAGCAGCCTTGTGGCTGAGGTTAGCC